>NC_080834.1:7863094-8525594 GCF_030435755.1 Ochotona princeps | reverse complement strand
ACCCAAAACCTTGGGACCCTACCACGTATGAAACCTGAAAGAAGTTCATGGCTTCAGATGGGCTCAGGTCTGGCCATTGTGGCCACTTGGGGAGTGAACCAGTGGTTGGAATATCTTTCTCTCTGTCCCTCCTTCTCTCAGTCAATCTGCCTTTCCAATAAAAATAAATAGATTTTTAAAAAAGACATTCGAATAAAGATGATCAGGTGATGTAGCAAGTCTCACAGCAATGAATAGAAAGTTGTGTTACGCACTCCCTTTGCATGGACTGTGTATGTAACATTTCCTAAAAGGTTACTCTGAATTTTACATGCAAAGATAAAAAAACAACATGCACATTAGAGTAAAATCAAAAGTGTGAAAATTCCTGTACTTTCTAATGAGTATCTGTATAGAAAACATGTTTAAAAACTTTGACCTAACAGATTAATCTGAAACTTTCAGAGTTGCTAGCAGAGTGGCCAAGTTGCTCCAACAAAGAATATCATAAGCAAAGGCCTGGAATAGGGTCACCCCTGTTCACCTTAATGAATAGAATTGGTGCCCTAATGGAAGATGCCTGAGAGACCACTCACCCCTTCCACTTTGTAAGGGAGCAACAAGAAGGCCTCATAGTGGAAGAATCTATGCAAAGTGGTGAAGGGGTAGCTTGACTTGTCTTAACTGCTAACAAACAAAAAAAGAACTAATTTTTTTTTTTTCAGAAAAGAGCTATGACTTAAAAATGGGATTGCTAATCAAATGGTACAGTTCAGTCTTCTCAATGGGAACTGAACACCATTGATTTAGACAATGGAGTGATTAGGCTGAAGACAGAAACATTGTCTAAGAAAACGGACACATGATTCTCAGAGTCTGATTCTGATCAACAAGGCCCAGTTATTGCAGGCCTAGAGTGGTTGGGCCTGGCAAGCAGAATAATTTCAAAGGAAAATCTGACTTTATCCAGTCATAAGCTTATACTGTAGCCCCTCCTCATCTTACTACATCTTCAGCTTCCTCATGTGCAGCTCAAAGATCAGGCCACAGATGGGAGGGTGTACAGAGATCCAGGGAGTCCAGGCAGAGAACTTCTGAAGGGACCAGCTCCGCCACAGAGAACCTCTACTGAGTATAACATCCAGGAGGACATATTGGTAGAACCTCATTGATGGGTACCTGAAACCCATTTAAGAGAGCCACAGGAATATAACTCTAATGTGGGTGAGCTGCAGGATGGAAGTGCCCAGAAAACCTACCAAAGCTGTGCCTCCCAGTGTCTTGGTGCGGGCGGTTGATCTCTAGTAGGCAAAGGTTCAAGGGCAGGATCTCAGCCCCACTGTGTGCAGATCCCCTGTGGACCTGGAGAGTACAACATAGAGTAGAGGATCATTCTCAGGCTGAAGAATTAACTTTATTACTTTTTGAACTTAATTTGGAACCGAAGAGTCCTTTTTTCTTTCCCACTTCATTCTGTGGAATATTTATCTTCTGCTTATCCTTGTATGGTATTTTGAAAGACTATGGTGTGTTTAGTTTCACAGAAGAAACAATTTGTAGAACAACTTGCCTGAGATTGTATTTTGTTTTGAGTCGCATTCATATATGATTTGCTGCTTAGTCTAATAAATAATCTGAAGACAACCTTTACTTGTGGTTTGTGAATTTCAGGCTCTATAGAATATTCTTTGTAAATTATCAGTTATCAATCTTGTACAACATTAGATTACATGTTATGTATTCTGATGGAATTTTCCAGGATATGGTTTGTATAATAATTCCATAATTTGTGTCTTGTCCAAACCTTGCGAAGGAAAATGCATAATTGGCACATGATAGCATGTATATGTTGGATGCTCTGGATGCACCTTTCCAGTAAGGATGTATTACAAGATCTCACTGAATTTTCAATTGACAATCAGTGTAGATTACCTATAAGAAATTATCTTTCATAGGAGTGAACTAGTATTATAAAAGTGAGGACTCACCAATAGGTTCCGTTTGCAACAGGTCTTGCATATCAACATGTTGCCAAAATGATTACCTTATTCCAATGTAGAGCAGAAATCTAAGCTTGAAGTGTACCCACGGTCATGAAGTATTTCTTTCACTCTCATGCAGGCTGGTATCCTTCGTCAACTTCCATCAAATATCAAGAAAAGGTAATAGACAAAATAGTATAATTACAGCAACCATGAATGACAACGCACACCTTTCTTTTTTTTTAATTATTTATTATTTAACTTCAGTAATTACATTGTATTATGTGACACAGTTACATAGATACTTGGGTTCTCCCCACCCCTCCCCAAACCCTCTCACCATGGTGGATTCCTCCACCTTGTTGCATAACCACAGCTCAAGTTCAGTTGAGATTTCCCCATTGCAAGCGTATACCAAACATAGAGTCCAGTATCTTATTGTCCCGTCAAGTTCAGCGGCTTCTTAGGTATACCCTCTCTGGTCTGAAGACAGAGCCAGCAGAGTATCATCCCAGTCAATTGAAAGCTCCAACATACCATCAGCAAAAATTTACATCATTATGGAATTAATTGACATAGTAATGAGTAACCAATATGTTAAAAGTAAATGCGAGTTCCCAGCCACCTTCTGAACGCACACCTTTCTTAATATTGTTACTAATATGAATTGAATTATAACATACCCAACAAGCATCAAATTTGCTGCTAATCAAGAAAAGAAAAAGAAGCATAAACACTACCATAATGTTAAAATGAGAGTAAAAATAAGAAAGTTACCAAGATAACCTTAAATATATTTATTTAATATAATATGATTACATACCAACAAGATCAAAAGGAATGAAAACATTAATTCAGGGAATAAATCAACAAATATAAATGAAAATAATAAGTTCCTTGAAAACTAAAATAATAATGTTTAAAATCAATTAAATAAAGATCTACTCAAAAAATATGTAAGACATATATGAAAATAATTCTCCCAAGGTATACAAAAATATACCAGTAGACAAACACTACAAGGTTTAAGGTAAAAATATTTAGTGTCAGTTTTATCCAAGTTTAGCTGTGTATTTCACACAGTAACAATTAATATAACAATATAAAGGAAGTTTAAATTTTCAATATTTAGAAAAATGGATAGATTAAATAATCCATCTAAATTCTTAAAAAAAGATACAAAATGTAGAACGTTACCTAGTCCAATATGAAAATTTTCACCTACATTGAAAGTATAGTAAGAGTTCAAGAAAGGACAGATCAACGAAATAGAATCCTTTATGAACAGACTTACGTATGTGTATAAAGTCACTTTGTGAATCACTGAGCAAGCTTCTTGTTATAATCAGTCTATCAATAATCAATAATGGAAAATATAGAAACATCATAGAAAGAATGAGCAAATGGCATGAAAAACCAAAGAAATAGAAATGCAATGTCTATTAACTGCATAACTTCTCTAGTAATCAAATATTGCAGTTGAACTAAATGACGAAAATTTACTCAACCAAAATTACAAATTTTGGAAATATCCACACTGGTAAGGGGATGAAACAATGTGCATTTTGATATGGGGTTAATGGGGCTGTATATTTAGAGAAAAATCATACTTATGCTTCTACCATAACGTGAACTTAATGACAGCTGTCATTCTTTTTCTCTTGTTTATTATTATATTGTTAATAAAAGGAGTTTGAAAATGCCTAGGATGTCCGAATAATGCCTGTTAAGTAAACGAGGGTCAACACTGAATTTCTGTGTATTCTTTTCACATAAAATTCCACTCCTGAAAATTTACTCAGTGCATGTAGCATTGTGTTGCTGCTTTGTGCTAATTGAATGTCACAGACTTCTATAGAGAGGAGAAATTTGTTTCTCACAGTTCTGGAGCTTGGGGTCTTCAAGATGACAGCTCTGTGTGATTCATTTTTGGATGAGGAGAACATCCTCCAGAAAGAAGGAATATTGCATCCTCACACGTCAGAACACAGAGTGTAAACTCTCATTCATAAGGGAGATGCCTTTAGGGACTTGTCATCTTTCAAGCTCCACCTTTTAGTGCTTCCACATTGGTGAAACCTGACTTGGGAATGGTACATTAAATACATAGTACAATTGTGCAAAAAATAGAAATGCAAATATATACAAAGCTTACTTTGTCTATAATAATAAAATATGAAGCAAAGTTCTGAACGTCCAACAGTTATAGATTCAATATATTATTATTTGCACCAGCAATCAAAGTGTGTGTGTCTAGTCTATATATATACAAATATATAGTCTTCAAAAATTATATATAAAAGTATATATATTATATATAAATAGTCTTCAAAATTCATGGAAAGTACATATTATGAAAATATATATATAGATTACAAACATTTTTACATCAAAATAAATTTATCTTTTGCTTCCTCCTTAAAGTTTGAAATATTCACATGTGGATCAAAGTTGTAAGTCTCCTGCCCTTCCTCATCTAAATATTTCAGTCTCAAAGTAATTAGGTGAGATCGCTGGCAGTTAGGAGTTGCACTAGATGTTTTTGTTTTCAGTGGTTGCAATTTCTCCATAATTCCCATTTCCAACAAATCAGTCTTACCAGTAATTCTTATATTGCCAGGTGTGTCCAACCTACTTTGTTGATTTCAAAACCGAAAACCAGTAGGTTGAGTGAAACAGAGTGAGGGCACAGCGGTAAGGGTTGGGCACTATCTTACGGATTCCCAGTCACGCTGTGTAGGAAGGAGGGCCTAATTTTACCACCTACAGGCCTAACATTGCTTAACATTTTGGCATATTTTCTTCTAGGTTCCTTTCTTATTTTCTTATATTGAGCCTTTTCTAGTACTACCCCTTAAGCATTAATAGTTTTAATAACACACTGTTGCCAACTTGGTTTAAACCACTACGTATTCTGTTGCTGCATGTACACGTGTAGTATCACCACTATATCATTTGCAGATGGAATGAAGGAGTCACAGACTGATGATTCTGCATGCCTGCCCATGCTTATTCAGACTGTTCCCTGACTCTGGAACAGTTTTTGCCTTGTTGCAGTGACTGGGCACACGTTGTCTGCCTCTTGTTTATAATCTACCTACAACACGCCAACTTTTACCTTCATAGGGTTCTTTATTCCTGGGATAGATCTATTAGCAAAACTCAGCAATAATCTTTCAGTCAAACATACAAAAAAAAAAAAACACACACTCCATTACACAATCTATTCTTAAAGGTAAAATGGTTTTATTTTTAAACTGTTATATATTAGATAAGTTTATGATTGGGAACATATCAAGACATAGCCAGTTTTTAACATTTCAATTATAGGGCTCAGCGGCGTGGCCTAGTGGCTAAGGTCCTCGCCTTGATCCCATATGGCCGCTGGTTCTAAAAAAAAAAAAAAAAATTTCAATTATAGAACATCAATATATGACTTTTGGGATAAATCAGAGACAAATGCACGAATAATATAACAAGTAATTCAGCTCATTTAAATAGGGGGTGACATGCTATTTTAAATACCTTACTAAGCCATTGACTCAAGTATCTTAAAGACAATCCATGGAGTCCTTTGTACCATGTAACAGGATTATCGCTGGCTGTACTCTGAATGTTGGGAAGACCTGAACGAGAAGCATAGTATAAAGAAAGATGGAAAATGCACTAAGCAAATGTTTTACGTTTTTCTTTTGGGAGAAGTGCACAGAATATCTCAATATAGGCTACAAGAGGTGGAAGTAGAAAATGCAACGGTTAGTAAACTCTATTCTGCAGGCACAAAGCTTTGTCCAGAACATCAGATAACATCTTTCAATCATAAGGATTCTTCCAGGTCAAAATTTTCCACTTACTGCCTCATTGAAATAAGATTTAGGAACATACAACTTTATCCCCCAAATGACTAACTGATTTTTCTCGTAAATTTAACCTTTACTAAACATTGCAACTAGTCTAGTGTGATCCTTAAAACATCCTTCTAGTTCCTAGGAATCTTAAGGCTTTTGCAAATAACTGCCGTTTTATTTAGAAATGGTCCTGAATATTAGTTCTGTACCTACAATTATTTAAATAGAATAATGAAAACAGCTAAAGTCTTCCCCACCTATCCCCTACCTTCTGTTGTCTTCATTATCATATTTAAATATGAGGGGGTGTGTGTGTGTGTGTGGTAGTTTACAAGTGCAATACCATGAAATGTTTTTTGTTTGCTACAAACTTCTATTTAGAAAATGAAATCACACAAAGAAGAAACATTTTATATTGAAACCCAGATGAATTACCATTTTCTTCTTTCAAGTTTATACAACGGTTTCTTCCTTAAATCTTCCCAAGACAGACATGTTGTAGCTTCCGGTGGAGTCGCCTTATCACTCAGTGGGAAAGATACAGTAATGGAAGTCAGAAGTAGGGGACTGAATAGACTAATGGAAGCTTTTTAAGAATTCCAAGTGCTCTTCATATTAGAACCTTTGTCATAAAGGTGACAATATCAGCAATAGTACCTAACAAAAGGCTAATACCAGGTCTGGCTCTGTAAGGGCCTCTGCTTCTCCTGTGCCGTCTGGAGATGCACTGATTTCTATTTCCAGTCCTGAGTACATATTGTTCAAGTCAGTAACCTAAATTTTTCTTGATAAAACAGACCAACAGAGTGAATTCAGTAATTAGTTTCCCCATTAGGGGGCTCATTTAATTTCAAAGCTAATGCTATCCTTGCTTCCGATTCTAATTAATCCAAATATAGAAATGCTGTAGTAACCAGACAACATGTTCTTTCAGGAGCTGAAATGATGACATTGCAGTGGCGTCAGCAAACTTTGGTTAGCGATATGATTAAAGCACATGATTTAGAACAAAGGGAATGTTTTCTCTTTTCCTTACTGATTTTTATTTTGTGATTTTCCAAACAATAGAAACTATCCAACTTCTACTGCAATCTAACTTCTTGAAAATGTTTTTAAGCATTTGAATATAAGATCAACATTTTCATGCGATTCAAAATAGGATTTGGGTTGAGATTTGGCACTAATTCCCAGAAACTTAAATAAGCTATGGAAAGTTTTCTTGAGGAATATTGGGAAAAGTATTTGCTGGCTTATTGACTCTGAGTCAGATTCCATGTCATTGGCATATTTGTTGCATAGATGTACATACAGTTTCATCAACTTTCTGAAGGTATCTCTACACAGGGTTTGAAGCATTTTTGAATCAAAATTATATTTTCTATGAGCTTTTTGGAGTTCCCTCATATGAGGTACCCTCATTTTTACATTACAAGCACACATATTTGAAACCATGTTTAGTTATTCCTCCACAGGAAAAAATCCTGAGTTGTGGAAAATGGCATTGGTCTGTTTCGTGTCTAGCAGCACGGAAATTTCTTTCAATGGGTTAAGCCTGAGTAAGTCACAGTTTCAAATTAGACTGTCATTGTTGCCCTGGAGGAAGGGTGAAAGTCAAGATCCATCCGTAGGTAAATACATAAACATGCAGCCTTACATACTGAATTCTATTTGCTCTCACTGGAGAAGCAGAATATGCTAAAGAGATGGTTAATCAACTCCCTAATTAATTGAAGGGAATTCAAAGTCGTTGGAACCATTTGGAGGTCAACTTGGAAACTTTTGTCTGGATCAATTCATAGAAACAGTAATAGTCTGGAGACAAGCCAAAGAAAAGTGTAAGACCTCTCATCAAAAGGAATCACAAACAGAGCAGATGGAGAGGCACGACCAGTGAGATCCAAGGTCTGCTGCCTCAGAGTGAGGACTGTTGAATACAATGCGATAAATGGGCTCCTCCCTGAGTGGTTGGAATTACGATTAGGATGGCTTCCTAAGAATGATTTTTAAATGGCGAGGATAAGGTTTTCAAATGAGAATTATACATGAACAGGTTTTAAAACCTTCAAAAAACTGGTCAAGCTGTAAGGATGTTTGACCTGTGCTTCACAGAACCAAGTCAAAGGCAGACTGTTTCCTAAGAACAGAGCACCACCTTGTGTTGGGAAGTTATTACACCTTGCTGGGACACCTAAGGGAGGCCCCTTCCTTCGGGAGAGCCTGTCAGCAATGCAACTGAGAACCAAGGCGTGTTGGAGAACTTCTGGGTCATTTTTATTATGAACTGGCTGTTTATATTCCTGCAAGGATAGAGAAAATCATTGAGAGCTGGGGAATCACAGAAAATGAAAAGCATCTTTGTATCTTTTACTACAAATTCTTTTATATTTAGAAATAATTCTGCTAAGTTCATGACTTTGATTCATTGTGTGCATTTAACACACTATTCTTGCTGTTTCTTAACTTGAACTAGGTTAAGTATTAAATACCAAGGAAGATGTTTTGAGTTTCGAATAACTTAGATGTGCATGATTTCCAAAATGTTCAACAAACATGAATTATTTAGAAACCACCAAACATTAAACACCTTAAAATGAAAATAAAATCACCTTAAGGATTCTTGACAAAAACATACAGCCATTAACAAAATAAGAAGAAATCTTAGTCATAAGCATTTAAAACTTTGGTTTTTCGTAGTTCTAAAGATTTTATTACATAAATTCAGAAATTCAAAGCCCTGTAACTGAACTAATGAAGTTTTGGTAATTTTTAAAAAACAAACGCAAGCATTAACCTATGCTCTTTTTGTGAAAACTGATTCAAAAACAAACAAACAAACTCTCTTGTGTGGAGGCGATTTTGCTTGTATCACCTGCAGCATATCTTCATTTCTTTGGGCATAGACACCCACTGTCATCGCCTTCATACGACTACCAGTTGTCTAGTGACATTCTTGTCCAATAGAACATCCTACGATGGTGAATCTGTGTTCTGTTCAAAAAGAGTAGTCACTTGTCACGTGTGCCCACTGAGCAACTGAGATGTGACTGTACCACTGAGGGACTTTAATTTTGATTAAAGTCATTTTAATTATAAATGACCACTTGTCACTAGTGGATTCCATGTGGGCAGAAGGGGTCTAAAATGTCTTAAAATACCTGAAGAATTAATAAATGAGAAGTTTCTTGATGGTTGCATATTGTATGATTTCTAAATTATTAGTGCAGGAAATAATTGCAATTTTAAGTTTCTCGTGTCTTATCTCAAATAAAAGCTAGTGAACTCAGTAATTCACCCATGGAAATTTCTTGTAATTCAATCATTGGGTGAGCTGTACTTTCCTCCTATACTCAGTTACCATTTATTTTCACACTATTAAAAAAATAACCAATAAAATTCTTGCAGATGTTCATCCTGGAAAAATTCTGAAAAGCAACAAACATCATTATGCTGCTAGAACAACATATGGAAGTTTTTAAGAAAGCATTAAGTAGACATTTCAAGTCTAAGTTGACTTGGAATCCAGTCTGAATATGAAACTCAGGTTATAGAAGAACCCTGCATCTAACAGGGTTAGGGTTAGATCATGCCCTGCATAAGTTTAGGCATAATATTAATCTCCCGTTCATTTCTCAATTTTATTTACATTTTATTTTACTCATGAATACTGATTTTTGCATCTATATTACGTTCCAGGCACTCTGCCAGTATGAGGGCAATATGAAAGTGAGCTCTATTCACATTTTTAATGTTTTCAGTTTTCAGGCCAGGAAACAGCTACTTGTAACAGCTAGTAGTTTATCGTGAAAACTTAATGTGACTTGTTTAAAAAAAACTTTTATGAGACATTTGACATCATGAATCCTTTGAGTAATAAAAACAAACTTTGAAGAGGATAAATAATGTAAAATAAATTATTTGGCAAATAGAAATAAAAGGTGAAGAGAAACTGATAACCATAAAGTTATACTAAAATTTCTGTAAATGATATTACTTTTTTTACAAAAAAATTAAGAGTTTCAGTTACTTAGAAGTTTCATGAAAAATGTTACAAAACTTCAGATGATGACATTTCTCATGAATTTGAGTGTATCATGCATGTACCACTTTGGCAGACATGTAGATTCAAGCTCAAACACGGTAGAAGTTTGTCTCACAAATAAGTAAACATCATTTGTAAAGTAATATCTAATGTTGGCTAGAGACACCACAGGGACCCTGATTATATCATATACTTGTTGATGCTGCAGAGGCCCCCTGGTCGTATTTTTGTTTTTGAGCCTCTCTGAATCACTATTTAAATAATATATGCCAAACCTCCATTAGTAAGTGTCTGTTATTTACTGACTAAGCATGAAATAGGAAACACAGTTGCATTATCCCAGCAGCAAGAAAATGAGAGGGAATACCACACTCGCCTTTAGTTGAGAGCATGCATGCCTTCACATTTGATTGAATATAGTTCTGATTTTTTAGAAACAGAAACATCTACCTTTGTTAAAGAATTATTTATTTGTAAAGTAGAGCTAGAGAATCTTCCATGCACTGGTTCACGCTCCGAAGGAGCCAGGAGCTTCTTGCCTGTCTCCCACATGTGTGTAGGGGCCCAAGGACTTAGACCATCCTCGTCTGCTTTCGCAGACCAATAGTAGCCACCTGAATCAGAAGTGCAGCATACAGGACTTGAACCAGTGCCCGTATGGTATGCCAGTGTCCATATGGTATGCTAGCCCCACAAGCAAAGTTAAATACTCGTCTTATCATGGAGCCAGCCCTACAAGCTCTACATTTTAAAAGCCCTTCATCTCCTCACTTCGGTTTTTCTTTCCCTCTACTTTTTTAAGCATCAAAACTTGATGTCTGGCTTTTGAATTGCTGTTGTGGATATAATAATAATTCTACGTAAAAGAAACACCTAACTATAACACACATTCCTGATGTTAATAGAGTTTGAATCTATCGCTTTATGCCAAAACAGCTGATTTTTTGTGATTTTGAAACTATTTCTTCTTTGAAAGTTACATGAACCCTTTATTTCTTCCTAAATATTATGAAACAAAATTTTAGGAAATATTAAATGTTCTGGTAAAATTTTGGCTTTCATTTATTTAAATTTTTTTCTGTCTTCATTTTTAGGAGTGGCACTGCTAGATTTTGGTTATGCCTGTGATGAAATTGTTTTATACTCTTTTTAAACATCAGTTATTTCTTTGGTTATCTTTCATTTAGTGTCAATCATGCATCTTACTAATTAGATTACAGGTAGTACTTCTTCATCATTTATATTGTGTCCAAAACTGCAGCAGAAGACAAAATAAATGAGAAACATAATTTATGTGAGCATAAATTATGCTTATGTTTTGTTTATGTCCCAGCATTAACAAATCCAATATAATTGGATAGAGAAAAGATACAAATAGAAGTGGTTCAATAAATGTAGGAGGAATTTAATGAAAGATTAATGTGGGGCCAACATGCTTACAATAGCCTCAAGGTGGATATTGAATTGTTTCACTATGATTTATGGTGAGAAAACTGAATATCAAGGATGAAAAGTAGCTTTTTACTCCGGGAATTTGACTTTATCACTTTTCTTTCAATTGTATGATCAGGTTAGAGAATGTTCAGTTGAGTGTCAAGCTGGGTTTCCAAAAATGTCTTGAATTGTGCTGAACAATGAATGTGGCGCATGAAAAGGACTGCCTCATGATGTGGAGGTCTGTGTTGTACCATAAGATGAGCAGGACTTTGGGCTGCA
Source organism: Ochotona princeps (assembly GCF_030435755.1). Taxonomy (NCBI): domain Eukaryota; kingdom Metazoa; phylum Chordata; class Mammalia; order Lagomorpha; family Ochotonidae; genus Ochotona; species Ochotona princeps. The sequence continues at coordinate 8,514,030 of NC_080834.1, read as the reverse complement.
ATCAGATGATCTTGGAAGCCATGCACTCTATATAGCTGGGTATTTTTTGATAGATTTCGGGCTAGGATAATTACATATTTAAATGGAATCTTAGAAAGATGACAATGGCAAAAAATAATTGTGATTAGGAGGGTAACTTGTCTAGATGAAGTTACGGAGAAAATGCAAGATGTAGGATTTGAATAAGACACTTCTTTTTCATCTTCTGACATCTGTGCTTCTGGAATATATGGTGTATATTCCTTGTCTTGATTGATGTATTTCCCACTGGCTCCTTGGCCAACTCACTGCGCTTCCATGGCTAACACTTCCAATTGCATTGCTCAGCACTTGTACAATTTGTAAGGGAGCATTTATTTACTTTGCTTATTATAGATCTTCCCCATCAGAATATTAGTACTGTGAAGAAAATGTTTGGTGTTCATCCCAGTGTCCTGAAACCTTGAATATATCAGGCACACAGTAGGTTCCCTAGTAGCGTGTTTCTGAATTGCTATTGGCTTTTCTGATTTTCTATTGGCTGTTCTATAAACCTTTTTATAGGTTAAGTGTAGGACATACGTGCATGACAGGATTGCAAATAAATATTATGCAGTACATTGCAAAGTGCTCCTAGGAAATTCACGGTGTCCCAGTTCAAATTATTCAGAAGCTGATTTGAAAGTGAAATGTCTGCTTCTGTGTTGGTCCTTCCTTCTCTTTCAATTAACTGTTGCCAACTTTTGGCCAATTTCACCCTCTTTAACAGTTCCTTTAGAGTTGGGGCAAGGCTGAGTTTGACCTTTGCATCTATCTTGCTGCCTATTAACAATTTAGGGCATGATTTGATGGGATAAAAGTGGGATTTTGGGCAAAGATTAATATCTCATGTTAATATTGTATATATACTTTTTTTTACACGTGGCCGGTTTGAAAGCTAAATGTTTAATGTGAATATAATAAACATAGTATGATCTCCAATCATGATCTTTGGCTGACACATCAATTAAATGGTTTATAGTTGGACTATATCTTTGAATCCAGGGGTTAAATTCAACACAGTTGTCATGTTAAGTTCTTCAGCGTGGGAACTAGACTGGACTATAAGATGTTGGACTCTATGTTTAATTTATGCTTGCAAAGAGGGAATGTCAACTGTACTTGATCAGTGGATATGCAACAAGGTGGAATATTCCACATGGGGGGAGGGTTTGGGGAGGGGTGGGGTGATTCCCAGTTCCAACGAAACTGTATCACATAATACAATGTAATCAATGAATAAAAAAAAAAAGAAAAGAAAAAAAAAAGTTCTTCAGCGTGGCACTGTGTATCTATCAATGCTCAAAGAGTCAGACCATCTATATGATTTCACATATAAATATTTATTATAATAAAGAAAATCAAAGATATTTTAAGTAGAACCACACATTAATAACTGAATTTAACTACCAAATAACATATAAGAATTACATCAAGTTGTGTGATGAATTAGTAAAAACCACAAAATAATGCAGAAATATTAGCAAAAGAGTTAGAAATTTTAATTGTAAACATAAAGAACCAGATAAAACAAAATAAATTACAGTTGTAAAAAATCATCAGGAAAAGCTGAAGCATCAGTCACGGACAGAAATATTCAACAATAATAGGGAAGCTTCAGAACTCAAGGGTCTCAGAATATAGCTCTTAACTGCATTTTCTAAGCTAAAGTAGTAAAATGCTCAGTTAGATGGATCAATCCACTTGCTAAATGAAACATCTCTTCTGTAAGGTGCAAACTATTACTGCAGTACCTGAAGGAAGTTAGGATTCACTTCATGAAGTAGTGTTTCCACAATAAGCGGAGGTCAGGATTGTATTGGTTCTGACCCCAAACTGGAATCAAATTTTCACTTTTGGGGAAGCACAATAAAAATAAAAAATATAGTAAATAATGTCATTTATTTAAAAAATCTCCAATAGTCTCAGGCTTAAAATTGTACTACATATACAGCAAAACAACATAGATGAGAATACAGGATATGATGTAACTGAATAGAAAAATTATAGAATATTTGCAAAGAATCCTTATTGCCTCTGATTTCTGGGCACCCTCTGAGTTAGCTTTAAATTTCCAATAGCAAGGGTCCAGCCCAGCAGCCTAGCAGCTAAAGTCCTCATCTTGCACATGCCAGGATCTCATGTGGGCACCAACTCTAATTCTGGCGGCCCTACTTTCCATCCATCTCCCTGCTTGTGACCTGGGGAAGCAGTCGAGGATGGCCCAAAGCCTTGGGACCCTGCACTCATGTGGGAGATACAGAGGAAGTTCCTGGCTCCTGGCTTTGGATTGGCTCAGCTACAGTCATCGCACCTGCCTGGGGAGTGAATCAGTGGCTGGAAGATTTTTCTTTCTGTTGTTCCTCCTCCCTGTATATCTGACTTTCCAACAAATATAAAATAAAATTTTAAAAAGCATTTCCACTAGCAGGTAAATGGGATCATTCATACTTGTTGTACATAGACTGTATATCTCAGAGAAACAGAAACGTGTTTATCTTAAGTTATGCCACCTTTTTCTAGGTATGCTTTTTTAAAAAATTTATTTCATTTTATGACACAGTTTCATAGGTTCTGGGATTCTCCCAACCCTTCCAAAAAGCCATATTGGATTCCTCCATATTGTTGCAGTAGTACAGTTCATGTCCAGTCATGATTCCTTCATTGCGGACACGGGCCATGCAGAGAGTCCAGCATCTTGTTGTCCAAATAAACTCAACAGCTTCCAAGAATTGTTAAACACTATTTTCTTTATAAAATTTAATTTTTTTTAAAAAATGGAAGAGTTACAGTGAGAAGGAGAGACATATAGAGAGATGTTACACCCACTGGCTTACTCCCTAAATGGCTGCAAGGGCCAGAGCATGGCTTGCCTGTGGCCAGGAGCTTCTGGCTTCTTTAATGTCTCCCCTGTGGGTACAGGGGCAGAAGCACTTGGACTCTTCTGCTTTCCCAAGCCAGTAGCAAGGAGCGGTATCATAAGTGGAGCTGTTGGGACTTGAACTGGCATCTCCATATCTGATGCTAGTGCCACAGGCAGAGGCTTAGCTGGCTACAGTGAGGCAACACCACTTCCCAACCCCCTTTCTGGACATTTCTCAATAAATATGCAAGGTCTTTTGAATGTTTATATTTGAAAGATGAGATGTAACTACCTCGCATAGAAATAACTAAATTCAATAATACTGATGTTTTTAATTTTATGCACATATATCTTACTGCATTCCTCTTAGATGGTTGCTAATGTGTTAGCATCATAATTATACCGGCAATTCTGAGTGAGGACGTAAGTTTCCTTAGTACCTTTTGCCACTTATTTTAGCAATATTTTTGACCCTTTAAAAGTTTGTTGGGAGAAGTATTTATGCCAATGACTTGTGGATGTGCTTCAAAAATGTGCTTAGTAAAATTATTTTTATTATTATTCAGGAACAGTTGGAAACAGGGTTGATATTTGAGATGCATCAGCATCAGCTGTTTGTGTGGCATTCTATTCTGATAAGACCACACCAAAGGCATGCTGACTGTTAAATATCTTTGAATTTCTTTGTGGATTTAAATAGAATTTTGCTAGCAAGCAAGAATTTTCTTTACGGTCATAATCTAGAAAATCAGCACATTGTGTGCTTAAAAATTCATTTAAAAATGTTTGCTTGTCACAATGAGGTAGTACTGTGTGGTGACAAAGACATGCTTCCCATTCATAGAATAAGCATGGCCCAGTCCCTTAGGGAAGAACCACTTCCCAGGCATAGAGACTCCAGCAGGAACAGTCAGCTATTCATAAAGCCAGTTGTGTGGAAAGAGGAGCTTCCTGGTGACAGGCATACTCCCTATCCTGTGTTTCAGGAGCTACGATATCCTCCTGAGAAATCCTCCTCTGAGCACAGGCACTCTGGACAACGTTCTACAGGAGGAAAGCCAATATAGCGTATGGACTCAGTTATTTCCATGCCTCTATCAGATCCATTCTCCTTGCCCTGTATCAACGGACCTTCATAAATTCCTCTTGAACTGGAATAATGCAGTTTACTGCTGAGCTTGGACTGTCCATTTGATAATGTAAATAGTTTAACATGTGATGAGTCTATTCTTCAATCGCCTACTGCCTCCTTTCTCCACTCTGTACAAGACAGTGTAGGAGGGCTGCTCTCCCGAACCTGCCTTGCTACATACAAAGCAACCATGATTCCTTTGCCAGAGTCTTTGGTTCAGTTCAGAATAGCTGTGGATTTTGATTTTGGTGAATGCTGTCCTATTTGTGATGTGGAATGTGGTGACCCTAGGGGTTCTCACAGTCAGTGACAGTGCCGCCATGAGTGCCATGGACCTAGAACTTTCCTGGAGTTCCCAGGATGAAATGAGACCTCCTGTTACTCATAAAATCTTTCACACCTAGCCTAGAAAAATACACAAAAGTGGATATGTATAAAGGCATATAGCACATCTATCCTTATAGTGACTTAAAATTACATCTGTTGGTGCTTAGAACAACATTTCCTTCCGGTGTGGGGCCTTCTCTTTCAGGGAATACTGATTTTTCCCTTAGGACAAAATATCCCATCCATAGGCATCTAATCCTCTTGGAGTTGGGAAGCCATAAGAAGGAGCTGTACTTCTGAGCAGAGGACACAGGCAAAGGAAAATCAAAATACTGCCAGACTTTAGGAAATGTATGGCATTTAGTCATCAAAATGCAGTGCGTATACTAACCTAGTATTCCAAACTATACCAAAATAAACTATCAAAACATCTACCATCTCTCTCTAGCACAACTGCTCTTTTCACAAACAATTAGGAGGCGGAAAGGATTATTTTTTAGCTGCATGCCACTTTACCTGGTACATGGAAAGGAAGGCTCTACAGATGCAAAAGGGGAAACCTTTGATTCTCACTCCCCAAATTAAGCCAATTGTGAGAGATATATGTCAAAGCCAGAATAAAAACCAGCCAGCCTTTAACACGGGATCCATGGCACTTACATCTCCTTTGAGTTTTTATTGTTTCCATCACAAAGCGGAGCATACTTGTGAAAGTAATTCATAGAACCAGTTTTCTGTTGGCTTCCAAATGTCATTAATTCAAGTATTTCCACATTGTTTTCTTAAGCTTTCATAAAGTGTGTGCATGGACTTTCTGGAGGTTATTCAACAATTCTTCAATGAATGGGCCCTTGTTGGTGTGATTGTCTGATATAATATTTGTAACACTCAGAGGAAGCTGCAACACCTGCTTCCCAACCCTACACATTGGTAGCCCTTTTATTTCTCTAACCCAGGACTCTTAAGTGATATTGCTGAGTCATTCACTGTAAGAATACATCTTATTTCTATTGACAGTACTAAGTTCTTTTACAAAAAGATTTTATTATCCCCTACTTTTATTCTAGTAATAATACTGTATATTATAGCTCCTTTAATTTTTATCACTTTGACAGATGAGAAAAAGAAGTGCTGCTTAAATAGGTCTATTCCTGACATTTATTTAAATGAAAAATTTATTTTGTTCTATTATTTCTGTGCATTCCTGTTCCATGGATCATATCCACATTGATTGATGAAGCATTTTTGTATGTGCATAGATATTAACACCGTAAATGAGATGCGGGTTGTTTTATTTGCAGTATTTACTGTGATATGTAATTTCAATTTTTGTATGTAGCCCTGCATATTTCTTTTTTAATTTTTTAATATCTTGGGGTATACTTTATCAAGATTTAGGGAGGTTTTTTAATTCTAAAATCAAGCAGAAATTTCTTAATATTTTAAAAAACTTTTTCTAAAATTGTGAACTTAATCTCATTTAAGTTTCTTTTTTCTTGTAGTCTCAGATATGGGCTCCAAATTTTTATTTTATATAGATAGACAGTTTTTATACATTTCTTTAATAGTATTATTTCTAGGAAGTGGAGATACATTGCAGTACATGATAGTCTCTCAGTGAAGCTTGACAATGTAGCTTGACAACAGAATGCTGGATGTTATACCACTCTCTATAGCTTCAATGTCAGAATAGACTTAAATAGCAGGATGAAGGACTTGTGACTATTGTTGAGGAACTAAACTATTATTACAAAATAGGGAAAAATAGTGGGGAAAAAAGGGTGAGAGCCAAAAGGGGAAATCCCTGAGCCTCATGAACAGTATCATGAAAAATAAAATGCTTATAAAAAATAATGCCACTTATATTATTTAGTGTTTTCCTAAATAGCATTTTCTACTTGGGGAAACTTCTCTTCTTTCTAGTCATTTATTTGTTTGAATGACAGTGTTGCAGACAGAGCCTGTGAAATAGATTTTTCATCCATTGATTCACTCCCCAAATGGACACAATGACCAGGGTTGAACCAGGCCCAAAGCACCAGCTATACCAGGCTCTCCTCTTGGGCCATCTTCTGCTGCTCTTCCCATGCCATTAACAGAGGGCAGGCCTTCATCCATTGGTTCCCTTCCCAAATTATTTCAGCCCCCAGCTTGGTGGTCTGTCCGAATCTAGGACCATGGAGCTTATTATGGGTCACTCACATGAGCATAGGGGCCCAAGGACTTCATTTTCAGACACATTGGGAGCTGGATTAGCCAGGACTCATACTGGTGCCTGCCTAGAATGCAGATGAATGCTTAGCCTAATGTGTCAGTGTTGCATCCACACTCGACCACAAAAACAGGATGTTACACTCACCATAGACGAGTGGAATAAAACCAAGATCATTCCTCATTCAGTCTCAAGGAGCACTGAGGACAAGCAGTGTTAGTGCAAACAGCACGGTTGTTAGAGATCACTTTGGGGAGAGCAAATGGTTTTTACAAACAAGCAATCAGTCTCGGGAGTAAATGGGAGATAAGACACTTTGTGACAATTTATCAGAATGTGATGCTAACTTCTGGTCCCTGCTTTTGTAGTAGATGTCACTCTTACTTGTTGATGAAAATCCTGGCGAGAAGGTTTATGACAGTTGAATACCTTTTGGAGGGTCTTACTTCAGGCAGGTAAAGGACATTCAGACAGTCTCTCCCTGTCTGTAACTTTTAAAATGTCTTTAGCAGAAAATGACCCGTTTATCACAGAGGTATATTGTGGTGGGTGGATTCAGGTTTTCCACATTTTTGTACTGTCCTATTGCCAATGCTAGTGTGAGTGTCCTAAGCATGTTTTTGGTGCTGATTTGAGAATATTTGCCCGCATACAGCCGCACATCACCAGCCGCACTTTCCTTGATGAATTACCTCGTTTCTTAATTCATCCTATGGGAACCTCTACTATCACCTATTGTTGAAATCCGTTAAGGTTTTAACAGGGACCAAGGATTGAAAGGCTGCTTTCTCTGACTTAGCAGGATTTGGTTTGACAGCTTTTGACTTTATGGTAGTGGAGAGTTACAGGAATTCCAGGAGATACTGTACTTCAAATTTTCCATTTTTTATGTGTTTTGAAGATAGTTGGAAGCACTATGATAACTCTTGCAATACTCTACAGTAACTGTTAGACGCAGTCCTCAGTCGGCTATGAAATCAAGTGTATATCTTGCCAAATTACCATCTGTAGTGGGCTAGGGCAATTAAATATACTTTCAACTTACAATATTTTCATCTTCTGTTAGATTTATTAGGATATAAAACCATCCTAAGTCAAGAAGTATCAGTACATTTTTTTAATCTAAAAAATATCCAGCAACATTGTGTGCTGTTAGGGAACTCCCAATAGACTCTTGTGAGTTATATATTCTATATCAATAAAGTCAAGGAACATGTTTTTTGGAAAATCAATCAATGAGACATATTGGTGTTCTACCAAGAGTCCCATGCCACTAGATACTTCCTCACTGGTTTTTCCATTTTAGACAAAAAATTATTGGTGGACAATCAAACCATGGTAAAATATTAAAATCTGATGTTCATGACATCTGTTCCTTGCAGCTGTCATCCTCTATACTTTGGGACCAGTCAGGTGTTTTGTTTTTTTCTCCAATGAATATTAAGTACAGAGTTGTAAGTTGCTTTTGGGAAGAATTAAGAGGACAAAATCTTTCATATCCCTCTTCGGAAGCTCATGGCGGTGAATCGTAAGATGGAATCTATTTATGCCTCATAGTGTTATAAGTGTTAGTTTCTGACTGACTTTGTCGGACATGTAGGATGGGCAAAAAATTAATCTTTTGTGTATTAAGTCACTGGTGGGTAGTTACTGCTGTGTAATCTTGCATAATCTAGGTAATAAAGACTACTTTTCTTAACCCTAATTTCTGATACTATATCTTACATAAATCTTTGAAAAATGACGTGTTGATAGATTCTTCTATAAAACTTTGAATTTTTGGAATTTTTTCTCCTTTATTCACGGATCTAAATCAACATTCTTACACATTATGCTTTGATTTGATTATTTTTTATTGCATATGTAGAGAATATTTTACCCTGGAGTCTGCATGCTGAGCCCCAAGGTTACAATGGAATATGTGTATATAGCTTTGTGAAGTGATTTATTCCTTCACTTAATTTTCCTGCAATGACGTGGGAACTGCACTTTCCATCAATGCCCTGCTTCAGCGGTTTCCGGTTACGCCCATTTTTGCACTATTACAAAAGGAACGCAAGCAACGATAATTTTGAAATTCATTACAATGCCAGGGTTTATATGCTCTCATTAAGCATTAATTGGTAGTTGATGGCTATTGCTATTTTTAACACCATTAGTTCATAGCAATAAAATTAGTAACGCTAAGTACAGGAGCCACATTAATAGCATTACTAATTGTAAATCTAGAGATAGAAATACAACATAACTGGGTAATTTCCAGGCAATAGCTCATGATAATTAGCTGTAGGACACTTGTGCTGAACTAGAAAGGTAAATAATTTTTCTACATTTTTTCTGTGGTTTGCACTGCTAATACTACACTTTATTGTAAGAGTCACATTCTACCTTCTGATGGTATCATCTTTTTACTTTTTAGGTTTCCTTGTGGTGTGTAATAGGCAATAAGTCATTTGACTCCTACAAGAATTTTGTAATCATTTTAAGCAAATGCTACTACTTCTTACCCAGTTACAAAGAACAACCTAACAACTTAGTACTTCTGTTGTAATTGTTCACCAACGTTTAGTTCAATGTTATTCCATCATCTTTGATATGCCCACTGTCACCTCATTTGGCTAGCAGAAAACTGCCGTAGTTCCTATTTTTTTTTTTTTCCAAAGGAGGTTTCGAGATAGTGAGTAAGGGAGGAAATGTTCTTAAGAGCCAATAGTCAACAGAGATTTCATCATGCTTGGAATGGCGAGATTGGCAGCAATTCAAAACAGCTGTACTATTGAAACCCTTGGAGCATGACCCACATCAGGGACCCTGGGATGATTGGGAGGGTGAGTGTGGCTTCTCCCTTTGTCTCTCCTCTCCCCCCAGATACAGGAAGGAAAAAAGAGAATGTGGAAACAATGGTCTTACCCACTTTCCTGTAGCCCTTGACCATTTGAGTCCTAATCAACTATGCAAAGATCATAAAAAAAAGTCAATAGGTAAATGAAAAACTATTTTGTTCTTGCACTTACTTATTTGACATGCAATGATGCCTGCTCTCCTCATCTCCAGTGCAAGAAATGAGAACAGGTCTGTAATTGCCTGTCCTTTAATCTGCCTGTGGAAGTGGAGGCCTTAGAATGCAAATCTGTGATTATTTTTCCTTTCTGAAGAACGTAATTGAATATGTGCGAGGAGTTTGAGAACAATGAAGCACTTTGCTATTGTAAAAACAGTGAGTCATGGTGCAAGAAAAGACAAAGTAGACGATTTAGCTTTGTATTCATTCTAAAATTATTTTTCAGTGTTCTCTGAAGTGCTTCCCAGGCAATGTTAGCGATGTGCCATGTCAAGGAAGTCTGTTGGTTTTTCTTTGGAGTTTTTGAATGAATCACATTAAAGCAATGGTTTCCTTCTCTTATTTGCTTTTCCTCACTTGGTTTCCTTGGAGTTACCATGCGTAGCTTGCTGCTTCATTGATAAGGACAGAAATGGCCAAAGCTGATGATGTCAGCGTGTTCATACTGTGGATGTCAGTGGGCTCTGTGATTTATTTGACAAAAACAGTAAAAATGAGTTAGTTGCTTCATGAATTCATTTAGAATGTTCGTACGAATTGACCTGCTTTTTATACCATTGGGGCACAAGGGAATAAGAAAGACGCATGGCTGATGGAAATCCTTGAAAAGTGGTTTTTGTTTTGTTTTGTTTTGTTTTGTTTTGCTGCGTTGGCATTTAAAAATTTTGTGAGCCGTAGCTTTAGTCTACTTCTGCAGCTCTCAACCCAAACAGGACGTGTGTTAACTTGTCAAAAGGCTCCATGCTATTATTTAGTTGTAATTAGTTAATGATGATATCATTTCTTTTGGCAATGAGTGCTTCAGCTGATCAAACAGCTTTCCAGTCAGTTACAAAATGCATATGTAACAACTAGAGAAACTCGCTGGGAAGGCGCAAGATGATCCTTTATTTTCCATCACATTAGCTCATTACCATGTAGGGAGTTTGAAGAAGTGGCATGAATAAGCCACTGCATTGAGCTGTTGGTAATATTGACTTTTATGGGCAATTTAGTTTTCAGTCTACTCTGTACAATTTGACACCGTATTACTTTTCCAAGGATGGAATATGAAGGTGATCCTTGTTCAACAAAACACCAAAAAAAATTACTTCATGCTTTGGTTATGGTTGTTTGGCATAGGACTCTTGGTTGGTTTGCTTTCTGTGTGTAATTATTTTCTTAAAAGTGAGAGGTGATAATTAGCTGCAAATAATTGCTACTGAAAATTATGAAGTGAAAATGAACCATTTTAACTTGATGATGAAATGATCAAGAAGTTTTTTCTCATGGAAAAGTTAAAGGCCTTTAGTTTAAGAAGTCTGTAACATTATGCAATTGGCTTTCCTTTGTTTTTGTTGTGGGAACTGAATGTGTGTGGCTTTCATGTCACATCCCACAGGCTGTTTTGGAAATCACACGGAGGTATCGGAACAGGTGAGGCTTATGCTGGAGGCTTCATTCGTGTTCTCACAGTCTATCACATGCCATCTGCCCTAAATCACATAGGCTTCCAGAGAGTCAGGGTTCCGGGATAACATATGATCAACGTATTGACAACAACAACAACAATAGGTGAAAGGTGAAGTGTGAATTGATTGTAGGAACAAGGTGCATGTATAATTCAAGCAAATTTTATGTGACCCTGGAAAGCAAGGGCTGTGAGATGAGACCGTATTGAGAATGTTAACAAGCATGCGCTCTCTGAAGCAGATGCAACTGAGGCCGCGGGCTCATACTGAAGCCTTGGCAAACGTGAAGCAGAGTATGAATTTGATTGTTCCGGACCTTTATGTATCCTCCAGCAGATGTCCCTGTAAGGCAATAATAGCTTAAAGCTAGAACAACTGATTATGAAAATCAGAAACTGAAGCACTCATCGTGTTTCTTAAGAATAATGGGATTAAATCCACCATATATTAAAAAAATATTTCCAGAGAGAGACAAAATGCTGTGCATTGCAAAAATAAATTTACTTTTGAAAAATGTATGGAATAAAATTTCTTCATTCTGTGCTCCTACTTCCAACCCTTCTCCTTTCGTCTCTCCCATCCTCCCTCCTTCCTTCTCTCTTAAGCTCCCTTCCTCCCTGTCTCCCATCCTCTCTCTGTGTGTGCTTCTCTTCCTCTCTCTTTCTCTCTCTCTTTCTCTCCTTCCACTTCTTTCTTCTTTGAATGAAACAATACTCAAGGACCAAACCTTACTTTGAACTCCGTAAAATGTTTCTTAAAATTTGTACTTGTAACAGAGAGTGGTCTCTTTACATATTTGAAAAGTAATAAGAAATAAAAACATTTGTATATTTCCATGAGGCACATTTCTAACTTACAGATTATTGCAGATGCACTTACAGATATTCTGGCAATTACTAAATATAAGGCTGTCCCATGGATCTGTAGTTGAAAGTTATACTGTGAAACAATGGTTTCTTCCATACTAACTATTCGCAGCACTGGGTTACTTTTTGACGGATAAAAATCATAGAGAAAATTACTGTAAGTAAAGTCAGGCTTATAAAGTGATTCCTCGGGCCTGGCGGCGTGGCCTAGCGGCTAAAGTCCTCACCTTGAAAGCCCCGGGATCCCATATGGGCGCCGGTTCTAATCCCGGCAGCTCCACTTCCCATCCAGCTCCCTGCTTGTGGCCTGGGAAAGCAGTTGAGGACGGCCCAATGCATTGGGACACTGCACCCGCGTGGGAGACCCGGAAGAGGTTCCAGGTTCCCGGCTTCGGATCGGCGCGCATCGGCCCGTTGCGGCTCACTTGGGGAGTGAATCATCGGACGGAAGATCTTCCTCTCTGTCTCTCCTCTGTATATATCTGGCTGTAATAAAATGAATAAATCTTTAAAAAAAAAAATAAATAAAGTGATTCCTCTATTTAAAAAAAAGACTGTGTTAAAAATCAGTTCTGATTAGAATTTCTATTTTTTAAGTGGGACCATTAATGTTGTTTCTCTTATGTAGGCAAATGTTATAGACGCAAAGAACTGACCTATTTAATAAAAATTATGGAGTTTTGCAGCTAGCACTGCAGCTAACACATCCAGGTTTCTAAGTCTTTTTGGTACTTTACATTACATTTTGGTACATTAAGACAAGTTAATCAACTTGTAGCTATTGTATTCCCCTTTTGAGAATAATAGGATCCTTTTTTAATCGCTACAGCATTACATTAGAGCATTTTGAACATTTTGGCTGATTAGTGGAGTTGGACACAGGCTGCTTCAATAGCCTGGTGAGTGATTTTGCACTCAGTGATCTCAGAAGAGGCAGTTGCCTCTGTCATGAGCATTAACTGGCAACAGGGTGGGAAGAGGAGCAGGCAGGATTCCAACCACTGCTTGATATGGCTAACCTGCACTGCAGGTGGTAGATCAACAGCTTAACATAGTGGGACATCACTGGCGGCTGTAAGGAGATACGCAAAAAAGGAACTCAAAGAGTTGGCAATGCCAACATAAATCTGTAAGGAGACTGATGCCAGAACAAAGAATCAGAGAAATTTTTCTGACACCTGTTCCTGGTAGTAGATAACAGAGGAGTTCCTGAAACTGAATGTAGTGTGAATCAGTAGACAGACTGCTCCAGCAAACCTCTTTCAATCGTACATTATGAAGTTCCTTGGGTGTTACTTTTGATGTGGTTCCATTGTGTCCTGTGGGCTTACCGTTAGGGAACAGCTGCCTAGGAATCTATAGCTCAGGAATAATAGTATCCAATGGCCATCTTGGTCCCAGATGTTTCTTGACTCATCTGGAGAAGCAGGACTTCATGCTGTTTCTAGGAATCCATGTTCCCATACTTGTATGTATATGTGATCATGTACTTTTTTCCTAGAGAAATGCTTCAAATTTCCAGGAGATTTTTAGAGTCCATAACTGCAATAAGATTTAGAGCCATAGCTCTTGATTGAGCCACTGGAAATACTCCAGACAGTCTCTCTTTGGATGGTTATGTTTTTTAATCATTCGTCAGTTTTCCAAGAGAAGTGGGTAGTGAAGTACACTTAAACTGAGTAAGCACAGTCATGCTTTAATATTTCTTGTGGAAATGGACAAGGAAGATGCAATGTAATTAGCAGTGAAATGAAAATGAGAGATATAAGAAAACACAAATAGGAAAATCCTCATGTGGAAGATTCAACATGGGAAAAGCTACTAGACCAAAAGTTAGGTGTCTGGTGGCAGCTGTATGTCAAGGTGATGTCTAAAGAGAATAAAAGATGGTGAGAGTACTGTAGAAACCTCACGTTCAGCTGCACTTGACCAATGTTCAGTAATTGAGCCATTGACATAGGAGTGGTATAAATAAGTCGGTATTTATTTAAAAAAAAAAAAAACACAGAGCAAGCAACTGAGCCACTCTTGCTTAATTTCCAAATTCATTGAAAGATTTGGGGAGGGGAACTCACAGACTGAACTTGAGAGATGCGTGATCAGCTTGAATACCAGTTGCTGGTTGGTCCCAGGGCCTGTGACTGTCCTTCGATTACTCGGTGATGCTCACTTGGGAACTTTGGCGATTGCAGACTAGGTTCCCATCAATCCGAGGGCTATGTACATATGGCATTTACTCTTTGCTTAGGGACTCATGTTCCTAGAAACCTCAAGTGAAAACCTAGCATCAAGAAGATAGATGTAGAGACATAAATGAGGCCAGGAACTTCATAATTTGGAATCTTACGGTGTGTTGGAACTAATGTATCAACTCCCTCTATTTAGTGAGTTAATGTTAGTAATTTATTTCTTAAAGATTCATGTATTCATTTTGAAATGAGAGAGTGAAAGAGAAAGAGAGAAAGAGAGAAGAGAGATTGAGAGAGAGAGAGAGAGAGAAACCAGGTCAAAACTAAGATCCAGGAAATCCACAGAAGTCTCCCAGAGGGGTATTAGAGGCCCAAAGACATGCATCATCTTCCTCTACTTTTCCCAGGCCATCAGAAGCGAGCTGTGTTAGATGAGAAGCAGCCAGGACATGAACTGGCTCCCACTTGGGATTCAGGAATGGCTTTGCCTGCTATACCAACAACATGCGCTTCTAAGAGGTTGATTTATAGTCACTGAGACGAAACAAAAACTTTAAGGTAACGAAAGTCCCCTGATCGTAAGGTATGGCGTGATGGAGCTGAGAATCTCCATTAAATAAGAGATTGGTGTCCAGTGATCGAAGTGAGGAGGAAACAGGGACAGGTAGGTAAGAATAAGGAAATGCAGATGTCCAGTGGCCACAGGATATTTGGAGAATGGGACCTGGGCCAGACATTTGATTCAGACACACTTTCTTATTTGCTTTTCAACCAGGTTATTTGTATTAAATATTTTATGACAACAAGTTGCATTTTAATATTAGATAGCTCTGGAAAAATCAACCAGAAAAATTTAATATCTACACTCTACAAAACACATTGTTAAAAGCTTTAATAGTAATATTATCATGCTAGGAATACAAACAAAAGTTAAAAACTATAAGTAAGGTAGTGAAAAATAAGAAAAATGGAGGAAGAAGCACAATGTTTTTTTTTATTTTAAAGATTTATTCATTTTTATTACAGCCAGATATACACAGAGGAGGAGAGACAGAGAGGAAGATCTTCCGTCCGATGATTCACTCCCCAAGTGAGCCGCAACGGGCCGATGCGCGCCGATCCGAAGCCGGAAACCTGGAACCTCCTCCGTGTCTCCCACACGGGTGCAGTGTCCCAAAGCATTGGGCCGTCCTCAACTGCTTTCCCAGGCCACAAGCAGGGAGCTGGATGGGAAGTGGAGCTGCCGGGATTAGAACCGGCGCCCATATGGGATTCCGGGGCTTTCAAGGCGAGGACTTTAGCCGCTAGACCACGCCGCCGGGCCCCACAATGTTTTTGTATTAAAAGATTGGGAGAAAGAAACAAATAGAATTCCTGAAAGTCTGTACCTAATATTCTCTTTTGAGATTTTGTATTAAGCCTTTGAGAAATGAAGCTTGTCTTGATAAGATCTTTATGCAGAACAGTACAGAACGAATGGATTATAAACTCTAAACCATTAACCTAAAAGAAGAGAAATTAATTCCAACAGATGCTGAAGCAAGCAGCAAAAGAGATTCTCCTAGCAAGACTCTCATTGGAAAGAGGACAGAGTCCCGCCACCCTGGAGCCATGTTTAAAACCTCCTCCACATTCTGCTCACTTTCCCCTCATCCTCACCAATGGGCAGGAATGAAAAGGAATAAATCATACTTGTAACTTCCTGTCAGCCCCTGATTTTGAATTCCTTGTTTTTCTCTCCCACCCACAAAAGGTACTTCTTTTTCAGGAAGTCCTTCAACTTTCTGGCATTACTAGACATAAAATGAACGGATGTTTAAAGCTTGACCAGACTCATTTTTGAAGCACATACCACTTCCATTTGAAATGCAACATGTAAATGTTAATGAGGATTTTGTTGTCTACTATTAGTTTCCAAGTTGAGAGATGCTACATCTCAAATATTTTTTGGATTATCTCCTTGGAGAGGTAGCGCAGACTCAGGAGATTCTATTGTGAGATAATTGGACTCATTAATTACAGGCTCCAAATTCTCACAATGAAGGTAGGTTCATTATTTTTACTGCGCAGTGGTGACTGAACAAATGTCAGGCTTGCTTTATAATATAGCTTGAATGATCAAAACCTGATTAAGAAAGCTTCCTCTGAGTTTTACCCCAGCCATAACATCTGAGGGCATCTCCAAAAAGGGCAAGAAAAAAATGAGTGTTATAAATAAATGAATGGCTCACTTTTTTGCACCAAAATAAATTAGGTTTTAATTCCACTTTCTTTTCCCATGAAAATTGTGAAATTTCCTACTGTAATAATCGTTGCCTCTTTGAGAGAGCAAATTTCTTGGAACAATGATCAGAAAATCAGAAAACAAACTTCTGCTATAGAATGGGTCCTTAATAGTAGTATGTTTCTCAAGGAGGTGAACTGTTTTATGATGCCAATGAACTGTTTCTACCACATGATGAACTTGATGTTCAGAGTTGCTCCTTACCTTATGCGTTCCAGTCACTTCCACCGTTAACCAGATCAGAACCTCTATATAGATCTCGTAAATTCTTTCCATTACTACCTACTCCCCTGGTATTTTGGTTTTTTGGTTAAATTTTTAATTTGACTTTTTGAATTTTATGGTACAATTTTGTAGAGACTGGGATTCCCTCCCTGCTACCAATGTCCCACCCCCCCGACTGATTTTCCCCACATTGCTACAAATGTAGTCCTTCATAAGGAGTCATGATTCCATCAGTCTGTTATTTAATTGTGCCCCAACATTGCTGGTACAAACAATGTCAGACAGCCCAGCATTCCATTGTCTACACATTGCCAACAGTTTCATTGGGAGTCCATCTTTGATTTGGAAGCAGGGATGCATATTGCATTGTAACCCCCTACCCATCTGGATATGGTAGTCTCTATTACTCCATCATTGTACATTCCCTTAAATGAGAGGCCACGAAATAAGGTCAACAACCAGTATGAATTAGAACGACAGCAGCAACAACAATAACAACAACAAAATTACAGCACAATGGAGTTGAAAAAATGTGACCCCGGAATAACCAACACATGGATGACAAAAAGAAAACACAAAAGTCTCGGGTAAAATGATGCCACCATGAAGTCCATGAGCCAGCAATGAATTCTACAAGAGAAAAGAAAGTTTTTGGAAGAAATGAAAATGAAGTCAAAGCAATTTAATTGTGATTTGTTTGATTTTGACTTCCCTTTTATACAGATCTTCACTACTGCCTTTGCTTCTGTTCTGGTTCATGTTTCTAGTTTCTTATTCAATAGCTGATATCACTGCCAACAGCCTTTCACTCTGTTGTATACCTAATAAATGCCATTTTCTTAAAGAAGCCTTTGATCATAAACCTTCAGGATGATTACTCTTTTTGGAGGAGGAGCTTCATCTACTCCTCCCTTAAGCACAAATACACAAACACACAAACACATGTACCCAACATTTGTTGATATGATATACCCCCAAATACAGTGCAATGAGAGGAACCCTTTCCTTTCATGGGAATTTCATTAAGTTTATAATTAGAGTCAAAACAGGAGAAAAATACAGCATGAGATCAATGGTCTCTTAAAGATACGACGATCTATAGCTCCTTGGCAAGTTAAATAATGCACTACTTAGTTTTGAAGTCTTAGAGCTGTCCGAACATATAATGTGGTTTAATCCCCCCAAAATAACACTCTCGACCCTTTAGGGAGAAAGAGATTCTTACAACCTTTAAAAAAGAAAATTCTACCAAGCAGAGGAATCGCAGCAGAGTCACCAAGTAAAACAGGTTACATTCTAAGTCACAAAGGCATAGATAAAGCATGAAACCACGACAGATTCTTTAAAAAACAGTTTCTGACCATAAGGCACCATTCAGCTGTTTCGTGTCCATTTCATCTTAGTATTTAGCCAGTTGTTGTGTTGAAGTAAAATTTTGCTGATCTTGGCAGATTTTAGGATAATCCAGACTGGCTTGTAACTCTAACAAGATATATGTCAACATTTTAGGTGCAGAACATTTTTTTTTTTTTTTTTTTTTTTTGGGGGGGGAGTGTGCAGGAAAATCCTCAGCACCATGGTGAGGAGTAAAACTAATCTTTGTGACCCACCCAGCGAGGCATGAGCCAATCCATGCCAGCTCTTTCCTGTCAGATTTCAAGTTCTACTTTCTGTTGTTTATTTATTTTAGGTTTTTTTTTTTTTTTAGTTTGTATGATTGTTTGTTTGCTGTGAGGGGTTTTCGAAGCGATCCCGATGGTCATTGCGAGGGAGGGGGGGTCCAGAGGTGGAGCCAGTCTCGGACCAGAGAAAGCTCTCCTCCCTGGTCCGGAAGGACGTTTATTGTTCTTCTGTTTCTGCAGACCACTCAGGGCTTCTGGTTGTCTTTCCGATGACGTTGGTTTCTGCACTGTAGTGTTTGGACTTCTTCCATCCCCTGTGGAAGCTCCGGTTGGGGGTGGGTGACCTCAGAGTACTCGGCCTCCGAGGGCAGCAGCCGGTCCTGTATATGAACTAAATTGAAATGTCAATGAGCTAATCATAGGTTGTGGCTAGGACTTGTTTTCCTTTTTTTTTTTTTTTTTTTTTTTTTTTTTTTTTTTTTCTTTTTAATACACTGGTTACTCAAAACCATGTCAATTCCATAACATTGCAAATTGCTGTTGATGTTATATTGGGACTCTTAATTGACTGTGATGATATTCTGCCAGCTCAAACTTCAGACCAGAAAAGGTCTCCCCAAGAAACTGTTCAACCAATCTGGACAATAAGTAGCTGGACTCTATGCTTGGTATATGTTTGCAATGAAAGAATCTTGATTGAATTTGAACTGTAATACTGCATCAAGGTGGAGGAATCCACCGGGGGGAGGGGAGGGGGAGGGAGGGGGGGATTCCCAGAGCCTATGAAACTGTCACATAATGCAAAATAATTAACAATAAAAAAAAAAAAACACAAAAAAAAAAAAAACAAAAAAAAAAACAGTTTCTGAGCCTCTCAAACTGTCTAAGCCTGGGGCTGTCTATGGTCAGCAGGGCTGGTATGGCCATTAATCCAGTGTTCCATTAGGACAGTTGGAAATGTATCCCCAGTCAGAAGATAATTGGATAAGGACATGAGCAGGAAAAAAAAAAAACATGATCTGTGAGCATCGTGATTGGTGCTGTGATTTGAATAAAGTTTCAGTTTCCCCGAAGGTGTGTATGCTGGGAAGTTTGTCCCACGGTTAATAATCTTGAGAGGTCGTGTGGAATCTTAGAGAGATGAGGCCGACTAGGCTGCCTTGACATCCACTGAGGGCACTGCTCTTGGAAGAAATTTGATTAGGCCTCGTGCCCCTGATTTGAAGTAGTCACAAGGGAGTACTTAGCAAACCCGCAGCCTGCACCCATCTAATGACCTCTGACTGCCTGTCTAGTGGTGCCATTTCTTCCTGCCGCATTCACTCCCCATAACCATGGGAAGCAGTTAAGAGGATTCCAAGTAGACTTAAGTTGGTAGCATTGCCTGGTTCTTGAATCTCCAAATTTTCTTCATTTTTTTAAAATATCAATTCCACTTCACAGATAAGAACATTTAGGTACAAAGTGTTAATTCATTTTCTCAAAGTCATTTAGCTAAAAACTGATACAACATTACATGCTGCAATGTTAACACCCATGGGGTACTTTTTCTTAATCAAGGAAGATACACTACTTTTTGTTTTGCTACAGCATTATAGACATATGCTTGAGAAAGCTTTAAGCTAGTAAAATAGAAGTTGATATCCTGCTTGAGTTCAGATTTTGTCTGACATGAAAATGATAAAACTGATGTGCCTGAGACCATATAATGTGCAGAACAGCTAGTTTCCATGTGTAGAGAGAGTAATCTTTGCATCAAGCTTCTGCCATGTTGTATTTAATTATTATACCTAAGTTACTTTCCTGGACTACAGGTAAGATCTGGAATCCAAGGCAGCATACTTTGAATATCAGAATACCAGCCTAACTGCAACAGAATAATGTCTTTAAAAAAGAGAAACTTCCTTTTGAGGTGTCGAAAAGGTTGTGTGGAAACATCACAGTCTGCCATTAGCTAACCTTAGAACTGGAGGTCTCTATAAAACTAACTGCACTAACACCACAATGTTATGAAATGAATGGCTTTTCTTATAATGTGTTTTCAGTGAATTTCACAAAACAAATAAATGAAACAAGCCTCTGTTGTCATTTCTGAAACACTGCAGTCTATTTCATACAATAAGGAAAGCACCTGTTTAAAAATATTCTGGGTTATAAATCACAGAAGGTTGCATTAATCAAGGCAGCCTAAAGCTGATATGTGCAATTATGGATTTGTCACCCTAGGGAAATATCTTGATCAAGGCTCCTCAAAACCCAGCATAAATGTCCTGGTGAGTCTCAAATTCTAGCCCAAAGACGGCTGTACCTAATTTGGGGACTTAGTACATCTTATCCTTAGGGTATTGAAAGCCTTCTGGCAGGACCTTATCCAATATCCACAGTAATGAAACCTTGTTCTGGTGATATCTATTAGGGGTGCAGTGATGGAGTACCTCCATTGCCAACTGGAAGGAGTTCTTCGTACACCACAAGTGAAAAGGAACAAAAATGAAAGCACAACTTGGGTCAGATTCTCTCCAGTTCTCACCTATTACAGAAATTTGACACAGATAAAGGGGTGAAAGTAGCTGTACGTCATCGTTCAGGGAAAGAATTACTTTTCCTTTAGTTTATCTTCAAATGCTATTCAATTATTAAGGAAGCAACAGAATTCAAAATTATTTCTCTGAGATGAAATTGATTGCTGAAAATGTTTAAATTATGCAGTTTCACAATATATTTTTATAATTTAAGGAATTATTTATTCTTATTGGAAAGTTAGATGATACCTATACAGACAAGGAGAGACAGGGAGAAAGGTCTTGCATCTGCTTACTCTCCAACTAGCAACAACTGCTGGAGTTGAGCTGATCCAAAGCCAGGAGCTTCTTCTGAGACTCCCATGTGTGTTCAGGGTCCCAAGACATTGGGCCAACCTCCTCCAGTGCTTTCCCAAGCCATAAGCTGGGAACTGGGTAGGAAGTAGAGCAGCTGAGACACAAACTGACACCCATATGGGATCCCAACACTTGTCAGATGAGGATTTATCCATGGAGCCAACATTTAGGAACAATCACCTAAAGAAACAGGGAAAGCTCTCTGGGCCTAGCATTGATAACCTGTGGTCATGTGGGCGTGCAAACTGACAAAGGAGTCAGATCTGTATTGGTAGTACATGAAGGGGATGCTGGCAACTTCTGCGTGTTTGGAATCATCCTGTTTTCTCTGTGTGCAAAGGGCACGTGTCACATTGGGAAGGATCAGGGACGAGAGAGCAACATTCCCATAGGGCACGGCTTGCACTGGGGACAGCGGGTGAGGGGAGTTAATGGTGGTCCTCCAACTCCAATCTTTTCTCCAACTTCCAGAGAGCCAATTTGCAGGAAGAATTTTTGTCACTAGTGTGTTTATATATGTACTTAAAGTGTTATCATTTTGATTCAGCAGGAAACTACATTTAGTAAATGACAGCAAACTTCTATCCATCTAGAAGGAAAAGTATAATTTGTTCCATAACCTGCACTACTTTTTAACATCTAGAATTAACTAGAGACCCAAAGAAAGTTGCAATAATCTTAGAGAACTGACTGTGTAAGAGTGTAAAATCTTTTAAACAAGGCAGAAAATAAAAAAAAAAAAACAGAAATTATTGTAAGGCTTGGTTGAGTAGTTAAAACTTTTTGAAATGCTCTGAAAAATTCAGTAAGTAAATAATAGATTTGCATGAAAGTCAAAACTAAACATATTTGTTGAAGAAAGCTACTACCTATAATGTGTAACAAAAATGTATGGAACAAGAAAATAAATGATTCCACAGAAAATGAGTGAAGAGGGGGTCCATGTGGTTGCTCAGGAGGTTAATGTCAGCATTGGCATTCCATATGGGCAATGATGTGTGTCTTGGCTGCTTGTGGCCTGGGAAAGTTGCGGAGATGGACCAAGTCTGTGGGTATCTTCACCTATGTGGGAGACCTGGAAGAAGCTCTTGGCTCCTGGCTCCTGGCTTCGGATGGATTCAGCTCCAGCTGTTGTAGCCATTTGGAGAGTGAATCAGTAGATAGGAGATCTCTCTTTCTGTCTCTCCCCCTCTTTGTAAATCTTTCAAATAAAAATAACTAAATCTTGAGAAAAAAAATGAGCCAGATAGCTTAGTAGCAAGGGACATGGAAATTAAAGTAACAGTGACATGTCACTGTATCACCATAAATAGGGCAAATGGAAGAATGCAGAGAAATTGGTCTTTTCATATATGGCAGCTAGTGACATAAGTTCTTATCACCTTCTTGAAAACAAGGTTACAATATCTCTTAAAATTAAAATTTTCAGGATTGTGAATCCTAGGAAATCTCTTTCATAGAATAAAGAATAACAATAAACAAAAATACAGAATATACAGATGATGTTCGATACTACATTAGTAAATATGACAGATCAGAATCAGGGAGTATCCAAGGTAACTTGGCAGAATTTGATGTAGGTATTGATGAATAAGAAAATTTGGAAAAGTTTGGGTGTCATCAAAGCCAACCTTTGTAAAAGATGAACAGAGCTTCCCATATTTGTGGAGGTTATATGTAATGGTTGGTATGGATAATCCATGAATGTTTGTGTTTCATTTTATACAAATCTGGAAAGTATAAAAGGGTATATGCTAGATTAGTCACATAGACATTGCTTACCAGGGAAGAAGTGAGAAGAAAAAGATGAGTAGAAAAGTGGCAACAATATGTTTTCAACATCAGTATCATGCAAGGAATTGCTGGGTAAAGATGCCTGATGAGAAATGGGTTCAGTTTATATCATTATGCAAAATCATGTGCAACTTCACATTTATAGAATTTTTTAAATGTAGTGAAAAATAAGCTGCTGTCATTCTGTAAAATGTCTCAGCTGTGCCGTCATTGGCAACGGCTTCATTAGCTGATCATTCTAGCTCATTAGTCCACGCGTCTCCTGAGTAGGAACAAAAGAAATGGAAGAGTTTTCAGCCTGTCTTTTTTTTCCCAATGTAAAAAAGGACAGGTATCTGGAACAGAAACCTCCTGGAGACAACATGATACAGTGGGAAAAATCTAGGCTTTGAAGTCAGACTCACTTTGAGGTACAAAATCCAGTCTAGTAACTAATTAGTTGAATGACATTGGACAAGTTGTGTGACCTTAGACTAGTTGCTTACTGTTTTTTGCCTTCAGCTTATTCATCTATAAAATGGGGAGCCAAAAATCTACATGGGAAGACTGGGCTAGAGATTGAATTATGTGTGGAGTGTGTCTAGGGAAGTGCTTGGCATTGCATATAACTTAGCAGGTTGTCTGCAAAATAAACCAAGGTAAGCTTGAGACTTAGAGGCTGGGAGCCCAAAATTCATGTAGCGCTGAATTTAATGGATATTTTCGGTGTGGAAACTATGAAAAATTATTATGCACAATTAGTTGCTTCATTCCGCCATAACACCAAGGAGCAATAAGTAATCTTGGAGTCGTCGGCACGGGATTTGAGTTTGCACAGCGGGGTCTCTCTCTTTGCCTTGGCTATCTTGCCCATCCTGTACTGAGTTTTTATGTATTGTGTAGATAGAGCATACTTACGGATACACCAAGTTGTCCTCTACAAAGAATTTACGAAGTCCTGTGGTTTTCATTCCATGAAAAGTGGATGTAATTTTTTTTAGGTCATTCAGCTAAGATTACAGGGGCTTTTCCCTAATAGAATTTTTGTCTTATGTATTGGCCTCATTTTTAAGAAAATAGGTTTACTCGTACACTAAATCCTTCCAGGCACACTGGGGATTTGGTTCTGCAGGAGCCAGAAAAATAAGATAACAATGCATATAGTAGATATTTTAGATATAGAAAGTTCTGTGGTACATGAATAAAACACTTTAAAATCTTATTGTGAAGCTTAACTTTTCTGAACACTTAGAATTTCCACGAAGTCCTTATGTATGTACTCGCTTGCTTTTAATTGCTCTAATGGACTTGCTATAATGCATAATCCAAGCAGCTTTACAATGATAAATTTTTCAATTTACAAAATGGGAACTGATTATGAATTCTGTGAAGGAATTTTAATAGCGATCTTGTAGATCTCTCAAATCAATCTGTTTTGTCTCCTCAGTTAACTTAACATCTTCCTTTTTTTTTTTTTTTTCCACTTCCACTTATGAGTCCCTTTCTCTGGAACGATTCCCCACCTGGAAAAGTTCAATCTTTGTGTTTTTCTAATAACCATCTATTGTTTCCAAAATTCTAAAGTGTCTCCTGTAGAGCAACAGTGGCTGAACCAAAGCCCTTAATCAGGCAAAAACCTAAAACAAATACTTTCTGTTGAAACTACTCTTGGCAATTCATGAAATTGATCTATATTTCATCTTGTAATTGTACCATTTTAGGGGAAATCGATCCACTCTGAATGACCCTGGATGGTTACTGCAGGCTGAGACGCATGGTGAGTACTGGAGCCTGAGTTTGCACTCTCTCCTACAGGTAAAAGAACCCTTGTTTATTCCTACGCAAAAGCCTTGTTTCTGCACATCCAGCCCACAGCAGGAATTTCGGCTCTTCTAAATGATTTTCAGGTTTGCTTTTAGAAGATGCTTCTAAAACTTAACTTTCAGACTAAGATCTATGTAATTATGATATTATATGCACGAATATAAAATACAAAGGTATATTTATTTTTACCATAATACAAATTTACATGCATAGGGCATCATCTTTCCCCCTTCATCTCTTCCCTTCTTTTATTATCCTCTCATTTGTCTGCAGTTATTACAATGGCATAGTCGATCATTTCACAATTATAGGTTTAATTTTCTAATATATAAATGAATCATGATGTGACAGATGTAGAAAATGGAAGAAAATAAAGTAACATAATGTAAAGGTATAATTAAAATAATAATGGGAATGTTCCACCTTTTTAAAAAGCTTGTCTGAATTTCTTCATGTTTTCAGCTTACAAATTAATGTTTCCTCGTAACTAGAACAACAGCACACGAAGATGTGATAAAAGTGAAAATTACCGTGTGTTCTTTTCACTTGCATTCTCATGAGTACGGATTGTGCTCTCTTTGTTACACTAATTATATGAAAAGATAAATGCAAAAAAACAGTGTATGGCTGTTGGTTGTTTTCAGAATAGCAGCACAAGGTACACGTCTTCTTCCACCCACCTTTGCTTTTATTCACTCCGTGCGTCAAAGATATCCCTGTCTATCCAGGATATGAACCTACCTTTATCTAGAAGCTGCTTTAATGTATTTTACTTTTAACATCATTTTAGAATCACATTTTGCCTTTTTTTGTAGGTTTGCTGACAAGCACCAAACCTATCTTTGTCTCTTAAATTTTCCAGCCTTTTTGAAGTATAACTGACAAAAATATTCCATATTTAAGGTATACACAACTGTTTTGATATTCATTTTTATATTATGAAATTATTGCTGTAATCAATTAGCACAACTATTAGTCCACATAAGTACTATTTTAACACTCAGATCTCTCTTTCACTGTATCATATGTCAAATTGTCATATTACATGTATAAATTTGTTTATTGGAAAGTCAGATCTACAGAGAGGAGGAGAGACAGAGAGGAAGATTTTTTTGTCTGATGATTCATTCCCCAAGTGGCCGCAACTGTCGGAGCTGAGCCAATCCGATTCCAGGAGCCAGGATCATCTTCCGGGTCTCCCACATGGGTGAAGGGTCCCAAGGCCTTGGGCCGTCCTTGACTGATTTCCCAGGCACAAGCAGAGACCTGGATGGGAAGCAGGACAGCCGGGATTAGAACCAGCACACATATGGAATCCTGGTGCGTGCAAGGCGAAGACTTTAGCCACTAGGCTACTGTGCTGGGCCCCACATGTATAAATTTTAGAGTCTCTATATGGTGTTTTAATAAATGCAGTTTTGAATGTTTTTTATTTTAAGCGTTTTATTGTTTGAAGAATGTATCTATCTGTATCTATATTTATGTCAATGTAGATATAGATAGATAGGTATATAAAGTGGAAAATCTTGTGTCCTGACAACACATAAAATCTTCTCTCAGCAAAGTTCATGTATATGTTATTATGAACTGAAGTAACTATGCTTCTTATTGACTTTTGAAATTGTATGCATTTATTCATGTGAGTGACAGAGAGAGAAAGAGAGAGAGATGGTGAGCTCCCTTGGTTCAATCAGCAAATGGTAACGGCCAGGGCTGGCTGAGACCTATGCTGGGAGCCAGGATTCAGGTCTCCCATGTGGGTGGAAGGGACTCCATTACTAGAACCATTCTCCTCTGGTGTGCACTGATAGTCAGGAGCCTGAGTGAGGAATCAAGCCCAGAAACTCCAAAGTGTGGTGGCTAGCGGTAAATGCCCACAATACTCCTTGATCTGTAATAAACCTTGCCTCTATAGTTGGGTCCCTGTATTTGAGGAATGAGAGACATCCATGTGTAATGGTACCCTCATGGAAATGGAGTCAATGTGTAAGCGTGTCTGGGTATAATTTTTAAAAATGCATACATTGTTTTTTTTCATTATATACATTCTCCTGGACTCTTTGACAACACTGCATACCCACGAATCTTAAAAGTTTCTTTTACACAAGCATCTTAATTGCATTTTTGTTTTTGCAAGTTCTTTGAAGTACACTCATATTGGAGCAATTCCATCAAAGATTCCTCCTGGCTATTAACAATCTCTTCTTGCCTGAATTTTCAGGTAACATTAACTGCCACATACTAGCTAAGTAGCTAAAAAAAGTCCCATTTTATCAAGGTTTTTCTTTTTAAGCTTTATTTATTTTACTTGAGACACAGTGAGAGAGGCAGAGACACAGAAATGGATCTTCATCTGCTGATTTATTCCTGGACCAGTCCCAAGCTAGAATCCAAGGACTCCTTCGTCTCCCACATGCATGCAGGGTCCCAAGGCTTTGGGCCGTCCTCTACTGCTTTCCCATGCTGTTAGTAGAGAGCAGAATCTGAAGTGAGGTAGCCGGGCTTGGTGTGGTAGTCTAGTGGCTAAAGTCCTCACCTTGCATGCCCTGGCCCCCATATGGGTGCTAGTTTGTATCCTGGCTGCTCCACTTCCCATCCAGCTCCCTACTTGTGGCCTGGGAAAGCAGCTGAGGATGGCCCAAAGCCTTGGGACCCTGCACCCGCGTGGGAGATCCAGAAAAAGCACCTTTTCACTGTTTGTATTTAAAGATATAATGACTGTTATTTCCTACATGAAGGTAGAATCATAGGTGTCTTACAATACCTTAAGTTTTTTTTTAAAGAAACAACTCAAAGTCAGTTTTAATTAACTTATATTGAAATAAACAGTAGACAAGTTTTTTGGATAAAACAGAAATATGCAAAATAACTTTGAAATCTGTGTGTGAGCAGCACCCTTATATATTAGGTAATTTCTTGCTATCAGCTGTTTTTATATATATGAATGTGTGGTGTCACAGTGGGGAAAGAAAGAAAAAGAGAGAGAGAAAGAGAGAGAGAGCTTGGACTGATATACTTAGAATATATGCTATAGGGATGAGTTGTAACTGAAAGTAAACTCAAGGTTTTCAATGTTTCATCTTTAGCTTTTCTTAAATTTGCTAGAAGAAATTTATTTTATAGCATTATAATGTTAATTTTAAAAGCATTTATTGAGCACTTGGTAAGTGCCAAACACTGTCAAGTCACCAGGCAATATAGTGAATAAAAAACACGCTTTAGCTTCAGACTAATTACAGGCTAAGGAATAAGTTTAACTTTTGCTCCATCATCAAGCGATTTCCGGAGTTCTTTCCAAGGTTATGGAATGTCATGTAAGTTACATCCAAGCAGCAGAATAACTGTATGCCTTTGCGCATTATGAACAACAGTAACATATATCATATTGAATTTCAAATAAAAAGTTTATAATTTGGATTTGTGACACAGCTAATCTCTAGTCTTGAGAAAAACATCAAATTCTGAGTTCTCCTAACTCAATGTGCAAGTTACGTCACAAATACTATAGAAGATTAGAAATCTAATGTGAAAAATTGTATGCGTGCATTAATACGATGTTTGGTGTGACCTTCATACCAAGTGGCTCTTCTCTTTCAAGGTCTTTGCAAGAGTAATCAGACATCAAGGTAATTATATTGCCTGATTTTTTTTTAAAGATTTTATTGTTATTGGAAAGCCGGATATACAGAAAGGAGGAGAGACAGAGAGGAAGATCTTCCATCCAATGTTTCACTCCCCAAGTGAGCCGCAACGGGCCGGTACGCGCGGATCCGATGCCGGGACCAGGAACCTCTTCCAGGTCTCCCACGCGGGTGCAGGGTCCCAAGGCTTTGGGCCGTCCTCGACTGCTTTCCCAGGCCACAAGCAGGGAGCTGGATGGGAAGTGGAGCTGCCGGGATTAGAACCGGCACCCATATGGGATTCTGGGGTGTTCAAGGCGAGGACTTTAGCCGCTAGGCCACGCCGCCGGGCCCTATTGCCTGATTTTTATATCTGAAGTCTACTACCATTTTCTTCTTCACCATCATTATAGTAGTTAAATATTTTTCATATTTATTTTCATTCAGTTGAAAAACAGGGCCAGGCACGATAGCATAGTGGTTAAGGTCCTCATCTTGAATGCACCGGGATCCCATATGGGCTCCGGTTCGTATCCCAGCAGCTCTGCTTCCCATCCAACTCCCTGCCTGTGACCTGAGAATGTAGTCAAGAACGGCCCAAAGCTTTGGAACCCTGCACCCGCATGGGAGATCTGGAGGAGGCTCCTGGCTCCTGGCTTTGGATTGGCTCAGCTCCAGCTATTGCGGCCGCTTGGGGAGTGAACCATCGGATGGAAGATGTTCCTATCTCTCCTCCTCTCTGTAGATCTGCCTTTCCAATAAAAATAAATAAATCTTAAAAAGAAAAAAGAAGAAAAGCAGAGATAAATAGAGAGAGTAGAAGAGGAATCCCCATCTCTTGGCTCACTGCTTAAAATAAAATTGCCCACAGCCACGGCTGATCCCATCAAAACCAGGAGCCAAAAGCTCCATCCAGTTCTTCCTTGTTGGTGACAGCTCACTAGCTGAGCTATTACCCACTGCCTCTGAGGCTGCATTGGCAGGACCTGGATCAGAAGCAGAGTAGCCAAAAACTGAAACTACACTACGATTTGAGACACAGACATCTAAATGGTAATTTAACAGCCCAGGCCCTTTTTCACTTACGAGTCTGGTTACAGCTTTGTCATATCACCTATGTACCACCCAATGGTTTGTAATGCAGTTTTATATTATTATTATTTTTTCTACCTTTAGCTACACCCTAGAACTAAATGGACAACTTTTAAAAACTACAGGTTTAGGCAGTGTTTTAGAACAATTATATCCAAAATCTCTAAGGGAGACACCCAGACATCAGAGCTTGCTAAGGCTCCCCAGATGATTCCAATTAGGTTGAGAACAACTGCTTTGATTAATTATCTCATTAAATCTTTATAAAATTCCTGCAAGTGAAAGTAATAATCTTCTTTTTTGTACAGAGAAAACTTAGACTCTGCAAAGTCAAGGATTTTATTTGATGTGCCTTACCTAGTGAGTGGTGGAACCTGCACTTAAAGAAATCTCTCAAGTTTCAGAGTCCAGATTATTTTTCATGGGCTTTGTTAATAAAACATCAACTGTCTTTTGCCTGCACTCTAAAATGGGAGTAAAGATAATGAAATTCTGAGCTCAATTTACTGTCATGTCTTAAGCAATTGTCCTAAGTAAGATATGAGTTCTGTTTGTAATGAATTAGAATTTAATTTTAGTCTTAGGAATGTTTATGAATAAATTTGCTTGCATTCCAGACAACAAAATAAGGGTCACATTAATGGATCTATGTAATGGGAATGACAATTCCAAGCAGTATCCAAAAATGTACACAGAGATGAGAAGTAGCAGTATACAAAGTTAATAACTGTTTTAAGAAAGCAAGAATACAGAACATTTATGTTTATTTATTTGAAAAAATGACAGAGAGAGAGAGAGACAGAGAGAGTGACAGAGAAAACATTTTTCCATCTACTGATTATTTCCCAAATGGACCAAGTTAAAGCTATGAGCTTAATATTCCATCTAGGTCTTAGATTCTGAGTGCTCAGGACCCAAGCACACAAAATTCCATCATCTGCTACTTTCCCAGGCACAGTAGCAGGGAACTGGATCAGCATGGAAAAGTCAGGATGCTGTGCGGGATACTGGTCTCCTAGGCAACAGCTTTACCTGCTCCGGCACCACAAGCCTGAGCTTAGTTCTAATTTTGATGAGATTGATTTTTTTCACTTCCACATACATAAAGTTTGTGTTTCATTTTATGCTTAGTAGGATTCTTTTAAATGAAGAATTATTGAATTGTTGGGCAGTCAACACAATCAAGAAGATGGAGAGAAATAGAGAAAAAAGGAAGAAACAAATTATGCTTTGTATTCATATTTTTAAATTTTTCACAAAAAATAAGATAGAAACTCAATATCATATTTTTAAACTGTCAAAAAGTAATTTATATTTAGATATTCCTCTTCAAGAGAAAACATTTTTTCAAGCACTCTCTTTCAGCCCATTTTGAAGTGCTATAACGAAGTGCCTTATTAGAAGATTAACTTTCTAGAAGATGGGTTTGCTCTAGTTCTGGTGACAGTAAAACCCAGGACTGAGGAGCTCTTTCTGGTAAGGGCATGCTGTGATAGGCAGAGCTGCTACAGCCTCAACACAGTAATCTGTTCCTGAGGGTGAAACCCTCCTAACTTGAACTTGCTTTGTTAGGCTGAGTCTCCAAAGGTTGCTCGACTGGCAAACATTTTCCAACACCTGCTTTCAGGAATTCACATTTAACATGCTGTTTCTCAACCCCTCCTTCGCCCAATGACTACAATGCTTGAGCGTTCTGCACCACTGCTCGAGATTTCTTTAAGAAATATTGTCATTGTCAATTATTATTGTGGATCTACAACTCATTCTACGTACTGAGATATCATTGAGCTAAACTGCCTCGGTTCCTGTGAGGTGTTCCTTACCTATGAGCCATGTGGTTTGTAGGAATTTGCTTGTTCTCTGTTTCTACATATAACCAATTACTATCAAGGTTTATTGTTAAAGTAATATAAACCATAACTGAATCAAAGAGTTTATTTTCTGGAAAAGATGAATAATAAAGATTTGCTTTTTTTGCATACTGATCTTGGACCAGACATATTCTCTTGAGCCAACTTCTTGTTTTTAGGTTCAATTTATCTTTGGTATTCTATTTTGCTTTTAGCTTAGTCCAAGTTTTCCCTCCATACCAAACCTCTTCCCTCCAGTAATACTCAGACACGTGAAATGTCTGAGTTTGGGATACTATAAAGGTCAGTATTTTGTATTGACTTTTAAATGATCATTGAGGGGAAGTTTGAAGCACTAACTATAAAATCAATCTTTTCTTAAGACTTTAAAATACAATACATTGTTTACTTTTATGAGAAATATAAGAAATAAAATGCACAGCTTTTTTTCATTTTCTAAATAATATTTTTTTCCTTTTAAAAAAGTGCATTTTTCCTTTTCCCTTGATGTTCAAAGATTTCACTAGAGTATGTCTAGGTGTGCATATTTTTAGCTTGCTTGGAACTCAGAGGGAGTTTTAGCTTGAGAACTCCTGGGGTTTTGAATGAATGACAGATGAAACTGTGGCATGAGGTTTTGCTCCCACCGGTCTCAGGTTTCCCACCTGGTAGCAAAGGACCTGACAGGGGCATGCTCAGTGTGCAAAAAGTATGCTTTAGATACACACTTGAGAACAAACTGAGTCACTATGATGAATTAATCCTAGTACTATAATCATGAAGACAGATTCAGGGCAATTTTTTTAAAAAGAGACTGACCTTATTTATGTGTGTAAGAGAAGCAGAATGAAAGAGGGACACACACACAAAAACGATCTTCCGTCCACTGGTGTACTCCACAAGTGACCACTATGGCTAAGAATGACCCGAGCTGAAGCCAGGAGCCTCTTCCAGGTCCCCGTATGTACACAGGAACGTGCACTTAAGCCATTCTCCTCTACCCACCTAGGGACACCAGCTGGGAACTGGATCAAAAGTGGAACAGCCAGGACTCAAACTGATGCCAGTGTTACAAGGCCCACTAATGCTATAATGCTGGTTCCAGGCTAATTTTCTTTTAAAGAATACTTATTATAGCATGTTTTCTTAAAATATGATGTGTATTTTCATGATTGTCAATCATTTAAAGCTTTACAGACATTCAAAAACTAGATGCAAAAACTTAAAGAAGAAATAGTAAATAAATCAATATGATCCCTTAGTTCTATAAATAGTGATTTAATACATGACAAAATTTTCAGCAAAAAATCCATGCAGAAAATATGAAATGTTTGCCAGCTCATAGTGTATACAGAAATAAAACTGGAAGTCTAGCTAATGGTATATACAAGGATCCTGAAAGGGGGCTAAAGACTGATTTGGAGTAAAATGTAAAACAAATGAGAAGCAGTGTAGAAAAAAGTTTGTGTCAGCTGGAGTTCTTAAGCACTTCTTTGGTGAGGAAATATTGTTAGTACATTAGACCCTCAGGGTGACAGGAAATGTTGGCAAATTAATATAACACATTACTCATCAAATATCATGCTCATGTGATATGTATATACATAGAACAGAGTCAAAGCGGTTCACAGATACACATCTGAAAATATAATACTGCCTTTCTCCATCCCTCGACTTTGTTTCCTATTCTGTTTTCTTAAAAACTTTCAATGCTTAGAAATAAAGGCTTAGTGCTTCATTAAATATTCAACAAATGAAAAGCAAAAGGAACATAATTTAGTGAAATTAAATGAAACAATGACCATTTTGCTCATATCCGGTAAATTTTAAAATAATCACAGATCATTGAAACTATAGAGAGTATCATTATTATTCATTATTTTTACATAGATATAAAAACAAAATTTTGCGAAATTATATTTGTAACGAAATTGATGCGTCCAGGCATTTCTTTCATTTGTCCTTGTTTTTCAATTTGTAAAGATTGAATGCTTACTTATATAATATGTGTCCAATTTATTTTACTCAACATGATGCCTTCTAGCTGTGTCCATTAATGAATATGGTATAATTGTATTCTTTTTCTTTAAAAAATATTTATTTTTTATTGGAAAGGTAGATTTACAGAGAAGGAGATACAGATATAAAGATATTCCATCTCACTGGTTCACTCTTGAAATGGCTGCAATGGCCAGACTGATCCAATCTGACGCCAGAAGCCAGGAGCTTCTTCTAGGCAGGACAAGGGTCCCTAGATTTTGAGCCACCTCTCACTGCTTTCCAAGGTCACAAACAGGGAGCTGGATGAGAAGTGGAATATCCAGGATACAAATCAGTGCCCATGGGGATCCTGGCACATTCAAGGCAAGGATTTAACATTGAGCCATTGTACTGGGCCTATTGTATTCTTTTTTTTTTTTTTAAAGATTTATTCATTTTATTACAGCCAGATATACACAGAGGAGGAGAGACAGAGAGGAAGATCTTCCGTCCGATGATTCACTCCCCAAGTGAGCCGCAACGGGCCGGTGCGCGCCAATCCCATGCCGGGAACCAGGAACCTCTTCCGGGTCTCCCACGCGGGTGCAGTGTCCCAAAGCATTGGGCCGTCCTCAACTGCTTTCCCAGGCCACAAGCAGGGAGCTGGATGGGAAGTGGAGCTGCCGGGATTAGAACCAGCACCCATATGGGATCCCGGGGCTTTCAAGGCGAGGACTTTAGCCGCTAGACCACGCCGCCGGGCCCATATTGTATTCTTTTTATAGGAGGATGATACTCCATTTATACCTACATGCATACGTATCATGATTTCTTCATATAATTTGCTGATGGACACCTTGGTTGATTTCATATTTTGGCTATTGCGAACAGTGTCATGAGAAGCATGGTGTTTGTGTCCTTCTGTTGGGTGTATGTCCAGTAGTGGGATTAATGGGTTATAAGGAAAGCCTATAGTATTTAAAAAATCTCCAACTTGTTTCCCACAGTGGCTGCTAATTAATAATCCTGCCAAAAGTGTTTTAGAGTTCCCATTTCTCCAGATCTTTGTCATCATGTTTTACTTTCTGTATCTTGGATAAGAGTCATTCTGATATGGTTTGGTTGAAATCACATTATGACATCTTTTTCATAAATTAGCTGGACAATTGTTTTTCTTCTTTTGAGAACTGTGTATTGCCTATTTTTAACTGGATGTTTGTTTTCCTATTCTTGAGTTTATAGAGTTGCTGATATGCATTCGGTTGTTTCCTTTGCTGTGCAGAAGCTTCTGTGTTTGATATAACCCCCCCCCCCAAATTATCTAGCTTTGCTTTGGTTGCCTGTGCTTCAGAACTTACCCTAGCACTTGTCACCTACATCAACATCCTGAAGTAGTTTACCTACATTTTCTTCCCAGAAACTTCCTATTTTCACGTCTTAAATACAGGTCTTTCTCATCTTGAGTTGAGGCTTGCATGTCAAGAGGGAACAGTTTAATTCCTTTCTTTTCTTTTTCTTTTTCTTTTTTTTTAAACATATAGACACTCAATTTTGCCAGCACTGTTTATTGATTTGATTATCCTTTCTCCTACGTACGGTCTGGGCACTTTTGTAAAAAAATCAAGTAACAGTATGTTTGTAGACTATTTTCTGGACTCCCTGTTCTGTCCCATTTATGTATTCATCACGTTTAAAAGCATGCCCATGCTGGTTTATTTACTATACTTGCAGAGTATTCTTTAAAATCAAGTATTGAGATGCCTCCAATTGGATCCACCCTGTCTTCTTTGGATCATTTAGTCTATTTTTTTTCTGATTCTATAAAGAATGCCATTAACATTTTAATAATGGTTGCATTTACATGGAAACTGTAGATTGCTTTATGTAGTATAACATCATAATTAAATTGATTCTTTCAATTTATTAGCATGGAGTATTTCTTGTTTTTTGAATCCTTGGTGATTTGTTTTTAACATTTTATGATTTTCATTGTAGAAGTCTTTCTCTTCCTTGGGTAAAATTATCCCTAAATACCCGTGTGTGTGCAGGAACTGCTGTCAATGAGATTTCTTTTTGATTTCTCTTTTGATAGTTAATCATTAGCATATGGAAAAGCTACACTTTTTAAATATATTTTTTAAAGATTTATTTATTTTTGTTACAAAGTCAGATCTACAGAGAGGAGGAAAGACAGAGAGGAAGATCTTCCATTCATTCCCCAAGTGACCACAACAGCCAGTGCTATGCCAATCCAAAGCCAGGAGTCAGGAGCTTCCTCCGGGTCTCCCAAGTGGGTGCAGGGTCCCAAGGCTTTGGGCCGTCCTTGACAGCTTTCCCAGGCCACAAACAGGGAGCTGGGTGGGAAGCAGGGCTGCCGGGATCGCAACAGGTGTCTATATGGGATCCTTGTGGGTTCAAGGCGAGGACTTTAGCTGCTGGGCCACCACAGTGGGCCCATGTTTTTGAATATTTAGTCTAAGATCTCAAACTTTTCTGAATCCCTCCTCACAGCTTCACGTCTGAGTGTTGAGCTTCTTGTAAGCACAATATTATAGCATCTGCATACATGGCCTAGTTGGATTTCCTCTTTGCCAGTTTTGATGTCATTTATTTCCTTCTTCTCACTAAATCCTGTTGCTAATACTTCCAGTAGTAAACTGAATAATAATGACTAAAATCATTTTTGCTTTGTTCCAGAGGAGACATGCATTCATTTTTCCCCATTCAGGATATTGCTGGCTATTGATTTTTTTCATATAAACATTTGTAATTTTGAAGTGTGTTATATATATAATTTGTGAAGAAAAGATTTTATCATAAAGGGATATTGAATCCTATTAGATGTCTTATTTTCACCTATTCAGATGTTCCTGACTTTTGTTCTTTGTTGGTTTGATTTATGACATTAATTGTTTTGCAAATTCTGAAGTACCCTTGCATCTCTGGGAAATTTCCATATGGGACACCTGTTTTTCAGGCAGTGGTTTTAGCTGCTGTGTCACAGGGCCAGCCCAAGGGTATAATCTTTTTCATGTGGCTTTTGGGTTCAGTTTGTTAGCATTTTGCTGAACACTTCTGTGTCTGTATTGATCAAGGTTATAGGCCTGTTATTTTCTTTTTGGTTTTGATTTTGATATTAGAAAGATACTGATTACATAAGAGATTGGCAAAGTTTCATCCTGTTACATTAGAATACTCCGAAAATATTGAGGTTAATTCCTCTTTAAATGGTTTATAGAAATCAGAAGTAAAGCCTGGACTTTTCCTTGATGGAAGACTTTTAGTTAGTTATTTAATGTTGTTGCTCATTATTTGTCTGTTTAACATTTTCTGTATCTCTTTGATTTCATCCTGGCAGGTTGTTAGCAGCCAGAAACTTCCCCATTTCTTCGTGATCTTCTGCTTTTCGGTAGCCAGTGTGTCATAGTGGTTTCTTATGCTCTCCTGTATCTCAGTGATGTTGGTTGTTGTGTCCCCCTTCTCATCCCTAACTTTATTTATGTGAGATTGCTTTTCCTCACTGTTAATCTGGCGAAAAGTTTGCTTGCAATCTCACAAAGAAACATCTTTATGTTGTTCTTTTCTTTTTAATTTTGTTTATTTCTTCTGTGATCTTGGATTTGATCTACTCTTGTTTTTCCAAGTCTTCAGGAAGCAGCGTTAGCTTATTTATTTGAGATATTTATCTTTTTCATTGTAAACGCTAAATACTACAGTCTCTCACTTAACCGTGATTTTGTTGTATTCTACTAATTTTTGACATCTTGTGTTATCATTTCTCTTGATTTCAAGAAAATTCTTTTCTTTCTTTTTAGCTTTCTGATGACCCATTTGTAATTCAGTACAATGTTGTCTAATTTCCATGTATTTATTGATATTCTCTTACTGTTGTTCATTTCTCTGTGTTCTCATATAATATAGCTTACAATCCCTGTTCTGAACATTGCTGAGGCTTCATTTGTGGCATTATATGTGATCTAGCCTGAACATTTCCCCTGTGCTGTTAGGAATGTGCTTCATTGCTGCTGGGTGGGAAGTCCTATACATGTGTGTTAGATCTATTTGTTCTATAATGCTGCTCGACTTCTCTGCATCTTTGTTGATTTTCTCTATGGATGATCTGTCCATTGGTGACAATGGGGTGATGAATACACCTGCTATTTTTGTATTGTAGTCTGTGCCTTCCTTTAATAATATTTGTTGCATATGTTTTTTTAATTACATTACATTATGTGACACAGTTTTATAGGTGCTGGGGATTTCCCCCAAACCTCCCCCCCATGGTGCATATGTTTTCGTGGTCTTGTGTTGTGTGGATATATAACTGCTTTATATTCTAGCTGAATCAATCTTTTTGTCAATATATAATGTTATATTTATTTATGTGACCAAAAAAACCTAATAAACAGGTACAGGAAAGAAAGTAGGACAATTAAGGATCATGAGCAGCTCAATTTACTTACTTGTAGTCTTAAAGAGAAACAAAACACTAAGGCAAAAAGAAACTGTCCAGTCCAGACCTCACAAAGGAGAGAGATTATGTGTGCTTTGATTTGCAAGTTCATTTTGACATCAATTAAGTGATTCAAAGTGTTTGAGAAAATCAAGCTTCTACTGTTCTTCCCACTATACATAATTAATTCTATGTGCTTTTAATTTATCCCAATTTTTCTGAATCACAAAATTTGCCTCCTCTTAACTATACTGATCAGAAGTAAGCCATGGGTTTTGACGTTGATGCTGCGACAGGGTTTTGTGCAGGTGAACACTGGCCGCTTCCTGACATGAGCATCACCCTAACAGGGATCCCTGAGCCGTGGGGAATCCCCTGCTCTCAGAGCTGGATCTCACTCTGCTCTTTGACTGACATGATACTCCCCTCCCTCCACACTTGCCTGACTAAGTCCTTTGTATCTTGTCATTTTCAACTTAGATGTCACCTGGGGAGCCTTCCACAACCTCCCAGCACTCACTCACTCCTGCCTGGGCTAAATTTACCTCGCTTTGCTCCAGGGCCTCTGTATGCTTCAGAATTTGGAAGAGGAAATACTTCCCAGCATTTTGTCTCATTTAGACTGTGACCTCCGGGTGATGAAACCCTTCCTTTTCGCATTTTTGCATGTCCTTAATTTGACTCCATCTGAGATATCAATGTTTTCTTTATTAAAGAGTTTGTTTTTTTATGCACAGTGTATAAATCAGCTAGAAGAAAATACCTTGTTTCTTATATTTCTGTACTATACTTTTACAACTTACAATATTTATTTATGTATATTGGATGAATGCTAAGCAATGCTGAAAATCATTGAGGGACACATACGTTGCACATGGCTACCATTTTATCTGATGATAGCAAGACAGTCGATCATACTGAAGAGGGGCTCATTTTCCAGATCTAATGAATCTTTTAAAAGACACTATTCTTGATAGAAAACATTTCTTCATGTAGTTTATGTGAATCCATTGACCATGCAACCAGTTGACAATTTGGTTTGTGTTCTTAATCAGCTAAAAAAGAAACACAAAATTCAAAAACTCCCAAAGAGATTAACTGCATTGTAACAAATAATTGGTGTATTGACATGGTATATGAAGAGGGAGAAACTCACAGAATCCATAGAAAATTTTTAAAATAGCCTGAACATCTTTTTGTTCTTTTTGTCAAGATGTGATTTATTCTATGCTAACACATGTACCTTAGAGAAAGTGTGATTAGTGGAATGGCAATGGATATTAAAATGAGAATTTAATCACTGGCTTAGGCCTGTCTCTTGAGTTAGTTTCTTAAACTTCATTAGCTTCAGTTTCCCTGCATGTGAAAAGGAGATAATGGTATCTGTGTTGAATTGTATTCGCAGGGTTACTGACAATGTGCTTGGACACACTGAGCTCAAAGATCTGTTGCCATGGTTGTCAGATAAGGTAGGAAGAGAATAACCATAACCTAAATCTTCACATTTTCCTTCTTTTCCTTTGGATTGTACATCCTATTTTGCAAGCAGCAGATGCAAGTCTCTGTGCCTTTGTGTGACATACTGCTCTAGGAGTTCCTCTGAGTAACAGTGCAGGATATTTCCAGATGTTCTAACCAAGTATCTGCTCTGTTTGCACAAAAGATGAACTAAGCAACAGAAACAAAATAATCCAGGTGTGAGTATGTTCCTCAAAATCTTGCATGTGCAGATTGCAAGGTAAAATATAATCCATGCATGACAATCAAAACTGGCCCATCAATACATGGTACGTAAGAAAAATTCTTTGGGTACATCTTTGTAGGCTGTAAGGGAACCTGTCTATCAGTACTCACTGTATCTGTGATGAAGAGAGGGTGGGAAACAGGTTTGATGTTGGCGCCTGCTTCCACCAGGCCCCAAATTCCACTTCGTTTCTTTAGATTTAACACTTTCCCCAAGGGTAGAACAGCCAACAAAAACACAAGCCTGTAGGTTTTGTTTAGCTCCCGTATAATCATTTCAAATCTGTAGGTGTTTCTCTTTTCAACTTTCCCCCAGATTCTGAATGAGAATTTAGTTAAATGCCTGTTTAAAAATTGATGAGTAATTGAAAGGATTTAGAAGAACAATCTGTACTATTATATGCAAATACATTGCATGCATGGTTCCCTATGTCACTAACCTGGCAGTCATTTCACGCATGACTCCCCATCTTATTAAGCTAGCAGTATGGAATATTTGATTTACTAAACTGGCGTGAGCTACTTAGAGTGCTAATATAGGAATATAACTTTTGAATTTCTTTGCAATAACTATCTTTGAAACATTCTTGAAGATGGTAACATTATTTTGACAGCTGTGCTCAGTTTCTGAGTCTATTTTAGGAAGCTTCTTACAACTGGTGGAAATGTACCTGTGTGATTTGAATGAGCCATACAATAATTGAAAATGAAAACCATCTTAGGCATAAGAGACCTTTGAATTCTGCACCAAGTGATTGGACAGCACAGGCAAATAAATTTGGTAGAAGTATTGCTACTAGTCAGATACATTTAACAGTGTGTGACTCTCTGAGAATCTGCCATCAGCCTCTGTTACCAGGATGTTCTGAAAACTCTTTTTATAGCCAAGCCCCCCTGGCTTTCCTGGTTTTTTGTTGCCATAGTAGCATTTTCTGGTCATGGGATTTGCAGGAGAAAAAAAGAGAGGGGGAAGGGGTAGCATATTTGTAAAGTTGGTGCAGTGCCAAATGAAGTAGGAATTATAAATTCAGAATGCCATTCTCTTCCTTTAGTGTCCATTTCAGCTGGCACCTAACGTCACCCACATAATCACCAACCGCTCTGTCATCATTTAGACCAGCTGCACGAAGTGAAACAAAGGGAAATCTAGCAGCAGTGGAGGGAGTGGTAATTTATAAGGCTTTTAAATGATGTTTTCTATGTTCTTCAATCAACAATATTTTAAGCCTTTAATTTTTTTCCTTACAATAGGTTTTTCTTGTTGTTGCTACATTGACTGATGACATATTAACAGCAAGTTGGCAAAAAAATAGTCCGATTAAAAAGAGTTAAAACAGATAAAGATGAAAAGAGTCAAAAGGAAAAATGTATAGCTATCCTCATTTCTGCTAGATATTTTCCATTTTTATTACATAGGTAAATTTACCTTCTGTCTTTGGCAAAGGTATAATTTTGAACCAGAATTTTCAATGTTTACCAGAAATGCACTTCGATGAAAGCTCTCAGGTCTGTGATATTATGTATTTTTTCAGTCGTGACACGTATTCCAAAGTTCACAAGGCAACAGGAAAAAATGTTCATGGGGTAAGAAAAAAACCAAGTGAATAAGCCAGGGAAGCTGGTGGACTGTGACATGTGTTGAGCTCATGAGAGCCATGAATATGTAAGGGGGGCTGGTTGGGCCAGAAGCAGGGGGATGGGAGAGGACTTTAGGTGGGGAGTCTGGCCAACAGGGAAGGAATAGACATATGTTTTCTTCCTGCGATTGTTGCATTTTGGATCTGACAAATGCTAGGATGGATTAAATAATCAGATAAAACTGAAATCATATATTGCGAGGTGGTTGGACATAGAAAAATCTGGTAGAAGAGGACCATTAATGTTTATTTGAGTCTGTTCTTATTAAAACATATATACAGACTCTTCATTTGAAATTATAAATGACATATGCATGTAAGGGAAGACAATTAAATGGATGGATTAGAGATCCAAGACTTTTCATTATCAGAATAACTAATAATTCACAGATAGTACACATATTCCTTGGCTAAGGAAAGACCAGTTTTCAGTTATCGGACACTCCAACTCCCTAAATGCAGTGGGGGAGGAAGATTCAAACGTCACACCATAGGAGAAAATAGATTGAAATGAGGCTAAAATAACAATTCAATAAAAAAAACACATATGATAGCTTCATGAGTTTGAGGAAGTGCTTTTAAAAAGCCATGAATTTAAAAATTTTAAGGATGTTGTTACACAAACAACATAAGCATAGTCAGACGACAGAGTAGTTTGGAAGACAATGTAATAGCTGGCAGAGGAGTGTTTTCCAAAATAAAGCTATCATGTAAATCATTAAAGAAAAATTTTAATCAAGTTAAATGTCCTTAGAATTATATCTACAAACCATATTGAATCTGTTAGACAGATTCAAAAATTAAATAAACATTAAAACTAAATAAAAGTGGGTAAATATTATGAACAGATCACTTATAGAACTCTGAACATATCAAGGTATTCAATTCATCAAGAGGGAGATCCAACAAAAAATGAGACACAATTTTAGAAATATAGTATTGACGAAAATGTAAAATCTGAATGCCACCTATTGGTGTTGATTTGGGGAAACAGTTACTTGTGGCATTTAAAATGCTATCAGTGCTCCGGAAAATCATTTGATAAGATATAAAAGTCAAAACTGTGCCTCATATGTGTGTATATATATATACACACACAAGTGCAAAAATATAATATTAATTAAATGGGAATAGAAAAACTTCCTTCAGTTAAGGAAAACAGAAGGCAGTTAATAATAGGGAAAAGCCACATAAACTGAATCTGCAACAGTTGTTTTTGTTCAACAAAAATATATACTACAACAAACAAACAAACAAACAAACGTGACAACTAAACTTCAAGTGCTGGTTGATGAGAAACCACTTGACCACCTCTGGAACACTTCACACCTCTGGAAAATAAAATCAGACTGAATTTTGTTAAACCCTGAGTTTCACCAGAACAACAGTTTACAGGACCTGCAGAGGACAGATGAAGAATAGAAACCTCACTATGAAGCTATAACCAGGGATTTCCATGAGCAAAACTCTTAACAGCAAGCAACCTCGTTTCTTCACGCAAAATGTGGCAACCCCAAATTCCAAACTAATCAGAAAAAATAAGATAAAGGAGAAAGTTTACAAGAGACTTAGAAGTTCAAGTCAAACTGTGTAAATGTAATATTCTTGTTTGGACTCTGATTTAAGTGGAAATGTAGAATGTTTTACTTCTTGGAGCATATGAGCTGTGCTTGTTTAGTACATTGATAGTTCTATAAGTGAACGCATTAATCATTAGATGCATTAATGCAGGTATATAGACTTCGTTAAAATTTTTTTTAAAGATTTATTCATTTTTATTGGAAAGGCAAATATGCAGAAGAAGGAGAGACAAAGAGGAAGACCTTGCATCCGATGGTTCACTCGCCAAGCGGTTGCAATGGCTGGAGCTGAGCCGATCTGAAGCCAGGAGCCAGGAGCTTCTTCTGGGTCTCCCACATGGGTGCAGGTTCCCAAGGTTTTGAACTGGCACCCAGATGGGATTCTGGCGCGTTCAAGGTGAGGACTTTACCTGCCAGGCTATTGTGCTGGGCCCTAGTCAGTGTTTCCTTGTTGTACTGTTTCTGAATTCTAAAGAGCGGAAAGCAGACATTTTAAAAATTCTTTTGGAAGGAAAATAAACTCATTTGAAAATGTTATTTTTTATCTTGAAGTTCACAAAAGTGGAAACTATTTAATTTTGATCATTGTTCTTGGTAGCATCATATAAATAACAGCTGAGTTTTATTTTTAATAAAGATTAATGTATTGTTAAATTATACTGCATGTTTAATTTCTTCCGTTTCAGTATTGAAAATGTTAAGAAATTCTAATCACTTTTATCATAACAAATTACCAGTGTCTTTGCTGTTCTGCATGTGGGAGCTCACTAGAAACATTCATTAACCTAGCAGTTTATGATTTTAATTTCCACATGGAATGATTAGCATTTCTGAGCTTTTGATATTCAAACCACAAGCATAAACCCTTTTCAGGGGTCACTGGAGACAGATAATTTAGAGCTAACATTTTGCTTAAGTTAACTACTGTGTATTAACTACTGTGCTGTCCGTGAGACTCATTTAAAATGTTCACCTGACACTAAGCTACTATTTTAAGATTCTGCTTATATTATAACCTGATACATTTAGATTAATAGTGTGAATTTTATACTTTCCTTAGTTTCTTTTCCCTAACCTTTGAAACCTCTTGTTTTATTTTTCTATAGATTGATCGTGTGAAAATACTGTACAATATTGACAGAATCAAAATGGGGAATCATTGGTG
The DNA here is from genome assembly GCF_030435755.1 of Ochotona princeps. NCBI lineage: Eukaryota > Metazoa > Chordata > Mammalia > Lagomorpha > Ochotonidae > Ochotona > Ochotona princeps. Next base: position 8,470,184 of record NC_080834.1, on the reverse strand, counting down.
TATTCTAAATCTTAGATAATGCTATCAGTTTGTTATTTACTTTATTACCTTCTTTCCACAAAGTAGTTTGAAAAAACAAAAATCAATTGCAATCTTGTTAACAAGAGAAATATTTCACTATTAAAGTATTGTTAGCTGCAGAAGAGCGGGAAGGATGACTATAGGAGATTATTGTTATTTTCAAGGTCTGCATTTGTGGTAATGTGAACCATGACTGTGTCAATCTTTTATGGGTCCTTGTAACAAGCCTGTGTGCAGATTCTCTTCCATGATAAATATGCCATAATTCTTTACAAATGGTTAATCCTAAGTGGAAGCTGTGCTGTTCTTATTAATCATTATGTCAAATAGTATAATTCATCAAGATATAAGCATATATATATAATTAGATGAGTATGTGCTACAGATATGTGGTTTCAAATGAATAATGAAAAAATATTTATAATTATCCCTTTGACTAAAGAGGTAAGGTTTCCTTACCTCAGCTTCTATTTTTCAACTACACAGAACCACTAGTTCAGAATTGTTTCAACATAGACAAATTAATAAATGTGACACATCATATTAGCAAGATGAAGGTTAAAACTATATGATTATCTCAAAGCACATGATAAAAAACAACACACCTTCCTGATTAAATCATAAAACAGTAAGTACAGAGGGAACTGATCTCAACGCAATCATGGCTACAGGCAAAAAAAAAAAAAAAAAAAAAAAACAAACACAATAGCCAGTATTTACCAAATGTGAAAAAGCTGAAGCATTTCCACTAAGATCCAGAACCTGTCAGGAATGTTAACTCTGACACTGTTACTCAACATGGTTCTGGAGGTTTTAGCAAGAGCTATCAGGCAAGAAAAAAAATCAAGGGGGAACCAATCAGAGAGCAAGTGGTCAGGTTACCATGTTTGTTGATGAAGTGATTCTTCATATTAAGAAGAGAAAAAATTCTTTAAGGGACTATTGGAATTCATAAGAAGATCTGACAGACCTTCAGAAGGTAAATCAGAACACAAAAATAAACAGCAGTCTTTTTTTTTTTTTTTTAAGATTTATTCATTTTATTACAGCCAGATATACACAGAGGAGAGACAGAGAGGAAGATCTTCCGTCCGATGATTCACTCCCCAAGTGAGCCGCAACGGGCCGATGCACGCCGATCCGAAGCCGGGAACCTGGAACCTCTTTCGGGTCTCCCACGCGGGTGCAGTGTCCCAATGCATTGGGCCGTCCTCGACTGCTTTCCCAGGCCACAAGCAGGGAGCTGGATGGGAAGTGGAGCTGCCGGGATTAGAACCGGCGCCCATATGGGATCCCGGGGCTTTCAAGGCGAGGACTCTAGCCGCTAGGCCACGCCGCCGGGCCCAACGGCAGTCTTATATACCAACACGTTCTCACCAAGAATGTGGAATGATCCATTCCATTACACTAGCTACAAAAAAAATCTAGATATTTTGAGATAAATTTTAATTAAGGGTGTGAAAAATTGCAGCAATGAAAATTACAAAACATTAATGAAAGTAATAGAAAACACAACAAATGGAAAAATCTTCCATGTTCATGCATTGGAAAATAAATGTTATCAACATACCCATAGGACCAAAAGCAATGTCCACATTCAATACAATCCAAGCAAAAATAACGGCATTCTTCACAGCTAGAAAGCACAATCCTAAAAAATTCAAACGGAAATACAGAGGACACCAAATAGTCAAAGAAAAGGAAAAAGTCCCGAGGGATCAAAAAAGCAGCTTGGAAAATACCGGAAGGCTATGAAAAACGAGAGCCTGGTGCTGGCCGGCAAATACACACCTAGACCAATGAGACAGAATAATAACCCCAGAAATCATCCTGTGTGTCGATAACAACTAAACTGGTAAAATGAACTAAAATAATTCCCTGTAGATATTGGGAATATTGGTGGTATTGGAATAATTGAAGTTCTGCATGCACAAGTTTGAAATATGACTCCTTTCTTCCATTCTAGACAAAGTAAACAAACCAACAACAACAAAAAAAGAGTTCGCAATTGACCAAAGTTGTAAACTTAAAGATCCAGCAATAAAAAGTAATGACTGACCTTTGTGGAGCTGGACACACCGGTGGCTTCACTTTCTTCCATGAGCTCCAGGGACTGGAGACCCATCTTAGGGGCTGTCGGAGCAGGCCTAAGGTCATGCACATGTTTCAGTCCCAAGGGCAGTGGGTAGGGTGGAGGGGAAGGCCCAGGGCTGGCTTGGTAGTCCATGGGCTGTGCCTAGGGTCTTATGCATACACTTGTGTCTCAGGTGAGTAAAGAAGGAAGATCCCAGATCCATAGGAGTGCCCGATGACCAGGTCTGGGAACCTGTCCGTGATCTTGGGCCTTTGATGGGTAGGCAGAGCTCCTGTCCAGAATGCCACCCCACCAGAGGACTAGGCTTAGGAAGACCAGCCTGGGGAACCCATGTGCTTCTGGCACAGGGACTATGGATTGTTCAAGGAAGGGCTGTGGGATGTGAAGGAGGGAGGACAGCTGAGGGAGTGTGTTGCAGGTGAAGAGTGACTTCTGGGGGATTTCCACTGACAAGGCCACTATACTTGCAGGTAGGTGAGGAGGCTGAGGTTTAGTGGGCTGGACATGATTGCATTGTCCTTCAGCATGGGTGTGGACTGGGTCTGGGTTTGTTTTACTGGGCTAGACTCCAGCAGCCACTGGTACTTGTAAGAGTCATCGAAGGTGCAGTTCAGCCTGGGTTAGGTTTCAGTACCTGCTGACACACACAAGATCTGGATCTGGGTGTGGAACAAATGTGGCTGAGCTGCAGTATCCAACAGTAAGAGCTGGAATGGGTGTGGCCCCATTGGGTAAAACCACTGCTCCTGCCAGGACAGGAGGTAGACTAAGTCAGTGTGGGCCAAGCACTCAACAGCATGTGTGCAAGATTTGCCATGGGGAGGAGATCTGATAGAGGTTCTTTTGGAACTCCTCTGTCGGGACATGATCCTGCAGGTGAGCTCACAAGAACCAAGGCTGGGAGCAGACCAGACCGGGTCGGTTTACAGTACATACCAGCATATGTGGATCAGTTCTGGGGGCAGGCCAGGCTGGGCCAGTTTGTAACACCCACTGGCAGATCTGAGAACCAGGACAGGGTGCAGGATAGACTGGGTCAGGCTGCCACACCAGCCAGTTCTTATTAGGGTCGTGACTGTGGGCTGGCTGGGCTGTGCTAGCCTGTGGTATCCACCAGCATGAGCTGGAACTGGGGGCAAACCGGGCTGGGCCAGGCTATAGCACCTGTTGGCAAATGTCAAGGTGAGGTGGGCCCTGCCAGATTTGGGCCCTGCCAGATTTGGCTGCAGCATTCACTAGCATACTTGAGACCAGGTGATGGGGTGCAAGCCTGGTAGGGGGACTGCGGGGGGTTTTCCTGTTGGACCACTGATTTCACTGGAGAGTATGAGAATTGGGATCAGGGGTGGACCCAGCCTGCCAGATCTACAACACCATTTGACCTGCATGTGACCTGAAATAGGGGGTGAGTCAGGCTGGACCAACCAACTGAACCCACTAGTACATGCATAGGCTAGAGTAAGAGAAGGCTTGTGGAGTTTTGCCCCAGCATCAGCTCACAAATTCTGGGACTGGGGGCAAGTTCTGTCAAGCTAGACTATAGAAACACTTGGACAGTGCAAGATCTGAGACTGGGAGTGGGCCCAGTATGGAGACTATGGATACTTCTCTGATGGATTGCAACTCCCACTGGTGAGTATGAAAACCAGGACTTGGAGAGGACTTGGTTGGACAGGTGGTGGTACTAGCCTGCATGAATATGGGTTGGAGAGTGGGGTCGAGTGCGGGCTGTATAGTGGGATTGGCTGGGTTAAGCTTGGCTTCAACACCCTTGACATGTACGAGAGCTGAATAGGATGTGGGACAGACTGGATTAATCTGTTGCACATTCTGGCAAGTTCAGTAATCAGGGCTGGGGCATGTCTAATGGGGATTATTCGGGGTCCCTATGACTGCAGCTCCCGCTGGTGGGTGTTAGGGCCCAGTGTATGGTGGGCAGGGTTGGGCTGGGCCACAGGATCTATTGTTTTACATAAGAGCTGGAGTTGGAGACAGAACTGACATAGCAATTACAAGAACCAGTGTGTGCATAGGCTGATGTGGATGACAGACAGAGTTAGACCCTGTTACTGGTAAGTACACAGAAGAATCAAGTCTGAGATCACCTCAGATGAAGTTTCTTTGAGAATCCCTCCAATTTACACACTGGACTCAGAACTCCAACTATGGGGAAAATTGCAAGATCTGTCATCTGACTGTGGAGTACATGTGTCAGAACTGAGCCTTATCAGTGGTTTATATGGAGCAATGGATGGCACACCCACATGCACATGGAGATATGGCAGTCCATTGGAGCTGTGGAGAACATCTGGTACCATGTGGGCTATGTCAGCCAATTTACTTTGGAAGGAGTTCCTCATCGTTGAATAAATGAGATTGACAGCATTCCAGAACTATTGAAGCCACTTGAGCAGAGTCCTCTGAGCATGCTCCACATTGGAGACCCTAGGATGACTTTGGGTGGACACTGGATGATCACTCCAATCCAACTACTGGTTGATGATCTGGGAAATCAATGGAAGATGTCTCAAGTGTTTATGTCCCACCAGCAATATGGGAGACCCAGATGGACTTCTGATTCTGGTTTTAGGCTTGTTCAAATATTTGGGAAATGAACCAAGAGGTGGAAGATCCCTCTCTCTCTCTCTCTTTTTTCCTTTGTAACTCTGACTTTCAAAATTAAATAAGTAAGTAAGTAAATAAAGTGAACTAAGACTTGGAATCATCAAGTTATTGGAAAACATAGGGAACATGCTCCATTATATTGGCCTCACGCAAAGACTTATTTTGGTAACACCCTCAAAGAACAAAAAACACATGCAAATAGACAAATGGGATTACATTAAGCTCAGAAGCTTCTTCACAAAAGATGAAATAACTGGGCCCAGTGTGATAGCCTAGTGGCTAAAGTCCTTGCCTTGTATCCACCGGAATCTCATATGGTTTGTGTCCTGGCTGCTCCACTGTCCAACCGGCTCCATGCCTGTGGCCCAGGAAATCAGTGAAGGATGGCACAAGCCTTGAGAGCCCGCACCTGCATAGGAAACCAGTTTTCTGGCTCTTGGCTTTGGATGAGCTCAGCTCCAGGCGTTGTGGCCACCTGGGGAGTGAATCAGCAATTGGGAGTTTCTCTGTCTCTCCTTTTCTCTTTAAAATCTCCCTTTCCAGTAAAAATAAATAAACAAAAAGAAGAAGTAGAGGAAGAACAGGAGGAAGAGGTGGAGGAAGAAGAAGGAGCTAGTAATAAATGGAAGAGGCAACTGACAGAAAAAGAGAACATATATTTTCAAGCTACGCATTTAATAATTAGATAATATCCAAAATTTATACAGAACTCAAAAAACGCAATAACAAAACAAACAATCCGATTAAGGGATGTGAGAAGGATATGAACATTATCCAAAGGATGAAATACAAATAGCCAACAGACTAAAATAAACAAACAAGTAAAAAGTTAAGAATCACCAGCCTTTATGGAAATGCAAGTAAAATGTGCCAAGAGTTATCATTTCATTCCAGTTGAAATGGCTTTCTCTAAAAATAATCATAAAAATTTCAAGTAAAATTGACGACAAACATGTACTCTGATGCAGAGAACATTTACAGAGATCCTTTAGGAAACTGAAAACAGATGTGCCACATAACCCATCTTCTGGAAGGTGGACTCTGAGAATGAGATAGCTCTCTCTCTCTTACCCTACGCTTCTGCTTTTTGCTCTCTGTCCCTCTATCTGGCCCATGCATGTCTGTATTCCTCACCCTCTGAATGATCCTCAGTACTTTCTTAAGCCATGTTGGAGGCTGTATTTAAAACAAATATTTGGTGCAAAATTAGACCACAACATAGCTGGAAGTGAAGTAACCAGAGCCTAGGTGGAACATTCCAATACGGAATGTCGGTGTCCCACGCAATGTCAGTATACCACAACACTTGCCCCTGTGCTCTAATCTTTTTTATTTCATTGCTCGTACCAGCTTTGTTTAATCTTGTTTTTTCTAGTTTCTGAAAGTGCCATTTCAGATCTCTTTCACTCCCTCTTTGATTTTAAACATAGGCACTAATTGCAATGAAATGCTCTTTGCTTTGGCTGCGCCCTATATATTTCTGTATGCTGTGTTCCAATTTTAACTTGTTTCAAGAACATTTTTAGTTTTTCTGTTGATTTGTTTTGACTGGTTTTCTGATAAAATGTTACTTAATTTCCCTGTGTTCACATAATTTCTGATGTTCTATTTGCTGATCATTTCATGTTTTATATCACTGTGAACAGAACAGATCCCTGCTAAGACACCATTAACAACATTCTGAGACTTATTTGTGGCTAACATATGTTACACTCTGATTTTGTTCTATTTTTTATGAAAATATGTTTTATCATATGTTGAATGAAACATCCTATAATGTCTGTTTGTTTTACTACATTGCGTCTTTGTCAGTTTTTGTTTAGATATGTTCATTGAGAAATGTGGGGTGTTACAGGTCATAAGTACTGTATTACAAACTGTTTCTCTTTAGACAACAGCCTGTTTTTACAAAAAATTGGGGCAGCAAGCATTTTGTTGAATTGGTTTCTTTGTTGTTGTATAATGATTTTCTTCTTTTTTAAAAGTTTTTTTTCCTCTAATATCTGCTTTATTTAATGTAATCACATGAAAATATGAATTCTTCATTTTGGTTTTTATTTTTGTGGTATCTGTAGCTTCATGTTTATTACATGTGTGTCTTGACCAGTGAAATGAGTTTCTTTAGTCACTGTGAGATCGGGCTTTTTTTTGTTATATTGTATAGATATTTTTAAGTGTGTTATAAATTCATTTACAGTCAAAATGGTTATTGATAATAAAAGAAATTTGTGGGTTTTTTGTGGTTTGTTTTATATGCCGTTTATCACTTTGGTTGTATATAGTTCTGTGGTTTTTCTGTACTTGTGACAAAGTTAGAATATCTTTTCTCTTTTGCCTAAGTATGCTACTATTGAGTTTTGCATCTTTTTAAAAAAACTTTTTTGTTCTTTTGGTTTTGGTACAATTTTAAGCATTTCTAGACTGGAGTGATGATTCCCTCAGTTTTTTGCTTGTTATGGAAATACTATCTTTCTCCTTAATGTTAAAGGATGGCTGTTCGTGGTATTTGCTGATCGTTTCTTCTTCTCTTTGGAACTTTGGATTCGTTGTTGCAGTATTTCCTGACCTGTACGGCTTCCGGCTCCCCTTTCAGGTTACTTGTTGGTTTTCATTTGACTTTTTTGTATAATTCTCTTTGTCTTTCCCCACAGTTTCTGATATAACTTAGAGGAAAGAGAAGTTAATTAACTGTATTAAAAATTCTCAGAATTTCCTAGATGTGAAAATCCATATATCCCCAGGATGTAGAAAGTTTTAAATAATTATTTCGTTGGCGAAGATCTATGCCTTTCCCCTTCTCTTCTTTTAGAATGACATCATGTGAATGTTTGTTCACTTAGTGATGCCCTAATATCTTAAAAGCTATCTTCATGTTTTTTGCAATTTTTTTCTTTTCTTTTTTGACCTGACTGCATTATTTCAAGAATGGCTTCAAGCTCAGAATTCACTCTGACTCAATATGATATATAGATCCCCCAGTCCTGTTGTTTATTTCATTTAGAGAGTATTTCATTTCCAAAATTTCTATTAGGTTCATTTTGTTATCTCCATGTTTTGGCTGAATTTTATTTACACTATGACTTTTTTTCTTGATTTTGTTGCCCCTGTTTATTCCCTTGTATCTAATTATGTTTTAATTCCCTGTCAAGAATTCATCAAATTTTGTTTCTTCTGGGTCTGTTATTTTTTTCTTCTGGAGATCTTCACGATGGGAGCTTCTTTCATACTCTTTCCTAACTGAACAAAGGCTCTTGTGGCTCAGCGTTGTTCTCAAGAGACGGGACCATAGACGCTGCTGATCTTCATTCTGTATAAGGTCATCCTACATCTCAGTGCGCCACAATGTGGGAGCACATCCCCACTGTACTCCAGCACCAAGACACAAACCCTCCAGTGTAATTGTGGCTGCTTTTAAATACATTTCAAGCCACATTTGTGGCTGCAAGGGTGCCTGACAAACCCAGCCATCCACTGAGTAAATTTTTGTTATTGACTGAGGTAGGTGTAGACAGCTTGTCAAATAGATTGTGTTCCAGTGGTCTTTGCCTCTGTGTTCATACCCTGGTATATTCTATCCCCGTTGAGTTAGTGTTAGACCTAGTGAATTGCTTGTAGAACATAGCGAAAAGTGAAAACATGTCAGGTCTAGGCTTACAATACCAGGAGATTCATACTTTTTCTTATAGTGTCCCACCTTTAGGCTTACTTCCTCTGGGTTATGTGCTGAACTATGAGCTACTCAATGGAGAGTCCCTGCATAATAAGGAAGTGAGGGAAAACCTCGGCTGATAACTGTTGGATATTAAGAGCCTCAGCCCAGCAGGTTGGCAAGAATTAACTGCATAAACAACCATATGCATAGCATGGCACTAGATTTTTCTATGGCAGAGTTTTCAATTGACAGTACGATATCCCTGTCACCTTGTAAGAGATACTGGATGCAAGACCCTCAGACAAGTTTCACTCACATTCCTGCCCCAGAAATGGGGAAATATATATGTATTTGTTCTCTTTATAATTATATAAACAAATATGCATATATAACATGTAATATACCATATGATATTAATATATGAATGAATAATGAAATTTATAGTGTTTATTATTATATAACAAATAATATATGATAACACATAAGTATTCATCTATAATATATAGCATTAAATTGATATGTAATATTATATATGATGTATATACATATATATATGTACACATATATTTGCTGAGTTATACTTACTGAGTTTTGAAGCCTATTTTCATGTCGCAAGTAAATAATTAACACAGTGACTTTTCAGATTTTTTTCTCATGGTTTTATAGGATTCCTTTACATAGTCTTTCTAACTTATTGTCAGGTCTATATGTTCCACTAATTTTTCCAAAATTATAGTGTCAAAATCTTTCAACTCTAATCTAAAAAGAGTCCTAGAACATTGATGGAAGATCTCTGTCTGTCTTTCTCTGGTCCTGGTGTGCTCCCTTAGTGTTTATTTGCAGAATAGTGTAACTGACCAGCCCATGGGAGAAGATATTGTTTTTTTAAGATTTATTTATTTTTATTGCAAAGTCGTATATACAGAGAGGAGGAAAGGCAGAGAAAGAAGATCTTCCATCTGTTGATTCACTCTGCAAGTGGCCTCAACAGCTGGAGCTGAGCCGATCCGAAGCTAGGAGTCTGGAGCCTCTTCCAGGTCTCCCACATGGGTGCATGGTCCGTCCTTTACTGCTTTCCTAGGCCACAGGCATGGAGCTAATTGGAAGCAGGGCCTCTGGGATTAGAACCAGCTCCCATATGACAAGGACTTTAGCTGCTAGGCTACTGTGCTGGACTTGGGATATGATATTTTGACCCTTATTTAAGATCAAGGCATCATTTAGGGGATATAATGGCAAGTGTAGCAGGGTCTGATATGTTCAGTTATGGAGACAAAGTACTGTTTGTCTCTATGCATACAGACCAGAGATGGACTCCAGTGAAAGAATTAAATATATCTTAAGTAAGATGATGGACTCCCTGAGAATGTTGGGGAACACTTCAACAGCATGATGGGCTTATTACTGTTCATGGAGGACATCCATTGTAAAACTGGAGGGGACATCAATGTGGGGGGGTGGTGATTAGTGGACCTTGTGGAAGAACACGGCAGCCCCAGAGCCTATATATTGTTTTCCCATTGGATTTGTAAATTTTTCAGTCAATTTCAGCCCCAATTATAGAAACAGCTGAAAAGACTCTAGGCTAGATGTTCTAGTCCCTCAACTAAAAATAAATGTCCATATCACTCATTAAACATACCAAGCTTAGCAAACTACCATGCGTGTAAGGCCCATCTTTGAATGATACACAAAAGGGGATTATAAATGTTGAAATGTTTAAAAATAAATCAAAAGAATTATTTTGGGACACATGAAAAGTACAACCAATTTAAATTTAATGTTTACAGTCAAAATGAATTGACCCTATCATGTTTATTCATTTGTGCATGCCGTAAGTTTGTTTTAGTCTGAATGTTTGTATTCATCTGTTGAAATACAACCCCCAATGTGGTAGTGTCAGGAGGTGAGGTCTTTAGGAGGTGAGTTGTTCTTGAATGAGATTAGTGTCCTAAGAGAGCTCAAAGGTATCCCTGAAACCTCTTCTATGTTGTGAGCCTACAATTAAGAAAGGCCATCCACGAACTAGTCAACTGGGACCTCATCAGAGAAGAAATTTCTGGCACTTTGAATTTTTTACTTTTCACACCCTAGAACTATGGGAAAAAATGTTGTTTTCTTTTTTAAGCTGCCCAAAGTACAGTCTTTTTCTGTAGCAGACCAAATGGATTCCAAAAGCACCATAATGGTAGAGTTGACTGCTTGCCACTAAGACCATATGGCTTTCCAGCTTAAAATATTTACCATCTGGCCTTCTACAAAAATGGTTTGCAAACCTTTGAATAAATCCACAGAATCAAGTTTCTAATCATTACTACTAGCAGTGGAGAATGAGTCATCGGTTATGTGCAGATGAGGAAATAAAATTATCAGTGAAGGGAAAAACAAAATCTAAAAACAGGATAAAGGGTTAAACTAATTTGAGGTCATAGTCCTTCTCCAGGTCAAGAAAACATGCTCTAGGCCTAAGATGCAGACAAGCCTCACTTACCTGGTTTTGTGAAATTGATGTGGGATGAACTGTTGAAGAGCTGGTAGAGAGACCTAATGTTCCATGGCATGGCCCCGTTGCAACCCAGCACATCCCACTGTATGATTCACTTTCACATGACATTGCCAGCCAGCACGTGCATCAGCCTTGGGCTAGATGGAACAGCAGCTGCAACAGCTACCACTTCTGCATCCAGCTCCTATGCCACAGCTCTGCTGGTCAGGATGGCATGCCTGTCGTCACCACCCAATCCCCTTTCCATGCACTGGCTGGCCACACTCCTCTCTGTGCACTACTGAAACCTCCATATGGGCACTGTCCAGACCTTTCTGTACCTCACAATTAGTGGAAACCATAAGCGCCACAACATGGCAAGCTTAGAGCCAGACTCCAGTGGAAATGTTCAACACGACTACAGGCTGTGTCCCTGAGCTGACCTTTACACCACTATAATGCCATTATAAAGAAATGAGCATGGTTAGGACTCCCACAATCAAACCTTGATGCTCTCCAAAGAAGGACATGGCAGTGGGTGGATATTCAAATTTTGCTCCCAAACCCCTCCCTCTTTAAATATTCAACTAAGCACTACTCAAGCCACCATCCCTTATACCTCCTGATAATAATGAAGGATGATTTGAAAGGTGTTGAGGCTCTTTTGTTTTATTCATCTTTTGGCAGAGCTTGCTCACATTTATTTTCTAAGTATATACTTCGGCTTTGCTGAATGTTTGACTTCTGGGCCTAACAAAGAGCATAAAATTGATTGATCTGACTCCAATGCAAGTTGATATTGTCTGTACAAGGCTAAGTTTTAAACTGATAAATTTGTATGGCTCATAAATGGTGTTGTAAATATCCAATGGCCTTTGATAATTAACAGGTTCCCATCCCTGCAATAAACTGGACACTTTCACATGAGGTGGCAAGAATCTGGATGCAATTTAACCAGAGTTATGCCCACAAGAAATCCAATAAGCAACTCCATTGATGAGCTTCAATTATTACAGAACAATATTTGGCATTTTTTTTTTGGTGGAATTGGTTTATTTAGCTACTTCTACTATATCAATTGGGTGAAAATACATATTAAAAGAAGTCCTCAGAAACAGAACAGTAAACTTCTTTCAGGACTCAGGAGAGGAGCTTTCTCTGGTCCTTACTTAGTTCCAGCTTCGGATCCCTACCCTCTCTTGCAATGACCATCAGAGTTGCTTTGGATCCCCCCGACCCACGCAAAAAATTAGATCAGATAGACAGAGACCAATAAGGAAAGCTTAGAACAGACAGGAAACAGTCAGCTTGGACTCCCATATACCTTACTAGGTAGGACAAAAAGACTAGTTACTCCTCACTAAGGTGTTGAAGATTTCTCTGCACAACCCCCCCAAAAAGCTGTTCTCCTGAATTATGAATTTTTGGCATGTTTGAGTTATAAGCCTAGTTGGACTAGCCTAAAATTCGCGAAGTGCAGTAGAAATCACACTTGAATACTATAAGCAGCTAAAGATAGAAATGAAAATAGACACAAGACAGCTGAATAGTACCCTATACCTATTTTAAGGTGTATAGCAACTGGTTGTGTATAAACTAAAATGAGAGAAACCTGGCAATGGAGGCAAGTCATAAAGTCAATCTGCCTTCTGATGCTTGAATCCTCTTTGAATGAAACCTCAGGTCATCACTCTGATCTTATTTATATGCCTAAAATTACTGGGAGCTCCCTGATTAAAAAAGCTTTCAGAATCCATTCAGAATTATTATTATTTTTTTAATTCTGATTCTAGCTCTTAGGACATGACACAATTTAGCTGCTATTCCTTTTTTAATTTTATTACAAAGTCAGATATACAGAGAGGAGGAGAGACAGAGAGGAAGATCTTCCATCCGATGGTTCACTCCCCAAGTGAGCCGCAACGGGCCGGTGTGCGCCGATGCCGGGAACCTGGAACCTCTTCCGGGTCTCCCACACGGGTGCAGGGTCCCAATGCATTGGGCCGTCCTCAACTGCTTTCCCAGGCCACAAGCAGGGAGCTGGATGGGAAGTGGAGCTGCCGGGATTAGAACCGGCGCCCATATGGGATTCCGGGGTGTTCAAGGCAAGGACTTTAGCCGCTAGGCCACGCCGCCAGGCCCAAGACATGACACAATTTCAAAATAATAATAAAGCTGATAACTCCTGTATAGATCAGAACCAGACTCAGTTTTTTCAAATTAATAGTGTCTGTGACTTATTTGCTTTCATTTTTAACATTTACTAGAATCAGAATAGAAACCATAACTTTCCTATATTCTACATTTCACCTTGTTCTCCACTTTGTTCCATAGTCAATTTACCAACTGCCATGTGCTGGAAATAGCTGGTGAGAAAATGCTTTGATGTATGTTGCAGGCATTTTGTATTGATAAGATGAGCTATGAGGGCATATATATCATCTGTTATTTTGCCTTTAATCAACTGCTAAAGTGCCATCTGTTTACTGTTTGTGCCCACAACTAACTACTGACCCCGATGTCCATAATATGCAAGTTTTGGACCATAACTGTGCTTCTATAGAGTTCATGATTTATTCAATGTTTTTCTCTATGCCACGTTACCAGATAAGAAACTGTTTTCAATTTTTGAAAATTGTATTAATTGCATTGCAGTCTGTTATAGCTTCCAATACAATAAAGTCTTTGGATTCGGTCCTCACCTCTCAGCACTTCCTCTCAGCGTCATTTGCAGTCATTACAATAAGCTTCAAAAACGTTTTCAGCTTAAGCTCTTGTAACTAATCTAAATATCGTAACTAATCTAAATATCGTAACTAATATGTATCCGAACCCATGGACAGAGCTAGCTGGCCTATTGCTAAGCCAGGATTCACGGTTAATGTAAATTAGGAACTCCATGAGTCCTGAAGAGAAATTGAAGTGACATGTTAGGTTTGGAAGCATTCAAACCTGATGCTCATATGGAAAATTTGAAATACACACATATGTATTTTAACGAATAAGTTTTACTTATTTATTTATGTGAAAGACTGACTGATGGAGACTTGGAGAGAGAGAGAGATTGTTATTTAACAACGTGTTGAAAACCTGAGAACAAATGTAAAGGAATCAGAAAGCAGATCTAGAATCACTGGGAGGATTTACCAATTATACCTTAAAATCTGCGCTAGCTATCGCAGAACCTCTGAAATAAATGGATTGATTTTAAAAAGGGCTTTAAACGTGTACTACCTCTAGTCAAGGAGTTCTCACAATGGAAAACTACAACGTTAGATTTATAATAATAGTTTTTAAAATATTCAAAAATGACCCTGGAGTCATCTTAGATGTGCACATTCTCACAGTGATTACGACAAAACTCAGCTGCAAAATTTATGCTACCACGTTGAATGTCTCTCTCTCTCTCTCTCTTTGGACGAACTGAGCCAACTTTGCCATGTGCACGTTTAGGGTACATCCTCTAATTTGTTTACAAATTTTAAGTTAATTCAAGAATATTTATCCAATTGAAATGTTCCTTCCTCCCCCCTTCTTTCTGTCCCTCCTCCCCGATCCCTCTCCATCCTTCTCTTTTTAGAAAACTTTCGGAGAGAAAGCCAGATGATAGCGACCCACTCCCTTGTTGTTTTTATTAAATACAGGTAGTTGTTTTAATAGAAATATGATTAACTGAAAAATTATTCTTGCCACCTTGCTAATGCAGGAACTAGTCTATAACATTTATATAGCTTCAAAGAGAGCGTGTTTTCTGTCATATGCTTCCAATGTGTCCAAGCAAGATAACTGACAACAAGGAATCATTCAGAGCAGGCATTAGCCTTAAGGGATGGTGGAGCAAGGTGGTGGTCTTTCAGAATGTCGGACCCTGAAGGATTTCTAGCAGGCTGTGGGGCAACTTCTCTGGTTTTTTTGGCCGCTTTTTTCCTTTTCTAAATGATAAACTTTCCTGTAATTATCTTGTCCCTTTACACCATTGTATACTGAATACAGTAAGAGTAGGGAAGACAACTCTACTTTAGAGTATAGGTTCTGGAATAAAAGCAATATAGCAAAGGTTGATAGAGAAAGCTGTGCAAAAACCCTAACCACAAAAGAAAAGGAAAACAAAACAACAACAACAACAAAAACAGAACAATATGTACCTTAGGTGCAGCAGAGAGAGTGACACTTTGAGCAGTCCTCATTTCACAGAAAAAAGAGACACATATTTGATAAGTAACTTATTCTTGACTTTTAAAATAGTTTTTTTCCACCACCACATAGGGAGAATATCATACTTGGACTATAGTCAAATAACAGAGAAATCTGAGAGTTGAAGTATTGAGGTTTTATAAACATAGACATTAAACGTTAGGTTAAAACTTGGTAGCTAATTGAATTGAAATATCACCAAGAAAGTTGAAGTTTCTGATTTCACTTCCAGCCTTTTGTGTTACCATGAGATGGCTGTGAGTCAGGCATCATAGGCAGAGCAAGGTAGGCTGCAGGTGCTGCTAACGATCATATATGCTCTCACATTGTTCCTAAGCTATACTTTGATACTTATTTCAGGTTTAACTATTTTATTTTAATTGGCACTTTTAGAGCTTTGGTGACCAATCAGCGAGCATAGTCCAGCAGGAGAGGTAGAGAAATAGCACTTTTGTCAAGGTATAAATGAAAGTGAATTAGCTAACTTCTATCAGTGACAACTTAGATTTTGCTCTTCTGTTGACTTGAATAATCACAAGATAATGACCTGGAGATTTTCCTCTGGGGAACTTGTAGTTCTGCCGTACAAAGAGTGCAAAATGCCCACAAAATAACATCAGTGAAAACAAATGCCCTTATCCAGGTTAATATGTGCTGATTTTTACAATTAATGAAGTTAATTGTAACCAGTGGTTGAGGCAAAAAGGATAACATAGAAACAATGTTATAGTTTGCTGATGATAGAAGAAATTTGCATTTTCCCTTTCATCAACCTGTTTCTCAAGCTCTTAACAGAGGTTATACACCTAAAATTAATATGATGTTTTACCTAAAGAACTCAATACATGGATGTGCCAGATAGGTCCTATACATGTATTTATTGATGATACACAATCTTAAATATACAAGTTCATTAAACATTAGTACACACATTTGCATACTATACTCCATAATGCATTTCTCAATCACTTTGTCATGTATTTCATTAGTCTAGCTTCCCAGTTGTTTCATTTCTTATTCACTGATTTTTTATTTATTGAGAAATGTTGCTGTATGTGAATTTTTATGCCTTTTTAAAAAATCTGTGACAATCACTTTTTTAAACTAGATTTTCACAAATTGTGTGAGGTTAGAATTACATTAAAAGAGCTCAGCATTATCTTCTACTAGCAGTGTTCAGCAACTGTGTTGACAGACTGTTCTTCTAAAGGCACTTTGTGACTATTAGAACAAGAAGTGGGGGCCCTTCGGGCTGACCGCCTTTAGCTCAGTTAATAAGCCAGGAGTATAGTTTAAATTTAAGCAAAGAATGTAATGGTATGTAGAATTAAGACAGCCAGGCCACGGTTGAAAAGATTTTCAGAAACTGAGTGCCAGAAAAACATTAGAAATATACAAATAACTGTATTTTCTGTACATATATTTCTATACATTGGAATATACAATGGGACAAAGGCTATATATACAAACATAAGTTTGATTATGTATGACATTGAATATTGAGTTTAATCTGTAATTATGAAAGTATATACTTGGGGAGGGGTAGGGGAATCCCAGTGCCTATAAAACTGTGTCACATAATGCTATGTAATCAATTTTAAAAAGTACATACTTAGTGTGTGGATTGAGATATTTCTTCCTAAATGATGTGTTGAAGATCGAATCCTTACTTGCACTTACATGTGATTTTGTTGAGGTGTAGTGTCTTTGCATATGTAATATTGCCGAATCTAACTCATTAGGTGGATCCACAATCCAGTTCAATTTCTGTCTTTATAAGAGGAAGACACAAACAAGACAGAGTAAGAACACAGAGGTAGAGGTTGAAGTGCCACAGCTTTGAAGCAAGGAAAGCCAGGGCTTGCCAAGGGTTGGCAGCGCACTAGCAGAGGGCACAGAGTCAAGGAAGATGATCTTAACAGTGAGAAGAACCAAGATAAGCAAATTCTGAACTTAAGCTTCCATAGCTGTGAACTAATACACTTTTATTTTTTAAAGCATTCAGTTCACAACGTTTTAATATAATGGCCCAGGAAATGAATTCACCACATTATGAAATAGTAAAACTAAATTAAGTTTTATAGGTGCTAGGCTAGATTTGTGAAATAATTCAAGTGTTAATAGAACCCTTTGCTTTGAAAAGTTTATTAAGCAGAGATAAACTATTAGACGGGAATATCAAAAGGACACAACTTGTCTAAAATATGAAGGTGACATCTTTGGAGCCCAAAACCAGAGAAAACCTGAAAAGGTAGGAACTGAGCAGATGATAAAAGCTTCAGAAAAGGTAAAGCTGGTATGTGAATTATAGAACTGGATATACTCCTCTCCTGGTAAGGTAACAAATGTCCATCACAACCTTAAAGCCTTAAGATGAAGAAAATCAATCCAAAGAAATTAGGCTGGGGAGATAAAATGTTACCTAGTTTGCAAAGTATCAAATATTTTGGATGATAATGACAGTACAGTAGAAACCAAACCCTTATTTAGCAATGCCACAGCAATTAGGTGATAATAAGAAAAAAAAAACCAAAAAACAAATAGCATGCAAACAAGAACACCACCAAAAAAAAAAATCAGGCCTACTTCATCGATTCATTGGTGCATCAATACAGACGCATGAGAAAATCTCCAGTGGAAAGATGTTTAATCGAGGAGAATCAAGATGGCAGAATAAGGCAAGGACATGTTTAAACGGACAGAAAAACATTTAATCAGGATGAAGCACAGAGAACATATTCCAGGAAATAGGAAAGCACAGAATAAAAGCAGAGCGGTACCTGGAGACTGACAGACACAGGAAAGCAGCTGACACAATGGTGTGGTGTTGCAGTGACTGATACTCCAGCGGCATTCAGCTAACAGCGATCTGACTCCACCAGCAGCCAGAAATCCACCAGCAACCAGGTGGGAAAGGACTTTCACTGGGAGCTTGGGAGGGAAGCCCAGACAAAGAACTGTTCACCCTGCTGGTCTGTTTGTTTTCACAAGGAGGAGAGACAGAGCAGCAGATCCCAGACAGACAGTGCAAGAACAGGGTGGATTTCACATCCCAGTCAGTCCCCTAGAGTTGAATTGAGCACCATTTTGAGTAAGGAGGTAAAGGCAAGGGAAAGGACTGAGCATACGCTGAGCTGGGAGTGAACTCATTTCTGACTCAGTGAACTGCAACAAAGTGCATTGTACAGGTTCCACTCAAGACAGGTCTGGGTAGCCCTCAGACCTGATGACCAGCAGATCAAGAACTGTAGTGGTGGTACATCAGGCGCCATTTTGCACACTGTGGCAATAGGTTTAGGACTGCAGGGCACAACAGTGAACTGCTCATGTGATGAGCTCTCAAGAACTCACTGAGCTCCATGGATTGCACTGGTCCTGCAGGAAAATAATACCAACTGTGGCATCGTACGGGTCAAAATAGGTTCCTGTGGTACCCAGGCCTAACGTCCAACAGGTTCCAGCAAGATCAGCGCCACCAGCAACCTAATTATATAGGACACCTGGTGTCCACCTAATCCTGGGACCTGCTCCAACCGGAAGTGGGAGAAAGGTTGTACAGACAACGGTGCAGCCTCAGCATGGTATCACAGGTGGTGGAGAGTGGTGAGCCAAGAGCTGGAGCTATGGAGACCACGGTGGAAATCTAACATAAGAACCCAGACCTGGAACTCGCTGGAGGTTGTGGCACAAGTGGCTGCAAGCAAAAAGTTGTGTACCAACTGCAATAAGTAAAATCGCATTGTAGACCTGTGTGTGACACAGCTTAGAAACCTGCCCCAAGGAGAAGACTCTGATAACCAGAAGTACAATGACCAAGAGCAAAAGAAGAGACAAAGGCACAATGAATATTACTGAAAACTCCCCTGCAAACGAGCAAAACCCTTTGCCAACCTCAGAGTTAACTGAGGAAGACATCGAGAAAATGGGGCACACAGAATCCATTAGAAAACTCATTTTAAAGCTTCTGATCAACAATGAGAAGCACATGCAAGAGTTCAAAGAATTTCAGGAAGCAATAAAGCAAATCAAGGCTGATATATCAGAAATGAAGAACACAGTAGAGCAAATTAAAAGTACAGTGGAGAGTTTCCAAAATAGAATGAAGCAAGCAGAAGAAAAAATCTCAGAATTGGAAGGTATTTCCTGTCACCAGGGGGAAGCAAACAAAAAGCTGGAAGCAGAGCTGGATCAGGCCAAAGAAAGTATTCAAGAACCGAAAGACACTATTAAGAGGCCAAATATAAGAGTTATGGGAGTCCCAGAAGGTGCAGAAAGAGAAGCTGAATTTGCAAATGCATTTAATGAAATAATAAAGGAAAAATTTTCCTAATCTGGAGAAAGAATTGGGAAACAAGATCTAGGAGGGGCACAGAACTCCCAACAGGCTTGATCAAAAGCGATCTTCACCATGACACATGATCATCAAGCTCTCTTCAATTGAACATAAGGAAAAGATCCTTAAATGTGCAAGTGAAAAAAATTAATTGACATATAAAGGAATGCCAATTAAGCTCACAGGAAACTCTACAGGCAAGAAGAGAATGGAGTGACACATTCCAGATTCTAAAAGAAAAAAAATTGTCGGCCTAGGGTAACATATCCAGCAAAGCTTTCTTTCATCTTTGAAAATGAAATAAAATTCTTCCACAGTAAAGAAAAGTTAAAAAAAAATTTGCCTCTTCCAAACCTGCCCTACAAAGGATACTTCAAGATGTTCTCTTGACAGAGAAGAGGAATAGCACCTACCAAAACCAAAGGCAAGTGGGAAGAACATCCCAGTAAAATGACAACAGAAGACTAAACCAATGAACAACCCATTCCTAAAATGACAAGACCAAAGTACCATCCTTAAATATTAACCCTGAATGTAAATGGCTTAAACTCAATCAAACCTCATAGATTAGTAGACTGGATTAAAAAACAAAACCTATCGGTTTATTGTCTGGAGGAGACACACTTC
This sequence comes from Ochotona princeps, assembly GCF_030435755.1. Lineage (NCBI taxonomy): Eukaryota > Metazoa > Chordata > Mammalia > Lagomorpha > Ochotonidae > Ochotona > Ochotona princeps. The sequence continues at coordinate 8,450,152 of NC_080834.1, read as the reverse complement.
ACCAACAAAGATCAGCGGAAACTATATCACATGGATTTTGTTGTTTTCTGATAGTTTCACCTCTTCAAAACACTTTCTTTTGATTAAATCATTCAATGACTCCTAGATCATACAGTAGCATCATTTTCTTCAAGAAAGTTCTTGATTTTCATTTCTTCAGCTACACGTTAGTCATTTAGTAGCATGCTATTTAACTTCTTGGTGTTGTTAATTTCTTTTTTCTCCCTGATGTTGATTTTGTTTTGTGGCTTTTCATTTAAGGGGATGTCTAGTAGTTGTGTAATGGAGACTGTCATATCTAGTAACATGTCATTTAGCTTCATGGCATTGTAAATTTCTATTTTTCTTTCTAGTGTTGATTTTGTATTATGACTTTTCATTTAAGGGAATGTACAGTAGCTGTCAAATGGAGACTAGCATCCAGATGTGAGGATACAATGTAGTATGCATTTCTGCTTCCAGACAAAGATGGACTTACAATGAAACTGTTCACTATATCTTGACAATAGGATGTTGGACTCTCTGCCATTGTCCATGTCCACAATGAAGGACATAAGACTGTGTATGAAGAACTATATGTTAGTAATGATATAGAGGAACTAGGTGAGGGAAGGGAATTGGGGAGGGGATAAGGGAAATTCCAGGAGCCTATGGAATTGTATTATAAAACGATAATACTAATAACAAAATGTAAAAACAAAAATAAAGCATGCTCCAACAGCCAAAAAAAAAAAAAAAGAAAAGAAAAAGAAAGATGATAAATCTAACTTGGCAGTAAATGAATAAACACTTTGTAACTAATTAGGGGCATCTCTAGAAATGCAAAGATAGCTCAAGTTTGCAAATTCCATCAACCCGAAATATCTTATTAACAAATAAAAGAAGAAAACACACAATACAATAATAAATCCTGAGAAATTCTTTTAAGAAATTTCAGCACTCACTGTTGATTTTTTAAAATTGCTGAAAAAGGGAGAAAAAAAATCCTTGGCTTGTTTGAAAGCATGTATCAAAAGCACACGAGAAAGCAGAGAACACTTCCATCAAGTCAGGATCAAGAACAGGTCACCTAATCTTAAGGTTTCTGTTCAAAGCACGATGAATTTAATTGACAATGCAGCATCAAAAACAACTACAGGATAGAAATAGCTTAGAGAAACAACAACACTTGAAAAAGTAGGAATAAAACTATGCTTATTTGTCAATTTCTAATTCCTACATTCAAAAGTTAAGGTAATTATTAGAATTAACCTATATTAAAAGTCAATGTGACTCTTTATAGGAAATTCACTAATAACTAACAAAAATAAAGCAATAAAATAAATTGTGTAACGTAAGAAAAGCTATACAGAGTATAGTCATACAACGTATGAGACTAATGGAGAAAATGTATTAGCTTGGGAAAAAGATTATTGATTAAATGGAAAGTGATATCCACTGTTTATTGTTAAGGAAGTTCAGAAAATACACTCCAGGTTAGTCCACAAACTTATTATAATTCTTATATAATGCTTTTAAGGTCTTTCATGAAACTCAAAATTCACATGGCCTGGGCAATTGCAGACCTCGAAGTGAACCAGTGGATGAAAGATCTGTCTCCTGCTCTCACTCTCTTTTGCTCTATATTTCAAATAAATAAATCTTTAAAGATGTTATTTACTTAACACAAAAAGCTTACATTCCGAAGAAAATTCTAATACGATTGTGATTGTGCAAAAGCGGATCCTTTTACCTGAAAGCTGTAAACATGAAACAATTGATCACAGAATGGGGGAAGATGTTCTCTGCCTGCATCCATGACAAACTGACGTGCCACTCTACAGTGAACACATATAAAGCCCATGGACAAGTCATGTGAGAAAATATGAAAATGGCCAACAAGTGTGGGAAAAGGTGCCACATGCAGTCATAACAAGGAGAATGCACACTAAAACCAGAAACCTGTCACTGGAAAAAATGTAAAACAATCTGACGCCAGTTGGGGAGAGACAGAGACTCATCCTCCTGGAAGGAGTGTTAAAAAGTTCAGATAACCTGGAGTTTGGTAATAGACAGTAAAGTGGACATACTTTGTACCACAGAAATGTTACCCCTGAAAGTACACCATAATGAAACTCTTGCATTAATTAATTAGGACAGATGTATAAAATTATCATTGTAGTATAATTCATAATTGTACAGTTGTGAGAAAAACATATGGACTAAATAAGTGAACAAGGTGTGTGAAAATGTGTAAATAAATCATAAAATTGAGATATATAGATAAGAATTTCATGAGTTCCATATATTTTTATTCTTCAGTGCAGCATATAACAAAAGAAACTGGTATTGCAACTTAAAATAATATGGAGAGTAGAACTAAAGTGTTTTCTTTTTTAAAGTATGCACTTACTTATAGATGAATGTTTTTGTAGTGGTAAATGTGTAGCTTAACTGTTAGGATGCTGTGCAGATGCCACATCATATATTGGAGTACCTGCTTCCTGTTCAGGCCCTCTATTCAGATTCTAGCCTCTTGTTATACTAAAATTCAGTAGGGAGGCTGACAGTGGAATGACCAATTCACAAGGCAACAGCAATGAAAGAGATAAAAATAAAAGATTATAATCAAGATTTGACTTAATAAACATCAATTTTTACAATGAAATTAAATATATAAAGGTGCTGTAGGACTATTTTTTTTATAATGTGCTTATCATTTTTGAGTACGAGATGGATCTTCAACTATCATTATCAGAATGTGGAACGGGGGACATAGTATTTTCTTATCTTTCAACTTTCCAATAGAACAATTGTATATTAACATCTTTTTAAATTTTAATTTGGAAACTAATTGGAAGAGACTATAACTACTGTTTTTCTTATACTATGGCCTTCTCATTTCAGAACCTTGGACTTCTATATTTTAACATTGTCTTTTTCAATCCTGCACCAAAAAGTACAGCACAATAGGTCATATAAATTATTTCCTTTGTTATCTTTCCCAATGAGTTTATTAGGAAGCATTGAATGAACCATGTTGACCATTGCTATGGTTTGAACACATCATCTAGAGTTCATGCATGAGAAGCTTAAACCTCAATACAACAGTGCTTAGGAGAAACCTTTAAAGATACACTTAAGTAGCAGAATGACAGACTTGTGACTTGTTGAAGCACTATACTATCGTAATATAACATAGGGGAAATTGGTGGTAAAGAGGGGAAAGGAGAGGGTGCAGGGGAAATCCCTGAGCCCATGGAATTATTTTAAAGATTTATTTATTTTATTGGAAAAGCAGATGTACTAAGAGAGGAGGAAAGACAGAGAGGAAGAACCTCCATCTGTCGATTCACTCCCCAAGTGACTGCAAGAGCTGGATATGAGCCAATCCGAAGCCAGGAGCCAAGAGCCTCCTCCAGGTCTGCCACGAGGATGCAGGGGCCCTGGGCCGTCCTCGACTGCTTTCCCAGGCCACAAAGCAGGGAGCCGGATGGGAAGTGGAGATGCCGGGATTCGAACCGTCACCCATATGGGATCCTGGCATGTCCAAGGCGAGGACCTTAACCATTATGCTATTACACAGCACCCTATCATAAAAAATTTTAAAGAATAAATAAACTTTACAAAAAATAAAAGAAGTAAAAAAATAGGCCACTAAAGTTTCCTTCTCTTGTCTGTCCTCTGCTCTTTTGTTCCTTTCTTTGCTTGTCTCCCTTCTATAATTTGGCACATGCACGTTGCATCCTCTCAAAGCCTTCCGCCTCTGCCCGCAATGCCACAGGCGGAAGGCCCCCGATAGATGTCTACTGCTTGCTTGTGGATTTGGTCGACTAGAACTATGAACAATAGACATCTGTTCTTTATAAATCATCTAGTCTATGAAAATCTGAAAATCTATTGGAAAACTAAGACCACCATTAAACACACTGGAAACAGAATTTTCCACTGAAAAGGAAAATTAAATGTCCTAAGACCAACAGCTGTTATAATTGTCCAACTTTATCTGTCTTCCTATATAAAAGTGTGCATTTCCCTAGTGAGGTTTCAGACTGTTTTGGGGGTATTTACAAAGGAGCAGTTGACATCTGATTGCGGATTTATGGCTGATAATTACAGAGCACTTTACAGTTTTAAAATTGTGTTCACATTTATATATCATTGGATTTTAAAAATAATGTTGCAGGGTCGCAAAGGTAATGTTTCTCATTTTACATATGAGGAAATTGAGGTCTCAAAAGGCTATGAGACTTGACAAGATCATTGAGCTGGTAGGTAACAGGGCCTATTCCAATTTAGGTCTTCTGATTCAAACTGCACAGCTCCTTTGATATGCTTGAATGCTCCATTCTATTACAGGAAGACAAAATTGAAGTCTTGGCATTGTATGCTCACACACACACACACACACACACACACACACACACACGTCTTTGATTAGCCTTTCTGTTGCACCCAGGAAAGAGCTGGAATCTCTGGAGTTCAAGGGGAGGCTAGTAAACCAAAGCATGTAGAAAGACACAGTCCAAATCCAGTGACTATTTTGCAGAGTCTGGAGTCCACTGACATTGAACTAGTAGAATATTTCAAATTGTTTGTTTGAACTGGACCAGGGCAAGGGATACTTTACATGATCCCACCTCTTCACGCTACGTCCTCACCTTCTACTACGAGGGTTGCACAAGAATCCAAGCCTCTGCATGGGAATTTGATGGGGGAGAGAAACGGAGCTGCATGTGAGAGATGCGGATGGAGCCTCAGCGTTTGGTGGTGGATGGCGTCTGCTTGATCCCTGCCTACTTCTTAACTCCACCTTTCGTATGTACATATTGTCATTGGAGCTAGTCTTTGAGAGTGGAAAGAATCATAGAAGTGTTATGTGATACTGGGATCAGTGAATTTGCGACACAGTGGCAACCACTTAGCAAATCTTTGATGTTCACAGCATAGACTATTCTAAGAAATGGATAACTATCAACTCACTTTAATCATACAAGAAAGCATTTTTTTGTGTATGCGAAAACTGAAATCCATGAAGCGAAAGAACTTACCCTAAATCATTTGGTCATCAGCTTGCAAGCTGGCACTGGAGTTCAAAACGTTTAGCTCCATTCACACTGCTTTCAATAATATAGATTTCGAGGAAAACCTGATGAAGCCTGTAAGGGTAATTGCTATGGATGATGGCAATGAGTGATGAGAGTTTTTTAGTGTAGATCTGAAAGATATTGTGAGTGCAGAATAAGAGAAACTACACCGATTAATATCTCAGCAAATTATCTTCCACACAAGTTGATATTAACAATAAGTAAAGTAGGCCAAATATAGAAGAATATCTCACATCAGATGTGATGTCTTCATTAATTCATCAAACAAGTGAATTTTTTTCCGTGCTGTTGTTAAGTGGCTTGTATACAAACCACAGTCTGTAAACACGTCCTGTTGTCGTACTTGCACAACAAAGTTTCTAATTCAATGTCGCAATCAGCTACCAAGGTTTAGAGATACAGTCACATTATATATTATCTAATTTGGACAGCATATTAGCTGATGTGAGTGTTCATCATCAGTGTACCACAACCCCACTTGCGTTTTGGTGATACCCCTTGGAGCACTGATTTTTTTGTTTTGTAAAACAGAAGTATTCAACCTCGTTCTTTTTATGTTAAATATTTTTCATTTTTTCACATGTTTATATGCAGATGGATTTGTAGCAGAGATGGTTATTCTTAACTGCATTTGAATTCATGGTTGAATATTTTATTGGACAGAATATGAGAGGCTATAAATTCACAACTACCATGACTATAGCACACAAAACAATTCCATAATAAACTATGATTGCAGAAACAATTGAATTACAGTTTTTGTATTGAGCATTGTTTTACTGAATAAGAGCCATATCGTTAATCATTTAACTATCTCAGGACTTGGAGAGCATATGGCACAGCACAAAATACCTTTTAGAAATAGATGAATTGGCTGCACCAAATTGGCATTTCACATTACTATTCTGCCATATAAAATATTATTCCAGGATCAATGGCCTTTGGAATTGTATTCCTTGCCACTTTTGCTATTTTAACTCCTTTAAATAATTATTGAAGGTTGCTATTTCAGTGAGAAAACTGCAGTATGCTCCATGAAATCACTGCCATGTTTTATGTGCCATTTTAGAATCCATCTTGTTGGTATGTTAAAATTATTTACATTTTTATCTTGTTAATTTGTTAACGTTATTTAGTTTAAAAAATTATTTGCTCATTTATTTGAAAGTCAGAGCTACAGACAGAGGAAGAAAATCTTCCATTTTATGATTCATTCCCCAGATGGCCACAATGGCCTGGACCCAGCCAAAGCCGGGAACCAGGTTCTTCGTCCAGTCCTCTCATGTGGATAATAGGCACCCAAGCACTTGGACAATCTACCATTGCTTATCCAGGACCATTGGAAAGCACTGGATTGAAAGTGGGGCACCACACCAGCCCTGACATTGTTTTTTTTTCTTACCTCATTTGTTTAATCAGATAAGGGATTCTAGTCATTGTACATCAGAAAGTGAAATGAATAAGTTTTCCAACACATCTTGACTAAAATCTTAATATACCTTTATATAATCTGTTTATTTCTCATGCAATTTTACTGATTAATAAAGCCCTGTCATAGCTTAGTAAATTACTTACAACTTTTAAGACTTTTTTAGATTTATTTATTTATTATTATTAATTTTTTTGCAGTTAGATATACAGAGAGGAGGGGAGACAGGAAAATCTTACATCCGATGATTCACTCCCCAAGTGAGCACAGTGACTGAGCTGAGCTGATCAGAAATCTGGAGCCAGGAGCTTCTTCCGGGTCTCCCATGCGGGTGCAGGGTCCCAAGGCTTTGGGCCGTCCTCAACTGCTTTTGCAGGCCACAAACAGGGCACTGGATGAGAAGTGGGGCTGCTGGGATAAGAACAGGTGCCCATGTGGGATCCCAGAGTGTTCAAGGTGAGAATTTCAGCCGCTAGACCACTATACAGGTCCCAGTTTTAAGATATTTAATCATACGTATTGCATCTAAAATTTTGTTTGATGTTCACCTTGGGTTCACATTTAATAAATAAGCACATAATTGAAAGAGTAGCAAGATGAACATTGGTGTCCACATTATTTAACAAATTGAAACACGAATGAGAATGACTTCTGTGGATTCTTATCAGTTCAGTGACACAAAATCCTTTTCATCTTGGGAGAGTGATGTCATTTGGGGGACATTTAAGGTAGCCTACTGGAGGCAGTTTCATGAAAGACAACTGTGTCTAAAACCCGAAAGGATGGACAGTTTCTCTAATGGAAACTTCTTACCTCTCTAATTGCAGCAATTGTATGAATGAAAGCAGCAACGCCCAAAGTAGGAAGAAGAAAAACTTGAAGTACTTCTGTTTTGAAAAACATCACTTAATAAATGATGAGTGTACTAAAAGGAAGTCAAGCAGCTGAGTGGAGGAGCGTAGGCTTATTCCCCAGACAGTCTTTAAAAGATGGGAAGGAGAGGAAGCCAAGTGTGGACTTGGGATGAAATATTTACAAAACAAACTCTGCAGGCAATAATAATTGAATATTTTATATTTTGACTTATTCAACTTTTATGATTTAATTTTTTCTTTATTGACTTTAGTTAAGCGCTCCCCAGGGTCACAGACCTTGCAAACTTTGACAAAATAAAGCGGTTTGGTTTATTAGGCTGGTTTTTCATAGCCGTCTTTAAACTAAAGTTTGTGTTTTTGTTATAAACTTTTTCCACGGGCTACTGTTCAGCATTTTTATGGTATTAGGTTCTCCATTAAAAAAAAGAACAACATTAACCACTTGGCAAAGAGAGTACTTTCAGTTCTGAAATATTCTTCAATGTTTTCTGCAGGGGTCACTGCCATAGTCAATACTTTATTTGGGAAGAATATAATATCACTATAAATATTTCCTACTGCAAGGTAAAGTGAACATACGTTATTCACTTGGTCTTAGCCAAAAGTCAGAGAGGCAGCAGTAAATGAATGTTGTTATAGAAAACATATTATAAACAGTAATTCAAGCAATTCTTGCTTTATATGGTCTCTCCTATTATTGATAAATTTGTTTGTCTTACTATGCACTCATTCATTTAGAAACCATCTGCCATATTTCTCTATGGTGATAAGAGAAAATAGAAAAAGATGAGAAATAAAGGAAATATACAAGAAAAAAATTTAAATATTGCTTAGATCTATTGCGTTAGGGAGGAATTAACTCTTGCTTCCATGCAACATAGTGGGCTGAATTTAGGGAGCAGGTTTTACATTTTTTTAAAGATTCAAATTTTTTTAATTGGAAAGACAAATATAAACAGAGAAGGAGAGACAGAAAGAAAGATCTTTCTATTGGTTCACTCCCTAAGAGGCGAAAGCAGCAGAAACTGAGCCGATCTGAAGCAATGAGCCAGGAGTTGCTTCCAAATCTCCCATGTTGGTGCAGGGTCCCAAGGCTTTGGGCCTTCCTCGACTGCTTTCCCAGATCATCAGTTGAAAGAGTAGTGAAGCAGCCAGACTCAACCAGAATCCATACAGAATCCTGGTAGATGAAAGAGAGGATTTAGCCACTAGGCTATTGTGCAGGGCCCTAGGTTTCAGAATTTCCACAGACCAGCTTATGATACTACCTGACTTGGATGTGGAATAGAACAGGAGAAGTAAAATTAGAGGACAACATGCTCTAGCTCTTTTTTCCTCCAAAATATAAATTTAAAACCAAGAAATTCTATGACTAATTAAGACTCTCTCCCCGGGTAGTAAATTAACTATGATGAAATAAAGAAGAAAACAAAATAGATTATAGTTGCATCGTCTATGTGAGATATTACAATCATTTGTTTGTAATGAAATATATGGTTAAAAGGAGAGTATTGGAAGCACACAAAAAATGCATGTTTGTTTCCTTCTTAGGATTTCTTCCTCACTTCCATCAGGAACAATATCTTATAATCTTGCAACTATGCTAAGTCATTAAACACTAAAATTACCATAGGTGTTTGACATGGTAAACAAGTCACTGCCTGGAATTCCCGCATCCTGTATCAGTGTCTGGATTTGAGCCCTGGGAGGTCAAGTGGGAGACCCAGATTGAGGTCCACACTCCTAATATTGGACTGTCTTATCTTTTGCAGACAGTTGAGGAGTCAAAAATCAATGGATGGATGCTTTCTTTTTCTCTTGGTCTATATGCGCCTGTCCCTTTAGTTTGGAAATAAATAAAAAATAAATTTGTTAAAAAATGCGATCGTGGTTTTGTGGATGTTGTCTACTTTTATGATCAGTAATTGTTGACATAAACCGGCACATAGGTCCACATTGCAGCATTGGCTGTTAGGCTGTTATGCTGACATTTCATGTGGCCATTTCCCAGCTGCTTTATGTCTAATCCAGCTTCCTGCCTGGGAAAAAACAAAGTAGAGGATGACTCAAGTATCTGGAACCCTGCCAGTGATGGAAGACCCATAATGAGCTACTATCTCATGGTTTCGCCTTGGCCCAGCCCTTGCCTGTTCAGCCTGCAATGAACCAGAGGGTGGAGAAACACTCTCTGCTCATGCTTCTCTCTTTAACTCTGCCTTTGAAATAAATAAGTAAATCTTAAAAATCAAATCCTGGCAAATGAAAGCTAAATCATAGAGGACAGGATAGGAATAACACAGAGCAGCCATGAACATCACAGGTATGCCCTGAGGACTTCTGTATTCATCAAGAAACAGACCAATGAAAAATATGGCTGCTTTACTGGCTTGATTTTTTTAAGATTTATTTTATTTTAGAATTACAAGGAGAAAGAGCATGAAACAGAAAGAGATGTTCTATGAACTGATTCACTCAGCTGTTAATCTTTTACACACACGCGCACACACATACACACACACACACATACATGCCCAGGAAGCAAATGTGAAGGATATAGATAATTCACGTACATTTCCACGGCGTGACTCTTTCTGTTTTCCTTCTGATACTCTTGACATGTCCTGTAACTTCCTGATTGAGTTCTGAAAATAAACTTCTCTAAATGAAACAATATGGAAGTCTTGAGAATTGATTTCTTTTTTCCTTGTGAGACAGCCAGCCTCTGTCTATGGAAGCTGTTCTAAGGTCTTGTACTGTAGTTCTGTTGAAAAATTGTGCTAGCTTGCCAAATATCTTAATGACTTTTCTCTCAGCAGTTGGTAATGGTGAAATGTTATTCCAGTTACCATAATGCCTCTCATAAAACAATTGCATACGATATGTACTGTACTTCTATTTTAGTGAGCTCTTATGTCAGAATAGCAGTGCCAGTAACCATTTAGCATTTCATAGCAAACTGCTTACCAGTCCTTCAAGTGTAATATTGCAGAAAAGAGTGAAGAAATGCGTGATTAAAAACATTCACTGAGAGTGGACCATTTAACGCAAGACGCTGCAAAATAAACCAGCCTTCACATGTGTAGGCGCTCATCATATAAATGACAGTTCTATGTGGTCATTTAATTTTACGATCTCAATTCTCGCATATATTGCTCACATAAATATAGTGTTCTCCTGCAGGGAGGTCTGCTGGGTGTTATAAAATCAGTGAGACCTCAATGGGTTCAAATGGACATCTTTTATAATTATTGCTATAAAATTTCTTGACAATGCATTTTGTTGTCCAATGGCTAAAGAAAATGGTTTTCCAAAAGAATGGGTTTCAACAAAGAGAGTAGCAAAGCTCGGGAATTTATTCCTGTATTCACCGATATTTAAATTACCTTGCTATTCTCACCTATTGAAGGCCTCCTTGTACTTCACAGAAAGTTCTTAAAATGTGGCTTCCAGTTAGATGCAGACCAGGTTTGAATTGCTTTCTGATTTGATGGGGCAATGTGGAATATGTAGAAGCAGAGATTAACTGGTTGTTCAATGCAATTAAAATCTTTATGGATAATTTTCACATGTTTGGAAATATGAGGGAATGATATAGAGAGAAGAATTTCATAAACCTAATATTAGAAACAGAAAATGGACATGAATTTTGAAAAATGATGCTGTGAATTGATTGAAGGATAGTGTTATGTTTTCTGACTTCTCTAGCATAGGGTCATGTATTTGCCATTCCAAAGAAATTAAGGTAGTAGATTTTCTTTAGTATATTCCAGGACATCTTGATTACCTCTTAGGTATTACATTTCATCTAGGAAAATAAGCAGTGACTAGCATCATTTTCTTGTTTCACACGTGTTTAATGGCATATTAAGCATTTGTATCCAATGATTGTCCTGTAAACTATTAAAACAAGCACAACTTTAAAAGTGAGTAGTTAGAAATGCAAAATGTCTTCTATGCATTGTGGAAAGGGAAATTAATCATTTAATACATTTTGAATGTTAAAATATTAATGAATAGGCACATTTGTTGATGTAGAAGCATGGGGCAGTGAGCTATGAGCTGTGGCTTCATGCTTATGGAGAAAGTAATTAGGCGATGGAGGTTATGGCTCATGTAGAGAAAGCACAGCTTGAGAGCATTCAGCCTCATTGTTTACCTGTCCACAAGGGATATCTATAACATTTTGGTGGCTTCTTTGCCATTTGTCTGTACTTGGTTTGGTGCTGGTTTGGCAACAGCATTAACATTGCAATAAAGAGTAAGTTCTCCAACAGCCAGGAGCCCTGAGCAGTCTGCAGAAACAGAACAGTAAACTTCCTTCGGGACTAGGGCGGGAAGCTCTCTCTGGTCCTCGCTTGGTTCCAACTTGGGATCCCCACCCCCTCTTGCAATGACCATCAGGATCACTCCGGACATCCCTCAAAACAAACAAATAAACAACCAAACAAACAAAAAATCTAGAATAGATAGAGAACAACAAGAAAAGCTTAGAATCAGAGAGAAAACAGTCAGCGTGGATTCACTTATACCTTACTAGGTGGGATACAAAGATTAGTTACTCCTCATTAGGGTACTGAGGATTTCTCTGCACATCCCTCCTAAAACTGTTCTGCACTTAACTGTTGACATATGTCATGTTAGAGTTATAAGCCAGTCTAGACTACCCGAAAAAAAAAAGCCAGGTTCAGAAAGATTATGCTTCAACGCTATAAAATGCTAATATTATACTGAAAATAGACATGAGACAGCTGAATAGTAATCTATAGCCATTTTAAGATGTATAGAACCTGGTTGTATATAAACTAAAATTGAAATGTCAATGAAGTAGTCACAGGATGTGGTTAAGAACTTGCTTTTTTTTTTAATTGGTTACTCAATACTATGTCAATTAATTCCACAACGTTATGAATTGTTGCTGATGTTATGTTGGGGGTTTTAATTAATAGGGACGTTACTCTGCCAGCTCTACCTTCAAACCAGAGAAGGTCTCCCCAACAAGCCGTTGAACTTCTCTGGACAATAAGATGCTGGACTCTATGCTTGGTATATGCTTGCAATGAAAGAATCTCAACTGAACTTGAACTGTGGTTACGCAACAAGGTGGAGGAATCCACCATGGGGGGAGGATTTGGGGAGAGGTGGGGGGAATCCCAGTACCTATGAAACTGTGTCACATAATGCAATGTAATTAATAAAAAATAAATAAATGAATAAATAAGAAAGAAAGCACATACACACACAGAGTAGTTTCCCTGTACAGGTTTATCCTTGATATTTCTCTTCTTTTTTAAAGATTTACTTTGTTATTATTTGAAAGGCATAATGACAGAGAGAAGGAGATAAAAGTGAGAGAGAAGGAGATAGATTGTCCATTTGCTAGTTCACTCCTCAAACAGCTGAATTGCCATATCTGAGTTTTTCTGAACCTGGGAGCTAGAAGCTTCCTCCATCTCTGCCTTGTGAGTGCAGGGTTTCAGGGACGTAAGCCATTCTCCACTATTTTCTCAGGCCGTAAGCAGGGAGCTGGAACAGAAGTGGAGCAGCCGGAACATGAACCACCACCCATGAGATGCCAGTGCTATAGGTTTAGGCCGAGGCTTTGTGTGATTCTTCTCCCAGCTTACAGCATGTGCAGTCCTATCCCGTAGTGATTTCCCCACTACACAAGATGGTGCCTGATTTGGTTCTAGTGGAGTTTGAGTTGTGATATCTACTTTGTTCCTACACCACCTCTTTGGAATCTGCTGCTCTGTCTCTGATCCTGGTCAAATCAAACCAATAGGATGGGCAGTTCTTTGTCTGGGATCACCCCCTGAGCTTCTGGTGAACTTCCCTTCCCACTTGTTTGCTGGTGGAGTTCTGACTGTGGGTGGAGTTCACATCGCCACTTGCTGAATGCCACTGATGTGTCGGGTCACTGCAACACCACACCGGTGTCTGCTGCTTTTCTCTGGCCATCAGCCTCCATGTGTCCCTCTTCTGTCAGTCTGTCCTCTCCTGTTTTCTAGAATGTGCCCTCTCTGCTTCACCCTGGTTATTTTTTCTCATCTATTTAAACGTGTCCTCACCTTATTCCAACATCTTGAGTTTTTGGATGTTTTCCATTCTGCCATTATCCATCATTGGTTGAGGATTGTTCCTGCGGGAGATTCACTCCTCATCACGTTTTGCTGTCTCCATGTTGGGAATGATTATATTCCTTGATACAATCAATGCTTTGGAATCTTTCATTAAGCATGAGAAAAACTGGTTGTGAAGGAAAATCAGTAATACATCCCAGGGTCTACTGTGGACCACTACTTATATCCCAAGGTTTCATTCATGTTCCAATTCAGTTTCACCATGTTTATTTACTGATTCTTTGAGATAATGTCTGGTTTTTAAAAAAATATATATCCTTAAGGATTTACAGTAAATCAAGACAGTTTGGGCTGAGACTACAATGGTCCTTGGGCCACATTTGTAAATTTGGTTGGACATCGGATATTTCTACAACAGAGTCTTTATACCTGTCAACCTCATACACACTTCTGCTTGTCTAGTGCATAATCCAATGTAATAATCCAGGCTTTGATCTCTTAAGGCTCTCAGACTGTGGTGACTTCCGATTACCAGGCCGTAATTTCTATATTTGTTCCCTCACAATTATAATTTGGCACAGGAATACCAAAAAAAATGCATCAGTATATCCCCAAAGTTCTAAACAAAATCCTTCTTGCTCCTTTTGTGTAGTGTCAACCTATCTCCTCCTGATAGTTCTCATCAGTTATCCTGCCACTACAGGCAGATATTCTTTTTGCCTACTGATCTACCAGCATGGGGAACACACACACATACACACATACACACACATGCACACATGTGGTAGGCCTACTAGATAAAACTCTTACACTAACTCCTGGAAGAAATATTACTGTTTTGGGAAATAGATCTAATCGAGCAGCACCTAAAATTTTAGGGAGAAAGAAATCATCTCATGCAGGACACTGCAACTGGAACATAGAAGGTGTAATATTGTAGTTTAGTGTTCAGCCCATGGGTGAGTACTTGTTTATACCTCTACTCTCAATCCAAGGCTGTCTCATAGAGAATTACATACCTTAGAAAAACCTTAGCTATGATGCTAGGCATCAAGGAAGACAAGCCCATAGCCAAACACATTAGGCCTAGTCAGAGTGAAACACTGTTGCTGCATATTGGTAGGGCTCCAATGCAATCAATCTGCCACTAAATGGGAAACTGGTTGCTTTCTTCAGGGGACAGGGCAGCATTGAGTATGAGGGCATGGAGATTAGGTAGTTGCTGTCTGCTTGACCTTGTGATTTGTTGAGTATGAGAACATGCACCTCATAACGGACGCCTTGATTTGTATAATCACTTGATGCTCTATGATCAGGTTTTTCTTAGCCCTTTCTTGGCATCTCTGTAGCTTGAGTCTCTTTAGATCCATACTAGCCTTGCTACATTGCAGAAGACAGTATCCACCTCTACTGTTACCCAGAATCTATTATTCTGGAATTTCACTGTGTGGAGAACTAAGTTACATAACAGTATCTTACTCTCAAGCTTATCCAAAGAGAATCATCTCACATTCAACCTCTCAGTGATGCCCTGTTGCTAGAGAATTTCTTAAAGTAATCATTTCTGGCAATTTCCTTGGAATAAGGTCAATTACTGGGGTACACAGGTCTGTACACAAAATTCTTTCCAACATAACTAACTCTTGATTATCTTGATATCCTGTTCAATATGAAAGTGTAGTTGGTCACTGTATGCCATTTATATGAGAACAAAAGTGCACTGTATCTAAGAGAAAAGCCACTGAGACTGTCTGAAGAGTATCAGGACCCAGCTATTACTGTTATCCACCAGATTAGCTTGATCCAGGTAGGAACAGAGTCTGTTTCAGTTTAACTATCTGCAACAACTTGCCCAACCTTTTGTTTATCTTTGTTTACACATTCGTTATGTATTTCCAGAAATGTTCTTCTTAGAATTGGTAAATTTATTTTTAGTATACCCTGAATCTAATTTTTAACCAATAATTTAAAAAAAGATTATATCTCCCACTCAGAAATGTATTTTCCTTCTGTAAAGTCTGACTTCTGGAATTAAGCTGCTATAGGTTCTCTATGCAATCATAAATAAAGGTGCAATACATGAATTCTGACCAGAATTTGTAGCAGACTGCCAAAGACTCACCACAAATTCCTCTTCTTCTGTGTCCACGTCTCTGCCCCTCATAGTCTTCCCTGGAGAGACCCTACATTAACCTTTTGGTAGAGACTATTTATTTCTCCCCACCGAGGAAGGGATGTGTGAGCCACTCCCTCTTGTGCTCCTCCACATGTGCAGAACACAACATACCCATGTTCATGTCAGGCTCTGGGATGGGATAGACTTTTTGCACAATTTCTCTGGACATTTTATATTATAAAAGATATGTTTATATTTAACAGATGAAATGACCTGTCAAGAGAGGGGCTGCAGTTTGTAAGTTTATGATGCCACTCATTTGTCACTACCATTCTGTTACAAATGTAATGAATCATTTTGGAGGAACAAAAGCTTCATATTTTGATATCTTCATGGCAGTTTTTTCTGCTTTTTGAGCAAGTGCTCCACATTATCATTCTTTCATTGTGCTGTGAACATTTTGGAAATCATAATTTCCTGACTGAATTCAAACGGCAAGAAAGGGAGAGAGAGGAGGACAGGAAGCAAATGAAAAGGCAGAGGGATAGATAAGAAATATATAACCTGAATCCTGAACACATTTATCAAAGATTCATTGTATGAAAACATTTTTGTGACACGTGTTAAAGCAAAGATAATCAGTGTCAGAATTAATTAATGCTGGTCATCATTTTATGATTTTGCGGGTCACCTGTTAACCATCATGAATACACTCGGTGTCTGATTTGATACCGTTCATCTGACACTTTCATTAACTCCCTGGCTTTCCAGAGATTGGAGCCAAATGTATTTGTCTTGAAATCAACTGAAACAAGAGTTCATTAACCATGGAAAACATGGCTCATGCACTGCATTATATTGAAGGCTACCAAGAAAAGCTTATTAATGCAAGATTATAATTGGAACAATTGCTTTTTTAAAAAAAAAAGGAAAGAAAGCCAAATGTAATCAATTATACCTGGACATTTTGTAAAAGTAATGCTTTCTGTTATTGTTAATAATAGGTGTACCACAATAAAAGGACTGCCAGTCAGGAAGACGCAGAAAGTGACTCGAAGGAATTGAAGGAGGACTACTGTGAGTTTCAGTGTGGGTACAGGGACAGTGTGGGCATTAATTGCAAGAACAATAGTTTCAGAGTGGGAGGGAATGTGGAGGAGGGAAAGGCTAATCAAGGACTCTTTATAATGTCAGTAAGTTACAACCTGTTAGTACTAACTCTAGAAAAAAGGGTAGAGATCATTATATAGAGTTTTCAAAGTAAAGCCCCTTTACTTATTCTTGATTCTAATAAATCTCTTCCAAGGTCTTTTACATTTTCTGGTGATAAGGCATTCCTGCATCTCATGTCTGCTGTATTCTCACATTTCATATTCTTGTTTATTCTGCTCAACTGATTCTACTTCTTTATGAAATGCTATTGCATAAAGTCGGATTTTGGTGGTTTTCACTACTACTATTGCAAGGAAAGCTTCTCCTCTGCTGTCTTAGTCTAGAAAACCTGCAGACCTAGAAATGAACCAACAAAGTAAAACAGGAGAAATGTTACAATTCATCTATATGTGTATTTATTTCATAGAAGAAGTGGTTGCCTGAATAGCTAGAGAGAGAGTTTATGTCCAAATTTAGTAGGGTGGGGGAGGAAGGGAGGTGGGAGAAAGAGTTGCCATGGGAGAAACAAATGAGCTTAATAGAGGAACAAAGAGGAAGTGTTTAGGACAATGGAAGATGTGATAATTTTTGGCCACGTTTTATGCAGCTTTTCCTCCTGGTGCCCGTGGTTCCTGGCGTTCCAGACTAAGGATGCCCAGAAACAGGATTTATGGCAGCCTCACTCACTAAAAGTTCTGCTATTAGTCCCATAAGGAAGGTTCTAAAAAGGGAAGTGTGTAGCTTCTTAGCACCTGCTGATTCTCCATTTTTTTTTTTCAGTTTCTAGTAGTGTTCATACTAACTCTGGGATTCCAAGTAAGTCTTTACACTGCACTTACTTACCCCTGTATCATTGAAATGGTATAGTTCTTCAGCAGTCAACTAGCATCCCGAGAAAGTAACATGCAGTGCAGTATGCATTTCCCTTCCTGGTTAAAAGATGAACTCCCAATGAAACTGTTAAATCTATCTTGATGAAGAATTCTGTTAACAAGAAAGTGATATAAGGAGTCATGATATGTGTCCTGGATATAGAGAATTTAAATTGACTACAGAGAAATTTTAGAAAAAGCAAACTAAACATTAAATATGAAAAGAAGCAGCACATTTGATGGTGATCATCACATTGGGTACCATTGTGAAGAAGGGTGGTCCAAAAGAGATTTAAGGTGCCCTTCCGCCTCCCTTCTAGATGTCTCCAAGGAGGTGCTATCCAGCTAAAACACGTAAGTGCCATGTTGCTGTGCAGGTCAAGAAATAAATAAATAAAAATTCAGATCTACTGAATAATTTGTGTTATTTTGCCTTTAATTATTCCAGTGTTAACAGGCCTTTTATGATTGCATAAAGCCATTGCTTGTAACAGCAGCTTCCCAAAGGGGCGCCAGTTCAAATGACGGTTGTTCTATTTCCCATCAGCTCCCTGTTCATGGTATGGGAAAAGTAGCTGGTGATGACTGTGACTGCCAGGATGGGTTAAAGTCTACAACTTCCTCTGAAGTTCCAAAGCACTTTTTCTTCCAATGACCCTCTTCCTTACATAATTCACACTCCTTGGCACCCAATTTCTCCAGTATCCACAATCCTTTTGATGAGAAGTTTGTGTAAATTGATAGATTTGTAGGACTTTTTGTATGAGAATTTGCTACTCTGTGCATTTGAGATAAACCTAAAGGGGGAGGACAAATTATTGGCAACTTTTTAAGGTTTTCTTAGACTCTTTTCCAAGAACTTTCCATTGAGGCGTGTATCAGATGTTTTGACCTTTAAAGAAACTGAGGTTCTAAGAACTTACTTTAACATTATCAGCACCAGTGTCCTAACAATTGTGGATGACAGAGCTAGAATTTAAACTACACTTTTCAATGTTTATATATTGAAATTTAACATCTCTAAAGAAAAGTGTACATCTATAGATAATTAGCTTAATACATTTTCACACTGTTGCCACTTTTGTTTATTCATAGCACTACTGGTACTAAAGAAAACAATTTCATCTAGCTGTTACCAGAACCCAGATCGCAATTGCATAGAACTTACTGAGGATACTTTTATCTTTATTTACCTAAAACTATTCAATGGATCCATTTCAAAGGCAAGGAAAACTTTATTTAAGACTCTTGCAATAAAAAAAAAAATGGATATTAATCCCACACAAACAAAACTGGGAAAGTTTTTTTTTTTAAAGATTTATTCATTTTATTACAGCCAGATATACAGAGAGGAGGAGAGACAGAGATGAAGATCTTCCATCCAATGATTCACTCCCCAAGTGAGCCACAATGGGCCGATGCACGCCGATCCGATGCCGGGCACCAGGAACCTCTTCCGGGTCTCCCACGCAGGTGCAGGGTCCCAAAGCATTGGGCCGTCCTCGACTGCTTTCCCAGGCCACAAGCAGGGAGCTGGATGGGAAGTGGAGCTGCCGGGATTAGAACCGGCGCCCATATGGGATCCCAGGGCTTTCAAGGCGAGGACTTTAGCCGCTAGGCCACGCCGCCGGGCTCAAAACTGGGAAAGTTTTTAAGCACTAAGTTCTACTAGTAGAAAAACACAGGAGGGTTTTGAGGACAGGTCATCCATTTGATTGGGTTGTTCCTGCTTATCAATGGGTGCATATTTATTTAAGAAAATCTCCCATAGGCACTAGGAGATGGAAGATTTCTTCTTGATTACATTTTGAAGGAATGAATCCTGGCAAGATGCCCTAGTGTTTAAATTCTCCCCTTCCATCCCCATGTGCACAGGCTAGTATCCAGTATGGCCACTAGTTCATGTGTCAACTGCTCCACATTCCATCCAACTCCCTGCTTGTGGCCTGGGAAAGCAGTAGAGGATGGCCCAAAACCTTAGGAGTCAACAACCAGATGGGAGTCCCAGAAGAAGCTTCTGGCTTCTAGCTTCTGATCGGCTCAGATCTGGTCATTGTGGCCACTTGGGGAGTGAACCAGCAGACAGAAGATCTTTCTCTCTGTTTCTCCTTCTTTTTGTAAATCTGCATTTTAGTAAAAACAAAATGAAATCTTCAAAAGGTTCTTTAGAAAGCTAGAATCAAGACCAAATTATTAAGGATGATAGGAGCTTTTTAAAGCACGGCCTTTTCACTGAGGTTAAGGGAACAGTATTCAATGAAATCTGTTTATAGACTATCTAAATTAGCGTGAAAGAGCATGGATACTTTGGAGGCAATAACACCTAATAGAACAGGAATCTGTTAAAGTTGGTAAGGGTAGTATAATGAGGTGTGACAGCCTGAAACTGTACCATTAGATAAGACATCAGAAAGTATTTCTGAATGTAAAGGTGATCGGATTTTGGGATAATTCGCTGAAAAGGGTCAAGAAATTATCATCACTAAGAATATGCAAGAGTAGATTAGGTGAAATACTTATTGCCATCCTCAGCTACAATGACCAGGTGAAACCCATGGTAACAAGGTGAAGCAAACACCATGACCTTGGCTGTGTGTTACTCTTCAGTGTTAAAATTCGCTTGATTTGGGAAAGCAACAAAAATAAAGCATCATAATTTGTAATATTAAATCTCAACTAAGGATTCATATAGTGAAAATTGTATTTTTTCTTTAAGCTAGCTTTTAAAAAGTACAAATCTGTAACATGAAAAGAATGAAACTGATACTCATTTTACATTAGAAGAGATTATTTTGCAGCCAATGTGCTTATATTAACAAATTATTATTTGGTTAGAAAATAGCCTGAGCTGTACTTTGTCTCCTTAATGGCCCTATTTAGCAATTTGTTCTGGCTGGTTTTGCTTAATTTTCAATGCTAGTTTTAAGCTATTTTCATTATCTTAAATTTTAACAGTATTTTAAATTTAACAGTGTGTTAGTGCTTGCATTTCATTTTGTTTGCTATAGCTTATTTTATAAAATATGACTTGATTTGTGCTTGTTCTCTAAATGATGCAGAAATATACTGAGTAAGATTCGCCTAAACTGGATCGGACCTTTCTCTTAAAAGGATCTGAAGAACAAGAAGTATATGTTCTCTGATAATTATGAGTATGTCATTGTGCCATCTTCTGGTCCAAATAGGAGACTTTTGTGAATGGCGTTTAGAGTCGGAAGTTTGCTAAGAACATTGGTTTCATGGGTTCTGGTCTTCATGGTGCTGCAGCTGTTGGGGATGCCCATTTCTTGTATAAGCATGCCAACTCAAGACCCAGTACACTACTTGCCCTCCAGATTCCTGCTAATGTGTGGGGGAAGACAACAAATGACAGCAGGTGCTTGACTCCCTGTACCTGTGGCAGACCCAGATGGAGTCCCTGGCTTCACCATGGCGGTCTAGGTGTTACAGGCATTTGGAGAATCAGGTATTTCCCCTCAATTTGCCCCCTGCCCTGTTCACCACCAGCAGCCATTTGTAAGATTGGGAAGCAAAAAACAAATAGCAACTAGGAGCCCAAAACAAAGTTTCTGTTTGTTTGCTTTGCTTTGGAGCATAGATTCTTCCTTGTCTTCCCCATTGGTTGGGTCATCAATCTGCCTGAACACATTCTAGATGAGGTGAGGGATGGCTATGTGTTACTGATAACAAGGAAGCATAAAACTTAGTAGAGATGAGACCGTTCTGCTCTTTCCCTTTCATATGGGTAGGAAGCAAGGGTTTAGTCCATCCTGTTCCCCTCTGCTTCCTCAGCCACTGTCATCCTCGCTTGAGTTGAAAAGGCAAATTGATAGAGAAAGTTGATGGTGTGTGAGGTGAAATTTGGGAAAGCATCTTATAGATGCTTGCCCAAGATTATGCAAGGAAGAGGAAAGTGTTTTTTCTTAAAGATTTATTTATTTCTTTATTGGAAAGGCTGATTTACAGAAAAAGGAGAGAATGAACCAAAGATCTTCTATCCTCCGATTCACTCCCCAAGTTGCCACAATGGCCAGAGCTGAGTCATTTGGAAGTAGGAGCCAGGAGCCTCTTCCAGGTATCCCACACTGGTAAAGGGTTCCAAGACTTTGGACCATACTCTGCTGGTTTCCCATGGAACAAGCATGAAGTTAGATTGGAAATGGAACAGCCATGAGCTAAACCCAAGCCCATATGAAATCTCAGTGCTTGCAGGGGGAGGATTAGCCAATTGAGCCATCCATCATGCTGGGCGCAGGCGATCACAATCTTGCATTTTGCAAACTCCTCCTTGTAACTCCAATAGATTTTCTCACAAACATTAGTGTCCATGTATACCAGTATTTAATCCCAATAGTGAAGGAAGATATTCAATAGACAAGAAAATAAGTACATAAATAATAATATTGATATAGGGTGGTTAGAAAATTCAAGCACATCAAATCACAAGATGAGCATATATTAGCTGGAAAATGGCTCTGAAAAGAAGACATTTGAGTGAAAAATGCTAACTAACATAATGCACAAATTTAGGTAAATTTCTATCCCCTCCCTATCGTGACTTCTTTTTTGTGACTAGCATGAACTGAGTTTTCCCTCAGGGTAACTTGCTAAGACCAGCTGGAAGCAATATGGCTGCCAAGGTAACCTTCGGAGCATCATGTACTCATTATTATCTAATTTTCATGATTAATGACTCTCTAGCCAGTGCCTAGATAGTTGACAATCACCATGACAGTCAGAGAACAAGTCCATAAAAGGACAAAAAGAAGGCAGCGCTTGCATCTGGAAATGACAACAATGCTTCTCCCTTACATCCCTGAATATCTCTTACATCAACTTGTGCATCTCTTCCCATTATTCCTGATGTATTATTATGGCTTTTCAGCTGCTGCCTAGTTGGAAACCTGATGTGCAAGCTAGGATTCCACATCCCTCTTCTTTGGTCAATGAATAAGGCTATATTGTTGAATTCAGCAGTAACTTCATTATTGGTTCTCAACCCCAAATGTACAAAGAACCTGATACTGGGGTCCCTCCTTGCATAATAGGTTCCCACATAAACAGGATAGCAAACACATCCTTAAAGAGTGATTCATGTGGGCAACCTGAGGAAATGAACAGTAGTCAGAGGAAATAGTATGAGACACTATGCTGGCTGCTGTGTTTGATGCTTCACAAGAGAATTCAGCATTGATGATGTGGCATGAATAGAAAAGCATTAAGATCTAATGGCTCCCCTCCCCCCCAAAAAATGACCCTTGGGTTGATTGACCAAATACAGAGCCAGGTCACACATATTCTGATAAATGCACTAAAATGAACAGATACAATCTCAGTTATCACTTACACCCTGCCAGAGAGTGATTCAAATTTCTTTATAGTATTGAGAAGAAAATTCACTAGTATAATGCATGTGTGCATCCTGCAAATGCTACAGTTTTTACCTTCTGTTATGTGATAATTACTGCTTAAGGTCTTCATTTAAAGTTTCTCTCAAAATTAGGTAATTTTATATTTGTATGCAAATTGAATTATATGCAATATGGATAGATGAATAGGTATATCTGCCTTATGGAAAGCTACTGTTTTTTTCAATATTAGTAGGATATTGCTTAATCTTAATTTCCATCTGAAATAATACCATACATATTTTGCTTGCTAATATCTTCCACATTGCTTCAAATGTTACCAGAACTTAACATTTATTACTTTTAAATAAATCCATCTACTCCGGATAAATGGAAATCCTTTTTGATTAACACTTAGATGCTTCAATTATAAGTCTTTGCTTAAGCTAGAAGCATTATAATTTTCATTACTTATCCCTTTTCCAAACACTGTCTTTAAGATTAAGTCACATAAGAAAGTAATCCACTTTTCTGTATTTAAGCCAGGTGAACTTTGTAGGATATCAAACTTGTCAAATTGGGGAAATTTTGATAATTGTCTGTAGAAAATGTACTATGCATAACTATAAGTCTTCTGAGTGTATCCCTGGTTAGAAATATTGTGCTCAGTCTATATCCATACCACCCTGAACGTGCCCAATCTCGTCTGATCTCGGAAGCTAAGCAGGCTCAGGCCTGGTTAGTATTTGGATGGGAGAAATATTGTGCCCAGTGTTGGGAGCTGAGGGTTTTTAGAACATAGTTAGATGTGGATGAATCTGCCTTTGGAATGTTTGTGTAGGGATTATGTAGTGAGTTTTCTGTCTGTTGCTTTTTGCCACATGATGACAGAGTCTTGCACACTCTAGCCCTGTTGCCTTCTGCCAAGTGCAGAGCCAGTAACAAGTTCCACGGATGCGGCTACCATGATCATGGACTGTCTAGCTTTCAAAATCGTGACAAAGTGTGTGTTCTTTATAAATTAACCAGTTTCATCTATTTGTTGTAGCAGCCCAAAATAAAACAAGGTAAATGGTTACTCAGTAAGAGGACCGGATATCTGCCAGAAGGAAAAAATAAAATGGAGAGTACAAAAAAAAGAGAAGAAAAGTGAAGAAATCCCAGTAAGCTTAGGATAAGGAGACAAAGATTTGATGCTAGGTTGTTATCAACCCAATACAATCATCTATGTAAATCTTGTAGTTTAAAGGTTTGATTTACTCTCATGAATAGTACCTTTCACTCTGCATCAGACTTGTTTGTTTAACAGATGGTAGTTAAGATCATGGATTTGGGGCCAGTGGTGTGGCTGGGCAAGCTGAGCATTCATATGCATGATCAGCAACTCATGTTGGGGACATTGGAGTACTGGATGCTCCACTTCCGATCCAACTCCCTGCTAATGTGCTGGGAATATAGCAGAGGCTGGTTCATGTCCTTGTGCCTATGCACCATGTGAGACACTTTGAAGAAACTCCTGGCTCCTGGCTTTGACTCGGCTCAGTCCAAAATGTTACAGTTATGTTAGCAAATGGAAGATCTCTCTCATTGTTTTTCCCTTTCCTTGCGGTTCTTGCTTTCAAATAAATGTAAAAGCCGTTTTCAGAAAGATTATAGGCTTTTGAATTCTTTTAGATCTATTTTTAAACCTCAGCTCTACCCCTTACTTTCCTTGTTTTCTTGGAAAAATATTTTTAAAAGATACATTTATTTACTTGAAAAGAAAAATGACAGAGGGAGAGATACAAATATTTTGTGTGAGCTAAAATGGCTCTTCTCAAATGGCTGAAGCTGCCAGAAAAGGGACAGGCTGAAGCCAAAGACATGAGCTCTGTCCTGGCTTCCCATGTGGGTCACAAGACCCATGTATGTGGATCATTTTCTGCTACTTTCCCAGGCACATTAACAGCAAAATGGACTGGAAGTAGAGCAGCGATATACCTCAGCACTGTGAAATAGACACTCACATCTCAAGCAGCAGTTGAACTGGCTCCACCACAACATTGCTCTCATAATTAACTTTTTAGATTTCAGTCACTTCTGGTATAACATGTGTCTTTATTCTATAACTTGTTTTCCGAAAACAAACCAACATAAAACTTAAAATAACAGAAACTGTATTGTCTTTCTTTCGTGAATCAGGCAGGATCCACCGGGGATTGTTGTTTTTGGTCCGTGATGATGGGGGCCAAGGCAGTAGAAGATTGAAAAGCTAGCGTGATGCAACTGAGACAGAACAAAAAGTTTTATTCCTGATATTCCATGGATTCTTTTGCCTTCTTCATGTTACTTCTATTGGGCATTGATAAAAATAATCATCTCTGTGTTTTCTTCCAGATGGTGTGCTTAGATTGCTTATAGGATGGCAGCCACAGGGAGATAGATTCATCCAATGAAGACTTATTCAATGTGAGGGTCGCTGCCAGGAAATGCTGTTGAAAGGTATCAGGCTTCTGGTAACTTGGGATTAGCATTCTGAAATTTCTAAATCTAAGTTGAGCCATGAGCAGAGGATGGCAGATGACGACAGGTAACATTGGGGTATAGCACATGAAGCCGCCATCTGCCACGCTGGTGTCCCTGTCCTGTGTGTACCACTTCAGATCCAAGTGTCTGCTGGCGCATTTAGGAAAGCAGCAGGAGACGGCCAAGTGCTTATGTCCCTGCCCCCACATGGGAGACGGAGTGAAGCTCCAGGCCTTGCTTGGGCTGGACAGAGCTTCCCATAGCCATTTGCAACACAGTGAGTGAATGGAAAATATCTGTTCTTCCCTCTCTCTGTAACTTTACCTTTCACAAAAAGAAATGAATGTTTAAAAAGAAGTCATCTATGTTATCTCAGGCTCAAAATGGGAGTCATTATAATAGACATTTTCTTTCATGAAAAAATAATATGAGTATTTATGGAAAGAAGGGTTTCCTAGTAGTCCCCTAGAGCTCAGCTTCTTATGTTCTTCATACAGTCATTCTGAATTCTGACCGAATTGTTTAATGTGATCTCCACTTTGCTTAGCATGGTGGCTGTATCACTACATGAGAACTGTTTAAAGGGAGAGTGCCCTTCCATTTGCTGGTTTACTTTGCAAATGCCCATAACATCCATGCCTGAGCCAGGCTGGAGATTCAACAAAAGTGGCTGGCAAGAACTCATGGATTTGAACCATAACCTAATATCTCTTAGGGGTTACAGTAGCAGGAAGTTAGACTGGGGATCAGAGACTTGACCCCAGGCACCAAAAACTGAGCTCAAAAACACCTTTTTTTTTTACTTTTTCTTCTTATTATTATTATCATCATCATCATTTTATGATACAGTTCCATAGGCCCTGGGATCTCCCTTACGCCTCCCCAATCCCTTTCCCTGTCACTGAGTTCCCGTATATTTTTACTCTAGTATAGTTCTTCATTAACAGTCACATGTTCATCATTGTGGACATGAACAATGGCAGAGAGTCTAGCGTTCTTTTTTTCCAAAGATTTACTTTTATTTTTATTGGAAAGGCAGATATACAAGGAGGAGGAGAGACAGAGAGGAAGATCTTGCATCCAATGGTTCACTCCCCAAGTGACAGCAATGGCCAGTGCTGCACCGATTCAAAGCCAGCAGCCAGGAGCTCTTCTGGGTCTCCCTCACGGGTTCAGGTTCCCAAGGCTTTGGGCTGTCCTCCACTGCTTTCCCAGGCCTCAGGCAGGGAGGTTGATGGGAAGCAGGGCCGCCAGGATTAGAACTGACCACCATATGGGATCCCGGCATGTGCAAGGTGAGGACTTTAATCATTATGCTATTGCACCGGGCCCAAGAGTCTAGCATTCTATTGTCAAGATAAAGATTATGATACTATAAAATGATGTTACTTTTTGTTGGCAAAAAAGAAAATTTTCATTTTCCTTTCTCCTTTTATTTAAACAAATAAAACGATAATTTTAATTTCTTCTTTTTATCCCATGTATAAGGTGATGATTTTCCTATCTAAAAAGTGAAAGAGACCATAATCACTTTAGATTGTCCCCTTCTTCAAGAAGTCTGAGATCTGGAAAAACATGTTCCCCAAGACATTGCAAGTGAAAATTACATGGTTTTAAGCTTTTGAAGTTATTGGGATGAGACATATTTTGCATCTAGTAAGACAGAAGTTTTGAGAGACTGGGGGTGGAATGTTACGTCTTCCCATGGTTTTAATGCTGGAAGTCTAATGCCCAGTGAAGTGGTATTAGGAGATGGGCCCTTGGGAAGGGAGATTATGCCTTCTGTCACAAAGGCAGGGCCCTTACGAATGTGTTTATGAGGCCCGATACTGTTTCTTCCTCCCTGTGAAGACACAGCAATAAGATGTCCTTTTAAGACAGAAAGGATATCTTACCACAAATTAAATCCTCCCTTTTCTTGGATTTCTCCATCTCTAGAAAAGTCTTGTGTTTCTAGGCTATGCTATTTTGCTAAAGCCATTCACGTGAACAGAACTTCAATGAGGGATGTCTGAATAGCAAATGCAGTTTTTGAATTAGTAGAATACATGAAAACAATATTGAGTAGATGCATAAGGTGCACACACTTTTGATTCATCCAAAGTTGTAAAACATGGGTAATATTTTTTGAACTACATTGATGTGCAATCACTTTCAGTGCTGTCCTACCTGAGTAGGGAAAAATCATGCAGAAGTCAGGGCTTCAAAAAGAATAAATGTTTTTAGTGTTGTATTGATACTTTATACATAAAAGTGGGAAAAATAAGAAATAAGTTAATTCCACTGTGGCAGTAAAAATTTAAAATCATTACATAGTAAATCAATTTTAATGCATACATGCTTTCTAGAGACAGGTATCTATGGAACCCGAGGTGAACAGCTTAACTTGATTAAATAGAACAGAAGAACATCTCAGAGAAACAGAGCCAACACAATGCGACACACATACATCTCCACGAACACGTTCACCGAGTGCTACAGCAATTTCATGGGGAATGGAATTAAATCATACATTTATTTTAATACGATTGTTTATAGAATTCTGAGATTTTTTTTCATAGCACAATTTCTATGAATTCTCTTTAGAACCCTCACAAAGTTGTCCATTGAGACTAATGCCAAATTGTCTCCAGAATCTCCTAAAACATTAAATATGTGGGTATTTGCATCTTTTACATAAAACAATGCAAAGCTTTCATAGAACTTACATACATTCTCCCATCATCACACCTAATATTTAGACAATGTAAATTCTATGGGGACGGTTACACTCTATTGTCTAGGGGATAATGCAAAGACTGTGCATGCTCAGGACAAATGAAATCTATTTCTGAATATTTTCAAATCCATGAATGCAAGAATCATAGATATTCTGTGTTTTAAGGAATTTATTTATTTAAGTAATTAATTCATGTGCTTGCAGAAGATTGGCAAATCCAAAGTCTCACTAGGTAAGACATCAGTCTGGACTCAGGTAAAAGTCTCAGTCGTGAATGTTTTTATTTATTTATTTTTAAAGATTCATTTATTTTTATTGGAAAGGCAGATATACAGACAGAAGGAGAAACAGAGACAAAAATCTTCAACTGCTGGTTCATTCCCCAGGTGGCCACAATGGCCAGAGCTGAGCTGAAGCCAAGAACCAGGAGCTTCCTTTGCTTCTCCCACCTGGGTGCAGGGTTCTAAGGCTTTGGGCTGTCCTCCACGGTTTTCCCCAGTCATAAGGAGGGAGCTGGAAGTGGAGCAGCCATGTCACAAACAGGCGCCCATTTAGAATCCTGGTACAAGCAAGGTGAGGATTTATCGCCTGGGACATCCTGCCGGACCCAGTTGTGGTTGGTTTGAGTTCTTAAGCAACCTCCTGGAAGAATTCCTTTCCCCTCTGGCAAGAAGAGATGGTGTGGCTCTTTGTACTACTGAAGCTTTCAAAGGATTGGAGGGTTAGCCACATTGTGAAAGGCACCATGCTGCACTTGAGGTCTGCTGGATTAAATGCAGGATCACCAGACAGACATTGACAGAAGCATTAAGAATGTTGTTTCAAATGTTTTGGCCAAGTTGACATATAAAATTAAACATCACAGGAAGGTATTGGAAAACTAAGGGAGGCAATGATGCAAAGGTGTTTGGAAAAAAAATTGTAGATATATTTTACATGTTACTTTAAAGAAAGAAGAACTTCAGCAATGTAAAAACAGTGCAAGAAAGGAGCTGACAAGAGGCTTAGTGGGAATGATGATTCAAAGAAAGGATTTTTTTCCACATGCTTTGACATTCCTCAGAACTGGACCAGGCTGAAACCAAGAGCCTGTATTTTATTCTGATTTTCCCACACTAGAGTCCAGTTCCTGAACACATGTGCCACCCTCTGCTGTTTGTCTCGGGTAGTTAGCAGGAAGATGGATCAGAAGTGGAGCAAACAAGATATGAACTGACACCTATACGAGAATCTGGAGTCCCCGGCAGTGGCTTACCTACTACACCAAAACACTTTCTAATTCATATATCTCACTTCTACCAGATTTTCGTTATACTTCCTGACTGTGAAATCCAATATCTCTTGAACTGAATTGCACTAAAAATGTGTTGCACAGGTTCAAGTTCAAAACTCTCATATACAGCATCCTCACATCCTATTATTGGAAATATCAAAATAGTCTGGATAGTGACCCTACAGTCTAATAGTGACAATCAGCCCACTTCTTTTTTCCCCTCTGGCATCTCATAATCTTGGTGATGGAATCATGATTTCTAAGTATTCTTTTAATATTTATTTATTTGAAAGAGTTCCTGAGAGATGGAAAGATAGAAAAAGAGTGCTGCCATTTGCTGGTTCACTCTAAATAGCTGCAATGGCTGATCTGAAACTTAACAGCTCCAAACTCTAGGTTTTGCACATGGGTGACTGGCCCAGAAGCTTGGGTCGTCTTCTCCTACTTTCCTAGGTGCGTTAGTGGCAAGGTGCCTCAGAGGTGAAACAGTTAAGAATGGAACCAGCAGTGTTCTGCTAGGGAATGCCCATGTGGCAAGCAGTGGAGTGAGATGCTATGCTATAATGCCAGATCTATGGCTGTCCAACTAGGGAGAAGTCACCATGCTGATGGCCTATCCAATTCCCAGGCAGCACTGCCATAGTAAGGACATCATGATAGTCCTTTTTTTACAAAGGCTGTGATCCTTTGTTGACTTATCTGATTGAATTGAACAAAGAAATATTTTTCCCCCAAGGTGAATAAATACCTAACATTTGCCAGCCAATTCCTTATCGTTAGGAATGAAAAAGTCACTTTCTGGACAGACACATCGCTCTATCATCTGATGAAGTCATTTTCTCTCTTCATACTTTCATTGTGTTCTACACAGAGATAATATATGTATGTCCTGATTTGCTTTGTTAGAGACTGTAAATTTAACTTCACAAAACCATCTTCAAAATCATGTAGTGAAACAAGAGTTGGAAACATTTTTTTCTCCTTATCATCATTGTCGCTTTCAGTTGAATAAATGTACATTTCTTGCTGACTGCAAAAAAAGCCATTAAAAAGCTGTTCCCAGCTAAAAGGTTTCAATACATAGGAAATTATATCACTGCTTTATTTCCTCTCTTAGCAGAGACAGACGTGGTTATAATAGCCAAATCAAAGAACATTTGTTTGAATGATCTGTAATCAGCCCTGCTATAGTCCATGGAAGTTGTAAACAGTTTTATAATCATAAAACCTTGTACCTGGATAACTGCATGTGCTGCTTTCAATGTAAGCACAATTATTATAATGCTAATATTTTCTTAAAATAGTGGGAAAATATATTAATAAATCTATCAGTAATGAATACAGTGTGATAACCAAAAACTTCAGTCTGAATACCAAATAACAAATTCAAATTACAAAAGAGAAACAAAAACACCACTGCTTTCAATGGTCGATCAAAAACAACAAATAATAAGAAGGAAGAGTCCTAAAAATTAGTCACAATGCTACATATTTCCTTTGAACTGCCCGATTATTAATAGAAAATTCAGATAATATTTGTTTCTCATCTCACTTGTCACATACTGCTTGAATTCTCATTTTAAAATGATGTTTGAGTTTCACAAACCACTGTTCTTTGAAATTCTATTTACTCAGCTTTAAGAAAACCATAAACCTGGGTTTTTGGGCAGTTGGACTATTTTTTACTTTAGAGTTTAGAGCACTTCAGAGTTTACAAAAGACTTTTGCCAGTGAGGTTGTCAGAGAAGCAGTTAGAGCCATTACTTTCTAGGGGCTAATTTATAATTGATTGATCATCATATACTCTCCCTGACAACTTGACTCTTTTGTGTCATTCTTTTTCCTAGAGGATACAGAGTTTTCTGGAGATGAACATTCATCCCATGTGGACAGTTTCCCCTTAGGTTACTTCTCAGCATGCAATAACATCGATATACACATTTTCCTTAAAAATTAATGTAAGAGAAAAATCTGTAAACCAGGATTCCAGGAAGGATTGAATAGCACAAAGCCAAGAAATAACAAGTCCGATTGTGTGGACTGAGCAAGAAGTAGGATATGTTTCTATGGAAGGGATTTTCTAAATTAATTTGGCTCCCAGATAGTACACTTGTGTTGAATTCAGCAATAGTCAGAGAAGAACTCAATATTCTTAGTGTTTCACAAGATGCGTTCTTTTCTGTGCTTTAAATGTGCTTTAAACTAAATTAAAGTACATTTTACACTAAGGAAACCAACAGTAGTTTAAGTTAGAATAATAGTACATTGCTCTGGCTGAATGTCATTTTTTTCCCCTGAACTCAGAATGCCGACCACAACACTTTCTACTTCAGAAAAATAAAACGTAAACAATGTTAACTGGTCACATTGCATAGAGATTAATGGAGCTAGAAATGAATGTTTGAAATTCAGTTTGGTTTTGGTAGAAAAATTGCTTTTCTTAAATCTCAGGAGCTGGATAATTTAGTTTCCCATATCTCCAATTCCATTAGGAGCTAGAAAAACATACCTGTGTGTAAATCAGTTATAAAATAGAGGTAGTGTTTTATAAATCCTAAAAGTTGAATAAGAAGTTTAAATAATTTTAACTTTGTTTAATATTGCTGCATGGAGTTATGGAGAGGAACATTAAATAATTTAGGCATAAACTGTTGACAATAGATCACATTTATAAAATGTAAATTGTTACAAAACAACACCTTGTAAATATTTCAGAGAATATTAAAGTATAAAGAATAGATGTAAGACAGTGTGTGAAGCAAATAAATAGCCAATAATCCTATCATTTAGTAAAAACTTACATGTTTTATAATATGTTAATTGAATGCCAATGTTTAATATTCACGAAGTACTGCAGGATGGTAAGAAATAGAAACTGAAGAAGCAGAAGGGAGGCCAGAAGAGGTTGGAGGATTTAAACCCAAGATAGGCTTTATTCTATAAATCAAGGGAAGGCTTAAAAGCAGGTGAAAGTATGGGCCATCTGCTCATATTCCAGATGTACCCAGGTAAGGCACCAGGAGCTTTCTCTTCTGAAAATGAAATGCTTACCCTTACATAAAGCTTACGTTAAAGAAAGACACCATCTCAGATATTTTAAACAGACATGCAGTGCATTTTTTTACTATTTCCAGATTTACAAACCATAAATCTAGTAAATGAGCAATTGTCTTTCCTAGTTAATTATTTGATCACATTAACAAACTTAGAGGTTCTCAATTACGTAGGTGAAAACATGTCTTTACAAAAACTAACCATAATCTGCACTCTTATGACAAACTCCTTGGCAAGAGTTTGAATAGTTTTCCTCTTCAAGATTTTGTTTTCCCCATGGTAGCACCTAGTCCTTTCTTGATATGTGTTAGGTATTGTCAAGCTTGGGACACTCTGCCGGCCATCACGGTGTTTGCTGACCACAAGTCTGTAGTCAGACCACACTGCCATAGAGTAATCAGTCCGCCTTGTTAGAGTTCCACTTATCCACACTCATCGCTTTAATTCAGTATAGCAAGAAAACCACTGAATAAGGATTCCATTACCCTCTTTACTTCTTCCAAACATATGCAGCGCTGGGCGTATACTAGAAGAGACAATAGTATGACCATAGCAAGGTCACATGGCTTTTCTCTTTTTTGATTTGACACCTAGGCAGATCATTAGCTGATAAGAGTAGAAGGTCAAATATTGATCTTTAGGATTATAGATTACAGGAAGGATGAATGGACTGTCACAAGTGAAAGAGCCTCAGGGAACAACAGGATGTGGTGGTTTGGTTTGTAATCAGAGGCGATTTACAATGTGGAGAGTCTCAGAAATCTGTCAGTCACTGGTGCAAGTATTTCTTCTTCACAGGCTCTCACTCATCAAGTCTCCAGGACTGGATGTGCAACCTGAAATTATGGAAGGAGATATTCGGATTAATTCCTAATGATTCATATTGCCTCAAATGTTTATTTTTATATTAATATTATAAATCAATAATATACATGCAAATAATACAAAGCAGGAAAATCATTTCCTTATCTAGAGTCATCTCTTATCTTTGACATGTTTTTAAAGGTGTATTTAACTTTCTTTCTTTTTTTTTTGAGCAAAGATATTTTATTTTAAACAAAAAAAGTTGAGGCTGTTACCATCATACAATAGAGAAACTTTAACTGATTTAAATTTTTTTTTGAAAGGCAGATTTACAGAAAGAAGAAGAGACGGAGATAAAGGTCTTCCATCTGCTGGTTCACCTTCCAAATTGCCACAGCAGTCAAAGCTGAGCTGATCAAGAGCTGGGAGGCAGGAGCCTCTTCTGGCTCTATCATGGAGGTTCAAGATCCCAGAGCTGAGCTGATCAAGAGCTGGGAGGCAGGAGCCTCTTCTGGCTCTATCATGGAGGTTCAAGATCCCAGAGCTGAGCTGATCAAGAGCTGGGAGGCAGGAGCCTCTTCTGGCTCTATCATGGAGGTTCAAGATCCCAAGGACTTTGCACCATCCCCTGTTGCTTTCCCAGGCCATAAGCATGGAAATGGATCAGAAACAGAGCAGTGAGAACATGAACCAGCACCCCTATGGGATGCCGGTGCTTGCAGAGAGGAGCTCCTTTGATACTTTCCAAAGAAACATTTTACTGCTGTATTAGAGAGCAGAATGTGTCAGTTAGAGTATGCAATCAGCCCTATATATACAATGTACATATACATGTACAAACTGTACATATTCTAAATCGACTTACCTTTTTACACATTTGCATGACTATTAGCCCTTTCCCCTACACATGGACAAATCTCTGCTCTCTAAACAAAACACACTTCTCCTTTATTTCTCACAATAATCTTCCATCTACTCCTTTATACCAAATGTCATCACATCCATGTTGATTTTTGTCCCAATATTTATTGTCTTTCTTATCCTTAACCTTAATCTGTTTGTAGGTTACATTCGCTCAACTTAGACACATGCCAGGATTCCCTGCCCCTAAACAAGCCTTTTTACAAAACTGTAGAGTTGTTGTCTTCTGGCTCTTGGTATCTTCAAGACAATCTCTAGATAGAATGCTTGATAGTGATTGCTTGATCGTTTCAATAGTTGAAGAGCTCTTTCTGGTTTCAGAATCTGGTAACTACGCTGGTTTTGCCCTTGTCGAGATCATTAATGGCTCCTGATTGGTATAAACAAGTTGCTGTAGGTCATCACCGCAGACCGTTTACTGTGACAGATGATCCTGCTGACTAACCATACTTCTCGTGCATTTAAAGTCCATACATATTTATGACCTCCCCTTTCCACCGTGACTGGCCATCCCCTTTGTTGGCTTGTCCTTTGCCAATCCTGTGCTTATAAGCCTATGAGATAACTGTGTTTTAACTGTCTGTAAAAAAATGCACTCCTGTCCTCTGAGTCTCTCCCCTAATACTCCTGAATAGCTGGACTCAGGTTGACACTGAGAGGCAAGAACCCAATCAAGGTGTTCCACACGGTGACAGGGACCCACCGACCACAGCTACCATCTGCTGCCTCCCAGACAGGAAGCTGGACATGGCAATGGAACCTGGGCTCCAGACTAAGCATTCTGATATGTGACATAGATGTTATAGCTGAATCCATAGCAAAAATAAAAACAATGATTATTAAACATTACATCATTCGTAGCAGCAAAATAAATTACTATTAAATAATATATAGAGTGTTCATAGGAGAATTATTTGAAGAAACAGACACATATAGGAACTCAACCTGGAATTATAGTACAGGCACATATTGGGGAGACTGTACCAGGCAATATATTAGAGAACTCAAAAAAGGAAGCCTAAGTGTCCTAACTGATTTGTAAAGGTGGTAACACAAATGAATATAGGAAAGAACAGTCAGTTATGGAAATTGGCACAATAAATAACTGCAAAAAATCAATTACATTCTTATATCTAATGCAAATATGAATTTCATGTAGACTAAGGAACTAAATGTGAAAGAAGATGAAATTAACAGGATAAGGTATAGATTACTCCAGTATTTCTTACCATATAAGATTTCTTCTAGAAATTTGAATAAGTACAAATGTTAAGAAAAAGATATAGCTGACTCAACTAGATTAAGTTATATTAAATCTGTTCAGAAGAAAAATGGACTTGATGCAATCTTAGACAACTCACTTCCTCTACTCTTCGAGTTTGTGTCCTGGCTGCTCCACTTCTCGCCCAGCTTCCTGTGTATGGCCTGCAAAGGCAGGACAGGGTGACAGGTCATTGGGACCCCGTACCCGTGTGGGAGGTCTGGAAGAAGTTTCTGGCTCTCAGGTTAGGATCTTCTTACCTTTGTTGTTTTGGCCACTTAAGGAGTAAAGCAGCAAATGGAATATTTAAGATGGAAAAATGGGATATGTTAAAGATCATATGTATAATGAAGTGGGGCCGTCCTCTAACACTGACTCAGCTGGGCAGGGTACAGTCTAGTTGGAGTTAGCGTTATTCCATGACCAATGACCCCCTTTGGTAGGCATGTATGCCGGTGAAGCTATTGTACAAAATCTTAAAGGGGATAGGAATATGTTCAGCTGAGCATTGTTTGTGAAAACAGTTAATTATACCCGTATAGATTATATCTGACTTTAGTTAGAGAAAATAGTGGTAAATGAAATTAATGACAACTACATAATGTTTAGAAGCCACTGACTAGTTTCATGATACAGTTTTATACTAAGTCATAAATCTTAATAATATTTGGGTAATGTTCAAGAATAGAGTTTCTAGCACTGTGACACCTATATCAATCAGGCGCTCTATATTTTATGATAAAGAAATATCTGCAATATCTAATAAACATAGCAGAGTAGTGACAATGGGGGAAAGGGAATGGAAATGAAAGTTGTTAGAAAATGAAGAGTCATGGGCCTGGTGCGGTGGCCTACCAGCTAAAGTCCTCACCTTGAACGTGCTGGGATCCCATATGGGCACCGGTTCTAATCCTGGTGGCGCCGGTTCCCATCCAGCTCCCTGCTTGTGGCCTGGGAATATAGTTGAGGATGGCCTGAGGCCTCGGGATCCTGTACCCACATGGGATACCTGGAAGAGTTCATGTCTCCTGGCTTCCGATTGACACAGCTCTAGCCATTGCAGTCACTTGGGGAGTGAATCACTGGACGGAAGATCTTCCTCTCCGTCTCTCTGCCTCTCTATATCTGACTTTGCAATTAAATAAATAAATAAATAAATAAATAAATAAATAAATCTTTAAAATGAAGATTCATATGGTGCCTGATGATGCTTTAGTCCACCAGGGACGGCATACAGTTAGTAATCCTATAAGACTCTCACATCATGGCATCTTAGTTTAAGTAGACAGCATGATGTTCTCACAGTGTGGACCCATCAGTAAGTGGCGCATAACTGCATACATTTTCAAAATGTGAACAGGTGAGTATATTACACGCACTGCTTTGAATGTTGAGATATAAATTGAAGAGTATAAAAAACAAATTTTCTTCTTGCAGTACCTTAAAAGACTTGGCTAGTTTTAGTCTTTAAAGTCTTGGAATTTGTTGATTGGCAGTCTTATGGTTGAATGCTACATAGGTTTTGCTAATTAGTTATTAGCTAATTTTAGTTATTAGTACGTTATTTCAACTACTTTTATTTTAAGATAATGCAGTCATCCTGAGATGACTCAGAATAGGGATGACCAGATCAGAAAGATGAACCGTATGATGATGTGATAGTCAGGACTTTGAGCAACATGATAATGGTCTTGTGTCTTGGAATGAAAGATTGATTTCAATTACAAGACCATGGATTCAAGTAATCTTGCCTGGTAGTGAGTGAAATGTTGGACACTGACTCTAAAGTGAACCTGATCAGCAGTATTCAGTGATTTGTTGAAAATTAATTTTTCCAGGAGGGTACAATATCACAGGGGACAGTGGAGCCTTTACAGATTTTGTCATGAGTATTTCCACCTTTGGTAGGCTTCAGCAACTCCTCTCTGTGAGAACTTTTCCCTCGATTTTCTTTTTCTTGTGCACATACCATCCTTACACTCCTGTGCAGGCTGTCTCAATTCTTATTTGTTTTGCTCTGATCCTATCAGGGATGAATGCAACAAAAGTTAAGGTGTTTGTGAGAATGAATTTCTGAGAAGATGTACAAAGCTATGCTCTTTTTGCATTCCTGTATCAGTATTTGCAGAAAATAACCTAACATTGGAGTTATATTTTTTGCCTTAGCATGAAGGTACACACAGATATCCTGACTTTACCGCCTTTACACTTGTTCCTTTATCAATGCTGGATTCTGTCATCCAGCATTACAAACACTTCTTTTAAATGTACCTCTTTACATGTATCTTCTCAAATAATATCTACCCCCCCAAAAAAATCCAAAGTCCGGTTAAATTAAATTCTTGGACTGCATATAATTGTGCCTACATAGCGGAATGTTGGTAGAGAGAAAGTAAAATATCAGTGACTGTCTCACATAAAGTTCTTCATCACTAACATGAAGAGAGATGTTAGTGTTGCTTGATAGGCAATCCTAATCAGGCATATTTTTGGAATTCTCTTTTTTTCTTTGCCTTTCGACAGCTCTTTTGCAACTCTGCTTTCTAGTCAAATATTCATCTCCTTCTGTGTCAAATTATTAGGCAACGTTTACTACTTATTTCACTGACAATATTGAAGCAGCAAGAAAATCTTCCTGATACTTCCATCACTTTGCAAAACACACTGCATTTATATCTGTGGATTGTATCAATCCTCTTTTTATGTGTATGAATTTCTAGTCCCTTGATCTAAAGCCAATTCATTTTTTTTTTGTTTATTCAAAGGCTACATTATTTTCCTCCTATCTCCAGTCATTTGATTTGCTCACTCTGGGATAGTTGTCCTCAGCTGGCAAATAGAGCAATTATCATCCATCGAACTCACATCTCTTTTCAACCAGTGCTCCATTTCTTTGTCTTTTCCTTAAAAATCTTGAAAGGGTTGTCTAAAGTATATGCCCATGCTTTCTGTTAAACTTCCTGATTATTTTATTATGAATTATAACACATATACATCTAACACTGCAGTGAACACAATGTATTATGAAGATATATGGGAATAAAGGAACCATTTGTGTAATCATCATTTAAGACCAGAAATAAAAAGTTTTGTTTTTTTTACTTCTTTTTCATTATTATTATTATTATTATTATTATTATTATTATTTTATGGTACATTTCAATAGGTCTTGAGATTTTCTTCCCCCCACCCTCCTCCCCTGAGTTCCTTTATATTATTACTATAGTATACTTCTTCATAAACAGTCATATGTCCATCATTGCAGGCATCAAAGGCAGAGAGTCCAGCATTCTATTGTCAGGACAAAGTTAACAGTTTCATTGGAAGTCCATTTTTGGTCTGGAAGTAGAGATGCATACTGCGTTTTATCTTCACATCTAGATACGATAGTCTCCAGTTACTATACATCCTGTTAAATGAAAAGCTATTAAACAAAGTCAGCAACAGGAAGAAAAAACAGAAATCTACAACACCATAAAGTTAAATAACATGCTACTGAATGACTAATGTGTCACTGAAGAAATGAAAAAGAAAGCCAAGAACTTTCTTGAAGAAAATGCTACTGTATGATCTATGAGTCAGTGAAGAATATAAGAGTTCTATAAATAGACGAAACTAAAAAAAAAATCAAAATCCATGATATATAGTTTCTGCTTATCTTTGGTGGTGAGATATGTCTCCTGTAGGCAACAAATAGATGGGTTTTGCATTTTTAATCCAGTCTATTTATCTGCAACATTTGATTCATGAGTTTAATCCATTTACATTCAGGGTTGATATGAATAGGTGGTAATTTGGTCCTGTCATTTTAACCATGGGTTGTTCATTGATTTAATCTTCTGTTGTTATTTTACTGGGATGTTCTTCCCGTTTGCCTTTGGTTTTGGTAGGTGCCATTTCTCTTCTCTGTCAAGCGAACATCTTTAAGTATCCTCTGTAAGGCAGGTTTGGAAGAGGCGTATTCTTTTAACTTTTCTTTACTGTGGAAGAATTTTATTTCATTTTCAAAGACAACGGAAAATTTTGCTGGCTACATTATTCTGAGCTGACAATTTTTTTTTTTCTTTTACAATCTGGAACTTGTTGCTTCATTCTCTTCTGGCCTGTAGAATTTCCTGTGAGAGATCTCCTGTGAATTGAATTGTCACTCCTCTTCATGTCAGTTGATTTTTTTCATGTGCACATTTAAATATTTATTTCTTTATGTTTGATTGAAGAGAGTTTGATTCTCATGTGTCATGGTGAAGATCGCTTTTGATCAACCCTGTTGGGAGCTCTGTGCCCCTCCTGGATGTTGATTCCCAATTCTTTCTCCAGATTAAGGAAATTTTCCCTTACTATTTAATTGAATACACCTTTAATCCCAGCTTCTCTTTCTGCACCTTCTGGGACTCCTATAACTCTTATATTTGGCCTTTTAATAGTGTCTTTCAATTCTTGAATACTTTTTGTAGCTTGACTCAGCTGTGCTTCCAGCTTTTTGTTTGTTTCCCCCTGATGACAGGA
Source organism: Ochotona princeps (assembly GCF_030435755.1). NCBI lineage: Eukaryota > Metazoa > Chordata > Mammalia > Lagomorpha > Ochotonidae > Ochotona > Ochotona princeps. Next base: position 8,410,150 of record NC_080834.1, on the reverse strand, counting down.
AATACCTTTCAATTCTGAGATTCTTCTTCTGCTTCATTCATTCTATTTTGGAGACTCTCCACTGTACTTTTAATTTGCTCCACTGTATTCTTAATTTCTGACATATCAGCTTTCATTTGATTCATTTTCTGTGTGACTCATTCTTTAAGTTGCTTGAATTTCTGAATTATGTGCTTTTCATTGTTGATAAGAAAAAATCATTTTTTATTATTTCCTTTGATATCTCTTTTTTTTTAATATAGGGATTCCCCCTTTGCCGTCGTCTTTGTCCCTCTCCATTTTCCCCTCCTACCATTTTCCCCCATATTGTTATGGTAGTGTGTTCTATTGCAAACAGAAGTTTAACATTCTGCTATTTAAATATACCATGGAATTGTAGGTATAGACAAAGATAGAAAATCTAATATCTTGTTGTCACGGCATATTTATCTGTTACATTGCGAGAACTTCTTTTATCTGACAGTAGAAACACATTCTGAAATGTGTCTTCCATCTTTAGTATTCGTGTCTCCATAGTACAGCATATATATGAGAAAATATGCACGTACGTTACCTTTATATCTTTTTTTTGTATTTTTCATGAATGTTGTCTTACATTGGAGAGAGTGTGCATATCTGTCCTTTTGGATTTGACTTATTTCATTGAATATAATGGTCTCTAGCTTGGATAATTTTGTGCAAATGGTAAGATTTCATCCCTTTAATGGCTGGCTGTATGGCATTCCATAGAATGGATACACCTTCTTTATCCATTTTTCCTTTGGATGGGCATCTGAGCTGTTCTCATGTGTTCGCTATTGTGGATGTACTTTTAAAAAGTTAGGGTGGGTATAGATGATACAAAGTAATATATATTTTCCTTAAATAGTGGAAGAAATCATTTTGAATGTTTTCTGTCATAAACAACTGCCAACCTTTGAATATATGGATATGTATTACTGTGATTGAATATTCAGCATGTATATGTGAAATCATCACGCCAGATTCAATAAATGTATGTAATGGCTATGTGTTCATTCAAGGTAAAAATTTTAAAAGCTAATTTGAAATGCAAAGATTAGAAGCGGAGAATTATTGGCCTAACTTGTCCTTGGTTAGTCACAATCTTTTCTCCCTATGAAAACTAGGTCTTGGTTTTTATTTATAGGCTATCAATGCAGACATCTATGCAGAATATTGCTTCACTTAATCTCCAAGATTTAATACTTGATATTATGTGGTCCATACTTTTATATCTTGCCTTTTCAACCCATATTATGTTTGTAATATCCATCTGTGTTCTATTTTGTGGCTCTAGTGTGTATCACTGTATTATTGTACATTTTTGTTCAATATCTTACTCCCTAACTGTATTCTTTTAACTTATTCTGCATTTATGTTTCTTTTGCTAATCATTTCTCTTTTAAAAAAATATTTATTTTTATTTGAAGTGCATATTTTTTACAGAGAGAAGAGAGAGAGAGAGAGAGAGAGAGAACTTTCATCCTCTGATTGCTCAAATGACTTTTATGGAACTGGAAATGACCTGATCAGGAGACAGGAGCTAGGAGCCAGGAGCCAGCAACCAGGAATTTTTCTGGGTCTCCCATATGGGTACAGGGCCCAAGGACTGGGGGCTTCCTCCACTGCCCTTGCAGGCTATAAGTAGATAACTGGATTAAAAGTGAAACAGCTGGGACATGAAACAGTGCCTAAAGGGGTGCCAGTACTTGCAGGTGCAGAGTTATCCTGATACACCAACACACTAGCTCCACCAATCATTGTTTTTGTTTGTTTGTCTGTCTTTTATCAATGTCATAATCGTTTTTTTTTTTTTTTTATTGTGGCTGCAAACTGCTCAGTTCAAGTAGCCAAGTCTGGTGGTCAATTTCCATCCTCTTTTACATGGATTTATTGATATTAGCTAAGACAACTAATCAACCTTCTTTTTTTTTTTTTCTTCTGTAAACATCAGTTTCTTCTATTGAGTTCTGTCTGGTATACCACTGTCAAGATCCACACTTGTGCATAGTTCTTATCAAATCCCTTTTTTCCCTCCTGTGGGTTTTAGGATGAGGGTCTGGAGTGACTCTGGGTTAGCACTTTCTTAATGCTGACATTTTAGGTACTCTCATGCAGTCTGGGGCTTTGGATATCATATATATGATCAGTTCTCAGTGTACTTTTCAGCCTGAACCACTCACCCGAGGTGACTCTGCCTGTAAAACAGAATCATCAACAGAAATTCACGTGAGTAAAATCAAACACTCCCTTTTTACTCCCCGATCCATCCAGGTTTACTGGCATGATTTTCCAGTTCCAAGAACGGCAGCTACACTGTGATCAATGTACAGACTATAGTCATACTGGGTTTTTTATTCCCATTACCCATGGTAGAGTGGAACTTTCCAAAGCCAAAGGCATGATTTTCACACAAATATACAATTGATAAACATCAAAGACACATTGAAGAGGGACATAGTTAGAAGTATTTTTAAGCACATTGTGAAATAAATATTTGGAAATTATTACTGTGGTAGATATAAAATTTATAGTTATCCCAAAGATCAATAAATCAAAATGTGAATGTTATCTTTTCCGTTGTACAAAAACTATTCACATCTCTACTGGTCTGAAGCGTAGACACTAAGTTATTTATGTCTCTTTTGAGAAGCAGTTTATAAGTTAAACCTGGGACCTTGAATTAAGACAAAATATGTGCCCCAAAATAACTTTTAGGTGGCCCCAATAAAATATCAAAAGGATTTGTCATGCATCTCTCTCCTTAATTGTAAGTTTTACATAATTTTCTTAGCATGCAACATGCTACTTCTGAGTAAACCCTGTTGGTTCTAACTTGGTCTTTTCTTGATGTTCGAGTACTTTACAGAATTTTCTCAACTATTTCTTTGGTTCAAGTAATCCTCATCTCCTGCCTGAATATTTGCAATTATACCCTAGCTGATCTGTCTGCATTTTACTTACACCTCCACCATTTAGTCTATATGAAGGGAAGAGTGATCCTGATTTGTTTAAAACATTCCAGTAACTTCCAATTTTCTTGTTCTATGAGACATGATGCTGTTCTGGCTAATTCCCTGATTTTATCTCTTCCATCCCACCTTAGTCTTCCTGCTTATACACTAAGAGGCAATTATCCTTCCTTGGGGGATAGTCTTAGTCCTAGCAATCTGGAAGGCTCTCACTCCCAGTGTTCGGTATTGCACCCTGCACAGTTCATTGTGGTATAGCCTAAACGTTGCTTTCTGATAGAAGCACTCAGTGATTTCCTGTGTCATAGGTTATCACCTGTTGTCCTGATTGATTTTTCTTCATAGTACTTCTCATCAGCAGCATGTGAATCTGTGTTTGTTGGGTATCAGTCTTCTCACAAAATGTAAGCTCATGCAAGTAGGGACTATATTTTGTTTAACTTTGGTAAATCGGTACATGGTACATCTTAATAAATAACTGATGAACCAGTGAATGAATATACAAACAGAACTCCTCCTCAAAAATGAGCTAAGGTGGGCCCGGTGGCGTGGCCTAGCGGCTAAAGTCCTCGCCTTGAATGCCCCAGGATCCCATAGGGGCGCCGGTTCTAATCCCGGCAGCTCCACTTCACATCCAGCTCCCTGCTTGTGGCCTGGGAAAGCAGTCAAGGATGGCCCAACGCTTTGGGACCCTGCACCCGTGTAGGAGACCCAGAAGAGGTTCCTGGTTTCCGGCTTCGGATCGGTGCAGCACCGGCCGTTGCGGCTCACTTGGGGAGTGAATCATTGGATGGAAGATCTTCCTCTCTGTCTCTCATCCTCTCTGTATATCTGACTTTGTAATAAAATAAATAAATCTTTTAAAAAATGAGCTAAGGAGAGACTGTTATGCTTTCGTCACCTAACCTATTAATTACTTGTTTCATTCTTTCTACAAACATACACAAATCAATTTTCATGTGCATACCCCTGTATCATAATTATGAAAATACCATCTCAAGTCAGTTATAAGAGCCAATTTTTCTTCTCTTATGGCAACCTTTAGAATAGGCATTACAATGTGGAATAAGTAAAATGATAGTTTCTAGGAAACAGGAGAGGTTAAATCTCTCATTTTGATATTTTCCCAAAGTAAGCCAAGATCTCATTAGTCATATTGACAACTTAAATTGCACTCAACAAAGTTCCAACAACCACGGTAATGAATTTGCTTCCCCTCTCCTGCAACATTACCTTAGGCCAACTGTTGTGAAAGTGTGGTTCCAGGACTAGCAGCCTCTGTGTCCCTAGGGACTGTACTGGAAATGCACATTTTCACCCCAGAGTGCTGGCATGTTCAGCTTTATCACCTGTGTCTTAACAGTTTTCCAGGTGATTCTGCTGCTTGCTGAAGTGTGAGTGTGCTGCTGCAGGCAGTTGGCCCCAATATCTTATGAGCAAGTGATGCAGTTGAATGTACTTGAGTCAAATGCCTCAAATAAAATCTTGGCTCTAATACTTCCCAGCTGTGTGAATTTAAAGAAGTTACTTAACTGCTCTGTGTTTAATCTTCCTTGAGTGTGAATTGGTGATATTAATAATATCAACCTTATTAATATAAGATTAGATTAAAATAATCTGGGTGGGGTGTTTATGATTATGCCTACTGCTAATATGAACAAGAATTGTCATAATTTATAAATGTTACATAAGTGAATTTTATGATACACTCTTTCTACTAGTATAAAAATTCTTGGAGGGAAATAGGTTCTGTATTCCTGTTCCCTAAATAGAAATGAGTGTTATCATGACTAATAGTACAATCACTGAGTGCTGAATGTCTACCAGAGAGTTACTAAAAGCTATAGCAACATTTCATGCTTGGAAGCTTATTCATTAGATATCATTATTACTTTATAATAAATATCTTTAACTGGTTGTTTTGGAGTACTCTGGTGATTGCTTAGTCTGAAAGGCAAATCTGAATTAATCTGTCCACTGCAATCATTTTTGTATTAGTTCAGATCTTCATAAATAAACTGCTGATGAGTCTCCACTACTGTTTATACAAGGTGGACAAGTCACACGAAGCGTAGATCTGTTGTAACCAAATTACTTGGATTATATAAAGTTTCTGAGTAGTCATATAGCTTATATATCATTAATCTGTCATAAAGAGCAAAAAAATGTGAATGTTAAGTCGAATTGCCTGTAAATGAGTTAAGGAATATGCTAATTATCTTCCTCCAAATGAATAATTACAAAGCAGGTGCACTTGAAATGTGGTCATTTAACTGACAGCAAACAGCTTCTAATGGCTGCAATAACCAAGACAATGTTGATATCAGAGAAGCCTTATCAAACTCATCACTTACTCTGTGCATTTAATACACAAGAGAATTTCATTTGGAATGGCCCATAAATCCATTGTCCTGTGTTCTTTTTAATCGAACTTAAACACATACACACATAAGTCAAAACTGCATTATTGCTAAAGTATATCTTTGTAAGAAGCCATGTTCCATTATTATAGAACTCTTGACTAAACAAAAATGTGTGCTTAGATATTGTCCTTTTGCTATTGGGATTTATCTCCTATTCTTGTTAAAGGTACAGGAAATGCAAAAGTTTGGCAGTATAAATTTTCTAGCAAGGCCCTAAAACTTGGCTGCTGCCATGTGTCTCAAAATCCAAAATAAGAGAAGCCAGTCAATGTAAGCAAATAGGACAAAGTTTGATTTGCCGTTTTAGGCACACATCTGAGATGGAAATGACTCAAGTTGGAAGAAACAAATAAGACTGAATTTAATACCAAAACAAATGCTGGAGAAAAATTGTTGCAAGTTTCTAATTCATTTCAGCACGGGCTTTCTCTTTTCAGCAGGAATACAATGGGAGGAACTCAGGCAAGGGATGCGCTGACTTACACACTTGTAAAGCCCTCATTGCGCTCTCATCTCAGACATGACTTGACCTGGGGGCTCATGCTTTTCCTTTGCCACTTGCTGCTTCTTCAGACAGCTTCCCTCATATTGGAGCAGCATAGTCACTGTCTCCTCTACTCCACAGACCCAGCTGAACAGTCACAGCTGAAAAATGGTCTCTTTCCTCTGTGACCTGACAGAAAATAACTCTGAAGAATCTGGCCCTTAGTGGGTACTTTCCCTGTCTGTAGAAAAGGAGCAGCGAACCAGGACAATCCTTTCGATGTCAGGATGGAATCAAACACCCCCGGAAAGCACAGCTTCGGTCATGAACATGATCAGGAAAGGGGAGCAACTGAAAACAATATCTTATTTTGCATTTTGCTATGGACTTCGAGCATACATACACTTCTTTCAGAATTTTATTTCCTTGATTTTCCCCAGAAGGTGGGCATGTTGACAGCTTAAGTCAAACTCCTAAACAGTTACGACATCTCAATGGTAAAGGAGTTGAGGATTAAAAGAGATTAAACACAGAAGAAGCTGACAGCAATATCCAGAATCTATAAGCAGTAAATGACATTTTTGATATTGTAACTTATTATTCTAGCATCATCGTTATCAGAATTTCCTCAAAGCTTCCGAGGGGGCACTCTTATTGTGGGAAGGAAGGGGAGATGGAATCTTATTTCCTTTTAAACAAGCCCAGAGAAGGCATTCATTTGTAGAAGAAAGAATTATAAAAGTCATACAATCAAGAACAACATATGTCCATTGCCATTTCCTTATTACTGATCCTGGTCACCATTTGAATATTCGTTTTATCTGAAAATTATTAAACCTCACAGATTTGCTAAAGTTTTCTGATGTCAAAGCTTGAAGCTCTCTACTAATTTGACATGATTAATAATAGTATTAATATTGACTATACATTTGATGTAGTGTTTAAGGACATGACTAATATTGGTAACAAAATTGGTAGATTTAAAATGTTTATTCCCAAGACTATATTTTTCAGCTAAATTATGTATCAAGGAACTATAACTCAATTTTAAAGTCATTTGCACAAGAGGCATTCTTTATTTACAGGAAATACTATTTTTACAGGTAAAATCAGTACAGATAACACGATCCACGGAGATATTATGTTATTGCTAGCATTTTACTTTATGATGCTTAAACAATAATACTACATAGGAGAACAGGAAAAAATAACAGTGTTGTGCAGATATCTGCTCTAAAAAGCATAATAAAGCAGGTGTACCTTAATAGCTCTACCAGGAATGTTTTTGGTTGTTAGCATCTTTTAAATGCTTCTGCCGAGAAACCATGTTTTCATAACAAGGTTGGTGAGTATTAAATCTGTGACAGTTCTTTCAGGGATTACCATAATTTACAAAAACAATAAAAACCTGCTAAAAACATTTATGTATTTTTAAATGTTGTAATCTCGGGATCCCACTGATATTTGTGGGGAAAAAAATTTGCCCAGGGCTACATAACCCTGCTTGTACATTGCCAGGACTGCAATCTGTTTTATGACAAAACAGATTCATTTATCTCCAAATAAATAAATTACTTTTGTGAGCATTTAGAAACATTTGCATAATTAGGCTGTAAGATCTTAGCAGTCTTTTTCATAATAATTAAACTAATCTAATCTTGGACAGGGTAAACAGACTTACTAGGTTGAGAGCAGCCTTCAGGCAAGGAACTTACCGCATTCTACAGGAACTGAACCGCTGATGATGTCTGTTAATTATGCAGAGCTTCTACTCCCCAGTAATAGCAGTGTTTGTATTGCCTGAAGCTTAGATAGCTACTCCCAGGCACATAAAATTAGAAACTGCTTTTTTGACATTCTCTGAAAAAAATAAAAAAACCAAAGATGCTTCAAAATGACTATATGCTTTCAATAAGGGGGTCATTAGCTTTCTTCCGGGGGATCCTGGATCTGCATATCATTGGGCCTTTCCTCAGTCACGTGATCTAGATTATCTTTAGATCTGGAGCTTTTTAAGGCTGTATACAGATACACAGGGCTGAGGCTTAAACAGGAGAGCCCGCAGATGAATAACTGCTTTTCAATCCTTGGAACTTGGCGGGATTCCAGGTTCATACAAAGGTACTCTAGCAAATAATTATTCAGAGAACGCTAATTTTATGCATATGGTCAAATCTACTACTGTAAAATATAAATAAATAAGACTGACTGCTGTGTGAAACGTCCGTGACTTTTCCAAAAGGCACCTGTAGCAGGCAGGCTGGTTTGCCAGTGTTACAATGATGGCTTAGCTGCAGGACACTCCTGTCTTTCTACTTCCAGCTTAGATGATTTCTTTACAGGTCCAATGTTCAAAAATGGACTAAAACTAAGAAAAAATGTCTAAATTTTACCAAATTAACTGACAAGAATTTCATCTAATACTGATTATATCTCTTGTAAATATAAAAAAGGACTCACAATTTTCAAACAGAACCTGTACAACCAATGACTGTGACATTGTATTCTAGGCCTATCAATGAATCAGGAATTTATAAACATGATAAATAAAAAATAAGGGCCCTAGATGGTACAGTGATATTTAATGTATTTACCCTTGTTCCTATGAAATGTTTGTTAATAAACACGGTTTCATTGAGATTAGTCATCAGAGTAGGGGCATTATGTTTGCTCCTTGCATGGTATCTCTTATATTGCTTACAATTTGATCATTTGTGCAAAATGTTGTATTTTCACTTGTGTTTAAATGACTATTCCTAGAATGATCACTTCTCTTTGAGATGTTCAAAGCCAGTAGCACAAGGCAAGTCGCAGTCCGTGCGAATGTTTGTGATGCCATATGCACAAGGCGCGTGAGACTGACAACCGGAAACGAGAAAGTAAGGGCTGGAAAGACAAGTGTCATAGACAAAACTTTTAGGGAATAGGATGGAAAGATAAGGTAAACGAAACTCATTAGTTTTTCTAAGATAAACTTTTCTACAATATAAGTGAGAGCAATGATTTCTGCTTCATCTTTTGCGATTTATATAAATGTTAAAACTTTGAATTAAATTCATATATTTAATCATAAAAATGGCTTTATGTAAAACATCCTCCTTCTGCTATCATGTTGAAGTAAAAAATAATCCCTCATGTTCTACTAACCACTTTCAGAGGCTCCCTTATTCTACTTGTGGAAATCATGTATTTCCTAATGTTCTGATGTACCAAGCAGAACCATCACCTAACCTGCCAGTATCCCGTATGGGTTCGGGGTAGACTCTCATCTGCTCCTCTTCAGCTCCAGCCCCCTGGAGAATAGCCCAAGTTCTCTGGCCCCCATACCCAAGTGGAGATCCAGGAGAAGCCCCTGTCTCCTGGCTTCCTGCAGGTCCAGCCAAGCCACTGTAGTCGTTTGGAGAGTGAACAGACAGAAGATGTATCTCTCTCTCTCTCCCTCTCTCTTTCTGTAACTGCATTTCAAACAAATACAATAAATCTTAAAAAAATAAGAAACCATAAATGTAAAAAATTGTATGACTAGTATTCTATATTTAATTGAATGATAAGTCTGCCAGCGATCTTTCTCTAATAACATTATGTAGCCTATCACCACAATTTTTTCTTAAGTTTTTGTTTTGAATTTTTGGATTTTACGGTGCAATTTTGTAGAGACTGGGATTCTCCCCCACCCGAACTCCCACCTCTCAACAGATTTTCCCCACATTTCTATGACAGTATAGTCCTTCATAAGCAATCATGGTTCCATCACTCTGTTTTTTAAGTGTGCGCTGACATTGTTGGTACAGATAATGTCAGACAGTCCAGCATCCCATTGCCTGCACATTTCCAGTAGTTTCCCTGGGAGTCCATCTTTACAATCACAATTTTTATGCTACTAAAGATACTCATCATGTGTCACACTTTAGGAGTAGTGGTAGCAGATGCCTTTCAAACATAAATTTTTTTTAGAAATTGAGAGGTAACTGAGGCATGGGGAAATTAATTTATCTACTGATATTAAGGAGATTTGGGACAGGATACAAATATATTGAATTGTGGAGCTCAGGTTACATGTTTTACTGACCATCTCATTAGAAAAAATAATATACAGTGCTAGTTTCTGGAGCAGAGGGCAGGTTGATTTTCTGTCTAGTTACAGAGTTCTAGGGCAGTTCTGCTCCTAGTTTGTTATCAACCATTGGTGCGCCACAAGATTGGAGTTCCTCTTGTGGTACAAACTCATGCATCCTTTCCTCAGACTTGCTCTGCAGCAGCCCAAGGGCATGAGGAGTACGTGAGAACTGAGGCAAACACCAAATGCATGCCTACTCCTGTGGCGTAAGTGATAAGGCCCTTTATTTTTTTCCTCTGAACTAGTCATGACATCTGAAATTTCTCAGTTATCAAACTGCCAAATAGCATTGGTCTAATTGTTCCAAAAGATAAACCAAGGCTTTTTCTTTTTTTTATCAAAGAGGCTGCCATAGTTGTCTCCTTAACTATAAACAAACATGTCTCAACTGGAGAACTGCTGAACATTACACATAACATAAACACAGCCCATGGTTTTGATTTCTTGCTAACACCTGCTCAGGGCAGTAAGCTGGTTGGGGATGTTGAAAAAAAAAATGTTTGTGGTGACCTTTGTGAAATTGGGACAAGGCAGTGGTGTTTCGAATGCATGAGGAACAGCTTTGTGCTAATATCTTAGTGATGTGTCTCAGTACCTTCTTCTTAACTTTCCATTGGAATGTCTGATATGTGCAGGTCAGGGTTCTATGCTGCAATACAAAGAGAGAGCAAATAGAATTCTGAATTGCAAGCCCAACATAAAATGGAGAAGAAATGCATGGACCCTAGCCACCATTTTTTTTAATTGTAATGGTAAGCTATTTCATTTATGAGACATAAGCACCATAGCTGAAACACTATATTTCATTATCTTAAAATGAGCATTGTTCTAGCAGTGTAATGGTATTTTTTTCTTGATAGATATATTAATTTTATTGGAAAGGTAGGTCCAGAGAGAGAGAAAGAGAGATAAAGATCTTCTGTCCACTGGTCCACTCTCAAAGTGGCTGCAACTGCTGGAGCTGAACTGATTCAAAACCAGGAGCCAGGAGCTTCTTCCTGGTCTCCCACAGGGGTACAGGTTCCAAGGCAAAGCCTTAATTGCTTTCCCAGGCCACAAGCAGGGAGCTGTATGGGAAGGGGAGCAGCTAGGACAGGGATAAGTACTCATATGGGATCCCTATACACTATCTCCAAAAGCTACAAAAATTTTAATTGTTTTGTAGGTAAGCACTGCACTTCACAGTTGTTTGAAAGCTAACAAGACTCTAACCTGGCAACCATTTGTTTCCATATCGATTTTGACTGTAGAATCATTCTAAAAACTGGAGTTATTTTCAGAAGAGCCCTAGATAACCCTTGGAACAAGCTCCACATTGGGGACCTTGGGTGACATCAGGTGGTCGTTCCACATCCAGGGTACTGAGATGCTCTGGAGGCTGAGTGTGGTTTCTCCCCTTCTCTGCCCCCTTCTTCTAGATACAGGAAGAAGAAAAAGTTTCGAAGCTCAGGTCTCATCCATTTTCCGCTAATCCCCGACCCTTCCTACCATAATCAATTATGTAAACATCATCAAACATAAAATTTAAAAAGAAGAAATTACCCAGCGCTTACTTTTCCTGAAAAAAAAAAAAAAATATATATATATATATATATATATATATATATAAATTTTACACTCTGGCCTCCCATGGGGGTACAGGTCCCAAATGTTAACAATTTTACACTTTGGCCTAGTGCTCACTGTAACCTCTGTAAAATATATTAGCCAATACTTGAGCCTTCTAGTAATCTGTTTGCAAAAGTTCAAATGCATTTTTGTTTTTGCCAATTGAATGTTTGAGCCATATTTTTGTGGTTTCAAACCTTTGTATTGTTCAATGTATAATTAAATGTCATACAGACGAAAAATACATACCAAAGCTCTCACAATGTCTATGAAAACTAGTTAGAATGTTGAGAAAAGACTTTGTGAAGATGAATTACTTAAAATTTTTCTTTGGAAAAAGATTTATTGGAAATAGGGTTATTCTGTGAAGGGAGTTATAAGTATAAAATATCTATATAGTTACTTATTGAGATTATACGCGTTTTCAATTTCTATTTGTGAAAATATTATAAAGCTGTGAAAAAGGATCGTCAGTTGATTTATACTCAGAGGAAAGGACTGGGTTCTTCATCACAACTGAATAAACAAACATTTCAGTTGAAATATTTACGATATATTCAATTAAGTTTTCACATAATCAATTAACCGCACAGCTTATTTTTGTGAGTTAACTGGCTATTTGCAAAATTCTCCAGGTAAGCATATTTTCTCCTTATTTCCCATAAACTCTATATTGCTTTAAAATGTATTTCGTTTATTTTAACCTAGTATATTGGATGCAATAACCATATACTAAGTGTTTGCTCAATGGATGTCTAGTCATATCCTCTATCCTACAAATTTAAATTTATATGAATTAAGTCACTCTTGTTTTAGAGAGAGTTAAAGGAAACTCATTTGGGTAACTGATTTAGGTTTGTTTCAAATAATCTCAAAGTTACCGGTTCATGCGAGACTAATTGTCTTTAATTCTGTTTTTGCCCCATCAGTCTCATCAGATTGAGTATCTTCATTTTTCCCTAAATTAAAAGTTAAAGTGGAAATGTAGTCTTTGAAGACAAACATTGATGAACGTATTAATATTGGTAGTAAAACATATACTTATTGAAGACATTCTCATCTGAAGTACAAATTTGATTTCTCCAAGTCCTGACTCTTAGGACCCCTGGGTCGTCAATCAGTAGATGGACAGGCTGTAAAGTTTAGCGACTTATAGGCTAGTCTGTATACCAGTTTACTTAAAAGGAATTAAAGCATTGTGAAGCAAGTTCGTGAATGAGCACTGCATACTAACCAAAATGTACTTCTTGGCACTTTTCCTGTGGTCACCCAAGGGAAAATATATCTGCCTTTCCACAGCAAGCATAAAATTTCATCCCAACTTTCAAGCAAAGCACCAATGTAATTGACATGTACTACTAATCAGATGAGTATAAAACATGATAAAATCATTTCCTCTGTGACTAAGAGGGATATGCCTCAGTGGTTATCACAGCATGCACAAGGCTACCCTCTTTACATACACATAGGTGTTCTAACGCATTTTGAAAACCAGCATGAGACACTCTACCCATATGTGGCTAAATAATTCAAGCAATTGCCAAGTGAGTTGCTGGTTACCACATCTGTATATTTCTCTAGGCTGCAATCAGTACCAGATGTTCCACCATATGATGGTTTATGATGCCACAAGGTATTTCTGACAATCCTTGTGGAGATGCTGTGGTCATATTAAGTTAGTCAGTAGCAGAACAGTGAGAAACAAGAGATGACAGTACGATAAACAAAGAGATACTCATTTGAACAGTTCCATTAAATATCCTGGAGATGATAGAGGCAGGAATCAACAGTACATATTTGGTTCTATAATCATAAAAAAAATAGACAAAAGAAAACCCTCCAATCTTATTGCATATTTTAAATATCCTAGAAATTAACTGCCTGTTACATTAACCACTGATGAATATTCTAAAATTTTTCTTGGGGAAGATGTTTGCCCTAGCAGTGTGTACCACCTGGGACTCCCTCCAATGTCAGAGTGCCTGGAATTCGAATTTTGTTTCTGCTTCTTCTTCCAGCTCTCTGCTTATGTGCATTATGGAAGATAGCAGGTAATGGCTCAACTGGTTGTATATCTACCACCCACATAGAAAAACTTGATGAAGTTCCAGGTTTTTCTTTTCTTTCAAGCCTTTCTTTTCCATGAGTCAGTTCTTAAGGCTCAGGGGTTTTCCGTTCCACCTTCCTCCATCCCTGCGCTGTTTTCCCTTATGTTGTGACAACGGTTTAGTCCCTTACGAGCAGTTTCAAGTTCATCTTTTCTCCATTTAAGTGTATCCTGACATTGTAGCTATAGAGAATGGTGTTAAGCCCAACATCCTAGTGTTGAGATATGATTAACAGTTTCATTGGGATGACATCTTTTATTTGGTAGAAATGCACACTGCTTTGTATATTCACATCTTGATACCATAGTCTCCATTATTCTGTTCTTCTAGATGACTATGTATGTGCAAATTTGCCCCTCATATATGTGTGTGTATATATGTGTAGGTATATATATGTGTATATATGTATATATGTAGGTATATCTATATGTGTATAAATAAATAAATAAATAAATATATCTCCTATATTTTGCGTGAAAGTTGCCCTTCATCAGAAAGAACATATGTTTGCCCTTTTGGGATTGGCTTATTTCACTGAGCATAATGGTCCCTGTTTGGAACCATTTCACTGCAAATGGTTGAGTTTTATTATGTTTAATGGCTGAGTTGTATTCCATAGTGTAAATGTACCAGTTTCTTAATCCACTTCACTTCTTATGGACTCCTGGGTTGTTTTAAGCTTTTAATCTGAGCCTGTCCCAGTTCTAGTTATTGTAGAATTTTAAAAGTATGATAGTGGATGGAATATTTATCTGTCTATCTAATGCTTTGTCTATTATATACAATAAACTTTAAATATTATTAAGCATATTATTTAATTACTTAAATGTTAATATCTTGATTTCATAATGAGTAGATGGTCTGTTATATAGCATCATTGTTCTTTTCATCCAATATACAGCATTACAGGTTTTTCTTACAAATTCTTTATTGTTCATGATATAGTTCCTTAGGCTCAGGCATTTCCTCTTCCACCCTCCCCCACCCACTTACGTGCATCGTTTTCCCTTATATTGTAACAAGAGTTTGCTCGTTCAACAAGTTACAAGTCCATCATTCTGCTAAGTGCATCCTAACATTGTAGCTATAGGAAATGGCATAAAGTCCAGCATTCTGTTGTCAAGATGCATAAAGCAGTTTCATTGGGAGATCATCTTTTATTCAAAATATACTATTACATTTTAATAAAAATTTTCCATCTTTTTAAAAATTTTACTTTTGATGATGTTTATATAGTTACTTAGGGTGGGAAGGGTCAAGGATTGGGGGAAAGTGGGTGAGACCATTGCTTTGAAACTTTCTCTTCTTTCCGTGTCTGGGAGAAGGGGGTAGTTAAGGGGAGAAACCAAAACCCTGCATCCCAAACATCTTAGTACCTGGGGATGGGGAATGGCCACCAAGGGTCATCCGAGAGTCCCCAGCATGGAACACGTGCCAAAGGCTGTGCTCAGCTGATTTCAATAGTTCTGAAATGATGTCAGTTTCACTAATTCAGTGATGAGGAAATCCTTCCAGGATCCATGTCTGAAATAGTCCACCTTAAAGTCCCCATTCAGCTGATACTGCTATTAGCACTTGGTTCTGGTAGTTGATCAGTTTGTTCTGTCCTCCATCCTCTGCTGTGGTAGCAGATGTCCTCTTCAGACCACAATGGACTTCCATGTCCTCCGTGAGCATCTGGGTATGCCATTCATTGCTCCATCAAAGCCACTGAGGAGGGCCAATTAGGACACATTCTCTCCATGGTCAGACCATGGAAGCTGCAATTCTCCCCATGGTTGGAGTTTTGAGTCCAGAGGTTCAGTTGCAAGAATCCTGAGAAACCTCATCTGAAGTGATAACAGATCTGACTCTTGCGTGTGCTTGCCAGTACGGAGTCCAGCTTTGTCACCCACATCAGTCTATGCACACATTTTTATTTGCAATTGCTGGGTCAGTTCTGTCTCCAACCACGTGTTTTATGTAAACCAATGGATACTGGTCTAGCCCAATCCTGCCCCTACACACTTGACCCTGACAGATACCAACAGGAGCTACAGCCTAGTCAGAGTTACCCCAGGTAATATATCTCTCACCAGGCCTGCCCCAGCTCTGCTTTCTGTGCTTGCCAGTATGTGGAGCAAAATTGATCCAGTCTGTCCCATATCCTATTCAGAACTCATACATGTCAATGGGCGTTGAAGCCTAGCTCAATCCAACCAACCCCACTATCCAGCCCACACTCATGCAAGCAGGTGTCACTGCCTGTCTAGCCAGACCCTCTCCCAGAACATTTTTCTCATGTTCACCAGTGGGAGTTGCAGCCCATCAGAGAGGTGCCCACTATTTCCATATTAGATCCACTCCCAATCCTGGATCTTGCACTCTATAGGTGGTTTTGCAGAATAGCTTGACAGGATTTGTCCTCAGTGCCAGCATCGGCCAGCTGATGTTGCAGCAAAGCCCAACCAGCCTGCACTTACTCTGGCTTATTCATGCGCCACAGTGTATAGTCAGGTAACACAGCCTGGCTCTCCCCCTAACCCAGTTCACATGCAGGCCATTCTCACATTGCTAGTGGAAGCCTGGCCTACCAGATAATCCCCTGCAGCCCTCCTACCAGACTCACACCCCTCCAAGGTCTAATATGTGCTGGTGGGTACTGCATCCCAGTCTGGCATGGCCTGCCTCATCTCAGCATTTGTTAGTGGGTACGGCACCCTGGCCTGGCCCGCTCTACCCCCAAATGCAGCTCATGCTGGTAGGTGCTAAAGCCTAACATGACCCATCCATCCTCCCTCCACCCACAACCCCAGTCCTTATCCTAACGTGAACTGGCAAGGGTTGTATTATATCCTGGTTCTCAGATCTACCAGTGGGAGTTATGAACTGGCCAGCCTCGCCCAGCCCCAGAACTGACCCATGCATGCCAGTGTGGACTGTAACCTGGCCTAGTATGGGCTGCTCCTAGCTTTGGTTCTTGAACTCACCTGCAAAGACTGCATCCTGACAGAGGAGTTCCCCAAGATCTTCTATCAAGTCTCCTCCCAGTGGTCGATCTTGTATGCACTGGTGGGTACTTAGCCCAGACTGACTTAGTCTACTTCATGTCCTGGAAAAAAATAGTGGCCTTGTCCAATGGCCTCACACCCATTCCAATTCTTACTGTTCGGTGCTATTGCTCAGCTACACCTGGTCCACCCCCAAACAGTTCTCGCATGGTTCAGCAGGTGCAGAGGTCTAACCCAGACTGTTCTACATGCTTCCTGGCTCTCACAAGTACCAGTAGGTGCTAGAGTCTAGCTTAGTCAGACACACCCATGCCAAAGGACACTGCAATCATTTCCAGGCCAAATTGCTGCTCCCAGTCCAGCTCTCACACTTACAGTGGAAACTACATCCCAGCCAAGGCATCCCCTTAGCTCCTCAACCAGACCTGTTCCTAGTCACAGATCTTGCATCTGCCAGTGGTTGCTCTGACCCAGCTTGACCTAGACCATTCCCTGTCTAAGCCCTTTCCATCAGATGGTGCAGTCTGATCTATTGTCCTAGCCCTCTCCCAGTTCCAACACTTACTGGCAGATGCTACAGCTTAGCCCTCCCTAGTATGTTCCCATCCCTGGCTCACACAAAATTATGGTTGTGATAGCCTAGCCCAGCATGACCCACACTCCAGTCTGGCTCCCACACATGCCAGTGGGCTAAGGCTGGCCTGGCCCTGCTTGTTCTACCACCCTACAGAACCAATCCACATACTTGCCAATGTGTGGAGCTACCTTGCTGAGCCTGACCAACAACAGGCCTTCATCAAGCTTACCAGTGGGATCTATGACCCACCAAGGGAGTTTCCCAAATTTCATCACCAGGCCTACTTCCGTACCCAGATCTCACATGTTCCAGCATAGACTGCCCTCTCCATCCTGGCCTTTTATGAGCGGTGGGTATTGTGGCCTGGCCCACTCCACACCATATTCTTGGATGTGGCTGCAAGTGTTGCAGTCTGGACCAACCCAGCTTGTTCCCAACCCCAGTACACCAGGCCAGCCTGCTAACTCCCCTCCTCCTATCCAGTCCTGTACGAAGCACTTGGGGAATTCCCCAGGCTCACTCCATCTGCCTGGACTTGAGCTCCCCAGGTGCCAGCATGTCCCCATGGTATCATTTACACTCTCAAGTCTCCCTGCAAATCTACACTCCCAGACCCCTATTAGCTAGCTTGGCCACCCTCACTTGTGCCTGCACAAAAGAATTATGTCTTCTCTAAAAGTTAACATTTGATTTATTTTTAAAGCATATTAAACATACATTTTGATATTACTCCAAATAATTTCTTTTAATTAGTTAAAAGTTTACTTTAATTGCATATGATATGAATAATTATTAAGTACCCTGTATATGCCAGACATTGTTTAGATGCTATGGATGGAAAAAAAAGTCTAATCATTTTAGGGAGCTATGTTCTATGAAGAAATGGGTGTTCATGATCTATTACACATCTATCATGTTACACATAAGCTCTCTGGAACTATCATTGGAGCATAGTGGATAAAGCACAGCTTGTAATATCATTGTAATATTTGGGTGCCAGTCTGAGTTCTGGCTGCTCCGCTTCCAAACCAGACCTGAGCTAATGCAACAAGGAAGTGGAAGCTAGTCCAAATGCTTGGAGAGCTTAGGCGCCCGCAGCCATGTTAGAGCCCAGGATGAAGCTGCTGGCTCCCTGCTGCAACCTGACTCAGCCCTGGCTGCTGCAGCCCTTTGTAGAGTGAATGACATAATAAAAAGCATTTTAGAAAAGTATTACTCAAATTACTACCTAGCAGTAGGCCCTATTCATGTTTTTATCTTCTTCATACCTATATTTTTGTTGTTTTAATATCTAAGAAATTTAATTGTTCACAATTTGATTTTCAACGTACTACCATTGCAAAATCATCATTCTCACATAGAGCTACATATTCAATAGTTTAATTATACTCTATTCAATGCACAAAATTCAAATATCAAAAAACCTATTGTTGGAAATTTGTATTGTTTTCATTTTCTATTGTTAATGATATTGTTGTGTGTATTTTTGAACCTTATATGTCTTTTTATTGTTTTTTTATATTTTATTATTATTATTATCATTTTATGATACAGTTCCATATTCCCTTATCCCCTCCCCAATTCGCTCACCCCATCTAGTTCCTCTATATCATTACTAAAGTATAGTTCTTCATACACAGTCATATGTCCATCATTGTAGGCATGGACAATGGCAGAGAGTCCAACATCCTATTATCAAGGTATAGTGAACAGTTGCATTGTAAGTCCATCTTTGTCTGGAAGCAGAAATGCATACTACATTGTATCCTCACATCTGGATGCTAGTCTCCATTTGACAGCTACTGTACATTCCCTTAAATGAAAAGTCATTTTCATTTAATACAAAATCAACACTAGAAAGAAAAATAGAAATTTACAATGCCATGAAGCTAAATGACATGTTACTAGATATGACAGTCTCCATTACACAACTACTAGACATCCCCTTAAATGAAAAGCCACAAAACAAAATCAACATCAGGGAGAAAAAAGAAATTAACAACACCAAGAAGTTAAATAGCATGCTACCAAATGACTAATGTGTAGCAGAAGAAATGAAAATCAAGAACCTTCTTGAAGAAAATAATGCCACTGCATGATCTAGGAGTCATTGAAGAATTTAATCAAAAGAAAGTGTTTTGAAGAGGTGAACTATCAGAAAACAACAAAATCCATGTGATATAGTTTCCGCTGATCTTTGTAGGTGAAGTGTGTCTCCTCCAGACAATAAACAGATACGTTTTGCTTTTTAGTCCAGTCTTCTTATCTATGACGTTTGATTGAGCTTAAGGCATTTACATTCAGAATTTAATATACATGGATGGTACTTTAGTCCTGTCATTTTAGGAATGGGTTGTTCATTGGTTTAGTAATCTGTTGTTATTTTACTGGGATGTTCTTCCCACTTGCCTTTGGTTTTGGTAGGTGCTATTCCTCTTCTCTGTCAAGAGAACATCTTGAAGTATCATTTGTAGGGCAGGTTTGGAAGAGGCAAATTTTTTTAACTTTTCTTTACTGTGGAAGAATTTTATCTCATTTTCAAAGACAAAAGAAAGCTTAGCTGGATATGTTATCCTAGGCCAGCAATTTTTTTCTTTTAGAATCTGGAATATGTCACTCCATTTTCTTCTTGCCTATAGAGTTTCCTGTGAGAGATCTCTTGTGAGTTTAATTGGCATTCCTTTATATGTCAATTGATTTTTTTCACTTGCACATTTAAAGATCTTTTCCTTATGTGCATTGAAGAGAGCTTGATGATCATGTGTCTTGGTGAAGATCGCTTTTGATCAAGCCTGTTGGGAGTTCTGTGCCCCTCCTGGATCTTGTTTCCCAATTCTTTCTCCAGATTAGGGAAATTTTTCCTTTACTATTACATTTGCAAATTCAGCTTCTCTTTCTGCACCTTCTGGGACTCCCATAACTCTTATATTTGGCCTCTTAATAGTGTCTTTCAATTCTTGAATACTTTCTTTGGCTTGATCCAGCTCTGCTTCCAGCTTTTTGTTTGCTTCCCGCTGGTGACAGGAAATACCTTCCAATTCTGAGATTTTTTCTTCTGCTTGCTTCATTCTATTTTGGAGACTCTCCACTGTACTTTTAATTTGCTCTACTGTGTTCTTCATTTCTGATATATCAGCCTTGATTTGCTTTATTGCTTCCTGAAATTCTTTGAACTCTTGCATGTGCTTCTCATTGTTGATCAGAAACTTTAAAATGCGTTTTCTTATGGATTCTGTGTGCCCCATTTTCTCGATGTCTTCCTCAGTTAACTCTGAGGTTGGCATAGGGTTTTACTCCTTTGCGGGAGAGTTTTCAGAAATATTCATTGTGCCTTTGTCTCTTCTTTTGCTCTTAGTCATTGTACTTCTGGTTATCAGAGTCTTCTCCTTGGGGCAGGTTTCTAAGCTGTGTCACCCACAGGTCTACAATGCAATTTTACTTATTGCAGTTGGTACACAACTTCTTGCTTGCAGCCACTTGTGCCACAACCTCCAGCGAGTTCCAGGTCTGGGTTCTTATGTTAGATTTCCACCGTGGTCTCCACAGCCCCAGCTCTTGGCTCACCACTCTCCACCTCCTGTGATACCGTTTGAGGCTGCACCGTTGTCTCTGCAACCTTTCTCCCACTTCTGGTTGGAGCAGGTCCCAGGATTAGGAAGACATCAGGTGTCCTATATAATTAGGTTGCTGGTGGCGCTGATCTTGCTGGAACCTGTTGGACGTTAGGCCTGGGTACCACAGGAACCTATTTTGACCCGTACGATGCCACAGTTGGTATTATTTTCCTGCAGGACCAGTGCTATCCACTGACGTCCAGCGAGTTCTCGCGAGCTCAGCACATGCGCAGTTCACTGTTGTTCCTGCGGTCCTAAAACTATTGCCACAGTGTGCAAAATGGCAGCTGACGTACCACTACTAGAGTTCTTGATCTGCTGGCTGTAAGGTCTGAGGGCTACCCAGACCTGTCTTGGGTGGAACCTGTAGAATGCTACTTTGTTGCAGTTCACTGAGTCAGAAATGAGTTCACTCCCAGCTCAGCGTATGCTCAGTCCTTTCCCTTGCCCTTTCCCCCTTATGCAAAATGGCACCCAATTCAGCACTAGGGGGCTGACTGGGCTATGAAATCCACCCTGTTCTTGCACTGCCCATCTGGAATATGCTGCTCTGTCTCTGCGCCTGGTGAAATCAAACGGACCAGCAGAACGGACAGTTCTTTGTCTGACTTTACCCTCCAAGCTCCCAGTGAAAGTCCTTTCCCACCTGGTTGCTGGTGGAGTCAGATCGCTGTTAGCTGAATGCCGCTGGAGTATCAGTCACTGCAACACCATACCGTTGTGTCAGCTGCTTTCCTGTGTCTGTCAGTCTCCAGGTACCTCTCTGCTGTTGTTCTGTTTTTTCTATTTCCTGGAATATGTCCTCTGTGCTTCAACCTGATTAAATGTTTTTCCATCCATTTAAACATGTCCTTACCCTATTCTGTCATCTTGATTCCCCTGAACCTTATATGTTAACAAAGACAAAATTAATAAGTGAAATGTTTCATAATTATATGTGGTGTTTCATGTCTCAGTGTCATCTGTCAGCTTGTAACTATTATTGCTGTAGTGTAGCTAAGCAAACTATTGAAATGAAAAATCTCTGTCATGTGATTTCTATGAGTGTTAGCCTTCCCATAGTGTCATTAAAAATGTATGTTTTCCATAGCATCATATCATCTTATATTAAGGCAAACATGTGGTATCTAACCTTTTGGGATTGGCTCATTTCCCTTAGCATTATGGTTTCCAGTTTGCCCCATTTGGCCACAAAAAAACTGCATTTTGCTTTTTTTAATAGCTGAGTAGTATTCCATGGAGTAGATGAACCATAGCTTTCTTATCCAATCCTCCACTGATGGGCATTTTGGTTGCTTCCGTGTTTTTGCAATTACTGATTGTGCTGCTATGAACATAGGGGGGTGCATGTTGGTTTCTTATAAAACAGGTGTTTTGGATATATCCCTAGGAGTGCTATTGCTGGATCATACGATATGTCGAATTTGAGATGATATGATGCTATGTAAAACATGTTACTTTATGTATATTATGTTATACGTGTGTATAAACTAAAATTGAAATGTCAATGAGGTGACCACAGAATGTGGTTAAGAAATCGCATTTGTTTTCGACATATTGGTTACTCAATACTATATCAATTAATTCCGCAAAGAAGTTAATTATTGCGGAGGATATGTTGGAGCTTTTAATTGATTGGGATGATACTCTGCTGGTTCTGCCCTTGGGCCAGACAGGGTCTCCCTAAGAAGTGGAGGGATTTGACTGGACTATAAGATGTTGGACTCTACGTTTAGTTTATGCTTTCAAAGAGGGAATCTCAACTGAACGTGAACTGCGGTTATGCAACAAGATGGAGTAATCCACCATGGGGGGAAGGGTGCTGGGAGGGGTGGGGAGAATCCCAGTACCTATGAAAATGTATCACATAATACAATGTAATCAATGAATAAAAAAAAATGTATGTTTTCTTTTTTGGGCCTGGAGTGATAGTGTACTAGTTAAAGTCCTCTCCTTGAACGTTCCGGGATCCCATATGGGCTCTTGTTCTAATCCCTGCAACCCTGCTTCCCGTCAAGCTCCCTGCTTGTGGCCTGGGAAAGAAGTCAAGGTTGGCCCAAAGCTTTGGAATCCTGCACATGCGTGGGAGACCTGACAGAAGATCCTGGCTCCTGGTTTCAGATTGGCTCAGCTCCAGCCGTTGCTGCCACTTAGGGAATGGACCATCGAACAGAAGATCTTCCTCTCTGTCTCTCCTCCTCTCTGTATAGCTGCCTTTCCAATAAAAATAAATAAACTTTTAAAAAATATATTTGTTTTATTTTTGATAATTATCTATAAGCTATCTATATAAGAAGAAAAAAGTAGACTCTGAGGCTGAGAACTCCTGAATTTTCCTCTTGGCTCTCCTATCCATTAGTTGTAAAGTCTCGGTATCCTCATCTAAAAATTGGGAAGGATAATAAAGAAAATATGAGGAATACATTACACAGAGTTGTGTGAATATGAAATGTGTTCATATATTCCAAGTGCTTGTAACACTGTGAAATGCAAAGTTTTGTTTGGTATTATTTTATGGTCTTATTTTTTTCCCTGACTTATTAAGAGATTCATTTTCTTCCTACAAATCTTCCCTAGACCTATATGTTTATTTCTTTTCCTCATTGCTTTTTTTGCCATTGGAAAACTCCCTTTGCAATGTTAAATAAATTATAAATTTAACTGCCACCTAAAAGGAAACACTTCCCTTTCAATCTATATCTCTAGTTTCCATCTTGTCCTTTGGAACAGACAGACTCCTTAGTCTTTCTTCAATGTGTTGCCAATTCCACAGGTGCATTTGGCTGGCATGACCCAAAACGGATTAATCATTTTCAGTTCAAACATGTCTTCTCTTCCTGCGGCCTCTTTTTCTATTGGTGACAGAATGATTGACCAAGGACCAAGGCAAGAGTCTACAAAATGACATGATAATTTGTAGGGCCCGCCACGGTAGCTTAGTGGCTAAAGCCCTTGCCTTGCACACACCGGAATCCCATATTGTATCCCAGCCTCCCTACTTCCCGTACAGCTCCCTCTTGTGGTTTGGGTAAGCAGTGGAGGACGACACAAAGCCTTGTGACTCTGCACCTGCGTGGGATACCTGGAAGATCTTGGCTCCTGGCTTCCGATGGGCACAGCTCTGGCCACTGCAGCCACTTGGAGAGTCAAGCATCAGATGGAAGACGTTCTCTGTATGTCCTTTCTGTATATATGACTTTCCAATAAAAATAAATAAATCTTTTCATTAAAAATGGGATGATAATTGTCAATCCCAAAATATGCCTACTTCGCATGAGAACCATTCTAAGCTGAGGACAATTTAAAACAGCTGACACAGGAAGAAATTTATGCTCTCCCTCTTTCTAGCCAAGCACTAAAATGTACATTTCACATTTGCAAAGTTAACGTATATTCAGCTAAATTTCCTTGCGTAAAGATGTCTCCTTGTCTTAGTCAACAAGAGGACCAACTACTCATTTCTTTATGCAAAGACACTTCAAAAATAGGTGGGAAATCGATTAAAAATAAGTTTATTTGTGTGCAAAAACTTTGAAATCTGTGCATTGGAATCTATCCATGCACGGGCACGCATGTGTATCCTTCATTTATATGAAATGCCCACTTCATGCAATTGATATGTAGATATAAATCTCTATCAGATAGTTCATTCACAAAAATATGATTGCTTTAGAGAATCATCTAATTCATATGACTTAACATGGTTAATTCTAAAGTTAATAGGACCCCTGTGTGTTCATCCAAGAACAAAATTTGGTCCACTGTGTATGCCATTCACTGCCTTTATTTACATTATAAATTACCACACTTTATTATGTCTGCTCCCTTACCATTTCCATTATAGGCCATTATTTTAATATAATATGTTAAAATGGAATTAGCAATTAAATTACTACACCATCATTCATACAACCTAAGGTGTTTGACCTCAATCGCTGGAAGCAGGGGGATTTGTAATTGACTAAGCCTCTATACACACTGTGATATACAGACTTCTTTCATTGTACGGATTTTCTTGGTGTATATGTGTTAAGCCACTCTGCATTAATTCTGCTCATTTCTATGCAAATAACTAAGGTGACTTAAACAATATTTAAGTTCTTGTTTCCATTCAAAGATGTATGCTTAATAATTTATATCAAATGTAAATTGAAGTATCTTCAAATTTCTTCGTTACCATACATTACAATCTGTAATTTTGACAATATATTCACCAGGAAATTTTTTTTTCATAAACTCTATTTTTCTTCATAAATTTTCAAGTTGGATCAAACACTTATGTCAGAAATTCCTTTGTACAAGAACCATACCTCACACATCATAGCTCTTTTTACAGTAGCAATCAAACAAAAACCCAGACTGACACCTGGCCTATGCTAGGTGCGTTAGTTCTTTAAGGCTGCTGTAATAGTGTAAAAGAAGCCAGGTAGTTTAGACAGAATTGTATTATTTCATTGTTCTAGAAATCCAGAATCCTGATCCCTTTCAGACTTATCGTGGAGTTCGGGACTTGCCTTTGTCTAGTTTCCGCTAGTTTGCATGGAATCTGTAACTTTCTTGGTGTGGAGCAGTCTTGGCTTTGGTTGTCATTTTGTGCTGTCCCTATGTACCTCTGTCTCTGCACAAGGCCATCTTATCAAGGTGCCAATTCTGGGCCCTGCGGCGTGGCCTAGCGGCTAAAGTCCTCGCCTTGAAAGCCCCGGGATCCCATATGGGCGCCGGTTCTAATCCCGGCAGCTCCACTTCCCATCCAGCTCCCTGCTTGTGGCCTAGGAAGGCAGTCAAGGACGGCCCAAAGCTTTGGGACCCTGCACCCTGTGGGAGACCCGGAAGAGGTTCCAGGTTCCCGGCATCAGATCGGCGCGCACCGGCCCGTTGCGGCTCACTTGGGGAGTGAAACATCGGATGGAAGATCTTCCTCTCTGTCTCCTCCTCTCTGTATATCCGACTTTCCAATAATAATAAAATCTTAAAAAAAAAAAAAAAAGATGTCAGTTCTACTGATGAGTGTTCACCTCCTCCCGGGCTCACTTTAACTAATTATAACCTAGCTGTTTCGATTTCCAAATGTCACATTCTTAGGAAATAGGGCTTCAACATACATTTTCAATGGGTATGCAATTCAACTCATAACAGTAGGTAATTACCAAATATTAGTGAAATAATCAACTGTACAGGATTTTGTTAGGTGCTGTATTTTATGTATTTCTACTAAGTTAACGAAAGAAACATTGATCTGGGTAAATAAATTGGAAAGGGACATAATCAGAAAAAAATCTTAAAATAGCCATGAAGTTCATTATTTAGAAAACGTATAAAAATGTTCCACACCACTAATAGAAATATGTAGATCAATACCATTAAAAGGGCCAGAAAATTAATTTTCTCCGAAACATTGAGGATACAAAATACCACATTCCTATATTTCCTTTGTCATTTGTAACCATTCAGGTGGCAATTTAGTTTTCACTTAAATAAATTCACAAACCTTTTTTTTAAGCATTTGAAAGGTAGAGTTGCAGACTGAGAAATGGAAGGTTTCCATTTGCTGATTCACTCCCCTGTGGCTGCAATAGTCAGAAATGGCCCAGTATGATACCAGGAACCAGGAGTTTCCTCCAGGTCTCCCATGTGGTTGCAGGGGCCCAAACACTTGAAGTACCCTCTGTTGCATACCCAGCAGTACCAGCAGAGAGTTGGACTGGAAGTGGGATAGTTGGCACCCACATGGGATGCAGATACTGCAGGTGGCTGCTGAACTCATTATGCTAAAATACTGGTGCCCAGTTTTCACTTTCTTGGGGATGTTTGTTCCAATTTCTCTATGGTTATAATTCTGTATTATATTAGTCTGAAGCCCACTGTGTAACTTTCCGTGATAAAACAGTGCTACAGTTGTGTTTTTTTTCATATATTTATGTGAATATCTGATAATTGTTTTCACAAGAGTCTAACTCTACAAAAGCTTTAAATACAAAAAACTTAACACAGCACTTAAGAGTAAGTATTGTGGGGCCCAGCGCAATGGCATACAAGTTAAGGTCCTCGCCTTGAATGTGCTGGAATCCCATATCCTGTTTTAATCTCAGAGGGTCCATTTCCCATCCAGCTCCCTGCTTGTGGCCTGGGAAAGCAGTCGAGGACGGCCCAAAGCCTTGGGACCCTGCACCCGTGTGGGAGACTCAGAAGAGGCTCCGGGCTCCTGACTTTGGATCGGCACAGCTCTGGCCATTGAGGTTGCCTGGGGAGTGAATCATCGGACGGAAGATCTTCCTCTCTGTCTCTCCTCCTCTGTGTATAGCTGCCTTTCCAATAAAAATAAATATAAATCTTTAAATAAAAAAGAGTAAATATTGTGTAATTATTTGTTAAATGAATGAATGGATGGATTGATGAAATAAACTTAGGCTTACGTTTTTGATGGCTATAACAAATATTTGTCACAAATTGCTATATATTTACATATAAGTTATTTTATAAGTTTTTTTATAAGTTTTCGTATTACACATTTTTAAATGTTTGTTCATTTATAAATAGAACACAAGGTTGCAAGGACAATGTTTATAAACTTAGATGAACAAACAGAACTTTTAAGTCCTTTACAAGTACTCAATTCCATATAAACCTTTAGCATGCTAATTATAATTAGTAGTTATCTCTTCATTTATGATTGTTTTTCATGGATGCATTCAAGTAAGTCCAATTTAAGTTATTATTTGCCCTTAAAGATCGTAGTGCTTAAATTTTATTTTATATATACGAATATGCAACACACACAATTTCAAGTGAATCGTATTCTCCTTAGGATTTATGGAATCACCTTCTTAATCTATGCTGTTACAAAATAAATTAACTTGTTCTGATATTTTAGAGGATATCTAATTATTTAATTAGCTCCATTATGTGAATCAAGCTTTGGTGAATTCCCTTCCTAGTAGCATCATATTCTTCCTTGGGGAGAAACCTCATTTGAATATACAAGTTCACACACACACACACAGACACACATCATGGTGATAAAATGTTACAAAGCAATTTTAATTAAAACTATTGAGACGCTGTTGTTGTGTTTTGAAATCATCTTCCTCCGAGAATGATCCAAAGTGTTGCTGTGCATCCTCCAGAGGGAGACCCAGTAAATGTTAGCTTTCAGTCATTTTCCTGAGACTGTGCAAGAGTTCATCTCTAGTCTCCAGTTGGGCTCTTGTGGGAATAGAAATGCCATGCACTTGGCTTGACATCAGTGCCGTTTCTAAATGTTACCATGGTAATCACCTATGCAGCCTCACTAACCCTTCTCACAACAGCTCAATTTGAGATTCAAGCTTCACATTTCCATGATTATGGGAGGGTAATTATTTCCTTACTCCAGGGGAAAAGATTTAGGAGGTAAATAGCTCTTCATTAAATCTTAAATGATTCTTGCCTTTTTAGGCCACAGAAATGCCAAATATTAAAGTGATGAAATCCAACAGATTAAAACATGACTGGGAATTGAAAAACAAATCAATTTTTGTGTGGTATAATGATAAATATTTTTTTACTCCAGTGAAAACATTCTGCCTACACTATAAGTATGTTGTGTCACCAATTCCTAATTTAAAATAATATCCATGTCAAATAAATGTACAGAACACTTGTACATTTATTTGGATGGAAGTGCCAAAAAATAATGATTTCATGAACTGACCCAGCTTGGGATAAAACTTTTATTGTAAAAGAAGGAACTATCATTTTAGATGATCAGAAATAGTTATTGTTTCTTTTATGAACCGAATATCATAAAATTGAAAATAAATAATAGTGTCCAATATTTTCAAAGTGTACTGGCTTATGAAATATCATGGGACAGCTGTCCAATACATATATTTAGAGTATTTTTGGTTATCTGTATATTTATCCTACTTGGCTTAAGGTAAAGGGAGGGTGGGCCCAGCACCATGGCGTACTAGGAAATGTACTCAAAGGGTAATGTCCTGGAACTGCGTTTTTGACCCAGATCCCTGCGTGTGCTCGGGAAAGCAGTGAGGATAGCTGAAGTCCTTGGGGCCCTGCCCCACATGGGAGAGCCAGAGAGGAAACGCCTCGCTCCCGGCTTCTGATTGGCTTGGCTCCAGCCTTGAAGGTCATTGGGGGAAAATACTAATGACAGAGCTCTATTTTCCTCTTTCTCCTTTTCTCTGTGTAACTTTGCCTTTAAAATAAAAATGAAATAAATCTTAAAAAAAATACAAAGAGAGAGACTGGGAAGGACTGAAACAGAGGGCTGGCACATGTGTTCCGGTTCACTCTACAACGGCCCAACAACAGTGAAATACTCTTTCTGAAGCCAGCAGTCAGAAACACCATTCACATCTCCTGCGAGTGGGTGAAAGGACTTGAACTATCCTGCTTCGTTGCACGGTGCATCTTAACAGGAAACTAGAATCAAAAGCAGAGCCCAAACTCTGACTTAGGCACACTGGAAGGGAGCAGTGATGTGGCTTGATTGTCTAATGCACAACTCTCCTGAAGGAACTTCAAATTGTCATAAAATCTTTAGTTTAGAAATACTTGGCTGACCTGTTTTGTTACTTAGGCTACACACCACGCAAGACAAGCCTTTCTAACCACACTGTGCTATTATTAAAGATATGTATTATTTTTGCCATCTCTACTTTATGCTGTTTATATAAAAAAGCCCACTGAAGTTTTAAGAAGAGAAGTAAAGCTCTACGAAGTGACGATATTCTTATCCGTGGTGTAATAGGTGCTGCTCAATATTATTGAGGAGTGTTGAAGCAAGGAATTATGAACATAAGCGTTTCCCAAAGAAAGATTTATTTTAAGATTACTGTATTTTCTTTTTGGGCCTTACTACTTCCTAAAAAGCTGACCTATCAAGTAGAAGAAATTTTAATCAGGATTGATTATCGGGAGGCTCAATGATCAACTAATTAAAATATTCATTCATAATTCACCTCTGGAGAGGTAAGATGGGATGGCTAAGAGATTCATAGGCACTCTAACCTTCAGTGTATCTTTTTTGATATTTATATGTAGTTCATTAAAGACAACCGAAAATGTCTTAGTTTGCACAGCTCTCAGAAATGACAGTGTGTTGACTCAGTTGGCTAATCCTCCACCTGCAATGCTGGCATTCCATGTGGACACTGATTCAAGTCCCAGCTGCCCGCTTCTGATACAGCTCCCTGCTAATGGAATTAGAAAGTAGCAGAGGACGGCCCTGAGCCTTGGACCCTTGCACCCATGTAGCAGACCTGGAAGAAGCTTCTGGCTTCTGGCTTTGGATCAGCTCAGCTCATACCATTGTGGCCATTTGGGGTATGAATCAGTGGGTGGAAAATCTTTCTCTCTGTCTCTGTGTAAATCTACTTTTCCCATAAAAATAAATATTTTTTAAAAAATAAAAGCAAATGCAGATTGGGCAATGGGCAAGCAAAAAGTATTGTTAGCAGTCCAAGAAATCATTTAAGTCATGGAAACATCCTGGTCTATTAATCATCTGCAAATCAGATTTAGATTCTCTTTTTAAAATATTTATTTTATTAATTTGAAAGCAGAGCAACCGATGCAGGGTGGGAGATAGAGATAGTTGACTCCCCGAATGGCTGCAATGACTGATACTAGAACAGGCCAAAGCAAGGAAGTTGAGCCCCATCCAAATGTCCTACATAGGTGGTACGGGTTCAGTTATTGGGGCCATCTTCTGCTGTATGTTCTCAGGCACATTAGCAGGGATCTTGATTGGAAAATGAAGCAAAGCTCAATTAGAAATGGAGCACCAGGATTCCAACGGGTTTCAAAGATGGGATGCCAGTGTTGCAGGTTGTGGCTTCACCTGTTATGCCAAGCCACTGGCCCTAAGGTCTAGTGTTTTTACCCAAACGAATTCTTCCTGACACTTGGGGACACTGATATGGATCTTGCCCAAAATTGAACAGACAACATTTAAAAAAATGGCATGTGTTAATAATAAGCCATTAGTGCTATTCCTTCACCTTCACATAAAATTTCTCTTGGGCTTGTAGTCTTCTCATTCAACTTAACTCTGCCACATTTTCTAAGACCCCTTCTTTCACCCTAACATTCATTTATATTATTTTTGAACAACTATACTCTTTTAATAATGGAGGGGAAATCAGTGGGGGAAGAGGAATAGAGGAATAGTAGGAGGGAAAGGGAAATCTCCGAGCCCATGGAAGTATATAATAAATAAATAGATAGATAATAGTTTTAAAAAGAAGAAAATACATTTGAAGCTTTAATGACATTTTAAGAAAACTTAAACATCTGCTGTAAAAATACATTAATGTTACAGGGTTTAGAAGTTGTTTATTCTCAGACAAAAGGCGTTTCTTCTTTATCTTTTTTTTCCGTCTTAGGGATGACTGCAGACAGCAATGATTAGGGCAGGACACATCAGGATATCTGGGATGAATATCTGGAAAATAATTGGAGAATGTATAAGAAAATGGAATGATGCCAAGACATAGAAAGTTTTTTGTTTTTTTTTTTTACTGTTAGAAAGCTGTTATTGATAGCCTTACTGTGATATGCCTGTGTAGGACAGAGCCTACAACGAAGCCAAGGAAAGAATTCGTTGAGGAAGTGTAAGCAGCAATGGAACTTCAATGCTCTACAGTTTGGGCATGAGATCAAACAAAGGCAAGGCAAGACACCAGAACTTCACACTGGAAATTAAAACAAAAAAAATTGATTAAATAACAAAGTACCTATAAAATAAAGTACTGTGAGAGAAGTAGCAACACTTTTCATCCAGTTATCGTAGATTAACAGCCACTATCACGATTCATGAATGGAAGGATTTACTGAAATAACCTCTTAGTTTCACTTAGTGCTAACAACTATACCAACTACCCTAATTAATTGCTCCCCAAACTGCTAATAACCATATCATCACAGGCCATCATGTAAATGAGCTTTAAAAAGTAAAATCTGAAGAGGTATCTTACCATTCATTTATCTGACCTAATTATAATGTAGAAATAATTTTCACAGCAGGTGAAAAGCAAGAAAAAAACATGCTTTTGCAGAAAAGCAAAACATTTTAGGTTTTGACACCAAAATTTAGGTAGAAACAAAGAATTTTCATCTTTGTGAAACACAATATTTCACTTTGATTTGTCTATAATAACATTTTAGTTGACGTATCTTCTAAAATGTTATAGATGACTGTGATTTTTGACAGTTTTTAAAATATGTAATGTTATGGCTTGAAAGGCAGTGATTTAGAGAGAGATGTCTCATCCATCTGCTGTTTCATTCCTCCAGTTCCTACAATGCCCAAAGCTGTGTCAGGTTGAGGCCAGGAGTCAAGAATTCAATGTTTTGCCTCCTACATGGGTGAAGGAGACCAAACTGCTCAAACTACCATCTTCTTTCTCCAAGAGTTGCTGGAATTGTGAACAGAGCTGGGATTTCAGCCCATAATTCTGATAAAGGATGCAGACACCCCAAGCATCATCCTAGACCACTACACCAAAAGTCTGACACTTCCTTCCTTTGTTGTGTGTGTCTTATTCTCACAGTATGTCCCTGAAGAGATGATTTCCAGAACTGACAAGCGTAAGAATCAATACATGTTTATAAATCATTGGCTTGTTTTATTTTAGTAATACTGTAACATATAGCTTTAACATTTAGAATGTATCATTTCTTAGTAAAACATCCTAATGTTGTGGAAAGGGATTGCTTGAGTTTCCTGCTTTTTGTCTGGTGGAACCACGGGGTGCAGAGTTGATGTGAGGAGAAGCTAATGCCGTGTGCAATGGGCCATCAGTTCCTGCCATATGGTAAGCATTTGTCATAGCCATTACCTCTACTTTCCATGTTTTATATTTTTCTCAAGTTTCACCTTTCTCATTTTCATTCTCTTTCCCTTGACTTTCACCTTGTTGTGCAAGTGAAAACTATTTAGAAACAGATTTGTCCATTCACATAAAAAGTGTTCTACAATAATCCAAGGGGCAAACATTTAAGAATAATCTAAAAATAGAAGTCTTACAGCTGCTTTCACTAAACGCAAATGACACTTCTTAAAACTTTGCATCTAGTCAAGTATTTTAAATTTTTAATTTACTGTATATGTGAAATGTTGCAGGATCATCCAAAACAGAAAAAACTACAGATTCTGACAATCTAGTGATTCAAGAGACTATTAATTTATATATGTATGTATACATAATATACATTTACATAATTATAAACACATTAAACTTAGACACGGAATAATTTGAAGAAATAATTTATATTGCTCATTCTGATTTGAGTTAAAGAAGAACATAAATAATTCCAAATCATATCTTTATTTTTTGATGTATCTGAGAGTCAGAAAATAAAAAGTGAGAAAGAGAACTTCCATTCATCGGTTCATCCATAAATGGCTGAAATGACAGTGGCTGGACCACTCAGGAGTTGGCAGTCCAGAGCATGTTGTACTTGTCTTACATGGATAGTGGGAGCTCAACTGCAGAAGTTATCTCCAAGGCCTCCTGGGTCAGGAGCCACAGATGGAGACCAGATCTAACTACTCCAATGGGAAGCAAAGATATCTTAACAGGCATTTTAACAGGTAGGCAAAAAACATCCACTTGATATCTTCATTTTAACAGGATATCACTGGAAATTTTACTATGTGTTTCTCTAGGATTTTAACTCCTTTCGATTTCATTAAAGGAAAAAATTGAAAGGAAACCTAGTTGTACTAACCTTTGCAAGCCACTTCTATGTTCTATGAAGTGTCAACATCTTCTGTCATGAAAAATTATCCCAAACTTTTAAGTAAGGGATGAGAGAATGAATTCTCAATGCCACTGCTTTACAGATTCACTCAGGGATTGTTTAATTTTTTAGAATTTGCCATATCGACTTACCTATTTGCTACTTAATCATTCTCACCATTTCTTGTTCGTATGTTACCTGTGCTTTGCTGACAGACATGTTACAGTTTTCTATCCCTATTCATAGTGTCGGATGATGTTTTATGAAAGTTAACAAATAAATTCATCATTCCTTTGACAGATTTTATTAGAATTTCTGTCTCTCAGAATCTACTTTGAAGCAGTTTTACAGTATCACTGGTTTGCTGTTAATTAGTAAAATTTTAAATGGTTTTCATTTTGCATTTATAGGAGATTTATGGTTTGAAAATTTTGACATTATACTTGAACCATCAATCATAATCTCACAGTGTCCCATAAGGGTTTTTAAAATGTAACATTCAAATTTGAGAAGAAAACAATGTCATTCCATTAAAAAAAAACTATCCAATTCTGCAATATTGAATTTTTTAAATGATTATGGTATTATTGCATATGGAAATGCATTTGGAAAATAGCATCTTCATTAATAATGCATTCAGTCAGGAAGTAACATAAAAAAACTTCTCCTAGTTGTGTTTCTACATTGTAAATATAGGGGATAGGATGTTAAAACAGAATTAAATCAATTTTATATACCTTGAAATCTAAGGTGTGGTATTTGATTGTGTGTTGCCTAGGTTATGAGATAATTTAACATTGTTCTAATAGGAGAACAGCACTAAATATTGATAATAAACTTTCCATGTAAGATAGTTACAGTACTTGTAAACATTATTTTGAGAAAAAATAAAAATATATGAGCTAATGAGGATCCCACCAAGTATTATTTTGCTTTTTTAGCATTTTATTGCAGTTCCGGTGTCTCATCTTTTTTTGTGTTAGTTTGGATCCAACAGAGAAAAAAAGTTTGTGGCCGATTCAATCATCAAAGTGCCAGAGTGGTTTAAGGTAAATTGCAAGTGTCTCTTGTTGAGTAGATGTTGTAACCTTAGGTTGATGGAGCTGATGTTGCAGAGAGGAAACTGTGAAAGTGAATGTGGTTACTCCACTCTCTCCCTTCCTCCGTCTGCAGAATGCCCTCTAATTGCACTGATTCCTCTCAGAAGCCGGAAAATGTAGCATCACTTCAGTGTGATCCATATTGATCATCTTCCTGGGACAGCAAGTAGCAGGGAGACGAGTGAAAAAAAGACTTGCAAGAGAATATAGAATATGTCCTGCACATCTGGGCAATATGAAGTGGGGATGCAGTGTTGTTAAAATAGTCAAAGAGAAGCCATCACTGATGCCAACCCTCTGGCTGGCATCAGAGGGTTCTGCAACCCACTCTTTCAGGCCAAGAGAACCTTGAATATTGACTGAGACCACTGCCCATTTGTATAAGGCTCACGCAAAACTATGAGCACATATATAGGGTAGTCAGCAAAATTGGGGAAATGCACAGTTTCTGTGAGCATGGGGTTTGAACTGAATCAGCATGTGGCAGTAAGACAATGCCTTTCAAATTCTCTGTATGTTATTGTAAGTGAACAGCTAGAGAGTTATAATAGAATAAATGCTTACCTTCGTATAATTTCAAGAAAAACTAAAAACCAGAACAAGCATTTTCATTACTTTTTACATTGCCTTGCATCTAAATACTTGTTGTTTTTTCAGAAGATCAACTAAAACAACATTCAGTGTGCCACTATAGTATTATTTATCAATGAATTCTCCCTGAAGGAGGCAATCGCACCAGATTGTTGGGGTCACTTTAATCAGAGGTATAATGGTTTCTTCTAATCTATGAAGTTGATATTTGCTCTATATATAATGAGGAAGCCAGAGTGATAAAATAGTTAGCTACAAGAATTAAGCATTTATGGCCAAATGGGGGAAATCTTTATTTTAATTAGATATTCCTTTCAGGTATAAAGAAAAAGGTAAATTATTGTCTCCATCACAAAAGAAGCAACTCAAAGGTTAAATATTTCAATGTGTGCCAGTTGACCCAAAGAGGGAGCAGGAATAGGTACTTAACTGAGGGTTAGGTGTGTTACTCGCCTTGGGCCCTGCACGGTCCTTTCTGAATTTCGCTGCTGAGGTTGTTACGTGCAGCCTGATGAACCCTGATAAGTCTGTGCTTGGCTTGCCTTCTGGCTTGCTTGTCTGTGCCGATTCTGTCAGCTTGAAATTGTACTTCAGATGGAAGATTTTTCTCTTTGTCTCTCCTTCCCTCAGTAAGTCTGCCTTTCCAAGAAAAATAAATAAACCTTAAAAAAAAGAAAGTATCTGAAGATGTGTTTGTGTGTCATTTGAGATCACTCATTCATGATTTGTTTTTCTGTTGTTGATGTTTTAATGCATGATTTATTTCAAAATGACAGTTTCTTTTTTTTAACAATTTACATATTTGTTTGAAAGTCATAGTTACAGAGGAAGGGACAGTCAGATCCTTCCCAGACAGCTACAGAAGCCAGGACTAGGCAAGATTGAAGCCAAGAACCAGGTACTAGGAGCTCGTTAAGGTCTCCCATGTTAGAGCAGGGACTTAAACACATAGGATATCTTCTATGTCTTTTCTGAGGCTGTCAGCAGGGTGTTGGATTGGAAATGGAGCAAATGGGATCATACTGGCACCCTTTTGGGATGCCAGCATTTCAGGAGACAGTTTTGTTCACTATGCCATGATGTCAGTCATGTTAAATATTTCTTTTAGCTATTTTCTTTTTTGTTTTTACATTTATTTGATTTTTATTGGAAAGTCAAATACACAGAGGGGAGGAAAGACAGAGAGGAAGATCCTCCATCTGATGATTCACTGGCCAAGTGGCTGAGAGTTGAGCCGATCCAGAGCCAGGAGCAGGGTCTCAAGGATTTGGGCCATCCTTGAGTGCTTTCCAGGACCACAAGCAGGAAGCTGGATGGCCCAAACAGCAGTCATTTATAGTGGCTGAAAGCATAAACAAAGGTGTGTACACTCTGGACACTTAACATCTCAGGAGAGCCATTCATATGCTGGTAGGAAAGGGAGCTATAAAGGTTGGGAAAGTCGTTCGAGAAAAGTTTAGTTCCTAGAAGTTCTGATACGAGGCAACATATATTCATAATGAATAAAATTATTTAAGACAAAATTATAAAAGTATTTGGAGATCACTTTTTACTGAGCAGGCAAAATCTGGACTTCATTTTGGGAGCAGTATAGTGTTACTTAGGATACTCGTCTGCGCGGTGATGAATCAGCGTGCCTTAATAACATGAATCTGGAACAAAATTCCTCAACTAATGGATGCTAGAGCCAGCAGATCTGTCACAAATTATCCATCCGTGTTCCTACTATAACACCAAGATAAGATATTGATCAAGATTAAGAGCAGCCCAGAGTGGGGATGGATACAGGGCTTACATGGCATACCAAACAACGAATCTGAATTAACTCCAAAAGTGTAAAGGAATGCTTGCGAAAAAATGAGTACTTGCTTTCCTATTTATGATGTTTCAAAGTGTTTTGAAACTGTTCTTTTTTTTTTAAAGTTGAAAATATTTTAATTTGCTTAGAAGAGAGACAGACAAGTAGGCACTTTCTAAATTGCCAAATGTCTAGGTGAGGGCCAGACTAACCCTAGAGGAGCCAGGCAGGAACTCAAGTTGAGTCTCCCACTCAAGGGACAGAGACCCAGTCCTTGAACCATCACTGCTGCCCGAGCCACTCTGCACTGGTGTGGAGCAGGAGTCAAGTTGCAGAACCAGGACTCAGAGCTGCACCTAACATACTGACCACTAGGTTAAATACCTACTCCTGAAGCTCTTCTCCTACAGTGTGTTCGTGTATGTAACTCGGTCAGAGTTAACTCCAGCCTGTGTCTCTGCTCTCAGGGAACTCTCAATGACTTTGGTTATCTGATTGGGTTCCCCCTCGAGCTCCAATCCTGATTTGTGCTCAAACTTGCTTACTGTCTGAAACAGTTCTCAGATCTGAATATCTGCGTCAAAACTGACGTTACAGAGGGGACACCAAAATTTCACAAGAATGTTAGGGAAACACATCTCTAGCTCAGACCAAACTGCCACCTTTGTGCAGCCTTTCAATTTTATACCACATCACAGCCAAGAAAAAGTTGATAAACAGTGCTAGAAGAAAACATCCCTTTTGCTAGTGGTGACCGTGTTAATAAGTTCAAGTGTCTCATAGTTTGTCATCATTGAGACTGAGTTTTGTCTTAAAACTCTTGTTCCTAACATGACTTGTATGCATCATCAGTAATCATAGACATGACATATCTGTTCTTTGAAGGTAATTCTTTGTAATGATCTACCATGGCTGAAACAATTTTATTCCTGAGTCATCACATCAAAGCTATCCTCAGAAATCATGTTCAAAATGATGAACAGTGGTTTTCACATAGGGAAACAAAAGCAATAGAAGAGGAAATTTTGAAATAAGGAACATGATATTAAATTCATTTACATAAGGCCAATCAACACAAATAAGTAAACCAGGTGATTTTTGAACAAATATATGGGATTTAGAGTACTGTAAGAAAACAAATGGAAGAAATTTGAAGGACAAGATGTGGAACCAGGGATTCTGAAATGGGAGAAATTGTGAGGCAATGAAAGTTTTTGGGTTTTTGTTGAGAAGTATGACTTACATATGGAGTTCAAGCGACCAGCTTGTCCCAGCTTGCCTGGGACCTGCTCAGTTTCAATGTCGGAGGCTTTTATCTAGGGAAACTTCATTAGCTTTCTTCAATGACACAAGCATTGTTCTGCTTTCACTGAACTGCCTCCGTTTTCATGCCCTCGTAGAATTCACCTGCACACCATGATAATGATTGATACCACTTATTTAAAAAGACTGTTCATTGTTGAAAACTTTCCAAATAATATAAACATACGGCAATGCTTTTAAGCAGGCTTTCGCATCCATAGTACCTTGCAAGATCCTTGGGCCTAGGGTTTATGATATACATATATGCATCACCTTTAACACTGTTTTAAGCCTTTGGTCTAAAGTTGTCATCCAATTACATTTAATCTGATATTTAACGGCAGGTTGCCTTTGCAGGTTTGGGAAGTGGAGAGCAGGCATTGTAGTTTATTTGTCTGAAATTTATTTTAATTGCAGCAGCAGTGTTATAAAATTCAATAGTTTAAAATCTGGAGGTTGGAAACATCTGAAGTAGATACAATCTGGTAGCCTGTCACCAGTGCAAACAAGAAAACTGCTGGGTCAGGAGCACAGCTGTTTGCAGAGGGCGTTCATTTCTCCCCCAGTCTTTCCCATAGGCCAGTGTTCTTTTATGCATTGATTTATATTTTAATAATGACAGACTCCACTGGAATGAACATTACAGTTCCTCAGAAATTAGATAAAATCATAATTTAGACACAGGATAAAAGGTGGAGGAAATTAGCATTTTGCAGCATTAATTAGCTTCTTTGCCCTGGCTTATTTCTGATCAAATGGAGGATGCTTAATGCAGCAGCAAACAGGGCTACGAGTATCCTTCAATTGTATGATTTGACATTGATGTTCTAATGCATGTAAATTCGATAGCTTTGCCTTGATTTTAAAAGTATGGTTTCTGAAATAGTGGTTCGGTTCATATCTCTATGATACCCAGTGAACAAAGAAAGCTACTGGATGCGAAATAGAACATTAAAAGACATCCTGTTGAAAGGATGCCTGAGCTGTGAAAACACGATTATGCAAGCTTTTTCTCTGTTTGGTACTCTGATTCCTTCCCTAGCATTTCACTGTTTCGCATCTTCATTACGTTTCACGGTTGCCAGAAGAAACTGGTAACCTTAGAAAGCAGGCATCTCACTTCTAAATAATGGTTTGTGTTATTTTCCAAAGCACACATCCTCAATCTTACTCACCCAGCTCCTCCCTGTCCCCTTTCCTGCCCCCGGTAGCCGCTGCTTTATTAGGCTCTACCTGTGCATTTTCTCCACCGCTGTCTCTCTGTGCAGTTTCTCACTTTCCCTTTCCACATGGCTGCTTCGTTCGCAGGAGATGCCTTCTTACAGATGCGTTCCCTCCCCTGATAAACAATTACTCCCGCTCTCCCCAGCGGGAGGCCATTAGGGCATCATCACGGGTTCTGCTAAGTCATCTCACAATCACAGTTTTGTACAATCACCTCTCATCTGAGATGCTCTAGGCATATGCCATGCAGGGAAACTAGCAGTCACCAATGGCAGCACCTCTAGGCATATTATTAGTTATTTTGGTCTAGAAGTGTAACAGATAATAGATAATACACTAATGTCTGAGGGACTCATTGGATGCTTTGACTGGCATCATTTGCAGAAAACTCATGGAAAACTGAATGGGTGATTATATATGTGGGGGGGGGGAGACTTTTTTCATGTTACTATTAACAGTTACACACAATGACTTATAAAGGACAGACAATAGTGATTTCACAAAAATTATTCTGTTTGTACAGACTTTTACTATTTTGAGGTTTGAAAAAATAAATCTTGTTTTCTTGGAGAGCACTTGGCCATACTCAGCTTACGTGATTACCTAGTGAAGATCTAAAATGAATTCCTTTTAAATCAATTAAAGACACATACATGCAACTGAGCATTCATGGCTCTTTTTCGTAATATTTCCTGGGCAGCTCAACTTATAAAATCCTCCTCTTTTAATAGGTAGGATCTCATAGGGGTTTGGCTAAGTCTAATCTTAGTATTTAATATGTTATGAAATAAGCAGATTTTGGCATAATGCCACATTGACACTTGGACTTTTTTTTTTATTATTGATTCTCAGGTCTAGTTCCCTGTTGCACTGGGGTGCAATGTGTCTTTGTGTAAAATCCAGCAATGTGCTAACAAGCTAAGGTTTCCACAGACACCCAGACAACAAACGAGAGAGGCAGCACTGTCTCCCAGTCTGTGATGCCAGCCGTCCATCTGTTTTTCTCACTAGTTAATCCAAGTTCTGTAACTTTACTTCGTCAACCCTTCAAAATAAAATTTCATCGACTCAGATTCAGTGACAAAATTGCAGTCATTATTAATGTGAGTATCTGGGTTACATTATCTCTGAAAAACAGTTTTATTTTTGTCCGAGACACACAGGTAATTGAACTAAACATTGAACACAGTCTGGCACAATAGACACTCAATAAGTACTTATGTAATTGAACTGAATTTAATTCCAGGGTTACATAGAACCTCTACTTTAATGAGCCGGTGAACATCATCTGTAATTGGAACAAACAGTATATCAGCCACAACAACCCGAGCCTCTCCTTAAATGTTAGCATTCACATGCATTCGGAACGATGCTCCCAAATTGCTTGAATCCAGTGTCTTCTCTTAAGTGTCTGGATAAACATCTTTGTTCAGTGTGGCTTATGTTGTTCATTTGTTCAGCTAAACTAGTCTTCCCTGCTTTCTTTCTCCCTTCTACTTGCAGGGTGGTTGTTGCAGAGTGTGGTGCTGCCTTCTGGGATGCCTGGATCCCACATTGGAGTAGCTTTTTGAGGCCTAGCTACTCTGCTTTTGATCCAGTTCCTTGCTTTGAGATTGGAAAGGCAGCAAAAGAAGGCTCAAGGTGCTTGATTTTCTGCCATGCCTGTTGGATATTGAGATGGTGTTTTTAGTTCCTGCTTCCTTTTGGTCAAGCCCTGGCTGTTGCAGGTCTTTGGGGCGGAGGGGTGGATGGGGAAGGAGGGAACAAAAACCAGCCCCTGAGGGTACCTGTTCTCCTTGTTCTCTTCAGCAGTACATTCACAAATTCTGTTAGACAAACGAAAAGTGGATTATGTATTTCTCTATTTTACTCCCATCTCCATTATCTCAACTTGGTAGATTTAAAATAATAAAGAATGGAGTGGAGCTTTTCTGGGAAAATGACATCAGTAAAATAAAAATTCAAGAGATACAGACTTGTCTCTGAATCTCATTTCGCCTGTCAAATACAACCAACAGCTAACTCCAGTGATTTTGTGAGAGTGAGAGAGAGCATTGTTCTCCTTTTGTACGTACAAAAAGAACGTCTGACAATCCACGCTAATGTAAAGATTGACCTTGTACATGTGCGTGGAGCAGGGGGGCACTCCAGAGTGCAGCAGGTGGTAAGGAGGAAGCTTGGATCCCAACCATGAAGACTCCCAGACCTTCACCACAGACTATTAATACGAGCAACAAGGACTATATCCCAACTGCCAAGGAGGCCACAGGGAATTGGATGCCCTCGGAGGCCGAGTACTCTGAGGTCACCCACCCCCAACCGGAGCTTCTGCAGGGGATGGAAGAAGTCCAAACACTACCGCGCAGAAACCAACATCATCGGAAAGACAACCAGAAGCCCTGAGGGGTCCGCAGAAACAGAAGAACAATAAACGTCCTTCAGGACCAGGGAGGAGAGCTTTCTCTGGTCCGAGCCTGGCTCCACCTCTGGACCCCCACTCTCCCTCGCAGTGACCATCGGGATCGCTCCAAAAACCCCTCCTAGCAAACAATCATACAAACTAAAAAAACCTAAAATAAATAGACAAACAACAAAAAGTAGAGCTTGGAATCTGACAGGAAAGAGCTGGCGTGGATTGGCTCATGCCTCGCTGGGTGGGACACAAAAATTAGTCACTCCTCACCATGGTGTTGAGGGTTTTCCTGCACACCGCCCCCCCAAAAAATGTTCTGCACCTTAATTGTCGACAAATGTCTTGTTAGAGTTACAAGCCAGTCTAGATTATCCTAAAATCTGCCAAGATCAACAAAATTATACTTCAACACAACAAATGGCTAAATACGAAAATGAAATACGCATGAGACAGCTGAATGGTACCTTATAGCCATTTTAAGGTATATAGCAGCCGGTCCTGTATATAAACTAAAATTGAAATGTCAATAAGCTAATCATAGGTTGTGGTTAAGAACTTGCTTTTTTTTTTCTTTCTTTTTTTTTTTAACATACTGGTTACTCAAAACCATGTCAATTCTATAATGTTGCAAATTGCTGTTGATGTTATATTGGGACTCTTAATTGACTGGGATGATATTCTACCAGCTCTAACTTCGGACCAGAAATGGTCTCCCCAAGAAACTGTTCAACCCATCTGGACAATAAGTAGCTGGACTCTATGCTTGGTATATGTTTGCAAGGAAAGAATCTTGATTGAATTTGAACTGTAATACTGCATCAAGGTGGAGGAATCCACCAGGGGGGGAAGGGGGTGGGGAGAGGTGGGGGGATTCCCAGAGCCTATGAAACTGTCACATAATGCAAAATAATTAATAAAAAAAAGATTGGCCTTGTAATTTAAAACAATTAATCATCAATTATTCCAATAAAATGGCCTCAAAACAATGGACTTTATTAAACAGTCTTTTTTTTTTTTTTTTTTTAAAGATTTATTCATTTTATTACAGCCAGATATATACAGAGGAGAGACAGAGAGGAAGATCTTCCGTCCGATGATTCACTCCCCAAGTGAGCCGCAACGGGCCGGTGCGCGCCGATCCGATGCCGGGAACCTAGAACCTCTTCCGGGTCTCCCACGCGGGTGCAGGGTCCCAATGCATTGGGCCGTCCTCAACTGCTTTCCCAGGCCACAAGCAGGGAGCTGGATGGGAAGTGGAGCTGCCGGGATTAGAACCGGCGCCCATATGGGATCGCGGGGCTTTCAAGGCGAGGACTTTAGCCGCTAGGCCACGCCGCCGGGCCCTATTAAACAGTCTTGATGGAAGCTTTCTCCAGAAAGATGGCAGAAGAGCTGAGC
The DNA here is from genome assembly GCF_030435755.1 of Ochotona princeps. Lineage (NCBI taxonomy): Eukaryota > Metazoa > Chordata > Mammalia > Lagomorpha > Ochotonidae > Ochotona > Ochotona princeps. The sequence goes on along the minus strand of NC_080834.1, from coordinate 8,366,687 downwards.
CATGGCACATCATTATTACCAGGTTTCCATTGCTGAGAATAAATGCACATTCATATTAGAGGATATAAGCAGAACTGTCAGTATTCACCCCTGGCAGATATTTGGAGTGAACCACCTACCCAGCTCACCCATCAAGTGCAGGGGGAAGATAAGATAGCAGCAGCAGATACTACTGGAACCTAAGAGAAGACAGGATGAAACCAAAATTCCCTCAGAGGGAAAAATGTTTATTCTGAGTTATGCGTTAGTGGTTCAAAGAGATTTACTTCAGTGGAAGTGAGGAGGCAATATAGGTGAGTGAGCATTAAAAAAAAAAAAAGGAAATAGGAAAAGGTAAGGTTAGGCTGGGAAAATGTTTTAAGTAGGACATGGAAAGGAAGGTGGGATTCAAATTTTGTGTTCTTCCTCCACCAACCATTTCAGAATTGGGAGACACAAATCTGTTGATCTGCCTGGCCAGATCAGTATTGGTGAATCGGGTCAGCAATATTCTGAGTTGTCTTTAAGGTTAACACATGGATATCTTGCTTCTGTTGGGCTTTGGTTAGGAGAACCAATAATATGCTTTGTGTAGTTGGTATGAGCCCAGTAGTAAGGAGAAGGCAGAATACACAGCTGTTTATCAACATGTTCAAGGAAAAGGCAATTAAAATAATTAAAAGGCATATTAGTTTGGGTATAAAAACTTGAAATTCATGCATATGGGGGACAAGGATTTTCAGACACTTTTTGAAGCATCCTCATATGAACCAAACCTCTAACAAATTAAATCTATCTTTTAAAGTCCATTTTCCTTGAAGCTTTTGAAATTTTTTTGTGACTGAAGTTATTGAAATTCAGCTTTAGAAGTAAATACACAATTTTTGGATACTAGCCTGAAAAAGTTTAGAGAAAACAAGAATCAAGATAGCAGGATAGGCCAAGAACACATTTAAATAGATGGAAAAACATCAGCCAGTATGAAGCAGAGAGCTCACATCCCAGCAAAAAGGAGAGCACAGAATGGCAACGGAGGAGAACCTGGAGACTGACAGACAGGGGAAGGCAGCAGACACAATGGTGTGGTGTTGTAGTGACTGATGCCCAAGTAGCATTCAGCCAGCAGTGGTCTGAACTGCACTGGCAGCTGGAACTCCACCAGCAACAAGGTGGGAAGGGGCATTCACTGGGAGCTGAGGAGGTGAACCCAGACCAAGAGTAGCCTGTCCAGCTGGTCTGTTTCATTGGACCAGGAGGAGACAGAGAGCAGCAGAAGTGCCCGAAGTTGGTGTAGAAGCAGGCGGATTTCACATACCAGTTCACCCACTAGAGCTGAACTGGGCACCATTCTGTGTAGGGAAGTAAAGGCTACGTATACAATATTAAAAATAAAATTAAAAATTAAGAAAGAAGAGTGAGCCCAAGGTCAGGGGTTCCTGTGGGGCTTAGGTAGCCTGGCTCAGGTTCTTGTCCCACCTGTGAAAACTGGTCCTCCTCAGTGGAAAAGACAGAGAGTGGACAGCTGGCCCAGGTCCACATGGAGAATATGGCAGCCCATTGAGCCCTACAGGGGACATATGTACCATTCCACAGTAAGGAGGACAGAATAAACTGGTCAACTACTCCAGCCAAACGATGACAGCAAATATCTGGGTGAATGGAGACTCTGAATTTGACTAAGTCAGATCAGCGAGATTGGAAACATTTCACACCTATCAAAACCACCTGGACAGGACCCTCAGAGGGTGCACCCTATAGTGATGTTGAATTGATATTTAGTGGGCATTCCCCATCCCTGGGTACTGGGGCAGGTGGGAGGCTGGGTGTGGCTTCCCACCTTATCACTTCCCTCACCCCACAAAAACAAACAAACAAAAAGCAGAAAGGAGAAACAGAAAATTTCCCTAATCCTTGATCCACCCCATTTTAATCAACTATGTTAACATAACCTAAAATTTTTTAAAAATTAAGAAAGAAGAAACTAGAAAGTATTGGTGAAGAAGTCAGCTACAAAGTATTTAAAGATGATTTTCTAGTTTAAGTAAATTGTACATAAAAGGACAGATACAGACAAGTGGAAGAGCGCTCTTGCGGCGTCATACACGAAGTGATGAGAAGAGCTATAAACATACTCCCTGAAGGTAAATTGACTTAGCGGCCTTATGACCTTGACAAAAGAATGACATTTCTCTGGATGTCATTTTATTTCCTATGTCAGATTTGTGTGTGTAATAATTGTAATAATGGGGTTGTTTAAAAGTTTAAATGAACATACTATCGTATATTGTAAACATCAGGTAAATGGGATACATGGAGGGCTTCGGGTTTGCTTCCTGAATAATAAATCCATGGATGTGACGGTGTCATTAACTGAGAAAAGGAATGTGTGGGAGAAGAGGAGGAGAGGAGTTTCAGAAATCAAGGTGTCCAAAATCAATATTTGGTTATTCCAAGCTTAGGGCAGGTAATCCTGTCAGGTTTCTGGCTGACAGAGGAAAAGAGGATTAGAAACATTTCAGGCTATTGTGGATGGAAAAAGCCACCCCACTCTCACGACAAACCATAGCTACAGAGATACTTAGAGGCCAAGCACAAGGAAGTTGAAGTTATTGCGTAATGAGATAGGTCTAGGTCCTTTAGAAGCACGATTCATCCGGGACAGTGGCTGGGACGTTAAAGAGGGAGATATTTTGAAATAATAACTATAAGGATTGAAATAGTCATCTGGTCAGGAATAAAAGAAATGTAAATTCATCTGCCTGTAGAATCTTTCTGTAAAATGTCTTTTCAGACCCCATTTTCCACACAGGTGGTAAGTTTTAAAATTTAGACATTTTATGCCAATCATAAAACCCTGAATTTTTCCGGGATGCATGTTAGCAATGTAACCTGACCAGTTGTCTAATATGATTTCAGGTTGTTGAAAAGTATGTGGTGTTCATGCATGTTTTTGTATGTGTGTTTTATTATATTGTGGTGGTCTAAAGAAACGCCATTCACAGAATTTCAATTGCGTTGTGTTAGGTTTCATCAGAACAGGCCCACATGTTTCTTAAAAATTGGGCTAAGTAAATTATTAAGCATATTATGCATAATCAGACTTTCACAATAATCTCTAAAAGGCACAACCTTTAGGAACCTAACATCATGATGTTGTCTAGATTTGTCCTCTCTTTATCATGTTGTCAACAGTGAAGAGGGGAACATCTCACCTTTTCTTATACGTATTGATTACGGCCCATAAAGGAACTGCGGGGGATTTCTACATCACTGTGTCTATTTGCACATACAGTGTATGGATTTGCTCCAGGTTTGTTTCCTGCTGTGCAGTCATCCCTTCCCTCCACTATACATGCAATGTGACTGAGAGATGAGTGTGTTTCAGCATGAATAGTTATAAGAATTAGCAAAATATTCATCCTATGGGACATGGAAAAAAGTTTTTGAGGAGTATTTGGGCTCATAAATATCACTTAGATGGATCCTTCTATTCAGTGCTGTGGATATAACCATCTTGATGCTGATGGTTAGAGATAAACTCAAGTAAAAAGATCGCAATGAATTTCGGTCACTGTTTATTGAGTTCCACCTATGTGACAGACAAACCGTTTATCGTCCACATAATCTTTCCCGTTAGATAATACTATTCCCATTTTACAGGAATGAAAATTGGATCTCAAAGATAAATTTCCGGGCATCACACCTGTATCAAATAGTAAATCCAACATGCAATCCTATTTCATCTCATTGTAATGTATTTTTTTTTCTCTCAACGGGAAATACTGATTATGTGGCTCCAGTCTTGCGTACTGGAGCTCAGTTTGTAGAAGATTTCTCCTTCTTCATTATGCTCAGTGAATATTAACAGCCTTGTGTACTTCCTTCCAAGTGTTGGAACTGTATAACAGCAACATCTACAGAGATTTGATCCTTCAAGATTGTTTTCATGATATTTAAGCTGTCTGGTTCCTTGAAGTTCAGATGAACAAGAAATTTATTTTAAGTCAAGCTAAAAGACAGCTATTATAATATTTTCTATGGTAAATATTTTAAACTGTTTCATCTATCCAACTGCCTTAATTTGACTTCAGGACTTATACTTTCTGCTATGTTTGAAGCCATCATTTTGCTTAGAGAATGAGAGGACTCTTGGTAGATTTCATGAACGTCTTCTTCCTTACTTCCACTTTTTCCAATATTCATACTTGTAGGTCACTTTCTGAAGAGTTGCCATGTCCATTGCTTTACAATCAATCATATCCTGTTCAAGGTGTGTTATGCATGCTTTTGGGTAACAATTTGGTGGTTAAAGAATCAGTCGAATAGTTTTCCTTGCATTCTTGCTGATGCCCTATCCTGACCACATACTTGGTTCTGGGAGCTCTGCTTTGTCTTGTGGATTGTAAACACTCGTTTTGCTCTCACTGCTTTGTGCTGCGTTTCCCTGAGCTGCTTTCTGCATCATTCCTTCTGGGTGCCGAAGTCTAGTTTCCCAGCTCCAAGCTGCATAACTGATTCCCATCTGCCTGTGGCCATGTTACCAGCCTGCCTACCAACACCTAAGCACATATCCTATCAATGTCCTTCTCATCTAATCCACCTACGTCAGCTCTCCCTTGAGAACACATCTTTTTTGGTGCATGTTTTTCCCTCTAAATCTTGATCTGAGATAAGTAATGTCAGCTGAACTATAAATTGGGCAAAATCATTAATTGATTGAAGTGTAGCTCTAATTTAGAAATATCGTTAATATATTGAATGGTTTTTCTTTGTAATGCTTGAAAGCAATTAATCACCTTTCTCTGTCAAGTCACATGGTAAGCAAAGCTATGTTTGGTTTCCGCTCTTCTTAAAGAGGTAAACACGACTATTATACATGAGGATGCACTTGATCAACTTTTCTAAATCTCCATTTATAAAGCTCTTACAATAGCTTTATTTTTGGCCAGAGTTTACCTCAATGAGGCCATCGAAATGATACCCACTGAGAATAGAAAGGAAATCTTCCAATAATTGGTCTAAAATCCACGAGGTCTCCTGTCAACAGTCAAATGCTTCGTAACAAGTTTGAGTCACAGGGAGACACCTTTCCCTACGGAGGGGTAGTACCTCCTGTGAGTTTCTGTCCTGGAGTGTCTGCTTACAAAGCAACAACCAAAGAGAACTGTAGAGGAGAACAGTTACTGATATCAGAAACAACAATTCAGTGGATGTGTTCTCTGGAAAACTGTCCAGAAACCATTGCCTTAACTGTCACACTTAACCTTTGCTTCTGACATCTAGTGGCCACTGTAATCATTGCAGTTCAGAATATCAGATTGATGGTTAAAGGCCTCCCAACAGATGGGACATTGTTAAAATACAACATGAATTAAGGACTTCTTCACAGTCCTGTACATACCTTCCAAATGATTCTTTCTGCTGTGTTTTTAAAATGTGATCCTAAGACATCATACATTTTTAGGATTTAGAATTCTCAAGCAATTTCAATTAATAACATAATCACGGAATAGAAAGAATAACAAAGCTTTGTAATTCTTTAATTTTCAGTCCATTGGAAAAAAAGGCACATGCTTTTTTGATTACAGTTTATCATGTTTCCATCTTGAAAACTGAAGCTACAATGTAAATTTGTCTGTACCTGCAATACAGTGAAAATGGTTACGATTCATGGGCTTGGTTTGGGGGCTTAAAAAGTTGAACAACATACATGATTTTGAACATTGTCTGAAATATAGTAAACCCTATTGCTATTATTTTTGGGGATGATGATAATAAGCATTATGTAATTGTTAACTCATCACAATAGTGATCGTGTTGCCTAAGGAAAAATGTTATTTTCTCCAAATATTAAGTATATCTTCTTGGAGACCTCAAGTGTTTTGTTGCTGTTTTTCATTTTATGACACAGTTTCATAGGTTCTGGGATTCCCCTAACCCTCCCCCAGTACCTCCCCCCATGTTGGATTCCTCCACATTATTGAAGTAGTACAGTTCATAGCCAGTCATGATTCTTTCATTATGAGCATGTACCATGCATGAAATGCAGCCTCTTATTGTCTAGATAAATTTAACAGTTTCCTTGGGAAACCAACCTGGTCTGAAAGTAGAGCTGCCAGAATATCATCCAATGAAAAGTCCCAACATAATATCAACAACAGTTTACAACATCATGGGGTTAATTAACATGGTATTGAGTGACCAATATGTTAGAAAATGCAAGTTCTTACCTACATCCTGTGACTACTTCATTGACATCTCAATTTTAGTTTATACACAACCAGCTGCTGTACACCTTAAAATGGTACAGAAGAACAGTAAACTTCCTTCGGGACTCAGGAGAGGAGCTTTCTCTGGTCCTTGCTTAGTTCCAACTTTGGACCCCCACCCTCTCTTGCAATGACCTTCAGGGTCACTCTGGAGCCCCCTCCACCAAAAAAAATTAGATTAGATAGAGACCAATGAGGAAATCTTAGAACAGACAGGAAACAGTCAGCTTAGACTCCCATATACTTTACTAGGTAGGACACAGTGATTAGTTACTCCTCACTAAGGTGTTGAAGATTTCTGTGCACACCCCTCCTAAAACTTTTCTGAGCCTCAAGTATTATATGTGAAATTCAACAGTCATAGAAATTCAAAGCTGACGTCATAGGGATTCTAAATCTTCAGTTCTACTTGAGTTCCTCTTATTCACATATATGGAAACTTTACTTGATGCAAGTTACACAAGATATTTGAGCATGGAATGCTAATCTGGGTTTCCCAGAGCAGGAACTGTGGCACAGTGGGCACATGAGCATCACACTCACATCGGAGCACCAGTTTGAGTCTTGGCTGCTCTGCGTCCCTTCCTTCATCCTGCTAATGCACCTGCAATACAGCAGAAGATGGCTAGGTGTGTGGGCCCCTGCTATGCACGTGGGAGAACTGGATGGAGTTTCTGATCCACAGTTTTAGCCTGACCCAGTCCTGTTGTGTGGCCAACTGGGCAATGAACCAGTAGATGCAAAGTCTCTCTATTTTGGGTTCTGCCTGTCCCTCCATTGCTCTGATTTTCAAACAAACAAGTAAAATAAGCACATCATGTACAAAATAATTTAGGTTCCCCCTTCAATCAGCATCATAAATGTATCATATTTACCTTCAAACTAATGCTTACAAATGAATTTTACTCTCAAAGAGACTGTTTCTTTTCTATGCATAACTATGGATATACTATGTGCATATAATAAACGTTGATATAACTCTACATTTTGAGAAAAAGATTTGAAAAATGCAATAATATCAAAAAGCGATTTTCAGCATTTAAGAATTAATAGTGAAGATAAATAAATGTTTTTTAAAGATTTATTTATTTTTGTTTTTAAAGTAGATTTTACAGAAAGAGAAGGAGAGACAAAGAGATCTGCTGGCTCACTCCCCAAACTGTGGCAAGGGTCAGAGCTCACCTGATTTGAAAGCAAAAGTCAGCAACTTTCTCCTGACCGCCTACATGGGTTCAGGGACCCAAGGACTTGGTCCATCTTCCACTGCCCTCCCAGGCCACAATCAGAGAGCTAGATCAGAAGTGGAACAACCTGGACATGACCAGTACCCATGTGTGCTGCCAGGGCCAGCAGAGGACTATCCTGGAAAGACCGATGCAAAATTCCATCACAATTTCATTACTTATGTACACACACATTAGAATACTGCAAAGGATTTGTGGGCAGGTACGTAATTTATCACTTAGATATTGGTTAGTACGCCTGCGGTCCGTGGGGAGGCTCTGGGTTAGCTCCTGGTCCTGGCTCCTTTCCAGCTTCTTGCTAATACAGACTCTATGGGGCTCCAGGCAATGGCCGCCTGCTCTAAGAGAGCCTCTTCCCAGGGGCTACAGACATCTGAGGGGTGAACCAGTAGATAGAGGTTGCTCGCTCTCTCTGTCCCTCTTTATCCAGAGCTCTCAAAACAAAAACAAAACAAAAAGTCCACAAATGGAATTAAATGATAGTGCATATTTTCCATAAATTTATTGAAGGCTTCATATATATATATATATATATATATATATATATATATATATTCTTAAAGCAATTTCAAAAGCTTAATGTAAAAATATGAACTTGAAGTAGGAGCTTATTCTAGTGTATGTTTTTTAATCCATGAGTACTATGTTCATAATATGCATGTTCAATGGATTTTTGAATATCCTTCATACATTATATTGACGTATGTCCTTTTATACATTTTTATAAACAGATCTATCTCTTTCAACTGCCAGGCTTAAGTTACACATATTTTATAAATTGTACTGTTCAACTAGATCACATTTTCATATTAATATTTACCTATCTTGGTTGCATTTTTAGCTTATATGCTTACATAAAATTGATTTAGTTAATTTCCTTTTTAAATCAAACATGATTAAAAAGGCAAGTTAGGAGGTTGATTAAAGTGGGGGGGGGAGGGGAGGAGACAATGAAGAAAAATTGGTAGTGTGTTTGAAAGCCCTGCTTCTCTCTCATTCTTTAAACCAAGGCCATTATGTGGCAGTGAATGCTATCACATCCTGGAAAGAAAGAACATTTGGACTCACTTGTGTTGACCTGGTTCTGAAGGGAGCGTAAGTGCAGCGTTTGGTTGGGGGGACATCAGCTAATAAGCTTGGGAATCTGGCTTCTGTAAACAGCCACAAATAAGTTGATTTTGAGGTGATTCTTACTTTACATATTCCTCTGTATATTTTTTAGAGAATTTTAAAAAAATTTTATTGGAAAGTCAGATATACAGAGAGGAGAAGAGACAAAGAGGAAGATCTTCCATCCAATGAGTTACTGTCCAAGTGGCTACAATGGCTGGAGCTGAGCCAATGAGAAGCCAGGAGCCAGGAGCCTCTTCTGGATCTCCCACACAGGTGCAGGGTCCCAAGGTTAGGTCAGCCCTCGACTGTTTTCCCAGGCCACAAGCAGGGAGCAGGATAGGAAGCAGGCCCGCTGGGTTTGAACCATCTTTCGTATGGGATCCTGGCACATTCAAGGTGAGGACCTTAGCCACCAGGCTACTGCCCCAGGCCCTATACATTTAGTATTGAATTGTAAATATGCTTATTTTAACTGTGCATGGATATATATTTCCTGTGTTTTCTCAGAACCAAAGAGAGGACTGAATGACAAAAAGATGTACACATGGGTGTGTGACTAGGGACAGGCTGGGGAGGGGCAATGCTATCACTCAAGAACATGAGCTACTCTGAGAAAGCGGCTGATCCAGAGTCTCATGACAGAAAGCACCGTGTGAACTGATATTCGAATTACAAGCAGTTTTCCAAATGTCTGTATTCTAAGAGAAGTGCAAAGAATAGTGCAAAATTACGTGAGGATATGACCAGAGAAAGAACTGAGCTACATCCTTTCTTTCTACACTTTTTATTTATTTACCTATTTAGTCATTTGAAAGGTGGACCAACAGAGGCAGATGAAGTGAAATCTCCAATCCTTGCTTTCTATCCAACTGCGTGCAGTAGCCCAGGCTGGGTCAGACCAAGCAATGAGCCCAGGCCTCAATCCGGGTCTCTTATGTGGGTCCTCGATCCGTCTCCAGCAGTCTACCAGGGAACGCATTAGAGGGATGTTCGATTCCACAACACAACTGGAACTGGAGGCCAGGCACTCTGCTATGGGAAGCAGTTGTTCCAAGCAGCATCTTCAACACTGTGCAAGTTGCTTGCCCCACCGACCTTTCTTTGAATATAATTTAACCACTTCCATTCATTATGTTTTTATTGTTTGAAAAAAGCAGCAAAGACATCTGGAAGTATCCCAAATCATACTGAAGTTAGAAATAACTTCACACATATATGTACACTATACATGTTTATATATGCATGCTTTTATATTTATGCTGTTTATCACTTAATAATGAAATCATATATTTCTCACTAGTCCTCATTTATTATGCAAGAAAAGCAGAAAATTATTGAGAACACTAGCAATGCTGAGTGGTACCCAGAGACAGCGCCATGGGTCCTCATATCTGTCTTAAGGGCAGCCTCATATCTGTCTTACCTTACCATAGGGTAAGTGAATAGGAGAAGTCGAGTGCCAAGTTCCCGTATGGAGACAGGTTCATTGTGAATGTCCTGGCGGCTATGCCAGCGTGAGGAATTGGAACATGTGATGGACTGTCACACCTGCATCCAGCTTGCTGACAGGGAGAATCACTGAAGAAGAATCTTCTAGAAGCCAAACACATGAAATGACTTATGAAGGGCACTTTCTCTTCCTAATAGATAAAAGTAGAAATAATGATAGTGTCAAATAGAATATTAATGCACCCATATTTAGCATATTTCTCTGAGCTCTGAATCTTCCATTTGAGAATGAATTTTTCTGGTTATTTCGATGAGGGGTAGATTAGCTATAAACCTGTTAGTAAAGGACATTTTCCATAAAGAAAAAAAAAAGGTCACATGTTCTCCATTATGTCACTGTTGAGATTATTTTCACATCCATCTCACTAAATAGTTTGTACATGTAATTCCCGTTTAAAGCCACAATTTAATTTTGTGATTTATTAACTTGTGTCGGACTGACTGAAACAAAGCCAGCTAGCTTGGAGAAAATCTGTGATCTTGAGTAAATATTGCACATTACTGACTTGCTAACATACTGCATATTGGATATTCTTACATTCTTATTAGGCTACATCAGTTATGGAGAAAGACATGACATGCTAAAGGAAAAAAGGCAGCATTCAACAAATCAGCAATCCATAGTGGTATTTTTTGATACCAATAGATTCTGCTTAAGTCTGTGACTATTAGCCAGTAAAGATATTTGGTGACATAATCCACCTCTAATTTTCTTTCTCTGAAGCCAGCTCTCAGATCCACTTATTTCCAACCAATCAGACTACAAATGCACATTTTTCTGTGATTACCTATAAGAGTACAATGTTAATTTAGGCTTTCTACGTTCCTTATGATTTACGCTGGTAAACTCAGACAAATTCATTCTTGAAATCAATCTGGGGGAAAAAAACCAAAGGGTCTATAATTTCAGATTATTTGACTGTTCACTGGCAAATGATTACATAGCATAATCATGCATGGCTCCTCAATCTACATTTTCTGACATTGCTTCACATTCTCTCTGGCAGATGAGACCTGCGAAAGAACAGAACAATAACAGGAAATACCAGACCACTGGGTTATTTTATATCTACTTAGTTGCTTCTCTAAGATAAAATGTCTTTAGGACACCAGCAGAATGATGAATATCGGAACTACTTAAGACATGTCATATTTGTGCACATGTGCAGGCACACACGTATGCCCCACACAAGTGTGTACACACGCACACACATGCACACACTTTAAGCAATGAACCCATCAGGGAGCTCCACCCTAATTTAGGCTCAAGCTTTCAAAGAAGTCATTTGTTTTTCTTCTTTTTCTTGACACTACTACATCAAAACAGTACCCAGGCATTAGACAGTATTTATTAGCTTGTAGGGCCAGAGACAATGATCCATTCAGTCAGAGTACATGTAACTCAATAGTCCTAATCTCACATAATTTCCAGCTCTACTTTCAAAACCAGTAACGAACCATTTGTATCATTTTTAAAAATTGTTGGTGACAGTAGCAAAAACATAAAGGAAGTTCTGTCATGTGTGTGTGTGTATGTGTGTGTTGTGTATTTTCAACACGAAAAGCTTCTTTACTCTTTCATTTGGTCAGAAAGTATCAAAAATGTGCATTATGTAAATAAGAAATAGCATCATTCTACAAAGGGAATATACAACAATTATCTCTATAAATTATTTCTATATAAATTTCTTGGGGGTATTTTAACCATGGTGAATAGTTTAGTATTATTTTTTATACCACCGCTAGGAAACAATTATGATGGTTTCTGCAAGACCATTGAAGCTATAATTTCAAGGGTCAGTTTTGCAAGGTATAATTTAAAAAGCACATTTCAGAGAGAGGATGAATTGTTTCAAGCACCAAGGAAAAGTTGAAATAATTTAATGCTAGGAAACAGAACTTGATGCTTCTCACATTCTAAGACAAATAATGAGAGACAAAGGCAGCAGGAACCATCTTCCCTCCAAAGTAGTGCTGTACTTTAGAAACTTACATGGGCCCGGCGGCGTGGCCTAGCGGCTAAAGTCCTCGCCTTGAACGCACTGGAATCCCATATGGGCGCCGGTTCTAATCCCGGCAGCTCCACTTTCCATCCAGCTCCCTGCTTGTGGCCTGGGAAAGCAGTCGAGGACGGCCCAATGCTTTGGGACCCTGCACCCGTGTGGGAGACCCGGAAGAGGGAGACCCCAAAGAGGTTCCTGGTTCCCGGCTTCGGATCGGCGCTCACCGGCCTGTTGCGGTCACTTGGGGAGTGAATCATCAGAAACTGATGAAATAGTAGTAATTTCACATTAGTTCAGAAACCCTTTCAAGATTTGGATGTGCATGCACTCAAAAAAATTAAATCTATATATGCGCGCGCGCACACACACACACATTCTCTCACACACACATACACACACATATATAATTTTATTGGTGTCAGTGATCTCAAATGAATGTTTGTCTAAAAGTGTTAGGTAAGATGGTGATAGGCATGAATTCTTCATGAGAACCAAGGGTGTTTAATGTAATAGCTTTCTAGGGCAGATACAAAAAATGACCAAAAGCTTGGTGACTCAAAATGATGGAAATTAGTTCCAAAGGCCTGGAACTATGGTGCTGGTAGAGCTGTGCTCCCTCCAGGGCTCCGCAGGGAAGTCATTCCTGGTCTCTTCATTTCTGTGTCTCCACACACTCTTTATGGAAAAACTTCAATCTCTGTTTCTGCACATTTTTTTCTTTTGTATCTCCTTCTTTCTGACTTTCATTTGCCTTTGAAAATAGGACCCATCTGTGTATCAAAGACGGTTTCATTTCACAATCCTTAACTTACCTATGCAAAGAACTGTTTTCCAAATAATGTTGTATTTAGTTTCCAAGTGTGAGCATATACACATATTTCTTGGAAAATGAAATTTGCTTTACTACAGTCAGTGGGCAATACCTTTTTTTTACAACTTATTACCCTTACACCATTGATTCAGAAAAGCCCTCAAAATACTGCTGAGTAGAATATACTTAACCCATAGCAATGTACAGAAATTGAAACAGGAAGCCACACCTTAAGCTTAGGAGGAGTTGGTGTACGTCATGACTGATGCCACCGAACTGAACGTTAGCCTGACTGTAATGAGATATTTCTGCCAGCCCCATGACTCTCTATCAGTCGGCCACTAATTGATATCACTGTTTCCAGTAAAAATGGATCTCAAGAAGATGGCCACACTTCAAAAAACATGGAATTTTTCTTTCTTAAGAGCTTATCATCCTGTACAATAATAAGTGAAATGAGCCTAATATTTTTGCCAACAGAGACCTTAAACATTCATGTACCTGTTAATGTTTCATAGAGCAATATTACTGCTGAGGTTGTGGTGCAAACAAACTACTAAAAACTGGACAATTTCAGCTGTGAATAATAATATTTGATTTAGAGTGATAAAGGAGTTAAATAAAACTGGACTAGTATGTACTTGACATTTTAAAGAAACATAGGAGAATCATAAGCAGAGGCAGGACACATGATTTTGGTAGGATGAAGAAATAAAAGCTAGAAAAATACTTTCCTAATGATGGAGTATTGTGGTTGGAGAAGCCTCGGTTTAGAAATCAGGAAGTAAAGTGAGGATGACTTGTATCTGTCAATAAGGAGTTTTCCCTTGAACTATAGAAATTCCATAATAAAAACTTTAGATCCGTAGGATGAGGTTCTTCTAACGTAGCTCTGGTGCTTCTCTATTCCTACATAATGAGATTATTGTAAACTTAGTGAATTAAAGCAATACACATATTCATTTTGGTTTTTTTAAACATCTGTCTTATTTTAACTGACATGAAGTAGTTGTGCGTATTTATGAAATACAATGTGACGGTTTAATATATGTATGTTGTCTGTAATGATCAAATCAGGAAAACGGGAACATCTATCTCCTTATACTTTTTTTTTTAAGATTTATTTTATTTTTATTACAAAGTCAGATACACTGAGAGGAGGAGAGATAGAGAGGAAGTAGAGCTGCCGGGATTAGAACCAGCGGCCATATGGGATCAAGGCGAGGACCTTAGCCACCAGGCCACGCCGCCAAGCCCAGTCTCCTTATACTTTTTTAAAAATGTCTTTGTCCTAGCAATATCTTCTAGGTAGTTTGAATGAGTACAGATAATTATTGACCACCAAAGCTACCTTAGTGTGCTCTACCACATTAGAAGGTATTCCTCCTACACAATTGCACCCCTTTACCCATTAACCCCACCTCATTCTTCCCTCTTCCTGCAAATATTTCTAAGCCTTTGTAACTATTATTCTACTTTCTCCTCTTATAAATTCATTGTGTTAGCTTACACAATATCATATACATAAGAATAATCAGTATTGGCCTTTCTGTGGCAAGTCTTTCTATTTCATTTAGCAGTATCTTCAAATTCCATCTATGTGAAGAAACACAGTTGTGAATATCTCCAAAAGTCTGTGGCGAAATGTGATTAGGAGAGAATTTTATTTTGGCACAACAAAATGTTAAAATCCAAGCATAACTTTTTCAATAATGTGCATGTTTCATGTATGTTTGAAGACTTCATCATATGCCTTGACAGATTTTTTTTACCAGAATAAACTTACCTCTCATTCCATTTTTAAAGAACTTAATCATGTAAGTGTTATTCTTAGCTCCTGTTTGCGGTATGGCTCAGCCATGCTCTCTCATTCAGGATGTCACAAGGACACATTTGAGGTATAAGGGAGGATTATAATCTTTTCAGAGATTCAATTAGAAAAGAATTTGTTTCCCGGATCCTTAGATTGTTGGCAGAAATGATTTTTTTTGTTACTCCAGGACTCACAACAGCCTTCCTCTTCAGAGCCATCAAGCAAAAGACTGTAGAACATGTCTGTTAGGAGGATGGAATCTTAAATAACATGAAGCAGGCCTAGCAATGATATCTGTGATAAGGTCATTATAACGGTGACTTTCAGCACTTGGCTGTACTCTGCTGGTTTGAATGGAGGAGGAACCATACACATAAAGATTTCATTTAGGCAAATGAAATAGGAGGTAAAGATCATTAATCCCAAATAGCAAGGTCAGGTATATCCTTGAATTCTCTACTTCACACTTGCAAAGAATCTTTTGTAAAATTTTATTCCTTTTGCTTTCAGTGAAGAGTGGGTGATGAAGATGAAGTGTACATCATCACTGCTATACGTTTTACGGATTTAAAAATAGAATGTAAGGGAAAACAAAAAAGTTTCTGTTGATATAATTCCCTATAATAGAAATCATGTAGCAAGCAGACAAGCCTGCTCAATGAATTTGTGAATACCTATTTGTTGATCTATTTTGGCAAAACCATGATTAAGAAGATAATTTATCACAGTAGAAGATTTTTCTTGTGTGTTATAAATTACTATAATAATACACTGCACCTGATTGTTATTAATTTTGTGAGGTCTGATTTATCATTTTGTGTTTGAAGAGAGACAAATGAAAGCCTATTTGCTTGGTATCCACAGAGGTGGTGTGCCCAAGATGCTCAAGAATAATCATTAGAAATTGGAAATTATAGTTCCTGGACCAGAGTCTGTGATTGCATCGATATCTTAATCTAGTTGAATCTCTTAGCTTTTAAAGTTGCTGCATGTCGTACTGCATGAAGGTTTTTGTAAAGCTAACCCAGGCTGTAACAGTATCTGCAGACATTTTGTGCTATTACAACCAGAAATTTGCTCCTGATCTCCGGTAGCTACCTTCCTATTTGGATGCTGTCAAATATCCCTCAGTGAGCATGACAGCACTTCCCTCCCAACTAAGAATCAGTTGGCTCAAACTTCACAAAGGCATAGAAGCCCTGATTAATAAAGTAATAAAAGAGAACAATGGACAAGATTATCAAAATATGAGAAAGAAGGACCATCATATCACTTGAAGAAAAACACTTAGCAAAGAGTATTAGCAAGAGCAAATTCTCAAAGCCAGAGAGTGACTTGCACAACTAGAAAAAAAATAATCTGTTGGAGGGATTTAAAATGACATCTTGTAGATTCTCCTCAATTCTTTTGCTACTATTTTTTTAAAAGATTGATTTATTTTTATTGGAAAGGTGGATATACAGAGAGGAGAAGAGACAGAGAGGAAGATCTTCCGTCCAATGGTTCACTCCCCAAGCGGCCGCAATGGCTGGAGCTGAGCCAGTCTGAAGTCAGGAGCCAGGAGCTCTTCCAGGTCTCCCATGTGGGTGCAGGGTTCCACGGCTTTGGGCCATCCTCAACTGCTTTCCCAGGCCACAAGCAGGGAGCTGGATGGGAAGTGGGGCTGCCGGGATTAGAACTGGCACCCATATGGGATCCTGGCGCATGCAAGGTGAGGACTTTAACCACTACACTATAGTGCCAGGCCCTTGTAACTACTTTAAAATATGTATTTATTTTTATTGGAAAGGCAAATCAGATTTATAGAGAGAAAGAGAGACAGAGAGAAAGATCTTCCATGTGTTAGTTCACCCCCCAAATGACCCAATGGCAGAAGCTGAGCCAATATGATGACAGAAACCAGGAGCCAGGAGCTTCTTTCGGTTCCTCCATCTGGGTGCAGGTTCCCAAGGCTTCAGTCCATCCTGTATGACTTGCTTTCCCAGGTCATACACAGGGAGTGGAAGGGAAGTGAAGCAGCTGGGACATGAATTGGCACCCATATGTAATCCCAGCACTTGCAAGGTCAGAAGTTAGTCAGGCCCAGATTTCCCTCAATTTTTTTGAGCACAAGGAACAAGAAAAAGTAAAAATCTACTGCCAAGGGCCCGGCGGCGTGGCCTAGTGGCTAAAGTCCTCACCTTGAAAGCCCCGGGATCCCATATGGACGCCGGTTCTAATCCCGGCAGCTCCACTTCCCATTCAGCTCCCTGCTTGTGGCCTGGGAAAGCAGTCGAGGACGGCCCAATGCATTGGGACCCTGCACCCGCGTGGGAGACCCGGAAGAGGTTCCAGGTTCCCGGCTTCGGATCGGCGCTCACCGGCCCGTTGCGGCTCACTTGGGGAGTGAATCATCGGATGGAAGATCTTCCTCTCTGTCTCTCCTCCTCTGTGTATATCTGGCTGTAATAAAATGAATAAATCTTTAAAAAAAAAAATCTACTGCCAAACGTGAGTATTTTATTATTTCTATGAGCAAAAATCAAGAAAAAAAAATATATCAAAGAAGGAAAACTGTAGATCAACATCAATAATTAACAGAAATTCAAATTGCTTAATAAAATACTAGGTGGTGATTTCAACAATATATCAAAAAGATCCTGCACCAGGACCAGGTAGGATTCATCCCTGGTAGGCAGGGTTGGTTCAACCAAAGCAGATCAATGCACATAACACATTGTGCTAACAAAACTGAAGAGTAAAAATCATATGGTTTTCTCAATAGATGCACAGAAAGCATTTGTTAAAGTACAACTTCTTTTCATGATAAATCTCTTAAGCAAATAAACTATAGAAGAAACATACCCCCTCTCATGCAATCAAAGCAAGATTGACAAATCAATGAATACCATTATATTGAAAGGGGAAAAGCTAGATATATTTACACAAAAATTTGGATCCAGACAAGGAAGCTCACTATCAACATTACTGCTCATTATAATTCTGGAATTTTTAACCAGAGCCATTACCAAATAAAATGGAATGGAAGAGATACAAATGGGAAAAGAGGAAGTCAAATTATCCTTGTTTGCAGATGGTACATCCTATACATAGGGGAACTAGAACACACCCATAAGAAATTGTTTGGAATCATGATAAAATCTGGTAAAATTGTAGGGTATAAAATCAGCACAAAAAATCAATTATTTTTGTATACACAAAAACCCCATGGACGAGAAAATACTTTTAAGACCAGACCAACTTGAAAGAGCTATAAAGCATTTTAATACCCTGAGATAAATGCAATCAAATAGGTGAAAGTTTCCTACACTAAAATTAGAAATAATTAAAGATATAAATAGAATATACAGAAAATTGGAAAATCTTCTATTTTATGTATTTGAAGACTTAATATCATCAAAAAGGTTCATACTACCTGAAGTAATTTACATATTCAATGTGATTACTATCAAAATACCTAAGATGTTCTTCTGAGGACTAGGGAAAGAATGACTCTAAAATTCATATGGAAATACGTGAAACCCTCAAAAAGCTAAAGCAACTGTAAGCAATAAGAATAAAGTTAGAGACATGACAATACCAGATTTCAAGACATATCACATAGTGCAGTTAAAATCGGAAGTGCTTGGTACTGGCTCAAAAATTGACATGTTGACTTTTGGAGTTGGGTCCCCAGAAATTAATTCACACCTCTGCAATCAGGAAGGCTCAAAGACTTGGGATGGTGCACTCACGTGGGAGATCTGGAAGAAGCTCCTGGCTCCTGTTTCAGATTGGCTCCGTTCCAGCCTTTGTGACCACTTCGGAGGGAATCAGTGGATGGAAGATCTTTCTTTCTGGTTCTTCTTCTTCTCTGCATATCTGCCTTTCCAATAAAAACAAACACATCTTTTAAAAACAAATCAACTAATTATCAACAAACCAGTTAAAATCACTCTCTGTAGAAAGCTTAGTCTCTTCAACAAATAGTGTTTAGAAAATTGTAGCTCTCTATGCAGAAACAATACCCTACCTAACACCATATACCAAAATCAACTCATAATAGATCGATGACTTCAACTTAAGTAATGAAGCCATCAAATTATAGATCAAAAGATGGGGAAATGCAGAAAGACTCCACCATAGGGAAAATGTCTTGGATAACTCAAAAGCAAAAATAATAAATACAAAAATGGATAAATGGGATTGTGTTAACTCCAGAAACTTCCTCACAACAAAGCAAACACTCAACAGAGGCAATTGAAAAATGGTATAATAGATTTTCAAATTATGTGTATGAAAAAGGATTAACATGCGGGATATGTAAGGTGCTCAGAAAGTTTAACAACAGAAAATAACAACCCAGCTGAGGATTTGGCTAAGTGTACAAACAGCATTTTTCAAATGATGAAATACAAATGGACAACAGACATGAAAAAAAAAATGCTCCAGATCAGTAGCCATAAAGGAAGTGTAAATAAAACCAAAATGAGGTCTCACCTGATCCCAGTTAGAATGACTGTCATTCAAAAATTAAAAGTAATACATGCTGGCAAGGATGTGGGGCAGAATGTAGCCTAATAGACTGTGGGAGGGAAAGCAAATAAACTTTAGGGAATACAATATGAAATTTCCTCAATCATCTGTATGACCCAGTCATTCCACATCTGGGAATCTATTCAATAGAAATGAGCATATGGAAGAGTTATCTGTACTTCCGTGTTTCAAGTAGCTCAGTGCAAAATACTTAGAATATGAAATCAACCCTGATGTCTGTCAGCTGGTGCATGGATAAAGGAATCATGGTATATTGACACACAGTGGAATACTACTCATCCATAAAAGAATGAAATGTTGTCTTTTGCAACAAAATGGATGGGACTAGAGGCTATTACTTGGTGAAATAAGCCAGTTCCAAAAAAGTAAAATAGCATGCATCCTCCCTAATGGTAACTAATAAACAGAGTACAAAAATCCATAATGTATAACTGAATTGCATATTTTGAGATTTGATTGTTTATAACCCTGTTTATATTGTTAAGAAAAGTGGCTTTTCTAATTTCTACTTATTAAATTCTGTATTTAGTGGAGGGTTAAGCTTATGACTATAAATAAAATTGAAATTATCTCAACATAAAAATTGAAAAGAAAAGTGGGTAGAAGGGAGAAAGGGAAGGAGGGAGATTAAGGTGGGAAGTATTACTATGCTTTTAAAACTGCATATATCAAATACATTACCTTTTTTACCTTTATATAATTACAAAGTTAAACCAAATTTTTAAACCAAGCAAATCATTAAATCAAATGCATTTTTTAAGACTAGAAGCAAAATATAAGTAATTACATTTCACTATTGTACGTAATTGCTGAGGATCTATGGTATTAAATGCGTAATAAGGACTTAAATGATTTGCAAATTTGCATATCAATTAATTTTATTTAAGATTTTAGGGTCCCACTCATCCAACTTTAAAATGGAGAGATTGCCCAGAATAGCTGAATGGACCCATTGTAATAATTGGGGTCCTTAAAACTAGATGAGGTAGTCAAAATGAAGTATCTGGGATAATGTGGCTGAGGAGGTACAATCAGAAAGATGGGGCTTGTGGGACAATGTCCAGGAAATGCTTGGTCTCTCGAAGCTGGAGAAGCTAAAAAATGGATGTTCTTCCCTCCCCTAAAGCCCCCAAAGCAAAAATAAGGCCTTTTTAATGTATTTAATTCTGTGTTTGACTTCACTACAGAACAACTAATTTGTCTTATAAACATCTAATCAATACATCATGCTTTCCATACATTGATCTTTCTACTTATTATCATGGGTTCTTTATTTGAAAGAGATTGAACCCATGATTATAAAGTAAATTGGACACTGCAAACATTAAAAGAAAAATAAGCTATGAAGAGGAGGGAGTTTGAGATTGAGGAAGAGGAGAGTGAGAACTACCATTATATTCTTAACCATGGAGAAGGATATGTTTCCGCAGGACATTCCACAATGCCTACACATAACAAAACAGTGTGTAGTCCTTCATAACTATGTATATTGTGTCTGCTTAGACACTGAATAACACATTACTATGAAAGGACAAAAACAGTATGATATACATGAATTATCTTTCCTTTAAATAAACTGTCTTTAAACATAACACAATGAAATAATACAGCATGCATTCTTTTGTATGTGGCTTCTCTTGCTCAACCTTGCATGTTTTAATTTCACCAATATTGTTTTATATAATAGCATAAGTAGTAGAATAACATTTTACTGGATAAACAGAGTATCTACTTTAGCTGGGTGTTTCTTTCAGTTTATAGTGCTTGTGATGTGTGTGTTTCCTGAACTGCAGTTTGTATTTTTAACACTCAGGATTCTTTTGCGTAAACCTTGGCATGGGAGCTTCTTTTAACTACAATTTCTCCTAACTAAATACCATCTGTATTAGAAGATTTTTGGTTTTTTAAAAATGTTGTGATATTGAATTTAAACTTTTGCTCACTGAAGCAACTTAGAACACTATAGTTTTGCTAATATTATGAATAATGATGGTAATAGCAGTATCTAATCTCTGTAAGGTACATGTAATTTAATTTGATTCTCACAGATATACTGAGGAGTTCAGGAATGTGTTATGTTTCTCATAGGTTACGTTGTGGTGACAAAGGGAGCTATAATCCCAGTCCAGGTAATATATTCGTTCACCACATACATTCATTAATAATTCTTTCACTTGTTCACCAAATAGTTACAGAATACTTATATAATATGCAAGAAATTAAAACTAAGCTAACAATCCTGGAGTAGCATATTTTATATTTATTTTGTCATAGAATTTGATTGGAAGTCAGTTCATGTAGAGCAATAAAAATGTCACATACCATACTCAGGATCTGCTCATGCAGTGGGGGAAATTAAACATTTTATGAGGCTCTAAATAGAAACTTTTGTATGAAACACTTTTAGCAGAAATAAAGAATGGAAATCATTCAGTGAAAACAGCTTACCCACGTAAGCGATATGAATTAGGTCTTCCACTTTAATCACATATCTTATGTACTATTTCACATGAGAAAGAGCAGCATATGGTCTTTCATCTAATATTTGATTTAATTATTTGACATAATATAAATAATGGAATTCCTAAATCCTGTTCTAAGCTTGATTCATTGTGATTATCTACCAGAATTATTCAAGTTATTCAGAGTGGAATTTTCTAAACTTATTTGACCATAAAGCTTCCAAGCTAATCATTGCATTTCCTAATTACCAAAGACTCATGAGCCCTAATCCCTGCTTGCATAAAGGAGTAAGCAAAATGTTGTCTCAGAAAAATTAATAGCTTCATGAACCAACACTCATTTAATTTGCATGTTTAGTATACAATAAATACCAGATATATCATAAATACAGTTTGGATCAGTAGTGATTTTAAAAATGACCTACAATAAAAGGGTTATTGCAATGAACTGGGCAGATTAAGTGCCATGCTTCATAAAACTAGCATATAATTTTCCTGCTGTCTCTTAGGTGATGTGCTACAGAGAATTTTGTGTCCAAATAGTTATGTAGCACTATGTAAATTTTGAGCCCTTTTGTATTTCTAGTTTTCAATACTTGTACCAAGTTCTGTAACTCTGTCCATTTTTCCAGAACATTTACTGATCCAACACAAAATATCTTGCTGCATGTGCAGTTTCCAGTCACAGTGCTGATGTAACAGTGATGCAGGAAGGTTTGTCTGTGGTGGTGTTTATCTTTGGCAGAATTCCAAAATGAAGAGTAAATCATGTGTGTAGTCCTTTCCTTTGTGCTCTTCTCTTGGCTTGTGTCATTGACAGTGTTCAGGGCTTGAAGTCACAAATCACAAAACCATAACATAATGGAAACTTTCAGGGACTTTTAAATTAAACTTTTAAACTGTACTACAGTTGAGCACACAAATATAAAAACTCAGATATATATGTGTGCATTACCAAGTAATTTCCCCTCCTCCTTCCTCTGCCTCCCTCCCGCCTTCTATTCCCTCCTTCTAGCCTGTTGGCTTTCCTTCCTTCATCCCTGCATTTCATTCCTCCTTCCTTGATTGTTTGTAACCCCTCAATTCTCTCTTTTTAGAACTGAATACTTGTTTAGGAAAATATATGTACTACCCCATGATTAACTTTAGGGTGAAAGTGGAAACTTGGGAATCTGTGTTGTTGTCATCGCTGATTTTAAATAGATCTATGCAATGTGGATGATATTATGAATGACAAGGACAATAATTTCGATTATATTTTTTCAGGTGTACTTTCGATTTTCTTGCAATATTCTCTTTGAATCTGCAGATTTCACAAAGGAGTTAAGATTGACATAATT
This sequence comes from Ochotona princeps, assembly GCF_030435755.1. Taxonomy (NCBI): domain Eukaryota; kingdom Metazoa; phylum Chordata; class Mammalia; order Lagomorpha; family Ochotonidae; genus Ochotona; species Ochotona princeps. The sequence goes on along the minus strand of NC_080834.1, from coordinate 8,343,608 downwards.
TATGTTGGAAATGTGGAAAACATGTACTTTAGGTATATTGTAAATTGGATTTTCTTCCTTTTCAAGCAATTCTGTATTCGCAGAAATATTACTGATTTTTGCATATAAATTTTGTATTTGGCATCATGGCTGAATTTAGTAGTGGAGTTTTGAGAATTTTCTATGTGTTGGATATATCATTTGCAAATAGTGCTAATTTGATATCATCCTGTCTTGTTTGTATGCCTTTTACATTTTTTTTTGCTTGTCTAATTACTCTGGCTAAGGTTTCTACTGTTGCTCAAAAAGCAATGAAAATAGGTGTCTTTGTCTTCCTCCACATCACAGAGAAAGCATTCAGCTTATGTCAGCTCTGTATCATGTAACCTGGGTCTTGTTATGTGGTGGTTTTTATTGTGATGTCTATTCCTTCCTACTATCATTAACTTACTCACAGGCTTTCAAATTTTTTGTCTATTCGTTTGTTTATTTATTTAGCCAAAGAAAGAATGAGAAAGAGGAACACTGACATTGAGAGAGAGAGAAACAGAGATAGAGTTAGTTCACTACCCACTGATAGACTCCCCAAATGGTTACAATTGCCAGGGTGGCCTGGGATGAAGCTGAGAGATGGGAACTACATTCAGCTCTCTTGTGTAGGTGGAACCTACCAGCTCTGGCTCCCAGGGTTTGCTGTAGCAAAAAGCTGGCATTAGGAGCTACAATCAAGTATAAAACACAGTCATTTCAACACAGAACAAGAAAATCTTAAGCCATGCCTAATGTCCTCATTGATTCTTGTTGGGAATATTTTTGCCTTTCCTTTTTTATTTGAAGGATGACTTTCGTCATCCTTCCAGAAATGTCTATTGACTGTTTTTTCCTTATTATTGTAAACAATCTCATCCCACCCTCTCCTGCCTTTAAGGTTTCTATTAGGTATGCAATTAGGGAACTTGGAGCTTCCTTGGGTGTTATTTGTAGCTTTTTTATATATATAGTTCTAAGAACTTTGCTTTCACTTTAAACGTCTGTTTCTCTCTGTTAAGTTTCCTTTCAAATAATTTTTAAATTGTTTATCCTCTCCTTAATAAATGTTATATCTCTGAGACTGTCAAGTGTTTTGCACCCCAATAACTGGAATATTTGTCTTTTTTAATGAAACACCATAGTTGCTGTAAACATTATCCGTTTCTCTTGATTCTTTTTACCTTTTCTTCTACAAATGTATCTCATCAAATTAATTATAATCAAGCTCACAAACACCTCCTTTTAAAAATCTATTCTGTTATTGTAGTATACACTTCAGCTGAAAGTTTTGTTTTATTTATTAAAATCAATACCTCTCTCTGTTAAACTTTTCTGTTAGAATATTGAAACTTCTTTTTTTTTTTTTACAGGTTGCTGAGTTTCCTTAAAATAGAATTTTGAATTCTCCATCCCAAAGTTTGCATATATCAGTTGCTGGATAGTTTGTTTTCTGTCATCTTATTTTGCTCATTAGCAGAAGCAGTAGTTATTGGGAAGTTTTTCAAGCTTATTATCATACTAGTTAATTTGCACATTAAAAGGTAAGCTGTTTTGTTTCAGTTTTTGTAATCTGGCATTGCTTGCACATCTCTGTCCACAAATTCTAATCACTGTGTTTCCTCAGAGCCTTTGGATTTCTCTGCTATTTCATCACTAGAGGGTGCCCTCAGTCCAGATTTGTTCCAATTTCACTCCTGGAGTTTTCTTTTGTTCACAAAAAAGGGCAAAAAAAAAAAAAAAAATACTGTCCCTAGTCTGTAATTTTCATATTGTTCAGAACAGACTGAACACATGTCCAAAAAAGCTACTCCTTCTCCACAATAATTGAGGCTGGGGTAGATCTGGATGCCTTCATCCTTATGAGACACTGTGACTAGACATTTTGGAAATCTCTAACTCCAGGCCTTACTGTAGAGGGTCCATTTCCAGAAACCTGTACGGTGATATAACACCTAACTTCCTGTTTTTTGACTCTCTTGGTTGGACAATTTCCCTCTGTGTGTTTTGTTGCCTGGAGTTGATACTGAATGACAACAATCCTGCAATGCTAGATGACCCCTAGAGCCGCACTCCATCACTGCTACAAAGAGATAAGAACCAAAGCCCAAGCTGCGTTGGGCTGTTTCCTATTGAGGTGCTCAAATGACCCAAGACAATTGCATGCAGTCATAGGTCTCAAAGGTTACACTATAAACCCCATGGACTGGGACAGTGGATCTTTATCTGACACAAAGGCAAGCCCAGGGGTTCCATGGGCAAACACTGACCTAGGGACAGGAAGTGATATGAACTGCTCAGTGTTAGGCTTTCCCATACTGGCGTTGTGCTCTAAGGCACAGATAGCCTTATGCTCAAAATTCCTGCCTTTCCCCAGTAGCTAAAATCTTGTCTATACTTCTCCGTGCAGATGGTCTGTTGACTGCCCAGCTTATCACAAAGCTCAGTTGCACTTGAACTTCACAGCTCTAAGGGCCTTCACATACTTGTGCATGCCTGCCAGATCTGCATGTTGACTACTGTGGATGCCATCTGAAGTGAAGTTCTGTTAGGTGAAGACCTTAGCTGGATGTCAGGGCAGGTCCAGAGGCTCTGTTTCTAATGCTATTTGAGGACAGAGTCTTTGAGCTTCATTTGGGGCTGGGTCTCATTGCAGCACTGGTTCTGAGCTCTCAAACAACATCCTGTGCTCACTTTTCTGTCCTCTTCCCCTGTGTCTGAGGGTTACTAATTATTCTCAATGTGGAAGAGGACTGGCTCAAGAAGATCTAGAAATCCATTTTGAAAGTACTATCCTGGAGATAAGAACTATGTCCAGCTCTAAGTTTCATCAAGACAAGACTGGTACTGGGTTTCAAAGTTTGCATCTGGATTTAATCCCTTTTCCCTCCACCAAGCTGGAGACAAACAACTTTCCCTATGCTGTACTGCTTGAAGTTGGTGGGGTGACATGAACAGCTCCTTCCTGTCTGTTTCCATGTGTCTCTTATTATCACTGTGATCAGCCAGGCACTGTGGTCTTGCTTCTTTAGCTCTTATGAAAGCTACTTGGTTGATAAGCAGCTGTGCAAATGCATACTTCTGTTGGGAGCATCATTCAAAAGCTAACTTGCTCTGCCCTCCAGACAGATTTTAAAGAATTGGGTTTGTATAATCATGGAAGCTAGCCAGTTCAAAATCTAAAAAGTAGGTCCCCAGGCTGCAGAGTCTCAAGTTGTTTCTACAGTTGGCCAATTCTTTCTGCTTTGTGTGAAGCCTGTCCTTCTCTATCAAGCTATTGCATGTTTAGGATGAGGTTGTTAAGGAGATTCATCTGTTTGACTTTAAAATCTGCTCATCTGGAGTCAACAACAAAAATGACCTTCACAGATCAAATATAAAGCCTAAGATTTGTTTCAGTATCTAGATTCTGTGACCCATATAAGTTCGCATAAAATACTCTCTATCACAATCCATAAAATATGATCCTTGTCTTTCTCTATGTGTGAGACATAAAGGACAATGTTGCTAAGTGAATCTGGGTGATGATCTCTTCCACCAGACAAAATATTACTTACTAATTGAAGAGCCAATATATATGACCACTAGTTTTACATTAAACCAGTTAGGCCATCAATTTTGTGATAATAAGAATTCATTTCAGTTGTAAACAAAGTCCATCAGTTCCTCATTGCCAAGACTAACTATAAACTCATGAAAGTATAGTACATATATATATTTTTTTAAGATTTATTCATTTTATTACAGCCAGATATACACAGAGGAGGAGAGACAGAGAGGAAGATCTTCCATCCGATATTTCACTCCCCAAGTGAGCCGCAACGGGCCGATGCTGCACCGATCCGATGCCGGGAACCAGGAACCTCTTTCGGGTCTCCCACGCAGGTGCAGTGTCCCAATGCATTGGGCCGTCCTCGACTGCTTTCCCAGGACACAAGCAGGGAGGTGGATGGGAAGTGGAGCTGCCGGGATTAGAACCAGCACCCATATGGGATCCCGGGGCATTCAAGGCGAGGACTTTAGCCGCTAGGCCACGCCGCCGGGCCCTAGTACATATATTTTTACACATAAAAATACAATCATTTCTATTGCATAATTACTTCTGGGATAAATGTTGAGAATCTGATTTTAAATACTGTAAATTCAATCTGAAAGGTTAGAGTTTTATTCTAAAATTTGAGGATTAGGTCTAACTGGAGTCCTAATTTCACAAAACGAACTTTCTTTTTTTTCCCAATGATTAATGCTGAAAGAATTATAAGGTGCATGTATAACACAACATTTTACTTTATATTTGTAAGAACAACAAACCAAATTCATTTTGCATTTCCACAAATCATAGCAGCAGAGCCATGTGTGATGGGCCGTGCGCAAACGCAGGTGACTCTCTGGAAGAGGTCCGCTTCTATGTACTGAAGTCATAAATAGCCTTTCCTGTGGGTAAATGGCTTTCTCCTCACTTCTCAAAGAACTTGCTGGAAGGAAGACCAGGTGTTCACAGTGCTGTATGAGAAAGACACTAAGCAATGTACTCTACCATCTCCTTGATTCATGCAAGTCCCATTTATAACAGAAGGGAACTGCTTATGCATGTGCAGGGGGCACTGTATCCTGTGCTCTGATAAGCAAAACATGCATAAGACTTAAAAAGAAAGACAATGGAAAAACAGGAAATTAAAAATGTTATAGTACTACATGTAGGGTCAGATGTAAGAACAAATTTGCTGACTGGTCCGTTTTTATATTTACTTGTTTCCATAACACAGCAGGTATATCTCCTGGAAGTGTTGATTTTCTTTTTCTGTTTTTAGTTATTTTCAATTATTTAAAAATGTTACAATAACGAACTCTGGAATTATTGTAACTGAATAAATGTAAACTTTAAAAATACGGACCAGGAAATAAAATCTGTAGTAATAATTTATGTATCAAAGTATGGTTCAAGTGAAAATAATAGTCATGGAACTATCAGAATAAATTGCAACCAAAAATTTTTAAAAATAGTTCCTGTTAAACAAGTAACATCAAAAAGTTGCATGAGGATAGTACTTCTTTTAAGTAAATAAAATGTTGGGAATGTGTAAATATTTTGAATTCTTGCCACATAGCTAAGAATAAATTCTTGTCATGGATCAACATCTTACAAGGAATCTTGGCAAAGGAAAAAAAAGCAGAAAATATTGAATCAGTCTCATAAAGGAAAATAAAGAGACCACAAATAGAAATGACTTTATTTCCAAGTCAATTTATTTTGGCAAACGGCACGGTAATCAAAAAGTCTTTTCAATAGCGATGAAAGAATAATTCTCATTGCAAGCCATGAATAGACCCGTTACTAATGATTAATATGTCTACATGATAGTTAATATGCATAATAGAGATAGATATGGTTTCCCCAACATACTTTTATCAACTGCCATAAGAACTTTTTAATTTTCTTTTTAACTGGCCAGCATCCAATTATCTCTGTGTGTGGTTTCTAGGCACAAAGGGACAAGAGTCTCTCTCACAATGCCACCATGACCCCTGGGGTTATAAGAATTACAAAGATCACAGCCACTGCTTCGAGTTGCTTGAGCAATTAATGATTTGGGAACTTATCTAGTCCCGCTGGATGGATTATTCAACATTTTAATAATAAAGTTGACAAGGATAATTATGATGATGGCATTTATTAAGGGTCTGCTCCCTACATGGATCAGTACTCCTTGTCACATAGTACTCACATATATTCACAGCAAAATGCCTCTTACAGATGAGGAAACTGAGCTCAGAAGAGTTAAATAATTGTTCAGAGGTAAAACACCTAACAAGTGTCTTCCGAATAAGGGCATAATGCCTACAACCCTCATTGACTGCATTAGTTGTCCTTGTATGGAAGAATGTTTAACCTGTAATCAAGAACTAGCAATGCATTAGAGGTGTTCAAGCAATCATCTAATAGTTGATCAAATAATTATTGAAAAGGAAAAACTAGTATTTTTCATCTAACATTTTCTCAGTGTATCTGATTAATGCTAATAAATCCAGGTAAAGATGCTATATGCGATACATTGGTCAAGTGTGGTTATGTAATGATTAAATGTAATAAAATGACTGTTGTTACTAATGAAAACACTTAAAATATCCACCGTATCCAATAGAATTGCACTGTAAAATGTGTAATTATGTAGAAGGCTTCAGCATACTTATGTTCTGCAATTGAAGGATGCCTGTTGCTTAGGACATCAAAGTCCATTGAAGTATTGTATTATTTTGGCCATTTTATAAATAAATCTATAACCCGAAACAATCAATATTATGCCAAAGTCATGATTTTTAAGCTTCAATTTCCATATTTTACAGATCTGTACAAATATATAAATAGTAGATTTCACAGCAGAATAGATGCTAGAAGCTTCATTTTTTTCCCATAAAGTTTTCGAAACAGAAAAGAAAACTTCCTTCTGTCTGGCTCATTTGGGGTTTCCAGATGTCCCAGGGTCAAAGGTTGGAAATAAAAGTATCAAGTTTTGGCCAGCTCTAACAAGACAGCATGCTCAAATGCTTGAGCACTTTCCCAGAGGGTGCTCTTTTGTAGTTTTATTTTTCTCTTGCCTCTCATGATAAGAGGTCCTATCCTCTCTGCTGAGTTATGCCATTCTAATTTTATCATGTTAATGCCCCATGTCTCTTGTATTTGCTCTCTCACAATTAACTGCAGCATGGACTCTTAGCATGATCGTTTTAAGGTAAAAGTTTAGAAAGCTGCTAATTCTCTTCTTAATGAGTTTGACGAGCCAGGTTCTACTTGGTAATCTTTAATGTTTTTTGATTTTGTCAATACTACAAGTGTAAGAAGTGAGATAGGAATAAATTAAGAATTTACACAACATGAGCTTGATGTTATGTTACTCTGCTGAATGATCGGTTTATATTTTAAGAATGCTTTCTTGCTTTTGATGGTGATAGTCTGTCAGAAAAAAATGTTTTTTCAATAACTTAATTTTGATCAGTACATACAAAATAGTTGCTACGGAGTCAACTTAAAATGTCAATGCTGTTTTTTAAAAAAAAGAAACCCTAAAGCAGCAACTAAGGCTTTTGTTTGTTCTTCCTAATTGTTGATGAAAAGTACTAAACAGTTTATTATCTTATACTGAATGACTTTCAAAAATACACAAACAGAACAATGAAGAAATTGATTCCCATCAGTTTATAAGACTAAATGAAATCATCACGTGGGCTTATCTTTTTCAAACATCTGCTCTAGCCTTTGATCCTTTTGGTAAACTGTTCTAGGATAGTTTGTGAAGCTATGTGAAGCTATATTTTTCATCATCATGTCAATTCCGTGATGAGAAAAACAGAAAGTAAAACAAGAGAGGAAGGACTGGGTGGAATGATCTAGAACGAAGAAGAGAGATTGCACAATGGTGTGGTGCAAGCATAGTGAGACAGTTGGCTTCTGTTCTCAGAACCTGACACGTTCCATTTCCAGGGACACCAGCATGTTCCTACTCAACAGGAATTCCCTGCATGTTTTTATTTCAGAGACCAACATGGAGTTACATACCAGGCTTCTGATAAGATGTTCTCGTGTGCTGCAAAACCTGCGTGGAACTGAGAAAGATTATTCTTTGCTGTGAGCATTTGTGGTATCTGAAAAATATGAGATCATCAAATTGCATTTCACGTAACGTGAATAATTCAGTTTGATTGTATGTCTAAACAATTAAATAAAAAGAAGTACATTACTAAGCTGCTGGACTCTATGTTTGGTATATGCTTGCAATGGGGGATTCTCAACTGAACTTGAACTATGGTTATGCAACAAGGTGGAGGAATCCACCATGGTGGGAGGGTTTGGGGAGGGGTGGGGAGAATCCAAGTACCTATGAAACTGTGTCACATAATACAATGTAATTAATGAATTAATAATAAAAAAGAAGTACATTTTCTTGTAAAGGTATTCAACTTCAAGTATACTATCAAATGCAGCGCTTGAGAGAAAAATCTAAGAAGTCAGATTGCTTGCCTCATCAAATCATGAGTGTCACAAATCTGCTAGTAACTTTTACTATGCTAATTTTTCTTAATCTGTAACTACTTCATAGATTCATTTGCTTCATATAAAGTATTTAGAAGAGGCCCACAACACATTATTAAAATTCAGCTCTTTGGGTCAGGGATGCTTTGACTATATTTTCACAGGTAGATCCCAATAAATGCTCATTTTTTTTCTTCAAATAAATTAATGAATCAATCCAGTTAAAGAATAATTTTGGAGGCCTACATGGTGGCTCAACAGGTTGATTATCTGCCTGCTGGTGCTGGCATCCCATATGGGCTGTGTCTTGGCTACTGTATCTCCAAGCCAACTCCCTGCTTATGAACTGGCAAATCAGATGAAGATGGCTCAAGTTCATTGGGTCCCCATACTTGTGCGGAACACCCAGAAAAACAGCCTAACTCCTGGCTTTGGATCAGCTCAGTTCCATCTGTTGTGGCCTCTGGGGGAGAAAACAAAGGATAGAATCTCTCTTTCCTCTCTCTCTCAACCTGCCTTTTAAAAGGAAAATAAATAAACCTTTTAAAATAATTTTATATTAATCAATTACACTCTAACACTAAGGTATGATTTAAATTCTATTGATCAGCAGTATGAAAAAAAATCCTTCAAATGCAAAAGAATTATGCAGAACAATTTTATTTGTTCACTTTTAAAAATGACTCGAAGTTTCCAGTTCTAAAATTTTAGTTAGTGTATTTCAAAAGTTACACTTAAGGTAATAATGGTTCCTGGGAAAAATATAAGAGAAAATGGCAGAGAAGTACAAAACAAGCAACTCTAGTTAAAATTGAAAGGATAGTCGTAATTTACTCTGAAGCAGGAATTTAATCGAATAGTTACAAGGCTTGTTAACACAGGCACACACACACATCACACATCACACATCACATGGTTCTGATCCTGGCTTCATCTTTCTTCTCAAGCGCACTCTGAGAGGCAGTGTGATGCTCCCTCAAGTAATGAATGCACAGTGTCGGAGCTGTGAACTGCACTTCCAAGCTGCATTTTTAGCTTCAAACTTACATGAGTATTTGGGAGGGAATAAGTAAATTAGTTTGCTCTTTCTATGTCTCTCTCCCTCTCTCACTATTTTTCGACCTCCGAAATAATAAAAGTGTCAGTTAATAAGTAATTGAAAAGATTTACTAGAACTTAAGGATTATTATTAGTAGGTACAAAGATAGCATTTCACACTGAAGAAGACAGCTCACAAAATATAGTAACAAAACAGTAATATTGTAGGTTGAATAAACAAAGCAAAATATAGAGTTAACATATTATTTTTTATCAAATCCAAATTCAGTGTCTAATTCTAATTTATCAGAAATGGAAAGTTTCAGATACAAATTAGAAAAACTTTGTAAGGTTTGAAAAGCGGAAATGAGCTTGATACAAAAGACATTTTGGGATTCTCTATCTTACAAATAGAAAGTGCATCATTCATGCCAAGCACGTATGACACATTTTTTTAAATGGACCTTATTTTGGTCACATAGCAATTTGAAGTTTAAAAGGTAATGTCTATGCATTCTGTATCTATTGAAAATAATGCCACAAAGTAACAGTTTAAAAAGCAAAATCCTTTTCTAAACCTTGGAAACTTAAGATTCCCATAAATAAATTGTAAAGAATTTCTTTCCATCCAGATTCCAGGAGGAGGTAAAGGAAAAACAGGTAGAAGAAGAGGAGAAGGAGAAAGGTAAGAATCACTATGAAGGAATTCAAGAATTCCAAAAAAACTAAAGGAGGAAAAGGAAAGGAAAAGTCAAACTAATAAAAAAATAAGAAATTCTTCAAAACCAAAAATATATCCTGAAAATAATGCAATTTTAAAATGCAAGTGACATTGCTAATATATAATACCAACAAAATCACATGTGAGTAATATTTATGAAGGGCTTAGTTTTGCTGTTGTTTATTTTATTAAATTTGAGAAGTGCAGAAGTTGAGAGAGGAAATGGAAGAAGAACAGGGAGAGGAAGTAACAGAGGGGATAGGAAGCGAGAAAGGGAGACACACTCTCATTCAGTCAGTCCTTAAAAGCACAAAATTGCTGAGGGGTTGGAGCTAGGAGGATTATCAAACTATTCTCCAGTGACCCCAAGAGTGGTACTACCCCAAGAGTGGCACTGACCCCAAGAGGGGGGCTGACCCCATGAGAGGTACTGACCCCATGAGAGGTACTGACCCCATGAGTGGTACGAACCTATTAATGGTACTGACTCCATGAGTGATACTGACCCCATGAGTTGCACTCACACCCATGGCTTGAACTGTAACTGTGTGTTCCCCAGGTGTTTGTAGAAACTCTGATAAGAAACATGGCATCCTAACCTGTCATATCAAATGCATTTCCCACTATGGAGGTTTTTTTTTTTAATAAAGCTGTAAAATAGGATAAATAACTTGTAATTAAATTGTAAATCTTGATGCACTATACTATTTCACAGGTAAGCCTACAATTTAAAATTGATCAATAATGAAAGCCCACTGCTTCAATGATCTCATCTTCCTCTTTGGGATGGTGAGACTTATCTTGCACAGATCGTCAAAATAGTGCATGCCATGCCTGTAAAATTACAGGACTAACATCAAACATCAATCTTGTCTTTTTGCCACAAATTCCTACACCCAGTCATACATTGCACTTTTGTACATGAAAGAGAAAACCAATGCCACCAGAATTAATTATCTGTGACTCTTTACCTTCAACTTCCAACAGTACACATAAAAATACTTCAAAACACATTTTCTATCATTTATCTGCCCAAGAACTGACCTGTGTACATTTCGTTGTATTATAGTTCCCATTATTTTTCTCATCATCTTTAGCCTTTCCTACTTCTGAGCTTTTTACTTAAAAATAAAACAAACATAAAATCCCTGTGTTATTTTTATGTTGCTACATGTATGCCTAGCGCAAAATCAGCGGCCTGAACGCAGTTTCATTTTCTCACAGGTGGTGTGAGAAGACAATGTTAGTGGGTCTCTGCTCCATCTCCCGTGATGGGTTTAGTGAGTGGGTCCTTAGCCCATCCGATGGTCTTCCTTTAGCTTTCCAGGACTACAGGAGTGATGTCCCAGATATCTCGTTGACTGATGGTTAGCGGCCACATCTGAGACTGCTTCTCGTTTCTTTCCCTGGGACTTCCCTGTAGGCTGTTTGATTTGTTTGTTTGATTTGTTGTAGTCCTTTGAAACTCTTTTCTCTGTTTTTCTTTCTGATAACAAAACACATTGTGTTTGCAAAAAAAAAAAATGATCTTATTGGCTCAGACACATCCAAGATAATCTCTATTTTACCACGTAGAGTATGTGTCTTACAATCTCTGGAGTGAAAAATCATTTTATTGACAGATTTTAGTCACACTTAACAAGGGGGTTATGAAAAAAATTGAAGCCCATTATCAGTCATGTTAGAGTCTTGCCTTCTGCATGGCCCAGATTCAATCAAACACAAGACAAAAAAATATCACTTTGTTTGTAACTTCCCTTTTTATTTCCCTGTACTAGTGATATTGATTACATTTACTGCATTCTACACATTCTCTAACCTATCCTATTGGTCACCACTCTCTTTCTTTACTTAGAGTATCTTTAAAAGCATCATGTCTATACACGTTTTATCTAACTTTTTCCAAATACCTCTTTTCCTAACATAATTAGTAACCAATCAACTATTTCCTTCCACAATAGAATTCTAAAGCAATGCTTACACTGCCCACCCTTTCATTTCCACTATAACTCAGTCATGGAGTCTTTTGAGTCTTACTTGGGAATGCTTGAATCTGCTCTCTTTCCAAAAGCTGTCATTATTTTCATTTATGTCCAGTCATCTTAGTGTCTATCTCTGTCCATTTTTTGAGCTGTTTTTTCAACACCTCTTCCAAAATTTGAATTCCACAGTACTAGAAACCTGTATTATTGATGAATAAGTATTATTCACTCTTCTTCAAAAATAGATTCAATCAATCTTTGAAAAAAAATCACAGTATTACAAATATCTGAAATTCTTTTAGTGTGCTTGGTTTATAGTTTTTTGGAAGCATCAACAAGAATAGATGAAATAGATCAAACATGTTTACTACAACAGGTTCTGAACCCAACCGTACTCCTTGTTCACGCCTCACTCAAATGTGGAACAAATGTGGAATCACTGCCCTTAACTGTCTTTTAGCATTTCAATTAAATGTCTTAAAGATATCTTGCCTTGATTTTAACTTCCAAACATTTACCCATCAACCCTTAAACCATATTCCATTTTAAACTTTCCTTATGCATTAGCTGGCCAAATTTGAGCTGTACCCCCTTTGCCTTTCTGCTGCTCTGCTTCCGTTTTGCCCCAGCCCTGCCTCAATTCCCCCTGATAACATGATAGACATTATCCTGTCATTGTGCACAATGAGGTTGCTTGTAATGCTCCACCCTCAGAACAACCAGCATCTTCTTAAAGGTGAGATCATGACTCACGTGAGAGCATTTCCAAAGTGAACAAAGCACATTAAAAGATAACAGATATGCTAGATGTTGACCCTATCAGATACCTCCTAAATTCTAAGAGTGTACATTTCAAGATGTAATTCACAATCACATTGAGATTTTGGGAGGTCAACTTTCACGTTTTAGATCACAATGAGTGGTGAATGAAAGGCAGGATGGTAGGCGTTGAGATTAGGATGGCCACGTGGTGCTTGGGTTGCAGTCCTGTCTGTCTGCTAATGTAGATGACAGCTCACAGTCTTGGATCCAGAGGGAATCTCCAGCTCCTGGCTTCATCCTTCTCTAGTCTTAGCTGTTGCAAGCACTAGGGTATGAATCATGGATGAGACGATGAAAGATTTCTCTCTCTCTCTCCCTTTTCTCAATTCTTCCCTCCCTGTCTCCTTCCCTTGCTCCCATACACACAAATAAATTAAAAAAACAAGTAACACAGGTTTCAAGATGATATAATAGCTATGTGATTTGAAGATTTTAAAATTTTCAAAGAGCTGATTCAACTTGTGAGCAGCAACAGCCTTCTTAAGACTTGTCATTTATACTGCAGAAATATTTTCTCGGTAACAGTGGTAGAATGAAGTACTAACCATGGCTAGATAATGTTTAAAAGACCCGCAGGCCATCAGTAAGCTTTAAACAGTTTTGTGTCTATATCTTTGCTTTCAAGGTCCTGCCGTGACTTTACATATATTTTTCTGGTAATTTAGATATCATTGAACTGGAGACGCCATAATGAAAACATTTAATACTCTTACAGAAAAATAACAGTTTGATACACTACAAAAGTCTTTTTCTTCCCTTACTTGAAGTTTTAAATTCAAAAACTTAATCTCCAACCTTTTCCAAAATCTCTAAAAAAAAAAGTTTTTACATTTGTTTCTGGAATAAAAATGCAAATGAACTGAAATGCTTTAAATGTATTCAGTTTTTCAGAATGTTTCTAATGTGACGCATTTTAAGCTTCAAAGAAATGGTGATTTATTCAATAAAACAAGTTGTGTGCTTTTGAGAGATGGCTCAAAGGTCCTTTCTGATTCAGGCTTTCCCTTAAATTGTTGCCTTTCTTATCTCCATTTAGAAGCCTGAATAATGCTTTTCCATTTGTAGCCTTTAGTCACTCCAGTTTTAATACTGTATTTCTTAATATGAGACTAAAATACATTCTCTAAAATCATCAATATGCTGATCTGTGATATGTGAAAAGAATGTGATATTGGAACATAGACAATAATCACAATTTTACCAAAAATTGCTATCAAACTGTCTGAGACAATTGGGGAAAGAAAAAAAATTTAACATGAAAGAAAAAACTATAAAGACACATTTTCATTGCTAATAACTATTATTTTACTGTATATTGACTATCATTTGTCAACTCTTACATATTTTACCTAAATGATAATTATATTAGACATTACTAAAAGTATTATCCAAGTCTTTGCTTAAGCAACAGACTTAGTAAAAGTATACACATTCATCATATCATAATGTTTTAACCTACAAAGTTAATAATTCAACATAAAAGTCTCAGGCTGATATAACAGTAGCTAGTATCTGTTGAACACTCTGTGTGGAAAGCATTATTCTTTACATTCAACAATTTATACTTTTATACTATTATGTATACAATGAGGAAAAATGAGCCAGAGACTATTGCCTTAAGTCACATAGCTAACAAAGAAACACGCAAAGTTCAACTCAAAACCCCTTAACACTGGTGTATGTGAAGAAATAATGTGGCAAGTGAAAATCAGAAAAGAGGATGGATATTCGTATGGTCTCTTCTGGTTGAGAATTGGAAGAAAGATGGAAAGGCTAGATTGGTATTTGAGAATCAAGAGCTGCTATAATTATATTAATAAATACATGTAGTTTTGACAGTGAAGCTTTGTCAGATTGCAACCTATTTCAATAAATGCTTCGTATCTAATTTATACCTAACAGGTTGTATGTATCCCACCTTCCAAATCAGAAAGTCTTTTGCTCTTTCTTCAAGAAACCATTTATTTAATTCCTTTAAGAACATGTTTTAGAAATTTATGCTATTTTTCTATTATTCCGTGAATAATAACAACATCAAACTGCTACAGAGCATTAATGGAATAAAAACAAAATTGAGCTGATATCTGGACAAAACAATTTCACAAACAAGTAACAATTATGTAAAGAAGATCAGAAAGCAATATTTTGAGAACAAAAAATGACCCTGTTCCCTACAGTGTGACTCAGAGCACAAAGACGCAGAGAGAACATGAGACGAGAGCAGTGAGAGGAACACAACAGTGTTGGCTATGAACTTGAAACTACCAGTGACAGACCGATGCAGCTTGTTGGCTTCCAAATCGCTCAGATTTCCATCGGTTTTAGACAAATGCACTACTCAGTCTTCCACGATGTATTGTAGTACAGTGTCTCTGGGAGAGGGTGTGTATACATGTATGAAGTCTTTTTCATGACCGCCGTGAATCTATGTGTAAATTTGATTGACTGAAATCACCATTAGTGATGTGAGGGATGGAAATAAGTAAGTGGGTACATAAGACTATACATAATAGAAGAACTGTGAACTACAAATATGTTTCCTTGCCCAATAATACTTTAAATGCAGGTATTTATTGATCTTCATGACATAACAACTGACTTAGTCTCTTAATTTCCATCTACCAAATTCATACTTTCCTAGGAAAGAAAAGTTGGATTTACACTGTATAATTGGTATGTTCTTATAGAAATGCTTTTATAGATCATAAGACAGCTTACTTTTAGTATTGAATATTTTCAAAAAAGTCTAGATCCAAAGGCAAGCTAGAAGTAGGAAGTAAAAATGCTTTTAAACATATTAGTGATTTATTTGCTCTCATGATGAGAACAACTTGGGCATGGATACTTATGATAAAAGAGTGAAAGACTCGCTCTATCTTCTCTATGAATACACTTCCTGCCTGCATTTTGAAATTGTTAACTGTGGTGTATGCTTTTTCCTTAGATATGAACTATTAAGGAGCGATGAAATAGCCAAATTTTTCCACATATGTGTATTGTCCATGAGACTATTTCTTTTTTTTTTCTTTGATTATAACTGGGCCCATTCTTTCACAGATTCTATGATTAACCAATATTAGTTCCGGCCAAGTGACGAAATATATATATATATATATATACATATACACACACATATATATATATATATATATGAACTTCAACCATTTCTAATTATACTAGTCGTGCCCTTTAGAATTTATTCTTCATTTTCCTGAAATTTCCCTAAACTCTTCCTGCAACAAAATGACATTAACAGAAACTCTGTTGTGAGCACTTCCTTGGAGCTAAAACAAATAATTTCAAAATGATCTTTTCAAGTTATGTCATTGTTGTGATCTTTTGTCCTAGACTAGCTTCATTTATTTGCTAGTTCAACCTGTGGCTCCCACCCTGAGAGTCTTTGGTTGCAAAAATATACAATCACCAGATGGGGATATTGCATCAGAAAACAGCACTCCTTTAGCTTCAACCAAGGATCCCCTACAACTAGGAATGTGCACAGGGCACAACGTCATCTGTGTTTTCAAGATGAGAGTGTGAGATCAGTGACAAAGATCGTCCAAAAATGCCTAAGTGTAGTACTAATCTAGATAACTTATCTTAGCCAGAAATTTGTAAGTTGAACTTGATTTATGACCTTTCCCCCATTTATATTTTGCTAATAAAAATCAACAGATTGAGCTGAATAGATCAGCTCCTTAAAACAACTAATAATGGGAATGAGATGTATTTTTCAGATGAGAGACTGCAAGGAAAAGTTGGAAGAACATTTACTGTTATCACTAACAGATGCCCATATACAGCAACATTCTTAAAGGCTGGCTGGATGCTAAATTAATTTGTTAGGCGCATTGTAAGAGGTATCAATTTAATTCTCAAAATAACTTCATTAAATAAATAATGATATTTTCCTCATTCACAGAAAGAGAATACCAACACCTCTGGGATTTAAGTAGACAGGATATCCAAATAAGAAAAAAATGGAGACATACATTCTTGGGTCCTGGAGTTTGAGGGAGATGCAAAGCTAATTTATGTTTGGCCTATTCAAACTCCAGAGGTATATATGAAGATTTTGTTTTTAAAATACGCTGGAAAATATAACATGACATATTTAAGGAAAATTGGCTACATTGGCAAGCAGCTTCTTCAACTTTTAGGAGTAAGCTGAAAAAAGGATATTGAGCATAGTGTATGATAAATTAATTCTATTTAAACCTGAAATACATATATATTAATGTAATATATGTATATGTAATTGCAACACAAACTACTGCTTTGGAATAACTCCAAAGCAAAACTCAATTATTTTATAATCACATTTAGGTAAAGATGTGTAACATTACATAAATCAAAAAATGCTTCACAGGAGGAACTACAGTTTGTATAACATCAATAGTAACGCAAAGCATTAGTTTGTGTGCATTTTCTGTGTAAATGAACACTTACTGACAGTTTTTAAATCGAGACTGGAAACTGATGGTTGCTCATGCAGCATTTCTATGTCCCGTTGACTGAGGTTTTAATAATTGTTTACCTAAAGAGAAGAAGGAAAGAAGCAATGTATGGAGCTCTGAGTACGCCCATTCCTTCCACTTCATAATACATGCATTCTCCTGTTATCCTTGTTCTCTAAGAAATTGTGTGTAATCCAATTTGTGAAAACTGATGAACCTATTAATTCTACACATCCAGAAGAAAACCTGGAAGGAATCCTTTGTCCTGTTTCTAACAATGTTTAACTGCACAATCTATCAGGTCTGCTAATACTGGGAATTAACTATATTTTTATGAAATCAAGCAATTTATGAAATGAGTTCTTGCCCTTATACTACAGAAGTCCATGCTAAAATGAATACACATACAAAATAATAATAATAATCAAGTTTAATCAGTAATGAGTTAAGACATTTTCTACTCCAGATTGATAAAAATTTGAACTGGTTAGCATTTCATCTTAGCTGTTTTCTAACCCATTTTGCTTATTCTGGTATATGGATTATGGAATAAACTAAAAACAGTGATGCATTAAGTTAAATTTTGTTCATGAAATCTGAAGCTTTTTACATATAAGTATGTTTATATATGTATGTGTGTGTATATCCTTCTGTTTTCAGTATAAATGACCAAAGAAATCTCATTGTGTCATCATGAGATAAAGAAATCAGGCTGTAGCCAAAATACCTGTGAGTTTGTAGATGATATGATAATGGTTTTCTTGGTTACCCACATGCAAGTAATATATAGGATATTATTTAGCGACGATACCGCCCTCATTATAAAAAGATCATCTAGCATTTTATTCAATGGAAGAGGAAATTCCAAAATTTATCAGCTCATGATCAAAGTAATTTGAAGTGATCTTTGCTATTTGTATTTCACTTACTAAGTACTAGTTTACGTGAAACTCTGGTTGCCAGGGTTTGGGGAACCACATTTTAGCCTGAATGGACAATCTGCAGATCCAGTTAGAGAAAATATTGTGAGGCGTAGGTAAAAGCAAAAGTATGTAACATAAAATGGGATTACCTTGCTTTCATCATTTATTTTATTCTATATGCTTATCTTCATCATCATGGCTTTCAACACAGTAGAATTCTGATAATAAAAATGGGTGAATATATATAAAATATTTGTGTCCTTGCAACAGGCAGACCCAAAAGTTAAACAATTCAGAAAATCACTTTTATTTTCCTGCTTATAGATGTATCATTAAACTTAATTGTTTATTAAACATTTAAATCCATCACTGACTAATGATAATTATAATCTTAATAATCACAAGCAATACTGTTCTCAGATTACATTTGAATACGAGATAGCTGTATTCTATATCAACAATATGAATTTTATAGCTTTCAGTACCAGAACTCATTCTCCGTCTATTGGATTTTCCCTTAGTGGTCACTGTGCTAAATTAGTTACAATACAAATACTTCTTATGTGTCCTCTACTTTGCATGCTTATTAAGTATTGCACATAGTCTTTCATGACGTTCATTGACTTTTGGGAATATTTGTGCATTATGAGAGGATTTATTGAACATTAGAAAATAAAAGAGATGGCATAGCTCATGACTTGTGGTTTAGTATTTCTTAAAATATTTCAACACCATCATCACCACTCAACAATTTTTAGACATATGAACTCCTGTAGCATCCTCTGATCCTACAGAATTGGAAGTACTGGCTTGAGTTCCTATCAATTAATACAAAAATATATTTTCACCCTTTCAGAAGATTCTGATGTACACTACAATTTGAGAACCACTGACATTGGTTCCTTAGTTTTGGAATTCATAAAAATCTCTCAACGGCTTGTCAGGGCAATGTTATTATCATCACATTTTAAGAACAATATTCAGAGATAGTGTTGTGGCAAAGTAGGTACAGCTGTCACCTGCAGTGTCAACATCCTATATGGGCACTCATTCAAATCTGGCATTACAATTTGATCCATATTCCTGCTAACGGCCTGGGAAATCAGAAGAGGATGGCTCAAGGGTAAGGGTCCCTATCACTCAAGTAGGAGATCTAGAAGCTCCTGGTTCCTGGTTTTGGGTTTCAGACCAGCCCAGCTCTGGCAGTTTCAGTCAAATGGGGCATGAACCAGTGGATAGAAGATCTCTCCTCCTCCCCCTGTCCCTCCTCCTCCCCCTCCTCCTCCCCCTCCTCCTCCCCCTCCTCCTCCCCCTCCTCTTCTTCTTCTTTCTTTTTCTCCTTCTCTCCATCTCCCTCTCTCTCTGTAACTCTGTCTTGCAAATAAATAGGTCTTTAAAAAGAGAATTTTATTATGTATTAATAAACCGATTCCAAGATATAAATCGAAATTGAAAAAAGCAATAACAGACAGCTTGAATCTTAACACACGCACACACACACAGACACACACACACACACGCATTACACTGTAAGAATGAAGATTTTAGGACCAGCATGTGGTATATTGGATAGAGCTGACAATTGTGATGATGACGCCTTGATGGCTTTGATTCTAGCCTCCAATTTTCCATTTCCTATACAGTTCCCTGCCAATGCACCTGGGAAAACAGTAGAAAATAGCCCAAATGCTTGGGTCCCTGACCCATGTGGGAGGCCCAGAAGAAACTATTAAGTACTTGGTTTCTCTCTGGGCAAGCCCTAGGCAATGTGGTCCATGTGATGTGTGAACTAGTGGATGGAGGATCTGTTCCTCTCTCCCTCACCCCATGGTAGCTTTACTTCTCAAATAAATAAAAAGAAATATTAAAAAAAGAAATAAATATCTTTAGTGACTTCTTCAAAGCAATCCAGAAGAGCATCTCAATTCAAGTAGAGTCATATGGTAACATTAGCAAGACCCAGTGATGGATACTAAAGATGAAAGAGCAAAGCTTTTGATGCAGGTGGTGTGTAACTACCTGTTAAGACGCCCCTGCGGTGGAAGTGGAGGCACAGAGACGTCACAGTGAATATTCTCCAAACCCTACAAGAACAAAGTGGGGAATGCTGAGTAAGAAACAAGACTGGACACAGGGAGATTGGGATGAGCCATTCTCTGCTCTTGGACTGGCTTTTCACACTTCGTAGCACACACATTGTCTTTCCCTTGGATTGACTGGTCTCTGCTGCTTCTTGGTTCTTTCCCTGAGATGTTCTTAGTTCCTTTTTCTGTTTATGTGATCACCTAGTTGCCTCTTTGAAACTCAAATCCTACCTCCATTGCTGAGCTCTCTCTAATTCTAGCCCTTCATACACAGCTGTGTACTCACACATATTTGAGAATGTAGTAAAAAGCTTAGATTCGACATATTCGGTATGAACATCTGGTTTCCTTCACCAAGCGTCTCTTGCATCATTCTCCATTTGGTAGTGGAAATCCATGGTTTGGCTTCCTCTTGCTATCATAGCCTGTGTCATAGCATTGAGGTCTGGCTTTCAACTGTTTTCTCAAGTATAACGCATGTCATGACATTGAGCTTTGTCTTCTCAAACATTCTGTTGCTGATTTTACGCATCATCATTTAAGCTACGTTAGCCTCATTACATTAGAGGAGTCCTGACTGCCATTTTCACTGCTTCTACCCACGACTTTCTCCTCACAGCAAGCAGAATAATACTTTTAAAAACTCAAAAAGCTTTTTTATTAGAAAAACAGAGTTACAGAGAGGAGAGACAGAGACAGACTTTCCATCTCCTGGTTCAATCACCAAAGAGTCCCAGTGGCCAGAGCTGGGCTGTTTTGAAGCCTGGAGCCTAGAGATTCTTCTAAATCTCTCATGTGGACACAGGGGCCAAACATCATGGGGTCAGCCTCTGTCTGATACTTTCCTAGGCCACTGTCAGGGACCTGGGTCAGGCATGGGACAGCTTGGACTTGAATCAGTGCCCACATGGGATGCTGGCCCCACAGGTGGAAACTTGGCCTGTGTTCCCATGAAGACTTCAAGAATTATCCTTGAAAAATATGAGCTTCATAATGTCTGAATCAAAATGCTACTAGTACAATCTTATGCATGCAAAGGAAAGCCCAAAGGTGTCATGACAGCCTACAGAGACCCAACTGTCAATATGATTGCATCATTTGCCTCTGCCCTTTTCTCTCATGCGTTATTTCCTACAACTCTATTACTTTTACTTTCTCTTCTCTTCACAATGGAAACCTTGCTCTTCCTTGAATATTACACTCTTACAACTGAGCATGGAGACCTGCAGAAGGCAAAACAGTTTGCCAACCCTCTGACTTTCTTCACGTCTTTATTCAAGTGACACGTCAATTATCATCATATATAAAGTTGTGGTTTACATTCCATAGTGTATTCTGATTTCACTAACATACTTTATTTCATTTCCGTAACATACATTACCATCTAATAGACAATATAATTACTTGTCTTTTTGTTTGGTGTCTGTATTCCCTCCATAAAAAATTAGTTCTATGAAGCCAGATTTGGAAATTTTGTCTTCTATTTTAGTACTATATCCCAGGTATCTAGATGTTTAATGTAACCCATGAATTTGTTTCTATATATTTTAATCATGTTTCTCTTCTCCATTGCAATGAAGGTGTCAGGAAGTTTTCTTTGTTTACCAAAAGTCCCAAGCTCTTTGGATGATACATAACAGCCTACCATTAAATACCTTCTGAATTAATGAATATTGAACTGTTACAAGTAGGACAAATCAGACACTTTGGAAAAGTTTGATACATTCTGGAATTTTCTACGTCTTGGAACTTTCACAAGTGAATAATGCTGAAGAATTTTAGTGAGAAAAGAATAATATTATAAAATGAGATTGACAAAAATGTAGAGGAAACTTTCATAAAAATCTTACCAGTGATGCAAAAGGATGACAATTTTTTTCTTTTAGGCAATGTAGTAACACTATAGAAATTTGTACACAAGGTAAGCACAGCTTAAATTCAAATTTGGGGAAATATCTCTGACAGGGAGAAGAGGATGAATTGGAAAAATGTAGACCAATGGCAGATAACTGACAAGCAGACAGTTGGAAAAATGAATTACGAAAGCAGACTTGATTCCACTGTTTGAAGCTGTCGACTTACATTCCAATAAAAATTTATTTATGTAGGTGAGCTTCCAGAAGAAATCAGACTTTTATGAACATTTATGGAACAATAATACAATTATATTCTTTGTCACCTTGAGGGGATAAAACATAGATTCACACATCATTTCATATGAAATATAATATTTTTGAAGATTATTTATTGTATTTTAAAAATCAAATTTGTAGAGAAAGATACAGGAAGACAGAAAGAGAGAGAGAGATCTTGCATTCTTTGGTTCATGCCCCAGATGACCAAACTAGCCAGTGTTGCATCAGGCAAAAGCCACGAGTCAGGAGTTTCATCTGGATTTCCCTCATGGGTTGTAAACACTTGGGCTGTCTCCTGCTGCTTTTTCCAGGCTTTTAACAGGGAGCTGGATCAGAAGTGGAGCAGCTGGGACACACACCAATGCTCACTTTGGACACTGGTGTCATAAGCAGAGGCTTGCGCTGACTCCACCCTGACAGATCCCCTAGCATTAATTTTTAACATAGAATACCTGCCAGATTCTGAAAAGTAAACCATCATGGTTTTATCCTCTACTGATTGCCATTGCTTATTCTTCAACAATTGCTTCTGTTCTTGTCATCGAGTCATACATGAATGATTCAATGTCTTTGTCTTTAGCCAAGAACTCTTCTCCAGATTGATTTATAGAAACATGCTTTAAAATATGTAATGTTTTTAAAATATGTTTAAATACGCATTTTTTTAAAAAAATGTGTTAATATAACTTATAGGTAAGATCACAATGTGCTTCTAGGGAGAGTGTTCACCCAGAAATGCCTCGCATCAATGGAACTTTCTCTTTCCTTGCCAGACTCTCCAAGATCTCCATCGTAACTACTTGTTTGACTCAAATGTGTTCATATTTGAAACTTAGCCCAACTGAACTCACTATTCTCTCTCCAAAGGAATCTCTTCAAATTTTCCTTTTCAAGGAAGAACTCCATCCATTAAATAGACATTTGGACACCACCCCTGAGTGTGCACTTTTTCTTGATCATACTTACCAACTGTGTACCTTGTCAATTTCACACCGAAAAGTCTCAAATCTTCACACTTTTCTATCATCATAATTTGATTAGATTGGTCCTACCAGCATCCTTATCTTTAACTACTTCCGTGAGTTCTTAAGTACATATCCTCACGGTCATGTCCCTTCTGCTTCTGAATTTATTCTTAAGCAGCAATGATCTCAATGATCATAGGCCAAGATGATCCCATACTTAAAACCTTCAAAGGATTCTGAATTAGATTAAGCTTCAGATTAATGTCCTTCATAATTGGCATCATTTACGCCCATCCTGCAACTACCATTTCATGTAAGTTTCATCACCCATATCTCACCCTTTCCTTGTTATCCCACTGACTTCCTGTCACATGCTTTTCGGTGCTCACTTCTATTTCCACAGGGACATCCTTTCACGATGATATAACCCCCCTTCCACCTTTCCTAGTTAAAATTAATGATCTTTATGACCTCACTCCAGCCATCAGCTCCTTAGGGAAGCCTACTTGTTGTCCAGAATGGTGCTTTGGGATTTTGTTGCTGTTGTTTGTTTTGTTTGTTTGTTTTTAGTAAAGCCTTGATAAAGTATATTTCATATTTTTGTTTTATTCTTTGGCAAAAATTAATTTCTTGTTTTTTTTTTCTTTTTTAATTAGAAAGGCACGGCTAGGACGAAGTCAGCCTGAAATCAGGAGGAGCGAGGTGCTGCATCTCTGCCACATGGAGGTGGCAGGGGTCCAAATTCTTGAGTCATCTTCCACTGCTTTGCGAGGTGCATTAGCTTGGAGCTGGACCAGAAGTCGAGCAGCAGGACTGACCAGCACTCACACAGGATGCTGAACAGTGCAGGCAGTGGCTTTACCCTTCATGTCACAGCCCCAAACCCATGTTTTATGTTTGAATGTGGATCAATACCTGGGTTCCTCTCTAGACAATAAGCTTCACAAGGATGGGGATTTTCTTGGTGCAACTACTCAGGGGAGTGTCTAGAATATGTTAATACTCAATAAATATTTAATGGGTGGAAGGACCCGTTAGCTCGATTGGTCCTATGTATGTCAGGGGAAAAGAATGCAAAACCAATGTTTTGTCTCTTAAAAATAAAGGTTATAATTGACCTTAATGGGTTTCCTTTGGTTGTCTTTACCACTCTATGTAAAGTTAGCTTGAATCATGGCACTTAGAATGGGTATTATATAGGTCCGGACATTAGATATGCAATCATTGATTTAGAATAATTTTATTTAAAGATACACAATACGATCATGTATTTTATTTATTTTTTACTTTCTATTATTATTATTATTTTTATTATTGTCATTTTATGACACAGTTCCATAGGCTCCTGGTAATTCCCTTATCCCAGCCCCAATTCCCCCCACCCCACCTAGTTCCTCTATATCATTACTATAGTATAGTTCTTCATACACAGTCATATGTCCATCATCGTGGGCATGGACAATGGCAGAGAGTCCAGCATCCTATTGTCAAGATATAGTGAACAGTTTCATTTTAAGTCCATCTTTGTCTGGAAGTAGAAATGCATACTTCGTTGTGTCCTCACATATGGATATGTTAGTCTCCATTTCACAGCTACTGTACATCCCCTCAAACGAAAAATCTGATTAAATTCTTCAACGACTCATAGATCATACAGTAGCATCATTTTCTGCAAGAAGGTTCTTGATTTTCATTTCTTCAGCTACACGTTTGTCATTTAGTAGTATGTTATTTAACTTCATGGTGTTGTTAATTTCTTTTTTCTTCCTGCTATTTATTTTGTTTTGCGGCTTTTCATTTTAAAGGGCTGTATAGTAGCTGTGTAACGGAGACTGTCATATCTAGTAACATGTTATTTAACTTCATGGCATTGTACATTTCTACTTTTCTTTCTCTTTTTGATTTTGTATTATGACTTTTCATTTGAGGGTATATATAATCATATATTTTAATATCTCATCTTTTATAAAATTGCATGGTTTTCATACTTATTATACTAGAATATTTCAGAGCCGTGAGTTTGAGTGTGTGCCCTAAAAAAGCTGATTCGGAGTTTTTTTTCTCACTTGTTTGTGAAATCTAAGTGTTGATAACAGCTTAATAGATCAGGCAGCTACACAAAAGCTCTGCACAGGCGGTATGTATTAAGATCTGCTTTCGGGGTGCTGAGATTTTTTTTCTCTCTTTTTTGAAATGTGATATCTAAAATAATTTGGTTTGCAGCCTCTCACCACTGTTCTCACTCCACACTCGCTGCTTTACATATGATTATTGAGTTGACCCGAAAGGCTTTTGGGTTGCAAGGCTGGAAGGTCAGTGTACCTACCTCAGACACGTCTTTGTACTGTCCCTGCTGGACACTGCACCTTTCCGTAATTATAAATGTCTGTTTTCAGTCACTTCAAAGGTTTCCCAGCACTGGGAGTCCTCCTTCAAAGCCTCCACATTGCCAAGGAGAGTCTGTCATTGACAGGAGGTCCTGCTTTGAAGTTTTTCATGCCATTTATTGATTTCCCCCTTTTAAAGATGTTCAGATTAGAAAATGCTTCCCCCCCTTTGAAAATGTGCATATTTTCGTGATGTTGAAGGGTTAATCCTTTGAAGATATTTACATTTTATAGAAATGTCCCTAGATGAAGCAATTTGACATCAGATCTGTCACGTGCTTTAGGGAGCTTTCATTTGCTCTGTTGGATCCTCTCAATTTAGTGTGTTGTTGGCGTTTGTATCATGGTTTTGTTGCCTTTTTTAAGGCAATCCCAAACACCTCAACAGATGGGATAAATACTAAAGTCCAAACAATTTTGAAATAGCTTTTGGTCCAGTTGTTTATATGAGTCTACTAAAGTTGGGACACATAATGTTTAAAAATGTTTCCACAGCTACTTCCATTTCAGAATCATCTGCCATGTCCTCATGCTACCGATAAGCACCAGTAAATTGACTTTGAAAAGTAGCTCCGCAGTAGTTATCGAAAGCCTACTTCACTCATTTTTCTCTATGTATGTGTACTCCCTAATCTCTTAAGTAGAAGAGTAGTAGGGAATGCTATGACAATTATATTTTTAAATTGCACTTAGGGAGTTTAGCATGGTCATTTGCACATAATAAGGTAGCTATGATTTTGGCAATAAGGAGACCAAAATCAATTCGTTCGACGCTGGACAACATGCTAAGTAATGCTTCAGGCATCAGTGTTAGGGTTGTCCTTGCTCAGCACAACTACACTACTTCCCCCCTAATCAATCCATGTCAGCAATTCTGTCGTTGGAGTTTCTGTCATTTATCCTAAAACTCTGATTACTTTTGGAGTAAAGTTTTATTGGCAGTAGTCTCACCTGTGTAAGTGGAATTCCTCATGTAAACAAAAGTTCTGAAAGCACCCTGGAGAGAAAGGAGAAAACAATGTTCAAAAATAGCAATGGGGACAGAGAAAGTGAAGTTTGACGATGCTGAACAAGATGATAGTAATGTGAACTTTCAGCATTTCTTCATAGATTTAAAATATATACACGCTTACACGCAGCACAACCAATGACCAATTTCAAAGATAACAATAATGAGTACAGGCAAAACATATGATGGTGTGGTTCCCAAAACTTCAAATGCATTACAAAGTGAAACAGTGTTACTAAGATGAATTGTGATGCCTAGTAGGCTTATAAACTCTTATTAAACACAGTCCATTTGTTAGTTAGGAATCTCATTTGATCTCTTTGGGCAGTATAGATATAAATCAGTTATATTTAATCGGTATGTTTGGCATAAACAGATTATAATCATAATGTCAGTATAACTTTTTTGGATGTAAATAGTTAACTTTCACTTCTGTAACATTCATAATATCTTGCTTCAATCAGTAATTTAATCATTCATTTATTTATTAGTTATATAGTATCAATGAAGCAAAAAAAAAAAAAAAGGACAATAAGCATATGTAAAGATACTCAGTTTTGGACCTGACATGGTAGCCAGCAGCTAAAGTCCTCACCTTGTATGCACTGGGATCCCGTATGGGCGCCAGTTCTAATCCCAGCAGCCCTGCTTCCCATTCAGTTCCCTGCTTGTGGTCTGGGTAGCAGTAGAGGACGGCCCAAACCTTGGGACCCTGCACTCATGTGGTAGATCTAGAAGCTCCTGGTTCCTGGCTTCAGATAGAATCAGCTCAGCTCTGGCTGTTGGCACTCACTTAGGGAGTGAATCAGCAGATAGAAGATCTCCCTCTCTGTCTCTCCTCCTCTCTGTATATCTGACTTTCCAATGAGAATAGATTTTGATCATGAAAGATCTGTATTTCCAAAAGACGCTTCTGTCATGAAAGAAAAGTGAATTCTTTCAATTGCTCAGAAAACAATGTGGTTGGTCTTTATTCCATGATTGTTATCATATCCCATTTCCAGTTCAGCAATTTTTAGTGACTTGTATCTTGAAATTATGTTTGGAGGTCAATAAATTGTTCTTTTATTCTTGTTAGTCATGCTAATTCTGCATACTACTGCAATTAGATCCTTACCAGCCTCTCTTCTCATGTCTTTGTTGTCTCCTAGTCTAATTCCAACAAAAATCACAATGATGCTTTTAAAAATATCTGACATATCTCCTAGCTGTAGAAAACCCTCTAAAATTGCCATTTTTCTCAGAGCACAGGTCAAAGGGGTAGAAGCGTCTGCACTGGACTCACTCCATAGCCTCTCTGAATCGATTTACTCATCTGCCACTCACTCACTCTGCTCTGGTCACAATGGCTTCTTTGCCTCATTGTTCTACACATTTTATTACTTCTTTCTGACATTCTTCCCTAGATCTGCACTTAGAAACTCAATTTCACTCTGGCTAAAGTTAATACTCAAATGTTACCTCTTTGTTGAGAAAATCATGACCACTTTATTTAAATTAACAAATCTGCCTCCTAAAGTGTACAAGTTAACTTTTTGTTGCAGCTTCAACATGGGAAAAGCTTGGGAGTCATATCTCTCATTCCCATCGCAAGAGAAAACTGAGCAAATTTTAGATCAATGACATTTAGTCTAACCTTGGGTTCATCAGGAAGCTGAGGTTGCAGAGCAAGCACATTGTCTTTCCAAATTTTGGAGAGCAATCCATGTGGAAAGTTCAACTGAAAACTGCTTATTTTAGGATAAGCTATAGTAACATAAGGCAATAGGAGTAAGTTTATGCTGTAATGGTCACAAGTGGCTGGAAATTAATGAAGTTATATTGACATGAAAGTGAGAAGCTCCTTTGATTTCTTGAATTTTACCTGTAATCACCCCATCAAGTTCTTACCATGAGGAATTGAGAAGCACCCTTTTGTGGCTTTGGAATGAAGAGGGTAAAGGACTCATTTTGAAATGTCTGGAACCTTCTACAGAACAAAAGGATGCTTTCCTTTGGGAAAGATTGTGTTAGAGCTTCACTTCAGGTGGAGAGGGTTTTTTCCCCCCCAACTCAATCCTTTTGTTCTAGCTAAGGAAAGGATTTATTTAGCACAGATGTGTTACATTTTTAAGAGTACAATTGGGAACTCTGTAGCCAAGGAAGGCTTTAGTATTCAGGATACAGAGTGACAAAAACAGCAATTCCTATCACAGAAGAAACACTTGTACAGATCTCATTCCTAATGAAATGACTTAGTTTTAGTTATGACAGTATAAACGCCCCCTCCACCCCAGTTCCTAACTCCAACAAGACTCATACAACAGCAGTGGGATATAGCTACAAGGGTTACAAGACATGTACTCTCATTGAGAATTATTTAGGAAAGCTGAAAGCAAATATGAGAAGTTAAAAACATCAGTAGGAAATTTAAAACTTCTCGAGCCTTACAACAAATATGAAACACAAAACAGCTTCTATCCAGATTAATGTAAGTCTTTACTATAAATGATCTTTCCCCAAATATTCCTACATCTAATTCTTTGCCACATTCCAGTCATTCCCAGTGCTGTCTTCCCAATGAGTCCCACTTGACCATTCTAACAGTGCAACCTCACCTCAATCACATACACCTTATCCTACTTCCTTTTTGTTTATAGAGACTTATTTATTTATTAGCAAATCGGAGTTATACATAGGGCACACATACACACATATGTGTGTGTTTATCTATATCTATGTCTATATCTGTATCATCAGTATCTATATCTATATCATCTATACAGGGACAGAAAACTTTCATCCACTGATCTGTTTCCTAGGTCGTCACAATAGCCAGCACTGGGCCAGGCTGAAGCCCGGAGTTTCATCTGCGTCTCCTGCATGTGTGGTGGGAACGAAGCACTTGGGACAACTTTAGCTATTTCTTCCAGAGCATTAGTGGAACAATCTGGAACATGCAATGGTGTCAATGTAGGATTGCAGGATCACAGGTGACAGTTTTACTCAATATATCACAATACCAGCCCCTCTTAACTTTTTAATTTACATCTTATGTACTCCATTCCAACTTAAAATGTGTTATACTACATATTTATTTATTAAGCCTTGTAACTTTTTATTTTGTAGTTACTGCCCTTAGAAAAATAAATTCCAAATTCTGAGATGATTTTTGTTTAGTGCTATATCCAAGAGACTACATCAATAGCCATTTGAAATATTTCTCACTTATTACTAATGTAAAAGGTTATTCTAGTGATGTTTAGAAAATTTATTCTTGGTTGAGATACATTTGGTTTTTCTGTTAGTAGATGAATTCTTAAGGATATTGAATATTGGCAACTATAAGGTTTAGTGCCAATTTCTGCTAATTGAAAAAAAAGGGCTCCTCAGTATGTATTCTTGTTTTCCTTGTAGACGGAGAATTTCTTGGACAACAGCTGTGTTTCAATTGCTCAAGGAAATGTCAGGAGGCTAATGTGCCTGGATAAGCAGAAGTATGAGAGAGGATTTTAAGAAATAAGAAAAGACATCTTAAGGGCTATATTGAGTAGGCTCTATGCAAACCACTCTAAGTATATTGGTTTTCACTTTAGCGAAATGTAAGTATCACAGTATTTTGGACTGAGGAGTGGTATAATACAACTTTGATTTAAATGGATCCTTTTCATTGTCATGTGGAAAAAAAAGAAGTAATTAGGTAGGGTTGAACTCGTGGACTATGAACTATGCACCAACAATATCTCTCACATGGTTTTCTGCCCCATTTACTTGCTTTTTAAATTTTAATTACTTTTTAACAGATTCAGTGTAGATATAATTCTGAGAGCACACAGATTTTTTTATCCCTACCATTTCATCCTTCTATACCTCCTTTCTTCTTTCCTTTTTTTTTTTTTTTTTTAATTTTTGAGGTGAAGTAGACCAGGCAGTAGTCAGAACAGTGAGTCAATGGATGAGACCAAGAACATAAAAAGAGATTTGGAAGGACCAGAAGGAGGGGAAACAGGAGGGAGTCAAGATCAACCTTTGGTCAACTCCAGTATGCTAAGGCTCGTCACCTGTGGAACAATCTTTGGCTACACCATTTACATTATCACAGGAACTAAATCTTAATTTACAGCTTCAGAGAAAAGTGAAGGCTGAGAAGTTGGTGGCCTCGTGGTCTCTGTTTACTCTCCCAGAAGAGCTGCATTTGATTGCGAGTGGAATGTGGGACTAATTGCAGTTTTGAGAGATTGTACCATGTTTAAAAAACCAAACAGAACTCAGAATAACAACTTTCATAAAAAGATTGACAAAAATGCGTTGCAATTTTAATTATTTTTAGAGTGTTAATAATTCCTTAGTCCCCACTTGCTCTTCAGCTACCCACAATTTCATTTTCAATGACTTTGTATTTCTTATTTACTCCTTTTCCTAACATCATCACCTCTTGCAATATCTAACCATCATGCTAAATTTTCAGTAAATTGTATTTTTTAATCTACAACTTTCTGGTGCCTTATTAAGTATAACCTCACATGTTATTTTCTGCGTACTTTTGTATCTCTGCTTGTTAACTGAAAAATTCTTAAAAGCAGAAAAATTTGTTCTTTCATGATTTAATCCTCCCTGGTAATTCAAAAGATTAAATATTGCTGATATGTTCTTCGTATATTTTATTGTTTTTAATTAAACTAAAACTAATGATGATAGTGAAAAGACATCATGTTTAGTTGAGACATTTCTGCAGTAACAAAACCATTGGCTCTTGAGAATTATACTGTAGCTTTGAGTACTAATGATCATATTAATCACTTTATTTGAGAAGATTATACAGTTCCTTATACATTAAAGCAGCTGGACATTTGGTAATGCACTGTATCTTACTGTCTTATTATAATCTATCTCATATTCTTGCTGCAACAAATTAAGACCAATGTCGTGGCTTAAAACAACAGAAATTTATTATAATACCACTTGGGGAATGAGAATCTGAGAATCAGTTTCTCTGGGCAAAAAACAATGATAAGGGTAAGGTTGTGCTTCTTCTAAGATTCCAAGGAACAGCTAATTCCTCATTCTCTCTGTCTTCCAAAAAACAATCCTCTTTCAGCATTCATACTCTCTGTATCAGATCACTTCGGGCTCTGTTTCCACCTTTGCAGTACCTCAACTCAGACATGGAAATTTCTGCCTCTTAGAAAGACTCTTGCATTATTCACTATATCTACTTATTACAAGCTCTTCAACTCAATCACATCTGTGAAGTTGTTTTTGCCATATAAGATCATGTGTTCACAGGTTCTGGGATTATAATATGCACATTTGGAAGGGAGTCATTATTTAGTTTGCCACGGTCTTCTCCAATAAATTCTGCCTTATTAATTTGTGTTTAGTTCTTTCCTACTACATAGAAATCATGAAATCATCAATTGGCTAAAACTTATAACACCAAATAGAATAATTAGTTTATGAAATAAACTTTTGCAAAGTAACATAAATGTGCAATAACATTGATTGCAAAGATAAACGACTTAAATAAAGAGTGAAAAATTAAGCATTCTTTTTTCCTAAGATTATTTAATGTGGAGTTCATCCCTCCTTTTTTGCCCTCACATATTTTTAAGTACCTATCTAACTTTTGCTCATGTGTCCTTATTTCATAATTTTAAATTTGCTTTTTGGAGTTCTGCAAGGACTGATGTTTAAGGAGTCTTAGGTTATTAGATTGGAAAGGGAATGAGGGTTACACTCTTCTTTCTATGACCTTTTGTAATTTATAAGTCCAAATGGACTGAACAACACTGAATAATTAATTCATGCTGTGTTTAAGCCCCTATGCTTGCATGTTTTACACCCTAATTATTATGAATTCCTTCCTTCCGCAAATCTTTGATTCCCTAACCTAAATCAGGTTAATATAGACTCATATGCGCCAATTATGGTGATATCTTTCTCTTAACCTTGGCAGAAGGAACATTATAGTAGGTCAAAAAGTATCTTTGAGTTTCATTGAGAAATTAACCCATAAGGGAATTGTGCTCGTAGTTGTAGTGTTAATTAGTTTCGCCATGAACATATTTTGTGGCTTAGTTAACATTCAGATGCTCTCTGTATTTAAATAAAAATATATGCCCTAATATGCTGGAGCCAGTCAAATGTGCTTTTTATTTAATATTTTTTCCTTGTGAATAAAGTAATTAGCACATTGTACATTTTGACTAATTAAGGAAAAAATAACTGCTCCTACACCCCCATGAAACATGCTGCAAGTGTTTTCCCAGACGAAAGAGTAGCAGTTTTTACACATGATTCTGAAAAGTGATAGAGAAGCTAGAATTGAAACCTGAGATAATGACTTTTGAAAAAACTAGTCTTTCTAAGATGCATGGGCTCCAATGCAAAGGAATGAAAGCAAACAGAAACAGACATATATCTTCTACATGCTCTCACTGCACATTCAAGTGTGACACTACAATGAGTTTGTCCTTCAGAAAAGGATAATGCTGTTGTGTAAGTATTTCACCCACTAGTTTGATCTATATCAAAAGGACATCAGAAATGCCCATTTTTTTGCAGAAACCTGAGGACTTTGGCCATCCTCTGTTGCATTCCCAGTCCGTAAGTAAGGGGACTGATGAAACATGAAGCAGCTGGAATATGAACTGGTGCCCAAATGGGACACTGGTACTTGTAGACTGAGGATTGTCCAGTTGAGCCATTTACATTGGCCCTGCATTGTCAAATTTGAAAGTGCTTTATGTAACATGAACCTTTTTGGCATAGTTAGAAACAGTGTTTATACTCTTGCTTATTCCATTGTCTTTTTTATTTTTAATATTTAATACATAGAGAATGTTCTTTGGTGAAAAAAAAAGTTGAATAAAGCTTGTAGTTGATGTTCTCCCAAAATGTTTTATGTCCTCTCCACCC
The DNA here is from genome assembly GCF_030435755.1 of Ochotona princeps. Lineage (NCBI taxonomy): Eukaryota > Metazoa > Chordata > Mammalia > Lagomorpha > Ochotonidae > Ochotona > Ochotona princeps. The sequence continues at coordinate 8,310,153 of NC_080834.1, read as the reverse complement.
GTTTTAAATATTAGCGTAGTATCAGGCCTTTGTTATTGCACAGCACATTAATTCGCTACCTTTGAAGCTAGCATCCTGTATAAGCACAGGTTCAAATCCCTGCTATTCCATTTCCAATCTAGCTCCATGCTAATGCTCCTGGAGAGGAAGTAGATAGCCAAGTACTTGAAGTACTGCAGTTCAGCTGGGAGCCCTGAGTGGAATTGCAGGATCCTCGCTTGGGTCAGACCCATTCCTCTAAATTTGGATCATTTATGGAGTGAACCATTGGGTGGAATATATCTCTATTTCTTCCTCTTTCCCTTCCTTCCTTCCAATCCTTCTCTTGCTTTCTCTGTCTTTCAAGATATGTAAGTTCATACAATATTAAAGCTTTTGAAAGGAAAAGGCAAAGGATTTTTTTCATTGTCTAAAAGATTTATTTATTTTTATTGGAAAGTCAGATACACAGAGAGAAGGAGAGACAGAGAGAATGATCTTCCATCTGTTGATTCACTTCCCAAGTGACCACAATGGCAGCAGCTGAGCCACACTGAAGCTAGGAGCCTCTTGCGTGTCTCCCACACAGGTGCAGGGTCCCAAGGCCTTGGATCATCTTTGACTGCTTTCTCAGGCCCCAATCAGGGAGAAAGTGGGAAGTGGTACCACTGGGACATGATCCAGTGCCCATATGGGATCCTGGCACAGGCAGGGCTAAGATTCAGTCACTATGCTACTGCACTGGGCCAAGAAAATTAATAAATATCACCATTGTAATATTATGACATAGACTATATTTTGGAATGATTTTTAAGTTTTAAGGTTATTATGTTCAATGAAATAAAAGCTAATTTCATACTTTAAAACGCTAAGACTGTTCAATAGTACTAGTTGAAAAGTTCTTTAAAGAATTCTTTTAAGTCATATAGAAACGATGACTACTTTAATAAATAATGTTAACTGGCAGTTACTTACAATAGTCAACAGAGAGTGAGACAAAGGTGATTGAAGTTCTTCCTATTCTAAACTAAGATTTAAAAAAGAAAGTAACAAATATTACATTCAGAAATTCCAGATGCTTTCTGAACAAATGTCTTTTGAAATGAAAACACTTGAGTTGTATATAGCTTTCCAAAGAATTATTTGAATTCATGAATTAAACGGTCAAGTCAAATTGTACTGTGGTTTTCTCTATTACTATTATTTAGCTAAAAGTGTTTGCACTATAAAACTTACTGTGCTTTCTTTTCCTTCTACTTTTGGACTCTTTATCCCGACTTTACTCATCACTAAGCCGATATTCATCACAAGTAAGCAGAAAAGGAAGCAGCAAAGTTTTGGAAAACTCTGACATCTTCTTCCCTGGTTGGCTGCACTTACTTTCCGTTGAGTTTGGAATGTGAAGTATGTTCATTGCTCACAGTCACCAGCCGTTCCAGTGAAGCAGATGCACATGTATTTCAGATATTCTGCTTTTTTTTTTTCAGAAGTTGCTTATATTGAATGACATCTTACAAAATGTAATGACTTAACAACTACAGAGAATGTTCTGATATGGCACTCTTATGGCCTCAACATGGTTGTTTAAATTTAAACTGCTTTAAATTTCATCTTTAACATGAAAGAGTAATTTAGTAATTTAAATTACTCCACCTGCAGTGCCAACATTCCATATGAGCATCAGTTTGCATCCAGACTGCCTCACTTCTAATCCAGCTCCCTGATTATGGCCTGGGAAACAGTGGAAGACATTCCTGGTCCTTGGGCCCCTGAACCCATGTGGGAGACCTGAAAGAAGCTCCTGGCTCCCAGCTTAGGACCTCCAAGCTCTGGCCGCAGAAGCCATTTGGGGAGTGAACCAGTAGATGAAAGATATGTCTCTCCCCTGCTCTCTTGGTAATATGATATCCTAGTAAAACAAAAGAGCATTAAAAAAATTAAACTACCATGTTAAAGATGTGTTGTAGCATTATTGGATTAATTCCTGGCTTTAGGTTTGGACAGATTTAAAGTGTGTGTGTGTGTTTAATAAAAGCTCAATTAGTTAAGTTTCAAGACAGTAACAAAGAACATGCAGGTATTTCAGAGGTGGGAGGCGTATTTTAAATTTATTGTAATGAGTTTGTGATGCTTCTGATATGAGAATTCATTAAATCTATTGCTGAGTGGCAGAAAATAGTCAAACCTGCTGTAAATCACAACAGTTACAGAAAACAAACACAAGCAATTGAGCAACAGTGGATTTAATAAGTATTTCTTTTGCACAATCATCATTTTCAAATAACTTAAACTGTGTGTTTTATGAATTGGTGGGAATATACAAGTGATTGAAACATATACTCTGCCCTCAAAGTACATCCCATCTAATACTTAAGTCAGTCAACAGATAACATGCAATTATCTTAATAATAATACTTGGCTAAATTTACAAATCATACTAATCATAACTAATATCAATTAGGTACATAAATAGGAGAAGCACTGCATTTAAATAGCTACTTTATAGGCAGAACCACTAAAGGAAAACAAGAAAATGCATTAAGGTGTATCATTCACCAATTCTCAGTGTTACCGCTACAAATTTTAATTATCAATTTACTTTTTGGAGCTTTTCTCGTTAAATTATTGAGTATAAGCTGTCGCACTTTTTCTTGCACCTAGCCATTTAGATTCCAATTATTATCAGGTAACTACCTGATTAAGACTTCATGACCACTATACAAAATTCATGTTCCCTAAAATTTTGAATACTGTAGCCGTAAGTATTTATTATTATGGATACTAGAGTTGATATTGTGACTGTTTTACACCATTATCAGAATACTACATATGTCTAGTAGAAAATTTATTCCTGATTAATATTTCCAATAGTCAAGTAACCCAGTATGTAGTTATGTTGATACATGGGAGAAAATGGAAAGAGAAACTTGTATTTCCCATATAATAAGAGTTCTGCTAACGAAAAACACAGAGTGAAAAATGATGGAGTGGCATTCTCAAATGTCCATTATTGCTTCTCAGTGTTTATCATGTGATATTAAAGTGTCAGTAAACCAACCATTTTTGTATCTAAGGGCCAGCAAAAAAAAAAAAAAAAAAACCCAAAATGCAAAACCATTAGGTTAATCTTACTGTTGGTTAGCACCTAACTAACTATTCCTTGAGTGTTTTTAAATGTATAACATTTTATTACTTCTGTCACTTGACCTAGATTCAAGGGAGAACTATTTTTATAATCTTCCATGATCAAATTTTGAGCATTCCCAATAGAAGTGCAGGTACAAAAATGCCTCCTTGTACGCTCCAAATTTTTGGAGCTGGGAGCAAAGCCTCCTTCCTGTTTAAATTTCTTTAATCATTGCAAGTCAAAGTATACACAGAATCTTCAAAAAAATCACATGTAATATATAATATGAAAGCATTGTATGAAGACTTCAAAATACTGTTGAATTGAAATTAAATTTATCTTTTCAATTCTACTAACATAAACATTGTTGAAGTATTCTCATACATTGGAAAAAATGAGGAATAGGGGTTGGTATGGTATAGTGGATAAAGTTGCCATCTGCAGAGCTGGCATACCATATAGGTGCCACTTTGTATCCTGGCTGCTTTGCTCTGAGCCAGTCCCTGCTAATGCACCTGGGAACACCGTAGAGGACATTCAAATTGCTTGTGCCAGTTAGGGAAATTGTTGTTCAATGTAAAAGTAAAATAGACTATGGCTTAATATAGTAAAAAAAAAAAAAAATCAGAAGAAGCTAAAAGAACTTCAGCCAGACTCAACTAAAAAATATTTTCCAAAGAGTATTATAGTCAAATTTTCTAAAGTTAAGGAAAAGCACAGAGTTCTAAAGATAGTAAGAGAAATCTTCAAGTTACACAATAGGAGATTTCTCAATGAAACTCTGTGGGCTGGATGATGGGGCGAGGGTGAGGGGCTGGATGATAGTGGGTTGGCTGGGCCATAGTGGGGTGCCATATGGAAGTTTTGGTGATTAGAGAAAAAATCCCAACCAGAAATATTTTATCCAGTGGAGCTGCTCATCTGAGATGAAAGAAAATTAAGTATTTCTCAAACAAAACCTGAAAGAATCAATACCAGATCAGCCTAAAAAGTGACCTTGTAGGGAGTCCAATATTTAGAGTAAGCATGAAAACGGATGACAGTGTCGCAACTCATTAACAAAGCAAATACAACCAGTAAAAAAAAAATCAATAAAATGCAGAGGTTTGTTCTTACCTACCAATAATAACCTTGAATGTAGATGGACTTCTTTTTCAGGCAAAATATGTAAGTTGACTGAATGAATATACATGTAAGGCACAGTCCTATGACATAAAATACTCACTTCACAGGTAAAAGTACATATAGATGGGCAAGTTAGGGGCTGGAAAAATGTACTACGCAAATGAAAATTAAAAATGAGCAGCAGTATCTGCACTCATACTAGATAAAAGATTTCAAGCACCTGGCATGCTGGTTAGTGGCTAATTCTTCATATTGCATTCCTGCTTGTGGCCAAGAAAAGCAGTGTAGAATGATGCAAAGCCACAGATGAAGGTTTAGTATACTTAAAAATGTTGAAATTATGCTGCATATCTTGACAGACAGCAAAGAAATAAAACCCGAAATCCACAAGAAATCACTGGTATGCGGAAACAGTTCAGCATACGCAAATCAACAAATGTTACACATGATCTCAACAAACTACAGAACAAAGCCACATGCTTATTTCAATAAATGCAGAGAAAAATATTTGATAAAATTCAACATCCTTTCATGCTAAATAGCTTAAATAAATTAGCCATGGCAGGATCATTCCTCACCACAATCAAGGCAAGATGAAAAACCAAATGCCAGAAGCATCTTGAATGAGGAAGACCCAGAAACATTTCTGCTAAGATCTTGAAGCAGACAAGTATGCTCACCCTCACCACTGTTATTCCACAGAGTACTGGAAGTTCTAGGCAGATCTAGCATCCAAGAAAAAGAAATCAAAAGAATACACATTGGAAATGAGGACGTCAAATTCTCCCTGTGTGAAGATCACACAATTCTCTATATAGGGAAACTCAACTTAAACGCTATTGGAGCCTAGAAGAAAGTCTGGTGAGGTTGCTAGATACAAAATAAGGACAAATACATCATTGACGTTAGTATATACAAGCAAATACATGGCTGAGAAAAAACTGGCAAGATCATCAGTCCCATAACAAAACAAAACAAAACAAAACCAACAGAAAAGTACAACATAAACTTAACCGAAGATATGAAAACTAGAACACTAGAAAAGAGGAAAATTCAGAAAGAACAATAAAATTACATGATTGTTAAAAAACGAGACAAAACAAAACACATACTCCTGACTGACCAATGGATCATTGGAGAAATTCTTTGCGATACTCATCTTGGCAAATGATGCCTCAAATGCCTCGATCCCAATAACTGGCATGGGAAGCCTGAATTGAGCTCTGAGCCCCTTGCTTTACTTTGGCTCAGCCCTGTCTGTCACAAGCATCTAGACTTTGAACCAGACAGTGGAAGATTTTCTCTCTTACACACACATTCACGTGCATGCACGCACACACACGCGCGCGCGCATCACACACTAACTTTCCAAATAAACGTTTCCAAACAATGCTGTATTCTCAACTGATAATCAATGTCTTTCAGGGAGGGGAGGATGAAATGCAATTGTAATAGAGACAATTGCTGTGAAAAGACTGCTGATTGCAGTAAGAAAGAAGTATAAGATTCTAATCATAAGATTAAATATATATGGCAAAGTGGGTTTAAGAAAAAAAGGAACTGCATCTTCAGAAAACTAAATCCTGACATGGAGAATAAATTTAAGAATTTTTAAGGACAAAATAAATTGAACAAATGCAACTGTTTAAAATATAATTTGAACATGGAAAGGTACAAATAATTGGGATTCAAAATAAATTAATTCTGATAGAGAAATATGAATTGTACCATAAAGCTCAAAATTCAAAATAAAAACTCAAAAAATATGAAAGTGTAATAGAAATAAAAGTTAAATTCTAAATTAAATAAATCTTTTACAAAATTAAAAAAGAATACTTTCGAATAGATGGATTGATATTCCTGCTAAGGGCCAAACCATGTTTGTGAAAGGGGTCTAGAAGCGTTCTGGACACATTGTTAAAATTGATCTATCTATACATTGGCACATCAAATAATTTAGAAAATAGGATATTAAAATAGAGAGAATGTTGTCCAGTCTTACTGTTTCGAAGGGGCCCACCTTGATCCCACAGCTCACAATGCAACTGCTGTTTCCCTCCAGTGCATAACACCCTACCACCTCCTACCTTTTTCCATCAGTTTCTCTTCTTTTTTTAACCATAAAACTTATTAAATCAATACAAAATTTACACATTTATTGTGCCTTTTTATAACATAAAATTAGAATGCATTTTAAGATGAAGCATGAGAAAAAAACTAGGCAGAAAGCTGGCTTAAGGATATTACAGACACCTGGAACAGTATTGTGAAGGTCTGGAAATATGGAAATATTTGATGGGTTTCAGGAACAACAACAAAAAGTAGATTGGTATGACTACCTGCACTGTGGCACACGAGGGGCAGTCAGCCTGGGGTGCTGGCATCCCATAAGATGGCCCAAATGATTGGATCCTTGTACCCGCATGGAAGGCCCAGAGGAAGCTTCTGTCTGCTGGGTTTGGTTTGTCCCAGCTCTGGCCATTGCGTCCATTTGGAGGGTGAAACAGAGAACGACAGATCCTTCTCCTCCTCTCTCTGTAACTCTACCGTTCAAATAAAACACTTTTTAAAGAACAGGAAAAAAGAAAACAAACCAGTGTGATCCGTGTCCAATGATTAAAAGGATGTTTCAATCACAAGATGGAAACCAGATGATGCAGAAACCTTCTAAACAAGACTGTGAGACTAAAAGCGATACTAAAACAGCTGCTAAAGGGGTCTGGAAAGACAAAGAGACAATGAAAAGGCATACATTGGTGTGCCTCACAGCTCAGACTGCAAAAAGCAAACAAGACAATCCAGAAGGAAAAGCAGAGTAACTAGCAAGGAATTCATCACTTGTCTTAGAAAAAAAATAGTGGGAAAGATAGATCAACTAGAATTTTATCAAACATAACAATGGCTGCTAAAATGATTCCTAAAAAAAATAACAAATATAGAAACAAGTTCCTTTAATATGACAACATAATGATAATGGCAGCACAAGTGAGCAGAACAATTTCCTTCTGAGATTCAAGTCAAATTCTAAGACTCTCACATATGTCAATTTCAGTAGGTAAGCATTACAACAAACTTGGTAGCCAAACATAATGTTATTACATCTTTTTCAAAAAGTGTAAAAAGACATAAAGAGAAGTTAAGTAAAATGTTCAAGGTCCCACAGCTGGAGACCAACTTGCCTCTGAGTTGCACTTATAATCTTTCATGTCAATACACCTACAGATATACAGAGAGGAGGAGAGACAGAGAGGAAGAGCTTCCCTCTGAAGATTCACTCCCAAGTAACCGCAACGGCCAGGAACCAGGAGTTTTTTCTGGGTCTCTCACACGGGATTAGGGTCCCAAGTCTTTGGGACGTCTTCGACTGCTTGCCCAGACCACAAGCTGGATGGGATGTGGGGCCACCAGGATTGGAACTGGCACCCATATGGGATCCCGGTGCATTCAAAGTGAGGAGTTTACTCACTAGGCTACCGCGCCAGGCCCACACACCTTGTGCTTTTTAAAATTGTAATGAAATGTATAAAAAAATTCAAGGATCAATAATAAAATTTTTACAATTGTTATCTGAAATATGTTAAATGAAAATGTTTATTTCTTTTTTTTTAATTCTTTGTGTGCTAAACACAGGTGATTCTTGCAGAAATACTTTTTAGAGGATTTCTTTTAAATAAATTAGGAAACCTGTCATAAAATTTGTCATGATGAAGAGAATGTATTAGTTAGCTATTGATACATAACAAATTACCTCAAACCCAGACAAATAACTATTTGGATCATGGTTTCTGTAGGTCAAGAATCTGTGCAAAGTTGATCTGGGTGACTCTGGCTCAGATGGTTGCAGCCATCTGATATCACTTGACTGTGATGGGGTCAGAAGATCCATTTCCAGGATAGCTCACTAACATAGTCACTGGCAATGCTCTCTGTCGCTCCTCATTGGGGGTTTTACAGATGGCTTCTTGACACTACAACTGATTTCTTCCAGAGAAAATGTTCTAAGATTTGAGCTATAAAGGAAATTTCAATGTTTGTACCGCCTGCGTCTGAAACTGCACATGGTTAATTCCCTGATATGTCATTCCTTCAAAGAGTTTCACCCAGGCCATTCCACTGAGAAATTAATTTCTATGTTTTTCTTAAAATAACATTTATCTATTTCTATTTGAAAGGCAGATTTGAGGACAGAAGGAGTGAGAAGGAGAGAAAGATCTTCCGTATCTGCTGCTTCACTCCCCAAATGGCTGCAATGGCAGGAGGTGGGGAAACCCAAAGCTGGGAGTCACCCAAACAGGTGCAGGGGCTCAAAGCTTTGGCCCATTCTCCACTGCTTTCCCAGGTCAAAAACAAGAAGCTGTAACAGAAGTGGGGCAGCTGGGACATAAACTGGTGCCCACATGGGATGCCAATGCTTGCAGGCGGAGGGTTGGCCAATGGAGCCATTTTGCCAGCCCCAGTGTCTAACCTTTACAGTAGAGGAACAGCAACAAATATGTGAATGTTTTAAAGCCACATAATGCCAAAGAAGGAAGACAAGGAAGACGAAAAGAAGAAGTAGAAAATGGCACAGAAACAAGAAAAGGGAGTAAGTGAGAAAGAAAAGAAGGAAAATTAGGTAACTTGTGATTTGTACTGCTTAGAATTTGAAAGTTACATATCATTAATATAACATTTTATAGTTTTAAAATCCAACCTTTACATTTGTTCCTCAAAGAGCATGCATGTCCCAGCACTTCTTGTTAACACTTAAGTGAGGATTTCATCATTAGTCTAGAGATTTATCAGCTGCTTTAGCTAGCATCCTGTCCTTATGAAAAGTCAATTCTATAGGTTATGACAGAATGGAGAGATACAGTACAAACCTTACAAAAAATAAACAAGCAAATACACTGTGTACCCAGAATACTGGACCCAGAGCAGCTCTCATTTATAAAGAAGGTGAAATGAAAGCTGTCTAGTGAGCCTTACAGATGTTATTTAAAGATGTACTATACACAGAAACACAGAGAGATAACGAACATCAAGAAATAACGTGAAGGCAGAAAAACTAGCAAAAGCACAAAGGAAAGCCAAAATAAACAAAAGGAGTATTTCAGGAAAATGCTTGGATCAAATCAATATTATCCATAACACACTATATATAATGTGCTAAATTCTATAATCAAGATACAGATACAAAAATAGGAATAGAGTAGGTGTACTTACAGACTGGTTATAAGAAACACATCTTATTAAGAAACATACAAATATCTTAATGTCAAACAGAATAGTATTTGGGAGATTACTGTGTGTTATTTAAAGGACAAATTCATCAATATGACCAGCAAATATATGTGCACTCAATGCCAGGGCACCAGGATATTTAATGAAATTGTTAACATACCTAAATGGAGACCTAGACTCCAATTTGATAAGAGTAGGGCATTTTGACACTCTATTTTCATCAATGGACAGATGAACTTGACAGAAAATCAAGAGAAACAATATAGCTAATACATATGGAACAAATAAATTAAGTTGATATCTATTGAGCATTTCACCCTACAATCAAAGAATTACCATTCTTTTTATATCAGTGTATGGAGCTACTCTAGCACAGAACATACGCTAGCCTCAGCAAACTAAAACCAAAATAGAAATAATATCATGCATCATTTCTTACACAATGGAATGAAACTGGAAATCAACAACTTAAAATTTCTAAGAAATATGAAAACACATTCAAGCAAAATATCACACTATTGAATGAACAGTGAATCATAAAAAAAATCAAAAGGAGAAAAAAGTTCCCAGAAATGACAATGACTCAATGTATAAAAACTTAGGAGATACGGGAAAAAAAGTGTTCTTAAGATGAACGTTACAGCAATTAGTGCCAACATTAAGACATTGGATGGGTCTCTGCAATGGCATAGCTGGCTGGCTAATCCCCTACCTTCATGACCAGCACCCCGTACAGGTGACAGTTCTTTCCACCCAGATCCCTACTTAAGACCTGGGAAACAGTGGAAGATAGTAGCTTTGGCACCATGCACCTTTGTGGAAGTCTCAGAATTTCATGGCTCTTAGCTTCAGATCGACTCAGTTCTGACCATTCTGAACATTTTGGAGAGCAAATCAGTAAATAGAAGATATTTCTTTCTCTTTTTTTTTCTATAAATCTGCCTTTCTAACGAAAATGAATAAACCCTTTTTTTCCAAGTGAAATTTGAAAAGTCTGAAATAAATGACCAAACTGCATTTCAACTATCTAGAGAGACAAGAATAGGTTTAACCCAAAATTGGTACGAAGAAAAAAAAAAAAGGTAAACTATGAAAGAAATAAACAAAATTTACGAATACGAAAGATCAGTGGAATGCTCATTAAATAAAGAAGCAAATTTAATAAAATCTTGGCCCAACTAAACAAAAAAGGAAAATTGTCTATAGTAAATGCAGAGAGGAAACAGGAGGTCTTACAAATGATGCAGTGAAATAAAAAGAATCATGATTAATTATTACAGGTAGTTCACATCAGCAAATTATAAAGACACATACAATTTAACAAAATTGATAAAGACATAGACAACCTAAATAGCCAGATAACTGACATAGATCGGTTCAATAATACAAATCATCCCAACAAAGAATAACTGGGGCTCTCATAAATTCACTTCTGAACACTAGCAAATTGTTAAACAGCTCATTGAAATTCTTCTCAAACTATTCCAACGCCACCACTACTCTTCAATACAGTGTTGGAAGTCCTTGCCAGACCTATTAGGTAAGAAAAAAAAGAATCAGAGGAATCCAAATTGGAAATGAAGAACTGAAATTCTCTCTATTTGCAGATGACATGATTCTCTATATAGGATAACAAAAAGACTCAGTGAAGAGGCTATTAGAACTCATATGAGAACTCATATGAGACTTTGGTAGAACAGGATACAAAATCAATGAACACAACTTGATGGCACTACTGTATACAAATAATTCCATGGCTGAGAAAGATGGACTCCCAGTCAAACTGTTGGAAATGTGTAGACAATGGGATACTAGTCTGCCTGACACTGTATGAGCAATGTCTGGGCACATTTAACAACAAACTGATGGAATTATGACTCCTCATGAAGGACTATACTATTGTAGCAACATTGGGAAAATCTGTCAGGAGGTGGGTGTTTGGGGCGCAATCCTGGAATATATGAAATTGAAACATAAAATTCAAAAATTCAAAATGAAATTTAACAACAAAAAATGAAAGGAATCTGTCTAACTCTTTTTTCTTTCCTTTGAGGCCATGCCAACTAAATTCTGAAGTCAGAAAAAGACACAACAAACAAAGTAAACTACAGACCAACATCTCTGATGAACTCAGATGCAAATGATTTCAATAAAACACTAGATCACTGAAACTAATAATTTACCAAAACGGCCATTTACTCAGACAAATTGAAATAATCCCAGAGATTCAGGAATATTTCCACATACAAAATCAAAAAGTGTGATAGATCACAATAACAACTGAAGAATAAAAAACATACTGTTATCTCAATAGACACAGGGAAAAGGTTAGACAACCTACAGCATCCTTTCATAATACAGAGAAGGTACACGTTTCAACACAACATGTGGCCAATCCACAGCTATCATGATAATGAATGAGGAAAACCTAGGAGAATTTCCATTAAGACTTGGGACCAGACAAGAACGTCTACTTTCGCAGTTGTAGTTAATATAGTTATGGAAGTTTTAATATTATTCACAGTCATTAAGCAAGAGAAAATAATCCAAGAGGGACAAGTGGGAAAGAAGGAAGTAAAGTTTTATCTTTGCTGATGACATGGTGTAAATGTAGTGGAACTAAAAGGATTTAAGAGTCTCCTGCTATTCTTAAGAGAATTTGGAAAAATTGCAAGATATAAAATTAACACACAAGGGCCCGACATGGTAGCCTAGCGGCTAAAGTCCTGGCCTTGCACATGTCAGAATTCCATATGAGTACCAGTTCTAATCCCGGCAGCCCCACTTCCCATCCAGCTCCCTGCTTGTGGCCTGGGAAAGCAGCCAAGGACAGCCCAAAGCCTTGGGATTCTACACCCGTGGGGGAGACCCAGAGGAAGTTTCTGGTTCCTGGTTTCGGACTGGTTCAGCTCCGGCCATTGCATCCACTTGGGGAGTGAATCATCGGACGGAAGATCTTCCTCTCTGTCTCTCCTCCTCTCTGTATATCTGACTTTACAATAAAAGTAAATAAATATTTTTAACTGAGCACATACATTTTAATAGAATTTGCATACACAGAGAGTACCATAGCTGGTAAAAATCTTGTAAGATCAGCCCAATTCACAATAGTGAATAATATAAATATTCTGGAATAAATTTAGCCAAGTATGTGAATGATTTCTGCAGAGAAGATACTAGACATTAAGGAAGGACATGAAACAAGAACACACAGAACATGAAAACACACTTCTATGCTCACAATGGTAAGAATCAGTATTAATAAAATGTCAATATTACCCAATGTGAGTTACAAGTTCAGTGTCATCCGAATCTATATAACCAGGACATTCTTTTCAGATTAGAAAATAGTGCTCACAAAATTCATGAGGGAACCAAAGAGACCATGAATAGCTGAAACAATCTTAAGAAAAAGAAATCCAGAAGCATCACAGTGCCTGATTTTTTGACATGGTGCAGTTATAACCAAAAACAGATTGGGATTAACACAACTAGAAATGCCTGTATCAATAAAATAGCATAGGGCCCGGTGTGGTAGCCTAGTGGCTAAAGGCCTCATCTTGATCGCACTGAGATCCCATGTCGGTACCAGTTCTAATCCCAGTGGTCCTGCTTCCCATCCAGCTCCCTGCTTGTGGCCTAGGGAAGCAGTCGAGGACGGCCCAAAGCCTTGGGACCCTGCACCCATGTGGGAGACCCGGAGGAATCTCCAGGTGCTTGGCTTTGGGTCAGCACTGCTCCGGCCATCACAGTCACTTGGGAGTGAATCATCGGACGGAAGATCTTCCTCTCTGTCTCTCCTTCTCTCTGTATATCTGAATTTGCAATAAAGGTAAAATAAATCTTTTTAAAAAGAACTAATATCCAGAAAATAAACAACTTGAAAAACTCAACAATAATAAAACATGTACTCTGGTTGCAAAATTAATAGACATTTCAAAAAGAATGAAATTCAAATAGCCGAGACAATAAGAAAAACTGCTCAAGATCCTTAGCCATTAGAGAAATATAAATAAAAACAACATCACAGTTAGACTTTTTATAATCCTTCCTCCCCTCCCCGCCAGAAAATAACAACTGCTACTGAGGATGCAAGAAAGAAAAAGTCATAATTACACTTTTGGTGGGAACTTACGCCAGTACAACATAACGGAAGACAGTATGGAGGTTCCTCAGAAATCTGATAATAGACCTATCGTAGCACCCAGCTATCTACTCTGGGAAACATATCCAAAATAATTGAAATCAGTATATGCAAGAGTTATGTGACCTCTCTGTTTATAGCAACTCAATTCATAATAGCTAAGATATGGAATAATACCAGGTGGGCATCCCAGATGCAATATTTATAAATGTGTGTGTATATATATAATTATATGGTGTGACCATAGAATAATGTTCAGTCATTAAAAACAATGGAATCTTGTCTCCTGCCACTAAATGGATGCAACTGGATACCATTATGCTTACTGAAATAAACCAGATGGAAAATACAAATATCATAGATTTTCTCTGATTTGTTATAGCTAATATAGAGAGTACAAAAAAAACCTTATTGTATATTAAGGAGAAAATTGACATCATATGACCTGATTATTTTTATAGCCTTGGCTGTATTCCTGTGAAACAATGGTCTTTCTACTTACTTATTGAATGCTTTGATTAGTTGGATATTAAAGGCTATAATTTTAAGGTAAACTGAAAGTATAAATATTTCAGAGATTAAAAGTGGCTAAATCCTCACCTTGTACACACTGGGATTCGATATGGGCACCAGTTCCTGTCCCAGCTGTTCCACTTCCCATCCAGCTCCCTGCTTATGGCCTGGGAAAGCAGTAGTAGACCGCGTAAAGCTTTGGGACCCTGCACACACATGGGAGGGTTGGATGAAGCTCCTGGCTCCTGGCTTTAGATCAGCTCAGCTCCAGCAGTGTCAGCTGCTTGAGGAGTGAATCAGCAGACAGAACATCTTTTTTTCTGTATCTCCATCTCTTTGTGGATCTTTCAAATAAAAATAAATATATGTTTAAAAAAAAGAAATTTAAAAAGAGAGGGGAGTGAAATCTTTATGTTCTTTGATAACTCTAAAATACATACAACATATTCGGTTTCTGTTAAGCAAATATAGAAATATAGAAATATAGAAAACAAATTAATCTCTCATGTGCATCACTTGCTAAAACATTTTAGGGTACAATACTTTATACTGTAATTCTCTTCGTTTTGTGCTAAAGTACTATGGCTACTGCGCTCTGCTTTCCACTTGCCTAAGATGGATATTTTTTAACAGGTCTTTGGGCTTAAAGATTTTCAGTTTCCATTCAGTTCTGAAATTTTGAAGTCTGCTGTAAACTTCATCTTCAATTAGCCTAAGATTTCCAAACTTAGCACTCTTAAGGAATTGGAAATGACTTTTTTTTGTCAACTTGTACAAGCAAGTACAATCAGAGTTATTTTGTTTGAAACGATGGATTTAATAATTTTTATCTTAATGCACAGGTTTTTAGGACTCCACAAAACTCAACAGGAGGTAAAATTCTCCAAAGAAAGCATCATTTTATTTTCCAATAATCCAGGAAGTGCTTTCCAAAGCCTCTCAAGAAACTTATACCACAGTGATATATTATGAAAGAATAAAATGCAAATATAACATTTTACCTTAGATTTCTGATTGAACCTTCATTTTGATACATTTTTATTTGGCCTATATATTTTCGCTTTATTGAAACTCACAAATTAATTCGAATTCTTTCTCTGCTTTATTTGACCCACACACATGCTTCCTCTCTGTCAATGACACATAGAAACTGTTAAGACACAGGATGCTGTCATTTTGCGTTCTGTTGCTGCCTAATAGAAATGACCTCTTGTGCTTTTCCTTTGACACAGTCTGCGGGAACAGGTCATTTTAATCCGCTCTATTTCTGAACAAAGTCTCTATGATTTGTTTGAGATTTTGAATTTCTACTTTAGCTCCCCGCATGAATGACACCAAACATTTTTCCAGGTATTCTATATCATATCTTATTTATAAAGAGGAGAAAGAAAGAGAAACAAAACAGAGAGGAGAGAGAAATTTTTGTGACCTGGTTGTGCCAACACTTGAAAACAAAGTTTGCTACCGAAATGATGCTAATAATTTTCAGTTTTCAGTTAAAAATAGGCATTCCTCTCTCTCTGTACGAGTGTATATTTTATTTAGTAAAGCATGGCAGTCATATAGCTTCCATGAGCTTAAAAAATGAAGGTTCATCAAACAGCTTTCAGCTTAGTTGTATTTACAGAAGATGTATTAACACCTAGTTCACAGAATATGTGGGCTTATAGTGATGCTTTACTCTAAGTGTGTAATCTCTGCGAACTGGCAATATCTATATTATATGAAGAGCATTTGGAAACTTACTTGACGTTAGAAAGCATTTGGCAAGAATTTCTATTGGACAGTAAAACAATTTGATTCTTTTTTTTTTTTTAAAAGATTTATTATTATTGGAAAGCCGGATATACAGAGAGGAGGAGAGACAGAGAGGAAGATCATCCATCCGATGTTTCACTCCCCAAGTGAGCCGCAACGGGCCGGTGCGCGCCAGTCCGAAGCCGGGAACCTGGAACCTCTTCCAGGTCTCCCATGCGGGTGCAGGGTCCCAATGCATTGGGCCGTCCTCGACTGCTTTCCCAGGCCACAAGCAGGGAGCTGGATGGGAAGTGGAGCTGCCGGGATTAGAACCGGCACCCATATGGGATCCCGGGGCTTTCAAGGCAAGGACTTTAGCCGCTAGCCACGCCGCCGGGCCCAAATTTGATTCTTTTTAAACATATTGTTACTATCATTTTCCATTACACACATTGTAGCAGTTGGGATTCCTCTGTGCTGCCTCCTCCTTTGCCTTATCCCCTCCACAACTTCTCCTTCAGCCATTTCCCCGATTGTTGCAGTAATATAGTCCTTTAGTAGCAGTTAAGTTGAACTTTCTGCTATGTAAGTGCGAGGTATATTTAACTATTTCATTGTATGTCTTCTTTTATTTAGGAGTAGAGATGCACACACTGGCATATGTTCACTTGCCAGTGTGCTAGTCTCCATTATAGAGCTCATCTATAAGAACTCATGTATATAATTGATTATATATATATATAAAATACATGCATATATATTCTGATTTATTATTGTTATTGGAAAGACAGATTTACAGAGAGAAGGAGAGACAGAGAAGATCTTCCATCCACTGGTTCATGCCCCAAAATGTTTACAATGGCTATATCTGAGTTGATCTGATGCCAGGAGCTGCTTTTGCGACTTCCACACGGATGCAAGGTCCCAAGTCTTTTGGCCATTCACCACAGCTTTCCCAGGTCATAAACAGGAAGCTGGATGGGAAGTGGAACATTCAGGACATGAACCAGTGTCTATATGGGATTCTGGCGCTTGCAAGATGAGGATTTAGCCATTAAACTATCGCCCCAGAACCTAAATCTATTTATGTTGTACTTTATATGAAGGCTATCTTATGACAGAGAGATCATATATATATTCTTTTATTGGACTGGCTTATTTCACTAAGTATAATGATCTCCAGTTGGGGTCATTTTGTTGCCATGGTAGGATTTCATCCTTTTTATGGCTGTATAGGCTAACGTAGAGTAGATGTATCGCATTTTCTTTATCCATTCATTTGTTAATGGGCATCAGGGTTGTTTCCGTGTCTTCACTGTTGTGAATTATGGTGCTATAAATACAGGCTTTGCAGGTAACTTTGTCATATGCAACTTGGATATATTCCCAGGATACCTGGGACATGTGTTAGATCCATTCTCAGTTTTCTGGGAACTCTCCATACTGGTTTCCATAGGCTGCACTAATCTACACTCCCACTAAGAGTGGAAACAGGCTAACTTAACTTCAACACTGTGTCCAATATACCCTAAATCTTTTAACTATGCTTAAATCTGTGTTAGATTCACATTGTGTATATAACATATTATTTCAAGTTTTGTGGCTTAAAACAATATCAGTTGATTAGTTCATAGCTTTAGAAGTAAAAGTTTGAAATGATCTCCTTGAACTGAAGCAGGAGGCAGTCAAGCCTGATATCTTTGTGGGAGCTCAGCAAGGAGAAGCTCTTCTTTGCTCTTCCATGTCATCTACCCACCTTTGTTGTCTTGTGACGCAGTTCCATCCTCAAAGATCCCAAAGACTCAAGTTATTTCCCCTTTGTGATATAGACTATCTTTATTGCACCTCCCAGTTGCACCTACAAGAAAATTATTATTATGTTAGTTTTATTTCAAAGTCATCTGATTAGAAGAAGTTTAATTCTATTTGCAAACTTGTCTTCCCTTTGCCAGATAACATCTTCCAGTTCTGGGTCCAGAACTTGAGGATCTTTGAAGTTATTCACCAATCCTAGTATACTCCACTCTCTGACCAATAAAGATTCATGCCCAACCCAAACGTAAGAGCCTAAAAACATCCTGAAACCAACAGATCTCAATCTGTAACATCAAGCCCAAAAATATCATCTGAGTCCCATGAACTCAAAAATCATACTCTAAATTACCTGTGGATTACATTAATGGTATGATAGATCTTGAGAAACTATTTCCTGTGCATTTCAAACCTCAAGGAAAAAGTATCTGTTCCTATATTAAAATATGGAAAAAGGAAAGGTAGTAGCCAAGCTAAGATATTCAGGCTTTAAAGAGAAAATAAGTCACCAGTTCTAAATAATTTTAACAATCTACATTACATGTAAATTATATCATTATATAATGACTAGATAATAGTCTAGTGAATTAGAAATGGGATTTAATTATTTTTTGCTTTTTCTGTATTTAATAAAATCTAAAATTTGCTTATTTATTTGAAAAACAGGATTACACAGATAGAGAAAGACACAGAGAGACATACATATTCCATCTTCTGCTTCACTCC
Organism: Ochotona princeps; assembly: GCF_030435755.1. NCBI lineage: Eukaryota > Metazoa > Chordata > Mammalia > Lagomorpha > Ochotonidae > Ochotona > Ochotona princeps. Next base: position 8,291,767 of record NC_080834.1, on the reverse strand, counting down.
CCAGATGGCCACAATGATGAGGGTTAGGCCAGAATTAAACATGAGCCAGAAGTTTCTTCCTGGTCTCTGAGTGGGTATAATGGTCCAAAGTCTATGCACTAATTGCATGTCCAGTTTGTTATCAGGAAACTGGTTTGGAAACAGATTAGCCACCCCATATGAACGGAAGTAGAGAAGCAAGCACTCATGGACAGATGCCCAAATAGGTGCCAGCATCCCAGGGGCAGCTTTGCCCTCTAGTCTGCAGCAGTGATCCCATTCCTGGCTTTGTAGATGGCTTCTATTTTCAAGGTTTAAGGATGATTTTCATTATTATTTTTTTAATAAGAGACAGACATTTGGCTTAGCATTTAAGACACTGGTTCAGATCACTGCATCTCATATTGGATTACTAGGGTTTAGGTCCTAGAAGTGCTCCCAACTCCAGCCTTTTGCTAATGCAAACCCTGGATCGGAAGAGGTGACAGTTTGAGAAGTTGGATCCCTGCCAATTTTATGGGAGACATGAATTGTATCCTTAGTTGCTTGTTTCAACCTGGACCAACTCCAGCCTTAAGCATCAACGGAGAGAACCAGACAACAGAATCTCTCTCTCTCTCTCTCTCCCCCTTCCTGCCTCCCTCCCCTTCACTCATTTTCTGTCTCCCCTTCCTCAAATGGATCCTCTTTCTAAATCAATAAACAGAAGTCACTGAGTTGATTTTTTCCTACATATTAACACTTTTTTAGCTGGACAGTTTTATAAATTATTTCAAAAGCTCAATTTATTATAATGTAGGTGAATGAATGCACTAACAACCTAAATTGATGATTATTTTACTAAATTATAAATTACAGGGGCCCAGTGCGGTAGCCTAGCAGCTAAAGTTCTCACCTTGCATACGCTGGGATTCCATAAGGGCGCCAGTTCTAATCCCGGCAGCCTGCTACCCATCCAGCTCCCTGCTTGTGGCCTGGGAAAGCACTGGAGAACAGCCCAAAGCCCTGGGACCCTGCACCCGTGTGGGAGACCCAGAAGATCTTCCTCTTTGTCTCTCCTCCTCTCTGTATATATGACTTTGCAATAAAAATAAAATTAAATTAAACAAAGTATACATTTTATTTTATTAGCATACAAATTGAGTACTTTTGCTAGAAGCATTTTGCTTTCATGTCTGAGCACACCCCACTATCTTGTTGCTTTTATTTCAAGGTTTAGCTAGGGATTTCTAGTTCCCTAATTAGTCTTCCTAGAGGGATTTAGCTGCATCCATGTTGAAAAATAAATCACCCAAAACAGTAAGCTGGAAGATTTCATCTGGAAAGGTAACAGTACAACGCTGAGAAGGAGTTGCACCTTCTATATTTTTCTAATCTCACTCATAGTGCCTTTAGAAAATCATGCCCAGTATGAGTGGATTTAACTATTATTTTTTCAAAAAATATTTATTTATTTTTATTGGAAAAGCAGATATACAGAGAGGAGAAGAGACAGAGAGGAAGATCTTCCGTCCGATGATTCACTCCCCAAGTGACCATAACGGCCAGTGCTGTGCCAATTCGAAGCCAGGAGCCAGGAGCTCTTCTAGGTCTCCCATGTGGGTGCAAGGTCCCAAGTCTTTGGGCCGTCCTCGACTGTTTCCCTAGGCCACAAGCAGGGAGCTGGAGGAGAAGCAGGGCCACCAGGATTAGAACCGGTGACCGTATGGGATCCCGGCGCATGCAAGGCGAAGACTTTAACCACTACATTATCGTGCCAGGCCCAGATTTAACTCTTATGTTATATTTTTATCATCGTTATGAGCTCATGGTAACTTTATATTTTAGTTTATCAATATTTTATTTTTTATGTTTGATAAGCTCTATTAATGTCATTTATTAAAATCAAGTGAGTTTCATTACTGATGATTTATATCCTGTGTATGTGTTTAATGCACGTGTCTGAGTTATATCTTTTGAGATCAGTACTCATGACAATATTGTGCTCTAATTAATATATCTTTAGATTAAAATTAAATATTTTGCACAAGGAGACTGTTATTACTCTTATTTGTAGGCTGTATTAAAATAAGAAAAACCATAGATTTGTTGCCTACAGGAGACATATCTTGCCAACAAGGATCAGCAGAAACTATATCTCATAATTTAGATTTTTTTTTTATTTTCGTCTCTTCAAAACACTTTCTTCCTCATTAAAGTCTTCATTGACTCGTAGATCATACAGTAGCATCATTTCCTTCAAAAAGGTTCTTGATTTTCTTTTTCATTTCTTCAGCGACACATTAGTCATTCAGTAGCATGTCATTTGACTTCATGGCATTGTAAATTTCTGTTTTTCTTCTGTTGTTGGTTTTATTTTATGGCTTTTCATTTAATTGGATGTATCGTCACCGTGCAATAGAGACTATCAGATCCAGACGTGAGGATATAATGCAGTATGCATCTCTACTTCCAGATCAAAGATGGACTCCCAATGAAACTGTTTTCTATACCTTGATGATAGGATGCTGGACTCTCTGCCATTGTTGATGCCCACAATGACGGATATATGACTGTTTATGAAGAACTCTACAATAGTAATAATATATGGGAACTCAGTGTGGTGGGAGAAAAATTCGGCAGGGGGCAAGGGAAATCCTAGGGCCTGTTGTTATTATTATCAATATCATAATATGATAATAATATCATATAATAATAATGACAATATGATAATAATAATAAACAAAAAAAGAAGTAAAGTCATAATATCTATGTTCTTGTCCAACTTCTTCTACTTCCCATCTGGTTCTAGCCAAGTTCCTTTGCTGCTTTGAGAATTTCATATTTCTTTAAGGAGTAAGGTAAAAATCAATGCACCCTAAAACCATGTGTATCATTATGTGACTATACAATACAACTACATTGTATTTTCTTTGCATTCCACTTTCAACTTACATAGGCTTTCAAAAATATTCTAAGTTACTAAGAGACTCATGTATGTGGCACAAGACATACGGTATGCCAGATACCGCCAGAATTTCTCTCATTGCAAATGGTCAAATGGAAATCCATGGTATTCACTGAGACAAGGTAAAGATATTTCTAGGTCTCTCTTGCAAAATGAAAATACTCAGTGGTTTTCTGTGCCTTGTTTTGCTGACCTTACTTGGTTTTCAATTATTGCGTCTTAATTTACCAGATACTTGATGGTGAGGTGAAAAAGATGCAATACAAGCCTCATTCTATTATTCATTTATAATAGTATCCACAGACTGTGAGCTCTTAATTCACATTTTATCCATGACTTATTTTATCTCCACAGATGTAGACACAATTGTTCTTTTAGGACTCTCTTCAGCCCACAGATGTCTCCACAGCTGCTCTCTGTTCCAATGGGGGATTTATTCCTAGCAAGCAGTCATGTGAGGGTTTTTTTTGTTGTTTTGTTTTTGCCTTATTTTCATTTACAGCATTGCAAATGATTTCCCCTCTGCTGAGGGGAAAAATGATTTTACCTGCACAACAGCAATGTAAATTGTAAAATTTGCATCCAAAAGCGAATCTGAAAATATACAAGCATGTGTATTTCTGTTCTTTCTCTAATTCCTCTCAAGTATTTTGTACACTGGAGGAATAAGAACAATAATCACCCCAGAGTGAGTCTTGTGCCTCCTCCTTCCATGACTGAGGGGATATGCTGGGCAAAGTACAAACTGTCACAATTCATTCTGGGCAGAAAGTGAAAAAAATCAAACAAGTCTCTGCTTTTGACAAAATTGCCACTTTGAGAACAATGCAAGGTTTGGTGGAGGCAAATGATTCAAATTGCTGCTTCTGTTAGAACTACAAGGCTTGCCGAGTTCCTCATTTGTGTGGTAGGAATCACCGAATAATTCAACAGAGTGAACCTGAAGTTACATCAACTACATTTTTGTTTGCCTTGCTTCAGATATATGTGAATATCCGCATTTGTGTAAAAAGTTCTTTGGGCATCACTTATATACAAAATTTAACATCAGTGACTATTCAAATATTCAGAAATGAGGCAATTGCTTCCATTTTATACATTGAGTGGCAAACAAAATCTAACATGCATTACACAAAAGTTACATAACTGATTCCCTGGAAAACTTTGATTCATTCTCAAACTCTTCAACTCATCAGAGGCCAAAACCACTCACGATCACTAATGTTAGAATCTTAAAAAAATGTGATGGTTATTTGATTTCTGCTTCTCAGTACGTTTCCCTTCTTCTATTTTTTCGAGAGATGGTTAACACATTTTGAGAGAGCACACATCTATTTCTTTATGAGAATGAACAAGAGTGAAGATATTTGCAAATTAAAATTCATTAGTAACAGAACTTTTTAAAATGTAAAGCTAAATTTATACATCATCGTTTTAAGATTGAGCGTTCGGAATGCTTACTTCATTCTTTGAGATAAAATTGAAAGAATATGGGCCAGATAAATATGGTCTACGAGGTGAAGTGCACAGTGACCAAAAGTGCTGCTTACAGTAAATGGCAAATGTTACTATTGAAATATTGTGGATGTTGAAAAATAGTTTTGAAGTTATGAATGATACATAATAGACGCATGCACCTATAAATGTGAAAATTCTTAATTTAGAGCATTTTAATATTTTGGAATGTACCTAAGCATGATGCTGAACGAATGCAGTTAACTTAATGTTTCCCCCCAAGAAATGTTTCTAATATTGAAACTACAGATTTGGTGTTATACTTGAAGCTTATATGACACAGTTTAAGTATCACATATGATGCCATCATATGCCTAGAAATTTGTTGATATTTTTATTTCTTGTTTGTTTCTTTAGTTGTTAGTATACAATTTAGGTTCCTTTGTTTCCTCATCTGAAATGACAGTCATAAAGACTTTGTATTTTAATGACTGTTTTTGAGAGTGTGAATGAGAGACTAAAGTTTCACATGTGAGTCTTTGTCTATTACTATATGGGTGTATTTACGTGTGTGTGTGTGTGTGTGTGTGTGTATTTCTGAGAAAAGTCAACCTGTGAAATAATTTTTATACTACAATTAGATACCAGAATTATATGCTATCCTATTCAAGAAGAGTAGAAAAAAAAAGGCAATTTTCACAGAGGTCATTCCTGGAGCAGTTTTGTTTGGAGGCACTTAGGTTACATACCACGTGCTGAAGAACTGCCGATTTACAGTGTAAGGACGAAGTCTCTGAAGTGGAAATTTTGGTTGTGTGTAGAGTTGCACACACGATTGCACTTTTCTCCACCATTATGGTATATGTTAGAGTATAGACTGTCACCCACAAAATCCTGCTTTCAAAGTTTTGCTTTGCTTGCAAGGGTTGAGCTCAGTAGCATACTTTTCTTCTCTCATTTTCAATTCACAAAATAAATGTGTGATTGCATTTCCTCATCCCACATTTTGTAAAGGACTAGATGTACACAGTTGACCATTATTTCATCAAGTGTTCTCTCTGAGCAATCAGCTTCTCAAAATTCATTGAAAATGGTGTGGAGTAGCAAGTCACCAACTCGCAGCTTTTATACACATTATACATTGTGCATTTATATATTATTTACTACAGCTTGCTTTATAAATGTGAATATGAAATATCACTCTAAGATTGACATTTATATCATGAAAAAGCTACAGTAGCAGTCACAACTTCTATGCAAGGTTGTGTCATAATATCAAAATAAGGAGAAACTAAAGTACTAATGTGTGCGTTATTTAGGGCCACAGAGTTATTGTATTGATTTAGGTTATATATTTTGGCTTTTTTTGCTATGATTTAGTAACAGTTGCATTTGAATATTTCTGTTTTTTCTTTTTTATGTTAAGCCTCTCTACTCCTCCTCTTCCAAAGATGACAATAATAACAACAACAACAATGTGTAACTGGGAAAACAGGTCCTTTTCATGAAGCTTTGAGTCTTACAAAATATGATTAATCTGATTAGAGATTCAGCCGTCTTTTATGCTTATATTATCTAACACAAAGAGCCCCCCTACAGGTTAAAGTTTAAATGTGGATTAGCAGATAAAGCTAGTCCTGATGAGGTTTCTATGGTGCGAGGAAAAACTGGATTTGCTTTTCACCTCCTCTCAGACTCTGTCATCCTGGTTTTTGCCCTGTTCCCTTGTTCACAGCAAGGATATTAATTTTGCACTAAAATCTTTAAGCAATTATGCAGATAGCTCTGAAAAAGCAACATACACACACAATAAGAGAAGCTTAACTGAGAAATGGACCCCAGATATTCATTAAAAACAGATGGCTTCATTGCCAACAGCATAACTTGGATGTTTGGGCTAAGCTGGTATTAATCTGCAACAACATGAAGGGAAGATGAAGCTGCTGGTGTACCGTCTGTACATACTGCATGTCCTTTTTGCTTACAAAGGGATACTATGATGATTTATGGCTGCCTTTTTCATAAATGCCCAAAAAGGCATTCCTTACTCCACAGTGAGGTAACATTTTAATAGACTTTATTGTACCGAATACTGATGCTCATTTTTGAGACATTAACAAAATATTAGAAATCATATTAGTTCTGTTTTATAAAAACTTCTTTGATAATACAGAAAAGGGTCTCTTTTCAATTTTGATCTTTGGCAATTTTGTTTTAAGATAAATGTATTCCTTCTACAGAAAGTGGAGAATGTATTTGTGAGCAACATTTGAAGGCAAGTATAAAACCCAATTTTGTTTATATTTATAAAGTAGTTAAATTTATGACCATTTTTGGTTTGAGTTGTTTGTAAAATAGAAACTCTGGATCTTTTTTATTTAATCTTAGCAGAGTTTTGATAAAATTCTCAATCTGAGCAAATACACAAAGATAAGGCAGATAAGTATTTGGTCAAGACTTCCAAGCAAAGACACAGATAATAGAATTCCATGCAGTTAAAGTAATTGCAATAATGACAGCTACAGAAACACTTTTAGGACAGAGTTATCCTGATAATGCTTGGTGGACTGAGTCAGACACCTGGGCATACCGTCACAGAGTCAGCCATATTGAATGCTGAGTTCTGTGACTACTTGAAGCATCTGGATAGGATGGTGTAGAATCATCAATACATGAAGACTAAACACAGAGTGACAGTTAATGTCCTTATTACAAATAAATAAGCTATCTTTCTCCTTGAGTGTTAATAAATATTTTTTGTTCAATAAAATATTACATATTCATTATAGGAGAGAATAAATGATGAAGTAAAAGCAAAAGTGTTAAGGTTATTTCTAACTGTACACTCCTTCCCAAATACATTTTTTTAGTCTAAGCTTCAAAATATGTTACCAAAGATCTTCATAAAGCTCTTGGAAAAGATATGTTATTTTAAAAATTATGCATATATTTCAAAGTATTTCACATAAAAAATCTCTTAATTTCATTTTCTACAAACTTTTGGAAGAACCCTTATATATAGATATTTATTTTTTAAAATACTGCTTTTGAAGGACTATACTTTTATAATAACATAGCGGAGATTAAGGGCAGGATGGGGAAATCCTGGAGCCTATGGAATTGCATCATAAAACAAAAAAATTAATAGATACAATAAAAGAAGATAAAAATACTCGTATTTCAATGTGTTTTGGGGATCCAGCTTTATTGTTCCACAATCTGTGTAATTATGTTCATGTCTTGCCAATATGCTCGTCCAGAATTTCTGTCTCTCACAAGTAGATAGCAATATTCTTTGGCAAAAGCATATGCATAGAGAATTCTAAAGGGCCTTTATTTTACTTTTTTTTTTTTTGCTTATGAAAAGCACATTTGCAATCAAACACCATATTGCTAGTGGAGATCGTGTGTTAATACCCCTAAACCATTTTCCCAGTCTGGTCAAATTTCCATACTGCTTGTCTTTGGATATCTGTCTCATTCTGTGCTTGTCCGTGCAGGGCACGTGGTCGACCCACAGAAGGCCCTCTGCTCTTCAATACCAGCCGACCTTACACATCCCCGATAGCCATGGAACGGCTCTCAGGTCATTCCACTGAAGCAAGTTCCACCCTGTACGCCATGGTTGGTAGTCATTGCTGCTTTGATCTATGATTCGATGTGTTTTTCTCTGTGTGACTGTTTTTCATTGAAAACACTGGTGGATAGATCCTTTTTTCTCACTATGCTGTGAACAACTTCATCTCTTTTCATTTGCAATACTGGGTAAAATGCCTGGTATCTAGCAGGGATTCTAGAAATGCTCATCAAAACCATTACCGGAGACATCATGACCGGGAAAAACAAGAGCAGTGGCACACTGGAGAAACGAGGACACCTTCAGCAAGTCCTGAGTGAGTGAGCACGCACAGCTCAGGAACTGCGGCCTCACGTTTTTAGCGCCAGTTGAAGGTTTGAGAAGAGAGGATGTCTTTGCGTATTTGCTTTCTTCTCTTTCACTACTGTCAAGGAACCAAGCAGGGATATGCTCACCAAAAGAAGCTGACATTGATGCAATGATAGCTGGGCAAAAGAGAGTGTGGAAAGACTTTGAAACCAACTGAAGAAGTAGCAGAATAGTGGTTAATAAAGATGTGGGAATACTGTCCACTTATTCTAAAAACAAAGGACAGGAGAATGATTACCATAAGATCAACAACCCCTAGATGGAGTTTAATTCAATTTGTATATTCATACTGATTTGTATCTATTGAATATTTGTTGTGAGCAAAACACCACGGTAGCTGCTTTCTCATGGCAGTTACAACCATTTTGAGCAACAGCTCTGCAAACTTTTTGGTTCCACCTGCCTCATGAAATATAGCTCTGAGGGTAGCCAAGGAAACCAGAGAAAGGCAGTTAGACTTACATTAAAATATAAATGAGATAGGATAAGTAGGATTCCCTAAAAAGAAGAGACTTCCTACTTTTGGGATGGAACTAGAAAGGAACTCTTATGCTATTTCCCCAATGTGTGTGAAACCATGCTGGATGGTTTCCAATCTCTTGGAGTTTGTGAAATTGTACAATTATTTGTGCCCCAAAACTACCATATAGAATAATCATACCATTTACAAAAAAAAAACTTCCCACCTGAGAAATTACCCCATTATATTTCATTTGAAAGCACTGTGTAGATTAAACTTGAAAACAGAAATCATATATGAAGTTATAAGATCAGATATAAGTATAATTCACTAAAAAATCAAACATTTTCCTTAAATTATTTCCTTATATCAGTATTATGTTTGTGTGTGTGTGTGTGTTGGTAAACTATTATGACAACCGTGCTTAAATATTCTGGTAATGGGATACAACGGGCATCACTTGGGAAAAAAACGCTTCTGTGGTTTGAAAATAAAAAATATTTGATTTCAATGATACCAAATGTTTCTTTGAGGTTAACATCTTGTGACAGGAAATGAACAGAACATTAAAAAAATATGCAGCAAGAGTGCATGTGAAAATTTAGTGTATTTCATAGGAAGAAATTTCCTGAAGCAAATACATGTTTTCAACTCATTGGTAAATAAAATGTGATACATGCAGCTGAACAAGAATATTTTCAAATAATGCATAGTAAAGGACTGATTAAATATTTATTTTTAATTGGAATTGATTCTAACATCTTGTGGGTGTTTTTAAGTTCTGAGAATTCAAGTTTGACTGCAACAAAAATATCTACATTCAAAAAACTTAAAAGATATTTAGCAAACCAGATACTTTGCTTTGATTATAAAGATCTTGGGCAAATAACACAGAGTCTGTGAGTTCAGGTGGAAGCCAAGGAAGTAAATCGATTCTGAGGCCACTAGCAAGACTTCAGACTCAACTTGACTCTCGTGAACATGCATTCAAGCAATTCAGCCAGACAGGTCTACAAGACACACAGAGAGACATTTTGTCTGGATGGTAGCAAGCCATTCTGATATGGATTTTTACTTTAAAAATAGATATACTTATTTATAATTATTTCAAACTCAGATTTTACAGAAACACACACACACACACACACACACACACACACACACACAAACACAAATGGGCTTCCAACTGCTGGTTCATTCCCAAATGGCTGCTGCTGCCAGAGCTGAACTGGGAGCCAGGAACGTTGTCTAAGTCTCCTACATGAATGCCATGCTCTGCTGTGTTCGCAGCCCGTATAAGCAGAGAGATGAATCAGATGTGAAACAGTTGGGACATGATCCAACATCTCTGTGGAATGCCAGTGTCACAGGGCTGTGCCACTGTGATGCCCCCAAATTTCTACTTTTATCTTATTCCTTTATTTAGGAAGTTTCTTTGTTGTTTAATAAATAGATTAAAAATAACCTTTTGCAAATGCGCTATACTGGTGTTCATATAAAAATAACGAACTCGAATGTAGTTTGCTCATCAGAGCCTATTTTTCTTTTGTTTAAAAAAATTCAACAAATAATACCATAAACTGAATTCAAATAAATGTATTTAGGAGAGAGTGTGAAAATTCAAGGAGCATTTTTAATATTTATTTTGCTTACTTTCATTGCTATATTCATCTTAAGAGAACTTTTACAACATTAAATGAAGTACGTGTGACGGTATATATGCACATGCATTCTAAGGCAAATAATTTCATGTGTCCAATTTCATCCTTATCAGAGAAACCATCAGTTGAAGTCTTTAGCAATCACTGATCTGGCATCACTTAGTGTCACAGCTGGTGGGTGCGGGGCAGGAAAAGCAGAAAATTCATCGACTATGTTGTGGCCTTGGATGTGACTCTGCCCAGCCTATCACAAGTTCTGTTGAGATGGTCTTCAAACTACTGTGATGCTCACACTGTACCGCAGCGTCTTGGAGGGACTTAGTCACTTTGTTCAGCCATGAGCAAAAACATCTAAAACAGGAGCAAAAGGATATTTATTTAAGGAAGAGTTGTGCTGAATACTTTCAGAGGTAACTAAAATGGAAATTTTATGAAGGTACTGGAGAAATAGTAACGAAATTGCAAAGTATAATTGTTGTGGAGTGCTGCAAGTCTAGTATTTTTTTCCATAATTTCTAGCTTGCATTCTTATACTTAAAGTCTAAAATTTGCCCCTGGAAGCCAAGCATCTAACTTAAACAGGTGAATGCAGATGGTTGCACTCTGAGAGGCAGTAGTAACAAGCCACGGGGGAACTCAGAGCTCCTCAGAGGTGACCACGGTAGCTCGGTCATCACTCCTTCCGCTACAGCGGGCTTCCTCTTGGAATCTCCCCGGCTTTTTAAGAGAACCTACAAATCTAATTTTTCATGCAAAAACTAACTTTCAAATATGATATAAATCTGTGTTGGGAAAAAAATTCATACATTGCTTTGGAACATAAATATGATTTCTGGTAGAAATTCAGAAAAAAAGAACACTGGATTTTCAGCTATTAGATTGCATAACCAGTGTTGTTTACCAGCGTGTGTAGCACCACATGATTGACTGTATACATAATTAGACATAGTTGGCAAGGCACCCTTGAGTTGACACTAGACCACTATGGCATTTGACAGCAGGCTACAAAAGCAGCACTCTGTTTCAGAATGATAACCTATGAATACTTACACACAGAAAAACTGAGATGTAATAAATTTACTTTCCTCTTTCCATTCCTTGTGTTATGCAAAAAGTACTGCTCATTTAAGTAATATATTGGTGATCTGCAAAGAATATATAATTGATCACAAAATCACGTGGAAAAGCAAATTATTGATTTTAACATTTAAGAACAAAGATGACTTACATAGACATCATACGGAATAAACAATCAACATCTTTCAACGAAGGACTTTCATTAATGCAAAGTAACAGCCACTTCATGTGTAATGTTTTATTTAATGCATGTCACTACCTTAACATACAAGGGATTCTTATTGGCCTCTTCCTCTAGATGAGGTCCCTGAAAATTAAAAAAATATACAACGCATTCATTCCAGGTCAAACAGACAGTAGACAGAATTTAGACAAGGGTCCATTCGTCCCAGAATCTGGGCTTGTAAGCAACATTTTCTAATCTTGTTATTATTTTTACTTTTACTAAGTCACTTGATGAGTCAGACACTCTTACCACCCAAATGCTACAAGAAGAATTATTATAAACCTCATTCATAGGTAGATAAACTGAGGTACCTGAAGGAGACATTTACACATATGTAAAGGGTAGCAAGATGAATCTTAGTCCCAGATCTAGAACCAAGCTCGTATTTTTCAGAAACAATAATACAATAATTTCAAAGACATTCATCTTAAATGGAACATATAGATGACTTCAATTAAAATTAATGCTTTCTGAGTTCATAGTCAATATTGATTAACAAATTGAAAAAAGCACTAATACATCAAATTTCTTTTTTCTTTTTTAAATTTTTTATATTTCCCCTCTTGCACTCTGCATTCCCTTCCATTGATTTCCCGTTAGTGCAATAGTATAGTCCTTCAGCAACAGTCTCTTAAAACTTGCTTAGTCTCTGCTTAACTTCAAGATAAACCACTTTTTTATGTATACAGTACTTCTACTTCATCTTAAATATGTCTGTTATACCTTAAAGAATATTTAACTTTCTAATGTTTTGTTCTACATAGTAACTGGATAGTACTTCTGATATGAGGTGCCGTTTATGGAAAAAGGTGATTACTTATTTCTATATTTTTTCAGAATCAAAACAAAAACAACTTTCATCCTCCTGTGATATTGAAACACAGCTTTATTTTTATGTGATTCTGATCTTTCTAAGCTAGCTTTATAAGTAAGCATTTTGCTTAATATTTAATATTAATGTACTATTGCTTAGTATAGTATCTCATGAGAAAATTATAATTAACACTTATAATTTCTCTTTTATATTCATGTCTTCTATTATTTTGGAGGAGAACATTACATTTTTCTAAATTATGTACTTTCAAAGCATGTAAACCATTACATTTTAATGTGCCTAATAAATGGTGTCAAACTATTTGTTGCATTAATGAAAATACCAGAAATTTTAGACAGCACTCAAAACGTAACAGCAATACCTTTCTACTTCGTTGATTAGCTCCCATTGAACTGAACCAGAATTGCTCTTAAGCACAACCACAGTTTCTCCACTCATTTTGTATGAATTCATGGGATTTAAATATAGTGTGCTTTTACTGCAGCCATCTCATCAAATATGGCTGGAAAAAAAATTTTAATTAACATTCTACCAGTAGCAACCTGTAACTTTTCATGGCAGAAGCTAGTATACAGGGCTTTGGGAAAGCTCAGGAAAGCAAGCTCTAAGACTCATGATTTAAAAGTTTGTCTCTTCCTTCCTGCATCCTATAACGTTGACCTTGGTCTGGTCTGTTTCTCTCAAATTGTTGGAATCCCATTCTCCTTGTTTCATATTAAATCATTTATTGATGTAGCTGACACTAGTTGAATACATTCATTAAATTTCACAAGTTATTGGAGCCCAGTTCACTGGAAAGAAAAAAAAAACCCTCTTTAGAATCCTTAAAGTACAAAAAGCGTCATGTTTTTTAGTTCTTTTAAAGCATTTACTAAAGCATGAAAAGATATGACATCAATCCTACTGAAACACAAGGGAAAATGAATGATGTTACTGTAAATCTTTACATCAATCACATCCAATCCTTTGGAAAACAATATAGTTTTGTTTGCATTTCAGAAGTGACAAACAACTCTTGTGACTGGCTTAACATAGTCACTTTCTATTAGTCAAGACCAGAAGCAAGTCAGAATTAAAATGTGGCCCTGTGTTGCTAGGCAGCTGAGTTGTCTTGACATGGTGGTTAGTTTCCTTTTCACTGAATGACAACAGTGAAATGAAAGAAGTTTTGAAAAACTTGATAATGGTTTTCAAAGGAGGAGGATAATTGGTGGTGCTCGCTTGTGCAGTGCTGTGTGGAAACTTTCAGGCGGCCGTGAGAGAGGACTGTCACTAAAAATTTAAACTCTTGTACACAAACTTGACCTAGAGTCTTCTCCTGGTTTTGGCGGTTCGTTTTCAGAACACCCCTCTGAGACCAAGGGGTGTAGGATGAAAGAGTTAAGACAGATGGGTAAAGCCCAAAGGAAGAAAGGAATCAATAGTTGTGATTTAATCCATGAATGAAAGGGAGGAATTAAGTAAAATCTCAAAAGTGAGGAATGTGTAAAAAAACCTTTAGATAGCACCTATAACTAAAATGTTTTCACTTCATGGTGAGTTGCAATTGAGCAGAAACATGCATCAAACGCAAGGAATAAAGATAGTTCTAAAACTCGGTGATTTGCTATGCCAGGGATAAAGCAATTGGTCTGATGTTATATTTTTGCAAACATATTTTCTACTTGATAGTTAACTGAACTCAGTAAAATATCTCTAAAGTAATTCCCAAAGCGTATGGAAATAATTACAGCTAAAACATTTGTTGTTTGCAGTAATAATCAAAAAGAACATTGTTTCACAAAGACAAGCAAACAAAAACAACCTCAACAAGCAGGCAACATGCTCAGAAAATACATGTTGCTCTCTGGTTCACCCAACACTCCCTAATGCAAGAATGCTTTGTTTAACTATCTTGCCATTAATTTACTCCGAATTTTAAAAACTGAGCAAAATGGACTCATATTGAAAAGAGGGACCAATTAGTGTTGGATTAACATTCATGGTTATTTACAGTTGTTTTTGTACTTGTTCTTGTGCTCTGACTTCCTGAAATTTCACAACCCAAAGATTTAGAAAAATGGGGTTGTTTAGACGCAAAGTGCAATGAAGTGGCTGTGACCATTGTGTAGATACCACCTCTCTCATTATACCCTCTCAATCAACACTCAGTACACAGGAAACCGCAATAAAGCGCATCTGCCACGGTTAATCTGCAGGCAAACCCACACCCATGTCTATGGCCGTTACTCTCCAGCCTTATTATTCTCAGATCCAAAGCTTCATAAGGGATCAGCCAAAGTCCATTAAAGGAAATAATAGCTAGAAATGACAGGCTTAGCGAGGATTGGGAGGAAGTTGAAGACCAATCTGAGCTCGGAGCTCTGATTAATAGAGAAAAGGGGAGAAAAATGACCTCAGCCTGCTCCAAAGAATTCCTGAACCTTCGTTGTTAGGGCAAGTGCTACCATCTGAGACGTTAGTGATCCTTGGATTTCCTTCACTTTGATGCAGCTCAAATGGGAAAATTTTGAAGGTTCAGCAAGGCCCCAGACCTCAGCTGGAAAGCTGTCTGGAGTCAACCCTGTCAAAATTCTCTTGTGTAAGAGAAAGCCTTTATTAGCTAGATTGCAACAACAACAATAACAACACGGAAAACGCCCTACACAGTGCCACAAGGAGGGGCCTTGGCTAGCTTGCAGATACGTTTATTATTTTCTTGTAAACAATACATTTTTAAAGGTCTGCAGCCAGAGGTAGCAAAATAAGATAATCGTGATTCTTAAAATGGAAGTAACCGGATTTAGTTTCCTGGGAGGAAAGAATAGGCGGAGAGGAAAAGCATATGAAAATGTGTTTTTTGAGTTTCACTTTAAAATGAGATCTTTATTTTCAGTGTTTAACAACAACAAAAAATACTCTCAAGCAGCCTAAGGTTTGTTGAGCAAATGTAAACTCATAAAATTCTTCTGCTTTTTCTACTGTACTTATCTAGATTGACCAGGAAAACAGAATTTCAAATCAGTTGTTCAAAGTGTCTTCTTTCCTCCATCATGTTAAAAACATTTTTACAGCCTCTATTCAAAATTTCCTAATGAGGAGTGCCCAGATAATGCCACCCTCTCTTGTCTTCCTCCTACATAAATGTATTGGCTATTTAACTGAGACACTGATTTTTAGGCAGCTCTTAACAGAGCTTAAAGAAAATCATACGTATATTTGGAAAGAACTTGTTTGAAATCTTCTATATAATAAAAATACAATTTCCCTAATAAAAATATCAAGGTCTTTACCGAATGTGGGTGAAAACCAGAGTAGTGGAGAGAGTCAATAAGAAGACTTAAAAGTAAAAGTTGAAAAATGAACAAGCAGTTCCTGCTTGTGGGAAATCTGAGTCTGAGAGGCAGAGAACATTTGGCAGAGGGAAGCAGACATTGGGAAAACCTCAGAGCTTTCTTTGGAGGAGAGTAGCAATCCTGATGAAAACTTGGTGTCAGAAAATCTCACCTTCAATGTACTCCTAGATAAAGCTGGCATTGCAGAATGCAATTTGCATAAATAGAATCGAGGCACTACAGGCCCATCGTTAAAATGACGGTGCTTCACAGATATTGCTAAATGTGGCTAATGCGCTGTCGGTACCCACGTGGTACAATTTTAATATTTTAATCTCAAGTATTGCAAGAAATGACAATTACGAAAAGACAAAGTAGATACCATCAACAGCTGTAATTGCTACCTAGGCTGCTCAAAGATGGGCAAAAGACACAGTAAATCAATATTAAGTTCTTCCCAAATGCAGGGATCACAAGGAAGCCATCCTATAACATCCTTATAAGCAAATTCGGATGCAATGTAGACAGTTGTAAGGAACATAGGATGAATACGGGAACCCTTGTTCTCTGCCAACTTGTTCTCTGCAAACTTTAACTAATGTCTTTGAGAAAAAAAAAGAGGCCTGGGAATCAAGACTACGTATTTAGTGAAAGATGGAGACTGCACTGGGTTTAACCAACGAGTGCCATCTTGTTCACAATTTAAAATGCAAAGATCAGAAAGGGTTAAATGGTCCTGCCACTTGCAATTATAGCAAGTAGAAATTCAGTAGATTTAACACACCAAGACTTGAGTGAAATGCTTCTGTATGTAGTACTACATCTGAAGCATATATTATGTGGTGTTAACAGACACCTAATTAAACTAGTTAATAAACCTACTCACGTCACGCATACACATGCATGCACACACACACACACACACACACACAATTAACCTGCTGCAGACTATGGGTATGGTATACACATAAATAAAAGAATGAAAATCGAAAGTGTTCACTGCAAACCTTAGGGATGAGAAACAAAATCGGGACAAAGGTAAATAAGCAAGCACTTCAATGAAAAAATATGGCCAAAATACAAATATGGAAAAGTAGTTTGGCCATAAAATTCAAGTAAAGATGAGAGCAGCATTCCATATTTCCATTTTAGGGTGCAGTGATTTAAACACTCCGGAAGAAGGAGGTTGGATTTCACACACACGTTTCTGGCATTATTTCTTGCTTTGTGAGAACAGAAACAACACATGTGCGTGGAACACAGACTGAAACGTTTTCATAAATACTTATAATTTGTACGCACTGAAACATTATTTTACAGTTTAGTAAACACTGAACACATATTTTATATTTCAGTTAGGCATTTTAGTTATTTAAGCAAAATTAAATCTCTAGAATGAATTTACTTCCTTATCTTCTTCCTAATTGTCTTAATTGAGCCTTATTTGAAATTCACAGGATCTTTTACTATTACACAATGTACAGAATAAAAGAAATAGGATTAATCATGCTTTCTATTTTGTGCAAAAAATGCTGTATGTATGGAATTACACTGGAATCATTTTGAGAATTATTTGCTACCAGAAAATAATATATTAATAAAAATGTAGGCGCATTAAATTGTATGTCTTTGTCTTGATGTTCCCATACACTGATTAGTTCCTATGTGATTTTACAGTTGTGTGAGATTTCATTTGCCTTGATGTCCTCTGCGTGTTATCATGAGTGTAGATATTCCTAAGCTGTTTTGCTAGTTCTATAAATTAAAAATCAAATGTCCATGTAATACAGTTTGTATGCATGTGGAATATGCTTAGAAGCACTTGCTGTCATGGTAATATATACATTTTGCATATTTTGACACACATATGTATCCCGAGTAACATGTTCAAACAGGCAAGTGCCGTTTAAGGCCTTTTAATGCACGTTCTTAGTCATTTCAAAGCTACTGAAATTAAATTTCACTTATGTAAAATGAGAGTTTGAATAATAAGACAGCTCTATAAATGAAATTCTTATTCTAATTGTTCTGATGAGCCTACTTCTAGGGATTTAATACAAAATATTTCTTTTTGAGTGTATTGTGTTGCTACCAAAAGTTAAAACTGCTTTCTTTAAATTCTTGATATCCAAGCAGAATATTTCAAATGAAAAGTAGTTTTCTAGTTCTTTTAGTAAAGACTCAAATGCAGAAGGCTGTTACTTACTTCCTACCCTTATTAGGTGTTCAGATTCTCTACATAGGAGCAGATTCAGCCCTTTGTGTAACCGCAAGGTGTCTCTAAACTTTAAATTCTCTGAATTCCTCATCCCTCTGTCTCCGTGCTTTAAAGTTTGAATGAATCTGCACGAACACATTGTCACATTTTAAAACTTTAAAGTCACTCACACATTCATTTTAAAAGGAATTTTCCCAAACTACATGTATATTTAATTTTATGAATGCAACATTGTATACACCGTAGGTATATATGTAATTTTGCATAATGAATTTTACATATATTATAAGACATATTAAATAAGAATTAAATTAATTTGTAAGTCTATATTTTGGAATCTGACCTCTTAGAAATAAGAAGTGATACAGTACGAAAAAGGAGAAAAGTTTAACATCAAAGAGCATTTTAGTTTGTTTGTTCTTGACCAAGATTTAATCCTTAAATAATCCCATCAATGGGTTACAATCAACTATTCCTAGAAAATAAAAATTCAGAATGGCTTATAGAAACCTGCAAGTAACTGCAAATACAACTAAAATCCTGGCTTTTAAACATCAAGCCTATTGGTGAAAAGTAATTACTCCAGCTGATCTCATTATAAAAAGTGACCATACATCTAAGAAAAACTCTCATAAAATAATTCCAAAAAGAGAAAGTCCTTCCAATGCAAGGCCATAAAGAGCTTATCTCTGTGTGTCCACAGAGAGAGAAGTGTGTTTGTATGTGTGTGCGTGTGTGTGTGTGTGTCTAATGGGATGCTGTTTATCCCACTCTATCTTACCACTCTGTCTCTTTGGATAACAATCACAGGACCCAGATGCTAAGGGTAAGTGATATTTTCCCACAAGCGGCTTCTGGCTCCTTGGCAGACGTAGCAGGCAGTTGTGTTGGCAGCTGCAGAGCTGCCTCTGGCTCTGCCGTGCAGCTTTGCTGGTGAAGGGATGCTTGGCCTGTTCCATCCTCCTGGATACCATTTCCCTGTGACAGCCCTTGGGTTTTGTGAAGCTTTATTTTGTACAAATCCCTTGTGCAATCTCTGGATGAACTCTCTTAAGGCAAAATAGAGCCTTTCTTTTTTTTATGAGTGTGTTAATTGTCAACTGAATTACCAGTTCAGGTGCTCAGAAAAATCAGAATCAATCCCAACACTCTCCCCATTTTTGTCTCTATTTTGTTTCGTTTCTGTTCTGTTTTCACTCCAAGCACACGCTCTGCCAGCGTAATTAGCAGAGTGTTAGCCAAATGATTTTGTGTCATCGTTCTTTTAAAGTCCTTTGTTTCCCCTTATTCATTATTATGAAAAAAATGAAGTTTTCTTTTCCTCAGGTTATAAAAGCATGTGAGATATCTCTTACACGACGTGCAGGTAGGAATTCCATTATTTTACCAAGTGCAATTGGTTGATGAACTATGAATTAAATTCAAGCGTAGGCTTCTGAGATGGATACACAAGTCGTACTTCATTGCTCGCATGCTTGTAATCTGGGTGACATTATGAAGCATGCGCCGAAGTTGTACAAATAAAGGCACACAGCAGAGCCAAAGATGTTTTCAAAGACACCATTATTACCGTCTACCGAATAATTTGTGAGACATTTTCACATGTTTCCTCACAGTAACACCAAAAAAATAATTAAGTAGCCATCAATGCGGATCATAGATAAAATGATGCATTGGCTTCCCACATGTTTGATCACAATACCCAAGACAAACTGTATTTTCAGGGACTGAGAGTCACATTGTTTCTAAACTGAAATGTCCATGGAGACTTTTCTTCAAGGAAATATTGAGGCCATTGTACATCCAAATGATCAGTCCGATTAAACCTGGGTTGAAATTAATCTCTTTCTAGTCTGTCAGTTTCCTCTCATGTAAACATAAAAATCCAGAGTAACTGATGATTTGTTTTGTAGTGTATCTGGTGAATTGCCTGACAGTCAAGGAAGGACAATAGCAGTACAACATCAGTCTCCATTTGCTTGAATTCTCGAGCGCACTTTCTTGCGAACATCTTCATGTGCTTTTAGAAGAACCTGGAACTCAAGTGGGGACAACTATCAGAAGGCTCTTCCCCGAAGCCCCGAGGAGCAATGAGACCACAACCCTTCCCCATAGCACGGAGCCTGTCTTTGCAAACGCAATTTGAAATGTTGACCCTTCTGTACAATAAACATTCGTGCGATTGAGAGATTTTAATTTTTCTTAAACATTTTAACTGAACTTCTAGTTCTCACTGTGAAATACGACATTTTTGAGAGACTATGACCAACTTTTGTCTTTCAAATTGTCTATGCTATTTAAGAACTCAAAAGATTGTAATTATACACCCACCTAATATTTCAGGTTCATTGACTCTACATTCCTCTGTCAGTTTTTTCTTTCATAATTAAGTATTTACATTATACTGCTTACTTTTTCCCTACACATGTAGAATTTGGAATTGGAATTCATTGTTTAAAAGATATTAAATGAAGTCATTTAAAATGAGTTACATTTACAACAGCAGAGTTCTGAGTAACAGCCTCCAAAACAATAAACAGAAAACCTAAGAACTATGTTAGACTCTCTTTCTACCAGTAGGTGTCACTATTGGGACTACCAGCTACTGATCTCAAGCCACCTAACAATTTACTTGATAGGACATTGTGCATTACCTAAGTAATCCAGAAGGTAATTTATGAAGCCTTGCTAGCCAAAAACCCTACAGAAAATAACCTTAGTAAACTTCACCTAAAAAAACACAGTAAATGATCTGCAATGTGAAATGACCCTATGGAAAAGTATGTTGATTAGGAATCCTAAGCTGGAAATGTTCCAGTGGCTGGTTCCAACAGTAACAATAGCAACAAAACTCACCGGATTTTTGAAACATAGAACAGAATAAAAGCAACTGAATACAAAACATGATCTTACTTCAAGTAGTACTGAATAGAAAAAAAGGTTGACAATAACAGCTAAATTCATATTTAATCCTCTGAAGATTGTTGATGTTAAATGTGACCTGCCTTTAAAAGTTCCCGTTGGAACAAGGACACTTGTGAAATCAGGTCATTTTCTTACAGAGATTAAAAAAAAAAAAAAACCTCTCGATTTCCTCTGAGCCAAAACAGACAAACAGATAATAAAGCACTTCATCTTAGCAAATATTAAATCAATTACAGCTTCTGGTGAAAAAGTAAAGTCTTTCCTTAAGCAAAAGATGCCTTAAAAAGTAACAAAACTATTTTGTTCTAATTTGATGGAACAGGCTCCAATTATATTTTAATGGGAAATCTTCCTTGAGTTTGTGATGATATTTCTTCATTATATTTAGGAAATCCAAGCAGAAGCCTTAGCTTTTAAATTAATCAAAATGACCATATGAATGCTCTAATTTTTACCCAAAGGTTGTACCTGCATTTTGCTAGCTGACAAAAATACATGAACATGCGTGAACACTGAGCCCTCACTCTAACATAACATGCCAAGAGATACAATTTCCTATTGAATGGCTCTAAATCATTATGGTGAGCGTATGTGTGCGTAACAATAAAAAAATGTTTTCTTATTGAATTATCTGAAAATATCTCAACATGCCCAAGCAGCACATGCACCGGGGCTTTGCTTTTCCTTTTATTAGTTGAGAAAGAGAGTGGAACATAGGTTCAGAAGAGAGGCGCTCACTGTTCAGTGTTTCGCACAGTCGGTTCATTGCTGACCCGTGTTGCATGCAACTTTCCAGGAACTGCTCAATCTTTCTGCTTGCTCTCCCCAGCCAGCACCGCGGGAGCAGCTGCACCGAGAGGCACTGGCCAGCAGAGGCCTCCCCACACTCACCCTCTGGCTCAGGACCCAGCCTGCGCCTTGATTCGGCTGCAGCTAGCGTAACTACTTGAAAAGATTCTTGTTGCGTGGGCAAAAAGATCACTCTTTAATGCCCTTTTAAGTTCCACGATGTTGATTAATGTTGCCCTTTACATTAATGATGTTTCAAGTAAAAGAAAACAAATTTAAAATGGATAAATTCTATTGAAGATGCATTAATTAGACAGAGACTTTGCCATATGCTGTGGCTGGAGGGCTTGCTGGCCTTTCTCTTGTAGTTACCTGTGTAAAACCCACCCTATCCTCTACATGAATGCCCAAGCTGAATAGCCATTTGAATGAAGGCTTTAGTTTGATTCGCCATACAAGGGGTACTGTGTCACTGTGTTTTCTCTCTAGGAGTCACTAAGTGATTTCTATATCTGTTGTCATGGTGATATAGCAAAGCAGGGGAAAATGGGGGCGACTCGAGGCTTTCTCCTCACCCTCGCACTAAGATGTTGTTAGCAAGCCTATAAAACATTGGGCTTTATCTAGGCCTTCTTTTTGTCCTCTGATTGTCAATAAAACTCATTTTAAGGGTAACAAGGACATCTAAATGTCATCTGTCACAGTGTTAGAGATTAAGTTTGTTTAGGGACTTGTGCTGGACAAAGGCCACTATTTGTTCCGCAGATACAAAGCAGTGTTGGCTATCACCACTCTTGATTTAGAAGGAGGCCCAGAGACCATCGGGGACACATCATCTCGGTTGCAGGTGACAGAGAGCCCTTCTTGACATGACAGCATTAAAATTAAAGAAAAATAATTATGGTTTTCAATGAGAGTGTCCCATTCTGCTTCCCACTCCTCTTTGTAGATGCCCTAGGCGTATACTCCCTCTGAGAACAGAGGTAAGAAAAGAGACATTCAGGGAGATGGGCCTGTGGAAAAACATGGCATACACACACGATGGTCCCGGAATAAATGATAAAGAGGCGGGGAAAGAGGGAAGTCCAACAATAATGTATACTGCATTAATTCAGCATTTGCTCAATAATGAGGCTAAATGGAACATACAGATTAATGAAGACATTGGTGTTATTAAAATCAAATCCTGTGGTTCATATGCTTTTCTTAATAATGAACATTGTGGCTATTGGAGAGGAAGAACAGGATTTTTTCTATTAATTTGGCACACATCCCAGACTTCATTCAACCAGAACCTATCCCCTGTAAAAGGCAGCCCGTGTCCCTTATGTATGTTAGTTTCTCTAGTTTATGTGTTACTTTGAAAGAAAAATGTCCTCCCTTCATAAAAAAAAGTTTTTTAATTGAACCTGGAGTCAAAGTGATTAGATCATGTTAGAAATATGATGCTTGTTCCAGCATAGAGGATGATTTTGAAATATGTAAAATTACAAGCATATAATGGGCACTGGTATCACATCTGTCTGCACTCGGTAAATTGAATGTAACTATCTGGGGGCTTTTGGAGTCTGGTCACATCAATGCATCTCCAAATCGATTTGATAGAAAATATTCTTGGTAGAAAGGGCTATTGTGCTCAAACTTAGATGAACTGTGGTGAATGTTGAGCCATCAGAGTTAGTTGTATCGTGTTAGGTTTCAGTAATTTGGATGTTTATAAAATATGAGCAAAAAGCAGAGCAAAATGGTTCCTTTTTCACATATTCCTGTGAGCAAAAGCACACATATAACACACACATGTGCACACAAGCACATCACTCGGAGCCAAGCTCACATTTGGAATGACAAAGGTAGACTCCTCCCAGCCTTGATTCTATGAATGAAGAGAATGCGTATGTATATTCATCTCATAAAGTTGAGTTTCCTTAATTCATGAACACACAAGTCAGCTTAAAAAAGTTTGATTCTCATTATACCAAAAGTGTATGGATATACATATGTAAATGCTATCTCCCCCAACTATTAGTTCTAATGTTTGTAGTTAATGATAATGAGACTAAACGGTCAGGCCCAATACCACATCTAGAACACATACAAAACACATACAAACTGGAAATTGCATGAACAAAGAGTTGTAAACAGGCTGTGATGTGAAACATGCGCAATGAATATAAAAAGATGTATCTGGATTTCCTTTTTAAAAATTTCTGGAGAAAATTACCATGAAGCTCAGTGTACTTTTTAAGGTGTATTTATCCTCAAGAACTAATAATGGCAAATACAACATCAAGATGCTGTTATATCAATATTATTAGCTTAGATTACTTCCGCTTAGCTTCGTGATAGCTCTGTCATTGGTTCACACTCAGCCACGCATGGGATATCAGGATGTTAGGAAAGACAGTACTCGGGAGGTATTTTTCAGTTCAGTTTGTGCTTGTCTACTTACGTAAAACATGTGTTGGCATCAGCTGTGGTTACAACAGGAGAATTATAACACAATGAAGTTTTATCACATCACTGAAGCATTTTTAAAAAATGTTTCAGAATAGTTGAATTACAGTTATGGTGCATTAGAACTAAGCATTCTGGTATATTTTCCTGTTTTGGAATCACTTATTTCTTGCGGTATGTGTAATAAAAATTTGTAAATCTCTTACGAGACATTCAGAAAGCTTTGAAGTAAACAGCAAAAAGGAATAATTGTCATTTATCTTTATACCTATAAACAAAGTGACAGAAAAAAAATTTTGAGAAATGCATTGAGCCTGGGAGATAAGCAAGGTGTGCTTACACACACACACACACACACACACACACACACACTTAGAGATTTTATATGTAGAGTCTTACAACACTGTCTTGATGCTGTCCAATTGTGTGTAGCCTCATAAATTGAGTAAGTCTGGTGAGAAAAAGAGTGAGAAACAGGTTATCTTCATTCTCCCGAATTTCTTGACATGAAAATCTACGTGTTTGAAAGTAGCATGCAATTTGGATTTAGTAAGTCCTCTGGCCTTGGTCTGCACCCTAGGAAAACATGAGGTTAAGATGGCACTCCTGTAAGACCTGTGCCAGATGTAAAATCAGTTAATTAAATCATAATCTGTTAAATTTCTTTTTTAAGAAAGTCTGATTTGATGTCAATTTTTGTTAAAAATATATATGATTGACAAGAACTAGACAGTAAGATTAATAAGCAACAAAATAAAGAGTTCTGTCTAACATTACTGTGCAAAATTAAGAATCAATGCAATATTTTTTAAACTAGTATAGTCTTCATTTTTTTTTTGCAAATGAGTGGCAAAAGAGCATATCAAGTTGAGACTGAGTGAAGTCATCAAGATTGTACATCCTCTGAGTTTTTAAATACTCCTTTCTATTTAGTAAATATTAAAATGACAAATAGAAATCCATTCGTGAAATGGGGTTTCTATGAAAAAATACATTTGTGATGAATACCACACTTCGTGGCTGTGTCAGTGCCACTGGAACCACTTGAAGCAGGCTCTGTTTCCGTCCTCTTCCTCTTGCCTTCAGCTTCCCCATCCTCAAGTTATGATTTGTGTTTGCATTTCGATTACATAATATCTAAATGTATTGCGAATGAGTTGAACTTTTGTTACACAGTAGAATAGTCTACCTTACAAAACACATATTTTTTCTTTAATAGAGCAGTTTCATCATCCAGTACTTATAGAAATAATAACACGAGTGAAGAAGCTGAACACGCCTTCTCAGGAATGCTTTCTGTTAGGGAAAGTGCTCTGTATACATTAGGCAGCTTCGTAAAAACATGGCTTTGGAGCAGTCATACCTCTTTTGTTTGCCTTCTGTGTTAACTGCAGATTAAATATTTTCATTTGTCCAAGACTTATTCAATAATGAAATTGAAAAACGTAGCCAAGGCATGATTTTTAAGTTACTAGTTCACTATTCATTAACAAAAATAATTGTGAAAACATGAGAAAAATTTCATAATGTTTAAAAATAGTAGAAGATGAGTCTGAGGGTACATGTTTGGGAAAGCAGACTGTCATCATATCCATTTCTTAGGAATATCAAACATTTCTAATGTCAATATATTAGGTTGAAAAATTGAGTAGCATGTCACAATTAAAATTTCTGATAAGAATAATAACTTTAAAATTAAAACCTTTATTTTCATATTGATTACATCGGTGCATGCAATCATCAGTTTATATTTATAATGTAAGAGAAAAAAGAAAAATAATAAAATGATTATATAAGTAAAAATCTGCCATTTGAGTCTCCTTTGCAATTTTCCATTTGCCACTGAGGTCTTTGATTTTATAATTTAAACGTATACGTCAAAACATATTTATAAATTGAAAGTCTACTGGTGAAATTATATGAGGGACTTCATAACAATACTGGTAAGATTAAACAATTTAGGGGAAATTTTCATCAACAAAATTGTAACTTTGAAATCGCTGGTAAAATCTATTTTCAAAAAAAATTAATTCAGAATATGCTTAACTCCTTGATAAGTGACCAAAAGTTTACCGAATTTAGACCAGTTGAATTAGTCATTTTTAGATTTAATGAACTTCCAAACTAAAATGCACATCACAAAACATCTTCAGAATGTGAATTCTGAACAAAACCCTCTCTTGACATGCTTCAAATTGAAACGACTGAATCTTATCACTCGACCTGAAGATACAGAAATTGCAAAGTGGACGTGTGGATTTCTTCCATCGTTGGTCCCTGTATACCAGGGATTTTTTCAAGCTATGAAATATAAATATATATATACATCTAGACATTATTTTTGGGTGTCAAGTATCAGTGTCATTCCTTTTTTTGCTATTAATTGCAATAAACACTATAAAAGACAATTTGCTTCCTTTTTAATACCATTATATATTTTTCTGAATTTTTTTAATATTACTACAAATATAATTTTAGTAGTTTTGTTTGAAGTGAAGTATTCATGGACCTGTCTCAGTTCACTTGCAAGACATTTCTGCTGCCCATTACAAAAATACAGAAGTTTTTAGTTTCTCAAAATGCATTAATAGGTATTGTAAACATAGAAAATCAGAATACTACGATTTGAATTCTTGCTTTGAAAACTATATACAGTTAATAAACACGAGAGTATATAGAAATGCCTTTCTATACAATAATCAATTACTTATAATGTTTTTTGCAATGACAGCTACTAAGAATTTAATTTGAAATATTTTTACATAAGTTTTTCTACTAGTGTAAGTCAGTGTAATAAAAGTATAATAAAAGATATTAAGAAATGTAGTAACTATAAAATGGTCAATATCTGTTCTTAAAAGCATATCTGAACATGGCTCATTTGCACGTGAATTTATATTTAATTGACAACTATTAATCTGAAATAGCAGCCATAGCCATTCTGGAAGCTCTAACATCAGCTTTTCTCTTACCTGATTCAGGTTTTGTTTCTTTTAATACTGGCTAGCTCCTGGTGCCCCACCGTAGACTCCCACAAAGGCTAACACTGCACTTGATATGTTTTTATCACTTTGATTTTATCATTCTTATTTCTCTACGTATCACCCACATGGGTGGTCTGAATTGAGTTTCCACCTTCAAGACTTGGCCCAGTCCTGCCTACACGAACTGCACCTGGACATATAATCTCTCTCTCTCTTTCTCTGCCTTTACTCTTCCAATAAATAAATAAATGTAATAATTTTTAAAGCTAGGAAATATTAAATATTATTAGAGGAGTTGACATTTAGTGAGCCAATGTCATTAAGTTGGCCATTGTAATATTGCTGACATTTGCTCGCTAACTTAAATATAATTTTTGAAAAATATGAAAATATATTCAAAGAGAACATGTGTGTTCCAGCATGTGTGAGATGAGTGGTATAGGCTAACCAATGAATTTCTGATTTTAACTTTCCACTTTTACAGAATATTCTGTTTCCTTGAGTGGTCTGACCTGAGCTATGCTGTCAAAAGCTTACTAGTATCTGATTTGTGGCATTTGCTAATTTGTCTCATGGGAGTCCTTTCATTGGGGCCAATTGCAAGTGATCATACAGAGTTGAGATAAATGCAGGGTTGTGCATCATTACATGGTAAAGTTTTTCATATCCTATCATGCTAGCTCATGTTTCCAGCATAAATATAATAATTATAAAGAATTTAATAATTATAAAGAAATAGATAGTAATGTAATTAGGATTTGATGATTTTCAATATTTGTAATCTTTTTAGTCTAACTTATTTCTGGCCGGTTTATTGTACTTTTTTGATTTTAAAACAATGATATTTTCAGTGACTCAACTTTGAACAGTCTTGAAATTTATCAGTCATCCCCATGTTCCGAGAGAAGCCAACCCCTGTACACTAATGTTTTAGGGATATATTAAACAAGGTTTGTGAAAGAACAAAAGCAAACCTATATTGAATCAACTTAAGAAAATGCTCTTTATGGCATTAAGCATTTGTTTATATTTGTTTATATTTGTCACTATTACTTATCCAGTCTTCACTGCATACAATACAATGAATGATTGCTTCAGGCTGAGTCAAGTGGAAAAACTAGAGATGGTGTGAACAAGGCAAACAAACACTGTACTATTGGACACATGTAAACTGGGAAAATATTTAAGTTGCAGTTAGTATAACCAGGATATGTTCCAACATTAGTAAACTGTGTTTATAGTTACTTACTAATTTTATCTATATTTTTGATGATCTTATCAGGTGTGAATGCTATGAAAAGTATATCAAAATTGATTTTAAAGTACTTACTTTTAAATAGGCTTAAAAAACTCTTAATAGTATTTAGATATTACTCTAGAGGAAAAATGTAGATGTTTTTCTCCCAGATTCATGTATTTATTAAAGCTAGTCAATTTTTTAAAAAGTAAGCTTAGCAGAATTCAAAATTGGCACCCTGAGGAATCATTGCCACCATAAAGAATTCTCTGCAAAAGAAGTTAAAGCAAGTTAAGCAAATTAAGTGAGAAGGAAATCTCTCTCTCAAAAACAAACAAAAAAACCTTAGAAATGAAAACAATAAAATCAAGCAAACTTACTTTGCATTCAGAATATACACAAACATGTCTCTCTAATTATTCAAATGTCTGTCATTTGATTCAGCAAACTTTAGTAAGCAGCTACTATATCCCACATACTTACAGTACATGACTTTGCATGTTACATTCATCTTCAACTTTTCCTGGCTAATAAATTTTATATAGGCTATTTAATATATTTCAGAATCCTGAATCAGCTTCAAGAATATTTCACTTATAGGTTATATTTCACTTTATAGTTTAATAAAGATGATTTTATATTTCACTCTTTCCCTAATTTTCTATTGTGTGTGCAAAAAATCTAGATTTAATCAGTAATTTTCATTTGTTCTGAAAATAAAAAGTAATTATTGGTTAACTGAGTTGTTTTTATACAATATAACTTGAAAAGAAAAAATGATACTTGATTTTCACAGAACAAAAATGTAATCAGTATTCTTTTTAGAATAGAAGCTGCCTACTCTTCTGCCCATGTCTTAAACACAGAACCAAATACACATTCCATACTATTATATATGTCTGCTTTACATTGAGAAAGAGGTTGGGTATATCATTTTCTTTCTATATTCTGAAAATAAAATTCAAATATCTGGATAAATGATGTTAGCCTGGATACTCTGAGAAGCCAACACACTAAAAAAAAAAGTTACATTCATGTGTAGTTAAAAAGCCGGAATATTTTATCACAATCTATAAAAATTACTGGGTTCTCTGATTGATGTAAATATGCAATGCTTCACAAGATATGTAAGAAAATACATATTATTGTAATGTCCCTCAAATATTTTTCAAGTTTTGAGAATATGTTGGTCAGTGTTATTAAGGGTTACAGTTTTACTAAAATGAAATAGTCCTTGGAAATTCTCTTAATAAACAAGTACTGTGTTTGTGGTCTTGGAGTTCTTTCAACATTGCCCTGTAGAAGCTGCAGCTCCTTTATTTCTAGGTTTTATTATCATAGAACTGAGTGGCTTCTAGAGTGGGAATGTGTAAATAAATCATAGTCTCTTAAAAAAATACAGACATCTTTAGAAAATTTCCACTGGCAGTGGAACTTGTTTTGAACTATAATTTCATTTCAAAATAAATGTAATTTACTGAGATTCACATTCCTTAAAGTAACTGAGGAACAGGAAAGCAAAACAAAGAATTGGGTGAAGTCATAAATTGTAGGAAACCTAAAATGGAAAATCTTTCTTAACCTGGTTTAACTTCCCTTTAAAATGACACTAAAAGGGAAATAAACCACATTTTGAATACTTTTCTAACAATTTACAGTACAATTTAAACACAAATTTATTGCTTACTACTAAGGGAATGGTATTATATGATACTAGGTGACAACTTACCCAATGCAATGAAACCAGCTTATTTAAAATTATGACCTATGGAATTTCTTTCATGCCTTGATTTTGTATTTGATAATGTATTAGGTTCTGAAGGTGACCATCTATTCCAACTCGTGTTTGGGATTATTATATGATAGAAGCTTTACTAATGTAATTTGAATCCTGTTTCTATCATGTGTTAGCTTTATGTCCACAGTTGAGGATATGAACTAGTGTCCTATACTGAAGCAAAAATTGGCCAATAAAACTTACCTAAAACAGTGTTTGTGAATATTGGGTGAGAACATACATAGAATGTACAGTCCAATGTCTGCCAAAAAACAGGGGTTTAATATTCTTCCAGTTCACTTTCCCTTCAAAGTCCATAATTAGATCTATTTTTCTGTCTTAGTCAGGATTAAAAATTCAAAGGAAAAATTTGCCTACATAAATCTAGTTTTTACAACATTAGGGTTTGCTAAAATGCTATTGGTCTTCTCAAAGTGAGTCTCTTCTGTTAATTATATATTTATTAGAGCAATTTACACTGTACCAGCTTATCCATAAGTTATTTATTAATGAGAAATACAATAAAATGTGTTTTCTATAAAGTAAAAGAAAAATCTGGAATGATTCTAAGTGTTTCTATGAGTGTTCAATGAACTGTCACTTGCATGTACCTCTCCATCGGTGTAATAATTGGCTATCCTACCAGGAGACCACAGGGAATTGGAGTGCCTTCGGAGGCCAAGAACTCTGAGGTCATCCACTCCCATTTGGATCTACCACATTGGATGGAAGAAGCCCAAATCCTTCCTCTCAGGATCCAGTGTCATAGGAACAACAGGCAGTAGCCCTGAGCGGTAGGCAGGAACAGAAGAAGAGTAAACTTCCTTCAGGACTAGGGAGAGGAGCTTTCTCTGGTCCTTACTTAGTTGAAACTTTGGATCCACACCCATTCCAGCAATGACCCATCAGGGTCGCTCCAGAGCCCCACCCCCCCAACAAAACAAAACAAAACAACAACAACAAAATTAGAATAGATAGAGAAATACAAGCAAAGCTTACCAGAAGGAAATAGTCAGCAGGGACTCACATATATCTTACTAGGTGGGACACAAAAATAAGTTACTCC
Organism: Ochotona princeps; assembly: GCF_030435755.1. Classification (NCBI taxonomy): domain Eukaryota; kingdom Metazoa; phylum Chordata; class Mammalia; order Lagomorpha; family Ochotonidae; genus Ochotona; species Ochotona princeps. Next base: position 8,260,417 of record NC_080834.1, on the reverse strand, counting down.
TCGCTGGGGTAGTGAAGATTTCTCTGCACACCCCTCCTTAAACTGCTCTGCACCTCAACTGTTGACAAATGCCTTGTTAGAGTTATAAGCCAGTTTGGACTATCCTAAAATCTGCCAAGTTCACTAAAAATTATGCTTCAACACAAAAAACTACTAAGTACAAAAATGAAAATAGACACGAGACTGCTGAATAGTTACCCTATAGCCATTTTAACGTGGATAGAAGCCGGTTGTATATAAACTAAAATTGAAATGTCAATGAAGTAGTCACAGGATGTGGTTAAGAACTTGCATTTTCTAACATATCGGTAACTCAAAACCATGTTAATTAACTCCATAATGCTGTAAATTGTTGTTGATGTTATGTTATGGCTTTTAATTGGTCAGGACGATATTCTGCCAGCTCTACTTTCAGACCAGGGATGGTCTCCCCATGAAAGTGTTGAACTTATCTGGACAATAAGATGCTGGACTCTATGCATGGTACATGCTTGCAATGAAAGAAACATGACTGGATTTGAACTGTAATACTGCAACAATGTGGAGGAATCCACCATGGGGGGAGGGTACAGGGAGGGATTGGGGGAACCTCAGAGCCTATGAAACTGTGTTATAAAATGAAATGCAATTTAAAAAAGAAAATAATATTGCTAATATAAAGCAAAATTGGAAAAGAGACTACTGGAAAAGAGAACTGAGCTGAATACAGATTCTAGGAAGGAACTAGAAAAGAAACAAGGGAGATGGAAGCAAAGCGAGTTATGGCATAAAACTCAAACCAACGGAGTTAATAAATTTCCACAGAAAGTGCAATGAGGAATACAACTGAAGATACTAACAGAACGATACTACTGACCACCATGCAGAACATTTTATCTCCTCTGTTTTTATTTATGTATTTGTATTTGCTATGAACAGGAGAGAGAGAGAGAGAGAGAGAGAGAGAGAGAGAGAGAGAGAGAGAGAGAGAGAGAATGGCAGTTCTTCCATTCACTGGCTCACTCTCCAAATGCATACAGCATCTCTGGCTGAACAAAGCTAAAGCCAAGCCTGAACAGCTACCTGCAACTTGCCCTCACCCCTTTTGGTATTCGTTGATTTTTTTAGAAGATTCAGTGATTTTCAGAATTCTAGACATAATGATATTCCCTGCCTGCCTCCTTCTTCCTACTTCCCTCTTTCCTTTGCTTTTGTTTCAGTTTTTGAGATAATATACTTTAAACTTACATCACAGTAAAGAAAAAAAAGCTTAATACTTCTCTAAATCAAAAGATTAACAAGTAACAAGCAAAAACATTCTAGATGAATGGGAATTGAGACAATGGCTCTAAATAATAATTGTATGGGGCCGGTGCGATGTCCTAGTAGACTAATCCTTCCCTTGCAGTGCCCAAATTATATATGGGCACCGCGCTGAGTCCTGGCTGCTTCACTTCTGTATTATTATTTTTGTTGTTGTTCTTATTATTATTTTACCAGAGAGAGAAACAGAAAATTCATGGCAACATGAAGTGGAACAACATGCTACAGAATGACAAATGCATCGCTAGAATGATGAGAAAGAAACTCAAAAACTGAAAATGATGCTGTTGCAATACCCATATGGTGCTGAAGAAATCAGTAAGAGAAAGAAACAAAGGAAGAAATGACAAAGACAAAAATATCAATGTCCATGGGATGTAGTAAAAACAGTGTTGAAAGGGACACTATCAGATGCTTACAATCAAAATGTCTCACATACATGATCTATTAATGCATCACAATGACCTATTGTAAAAGAAAAAAAAGTATGAAAAGGTAAAATTCACAACAAAAATAAAAAAAAACTACACATTGAGACAAAAACCATTCTCTAGTAAAATGAGCAAAACAACACCTTAGCCATGTTAACCAACAGCATGAGACAACAACCATTTAAAGTTAGACATGTTGGAGGAATGACTCCAACTTTCTGCTCTTTACACGGATTATGACACTGTTGGCATAGACAATGTCTAGTTAAATTTAGATATTTCATTGGGAGTCTACCTTCATTCCGTAGTAGAGATGTATTCTGTTGATTTACTGTGATTTCTGGTACTCACCAAACTCTCTTATAAGTTCTAGCAGTACCTTTATTGAGTCTATGGTTCTCCTGTGTATAGAATCATGTCATCTGCAAACAGTGATAGTTTGACTTCCTCTTTTCCAATTTGAATTTCTTTAATTTCTTTCTATTGCCAAAAAGCTCTAGCAAGGACTTTCAGTACTATGTTAAATAGCAGTGACAATAGTGGACATTCTTGTCCAGTTGCAGATCTTAATGGGAAAGCTTCCAATATTTTCTCCATTCAGCATGATGCTGCCATTCGATTTTTCATAAATTGTTTTGATTATGTCATAGAATGTTCCTTCTATGCCTATTTAGCTTGGCGTTTTTAGCATGAAGTGCTGTTGGATTTTATTAAATGTGTTCTCTGCATCTATTGAGATTATTTGTTCTTCTCTCCTCAGTTTTTTGATATGGTGTATCACATTATTGATTTGTATATATTAAACCATCCCTGAATGCCAGGGATAAATCACACATGGTCTGGGAGAATGATCTGTCTGATATAGTGTTGTATTCTGTTGGCTAGCAATTTGTTGAAGATTTTAGCATTGATTTTCATCAGGGATATTGGTCTAAAGCTTTCTTTCTCTGTTGTGTCCCTGTTTGGTTTTGGTAATAAGATGATGTTAGACCCTCATAGAGTTTGGAAGGATTGCGTCCTTATCCATTGTTTTTAACAGTTTATGACGAATTGGAGTAAGTTCTACTTGGAATGCTTTGTAGAATTCAGCAGTGAGAAGCCATCTGGGCTGGTGCTTCTCTTTGGTGCTTTGGGAAGTTCTCTTTTATAATTTCATTCAGTGCTTTCCGCAATCTTGCCTCTTTCTTTCACACCTTTAGGAATTCCTGCAACTCTATTATTCGACTTTTTGATGCTATCATTCAGTTCTTGGCTTTATTCAGATTCTGTTCGAAATGTGTAATTAACTGAGTGGTCTCAAATTGGTTATCTTCCAGGTCTGATATTATTTCTTCTGCAGTATTCATTCTGGTGTTGAGGCTTTCCATTGTATTCTTTAGTTCAAGTATTCCAATCTGGACCTGTTTCATGTATTGCATTTCTGTGGATATATATTACTTAAGTTCCTTGAATTCTTTTTTTTTAAGATTTTATTTTTATTTTATTACAAAGTCAGATATACAGAGGAGGAGAGACAGAGAGGAAGATCTTCCGTCCGATGATTCACTCCCCAAGTGACTGCAACGGTCAGTGCTGTGCCGATCTGAAGCCAGGAACCAGGAACCTCTTCCGGGTCGCCCACAAGAGTGCAGGGTCCCAAAGCACTGGGCCATCCTCCACTGCTTTCCCAGGGCACAAGCAGGGAGTTGGATGGGAAGTGGAGCTGCCGGGATTAGAACCGATGCCCATATGGGATCCAGGGGCGTTCAAGGCAAGGACTTTAGCCGCTAGGCCATGCCACCGGGCCCAAGTTCCTTGAATTCTTGCCGTTGTTTCTCATTGACTCTGAGGAATTTTGTAATGATTTTTGGGGAGTATTCCCTATGTGTGAGATCCTCAATATCTTCATCCTGTAACTATAAGATTGCTTTGATTTTTTTTTGTTCACTTTTGAGGGAAGCGTTAGTTTCTTCATTTATGTTGCTTTTCTGTTGCCCCTCCCCATAGCTTTTCAGTTCTGTAGGCTTTCTCATCCTGTTGCTACAGTGTGTGCCCTGTGGAGCTTCAGCCTCTGCTCTTTTTCTGATGTTTTCTGAGGTGTCTGGAGTCGGGGAGGCTGCTGAAGTGCCAGAACACCAGCTGTGTGCCTGCTTGGAGAGAATTACTCTCTTAACTCACTCAGCTGCTGTTGCAGATCAGGCATGCACACCACCAGGCACTTCCTTCTGCAGCCATGTGCAGTGGCTCTTCACCCTCCTGTGTGATTTGGTGCCTGGGTCTCAGTGCTAACCAGCTGTGCCTCACATTGGGGTTTGAGCAGCTGAGGCACACCTGCATGGAGCCAACTTGCAGAGAGTTCCTCACTGACTGCTTTGCTTGCAGCCTTTCAGCGACCTTGCATGTATTTCTTTCACATGAGCCGCAGACACCCGATTTCTGGCACTATCATCTGTTGCCTTTCAAGATTTGCATTTGAAGAAATCTGAATTGGGCCCAGTGTGGTAGCCTAACAGCTAAAGTCCTCACCTTGCTAGCACCTGGATCCCATATGGGTTCCAGTTCTAACCCCAGCAGTGCTGCTTCCCATCTAGTTTCCTGCTGGTAATGTGGCAAAGCAGTCAAGGATGTCTCAAAGGCATGGAACCCTGCACCTGAATGGGAGACTCAGAAGCGACTCTGAGCTCCTGGCTTCAGATCAGCATAGCTGCAGCCGTTGCAGTCATTTGGGTTCGAATCAGTGGACAGAAGATCTTCCTGTCTCTGTCTCTCTTCCTGTCTGTGTATCTGACTTTCCAATAAAAATAAATAAACCTTTTTAAAAGTGGGATTTTGTTTGAAAGCAGAAAATGGATATTATACAATCACTTTGATATAGGGGCATGGGCACCTCAAGTGAATTAACCAATATACCACAGCACTTGCCCCTAATTTTCTTATAATAATCTAAGCTCTTCCACTGGGCATTCAAGAAAAGTTGAATGTTTATAAAAATTCCACTGCTCCACTAATACAAAATGAGATCCAAAATCCTAAAGGCAGTAAACATGTTTATTGTACTTGAATTCACTCAATGCGTTGTAAACTTTCTCTTTAGAGAATCATCTTTCTTTGCTTTCACGTATTATATTGTTTTATTTTCTTTCAGATTTTTAAAAATTTGTTCAACAGACAAGCAGAGGAAGAGAATTCCTAACCATTGGTTCACTTCCCCAAATGGCTAAGATGATTTGAGTTGATGTTACATTGAATTCAAAAACTCAGATGACAATTTAAATTTTTCTTATAGTTGGCAAGAACCCAATTATTTGAGCCATCACCACTACCTACCAGTGACTGTTTAGGAAATTGGAGTCCAAAGTTGGTGGCAGGTATTAACCTAGGAATCAGAATTCATGTGGTGATCCTAAATTCTGGGCCAACTTCTCTTCATCATGTAACTTACTTTTGTCCCATTTTGCATTGTCATCTTATAATACCTTTCCATACAATCTTAGTCATGTTATAATTTGATTAACCGGATCCAAAAAAATTCCAAATGTTTATTTCTATCATAAGCTTTTGCCTTGCTTTGGTTTCCGGACCCATAAACCAGCTTCCTGCTTGCCAACTCCACCTTACTGTCCCTAGATACTTTTGACTCATGACATTGTCTGAAATTTGTCCTTCAAAACACTTAGGTTCCCAAATTTAGAAGTAATATGCCACCTAACCATTTCCCTAAGACAGAAATGCAGGAATAATATCTAATCCAAACCATCACTAGTCCCTATTCATTCATTTTTGTTTTTTTTTTAAATAACTTTCAAACATCCTCTTCTTCCTGTCTCCAGATTCAATCTATACTGTGGAAGCATAGTTTATTAAAAATTCTAAACCCATCACAGGGTTCCCTTTCTGATCAGCTCTGCATCCTGACTTTAAATGGCTTAATTATTCCAAATAATGATGGAGATGTTTAATACAGTAAATAAAGCTCAAAGTAATTTGTCTCTTGTTAATCTTTCTACAACACAAAATAGATTCATATGGCAGCTAATCAAGCAGGAGTCAAGTAAAGTTTGTTTCAGGATAAAGGATAGCTACACTTGTGGATATTAGAAAAGAAAATCAAACTGAGAGAAATGGCTTTCAAATGTGTTTAAAAGCCACTAATGAATAGTTAATATCTCAGTAGGAGTCAGTCAGTATAGCATACATGTTAAAGTGGAAAAGTAAAAATATTGGAGACATAAAAAGGTAAAATTAAACATATATGTGTGCACTTCCTGATGTTACATTGCTTATTGAAAATAATTACTTGTCTGTGAGACAATAAAATTGGTTACTAGACATAGTAACTATTTGTAATGGATATCAATTTAAAATAAAATATTATGCTCTTGGGATGTATGTAAATATGAAGAACTAGACATTCTGTATTTTAAGAATGTCTACGATCTCCTAATTTGCATTTTCAATCATGTCAATAGGTTACCAAGTATAATTGAAATAAGATGTTATATTTTCATTTATGAGATGATTTTCTGTGACTTTCAAAATACATAAAGTACTATCACACAATTCCTAGCTGACTAGATCAAAAAGCAAGTCTACCTTGAAAAGATGGAAATTTGGCTCTATTGATGACATTAAAAAGATGTTGCTGTGGGATCTGAAAGAAATTCCAGTTATTAGCAGATGCATGCTCTTGTAGGTGCAGAAGTACCTCTTCATATCACTTTATCACTCATGAAGTGTCTCTGTGTAAGCTGCTTTCTGGGAGTAAGCCAAGCACTTCTGGAGGCTGAACAAGTCTTTCAAGCAACTAGAATTCTATTCATTTCAATGAAACAGTGAATTGTGTGAACTGGAAAACTGACTCAAACCTATTAAATACTTCTTTAACAATATAATTATTTTTTGCCAGAGCTATTACTATAAAGCAAGAATTTAAATTTTCTATTCATGTTTGAGCATAACAGCTCACATCACTGTTGTTGGGTGGTATATATTTTTATCAATAATATTTGATAGTGTGTTTACTTCAATAATGGTTTCAGAGATTTAGAGAATTTGAGATAGCACCAGCAAGGGTGTTTAGGAACCTGGGGCTCACATACAGGCAAGCATAGAGAGTCTGGGGATTTCCCCATGTGCTTGGTCCTGCGTAGAGTGGCACAAAAGGAAGGGAGGTCCCCAAGTTGGCTTGTTTCCCTGATGTGCTGGTGGATGGGGCCTGGGGAAGCTTGAATGGGCCTGGATCCTGGGTTTGTGGAGGGTTAAGGGCCAAGACCAGCACATGTGCCAGGAGCTTGGGACACCTGGTGGGTAGGCAGAGCTCCAGGCCAGCATACCAAACACTGGGCTTTGGAAGGCTGGGGAGCCCATGCACTCCTGGGAGCAGGGACTGTACATTGACTAGGAAAGTGGGCAGGAGGATGTGGGGGAGGCAATACCACTGACAGAGTGAATTGCAGGTGAGGAATGACTTCTGAAGGACTCCAAACAAAAAGAATACTGTACTTACAGATAAGCAAGGGGACTGAGACCAGGCAACTTGGAGTGGGGAGTGGAAGGTTGTATAAGAGTCAGATCAAAGTACTAGCACACATGGGAGACCTGAACTGGGGTAATTAGCATCACCTTTCACTGAATACTGCTCACTGGCATGACTAAAGCTAGGGCCTGCCTGGAAGGGTTAGATGAGATTGCCCACCAGTGAATGTCGGAATAAGGGAGGGATAAGGTTAGGCTGGCCCATGTACACTAACCAGCATGTGAGAGAACCAGTCCAGGGTGGATTCTGTGTAAATATATATTGAAAACCCTGTGGACCTACAATTTTCACTGGTTGGTTGAAGAAGTGGTGGGGGTGATGGGCTGAAGTAGGCATGACTATAGAACTCTCTGACATTCATGGGTGCTAGAGTTGGGATCAGGCCGGGCAAATCCAGGTTGCACCACCTGTAGCTGCAATGCAAGAATATGGTTTGGTGCAGACTGGGCCATAACATCCAACAGCTAATACAAAAGCTGAGATGGAGGGAACAGATTACACTGGGTTGGGAGCTTAGCACTCCCTAAGCACATGTGAGATCTGGGTCTGGGAGTGGGCCTGTGGGGGAACTTGAGAAACTCCCCTGGTGGGAAATGAGCTATTATAGGTCATTTCATGGATGCTTCGCTTATATAATCAATTTCCCATGTGATTAAAATACAAAATGTACAGCTGAATAATCTATTTTACAAGGTAACACATTTCAAAAAATGCCAATATCCTGTTAGTTAAATGATATTTTGTAGAACTGTGCTCTTTGTTACTGTGCAGAACTTTAAAATAATCTTTGTTTCTTTGTTTTGAGAGCATTGGCAAAATAGGGTGATGTCATATTAAAAATGACACAGAGAGGGTGGGGTCCTAGGTAATAAGAGTGGGCAGGGCAGCAATAGAGAGGCATCAAGGGCCCTGTGGACACAGGGAAGCAATAGAAACAGAGGAGTGGTGATGCAGTGCCTAGAAACCCCAGAGCTCACCAGTAAACATCTGGGAAGGGGTAATCTACCACAAATGCAGAAGGTGAATCAAGCCATCAATTTTAAGGTCCCACTGATTTTAACCTAATCATGAACTGACACAGAACAGCAAATGGTACAGGAATGGATTGGAGTTAGCAACCAGGCCCCAAGCAGTACATGAGTGGCACATCAGGTGCTATTTTGAGAACAGCAGCAAAACCTAGGGGATAGTGGCTAGCTGTGGATGTGCTACAGCAAATGACAATCCACATCCAGTTCCTGAATAATCTCCCATGCAATATGATATCAGGGGCACGGGTCACTGGTCCTACAAGGAATATAATACTAACTTGGAATTCCATGGGTAAGATCCAAAATAGGTCCAGGTTGCCCCAACCTAGCTGCTTCCAGGTGCCAGCAAGAAGAGAGAAAAAAAATCCATGCACCACAGAGCAAAGCAGAGCACTGACTAAGCAAGTGCCACTGCTGTCTCCTTAACCCCAGATGCCACTGAAACCTTGGGCCAGAGGAAGGCCAAAAAGACAGTAGTTTTACCATGATCTTAGATGACGAGGAGTGGAGAAAGGCAAGCTGTGTGGCTGTGGCAGCTGGAGTTGTAATAGGAGCACCACATAGGAGCCTGGAATTGAAACTTGCTGGAGGGAGTGGTTCTAGTGACTAGATACCCGGTACCGAACCAGCCAATAATAGTCAATCTGTAGACCTGTGAAGAACACGACATACAGATGAAATCAGCCACAAAGAAAAGAATCAGCTAACCTGAATTGCGATGGCTAGGAGCAAAGAGGTACAGGCACCAGGAATGAGGTTATGGACAACCCCTTCTATGTAAGATTTAAAAGACTAATTTAATCTCATAATTAGCTGATAAAGACATTAAAGAACTGCAGGGTAAATAATTTTTTAAAGAACGATTAAGCTCCTTTAAAAAACAACCAGAAGAAAATGCAGAAGTTCCAAGAATATGTTAAAAAGCAGATGTGAAACAGAATCAAACTGAATTACTAGAATTAAGGGATTTAATAGAGCAAATTAAAAATACAACAGCAAGTCTCCATAACAGAATGAGGGAAACAGAAGAAAGAATCCTTAGAGGTAGAAGGTGCCAAATGCAAAAATGCCAAGATGGTCAGAAATCTGGAAGAGCAATTAAATAAAGCTAAGAAGACTGCCCAAGATTAATTGAGAGTCAAAAGGCCAAATGCAAAGATCATATTAGTTCCTGAACAGAAGTGTATTGAAAGAAGTTTTTCAGTGCAATAATGAGCAAAAAGAGATCCTGACAGTAGCACAGCATAATAAAGCCCTGGTTGGATACAAAGAAGAGATGGTGAACTATCATCCTCCTATTCTTTCCCTCCCACCATTTCCCCCATATTACTACAGTAGGAGAGTTCCTTAATAACAGTTACAAGTTTAACATTCTGCCACTTCAGTGCATTATCATATTGTAGGTATAGACAAAAGTAGAAAATCTAATTTCATATTGTCAAGGTATATATAAATGCTTTCCTGGGAGTGCTCCATGTCTTCATGAATAGAGATGCCTAAAGCAATGTATCTTCAATTCCTGTTACATAGTTTATCTACGTGGATATATGTATGTACTATATATCTACTTTTAGAATTTTTGAATTAAGTTTGCCTTAGAAGTAATATATGATATTTTTCCTTTTTCGTTTTCTTTATTTTATTGAGCACAAAGCTTTCCATTCAGGACCATTTGTTTGAAATGGTAGGATTCATGCTTTCTAATGTCTGTATAGTATTTCATGGAGTAGATGTACCATAGTTTCTTAGTGCATTCCTGGATCTTACTCAAAGGCCAAGAGTCAATTATCCATTTCTTTTGTTTTTTTGGATGGACATCTGAGTTGCTTCCATGTCTTCAGTATGTTTATTCTGCTGCAATAAATGCAGAGCTCCAGATGGCTTTCTGATATGCACATCTGACTTCATTCATATATATTACATGGAATTGAATCTTGGGAAACATCAGTTTTTAGTTCTCTGGGCATGATCCATGCTGACTTCATAGTGATTAAATAGCATCACTCCCATCAAAAGGGAGGTAGGGTACCTCTTCCCTCACATCCACAAAAGGTGTAATAGCAGATTTCTGAATTATACAAAGTGCACCAGAAAAATATTTTTTAAAACACTTTTGTATTCTATCATTTGTAGTCTGAGAATCATTGGGATAAATGCTTTCATTACAAAATGTTATGCAATTTGAATGCCTGTGTTTTTCATGAAAACTCAAATATGTGGACTTGGTACCAAGTACTGGCATAACAGTCCCATTGACAGGCAACTTATGTTTTCTTATCAAGGGTTTTTGAATGAACAGAATACGGAATACATTCTGAAATACGTGGGTCCTAGGAGAATATCATGCATCCTTCTGGAAGAAACATTAACTGAGCTGTGATCTTGCTTTGTTACAAGAATTTTAAACCTCTGCTAGATTTAAAATGGTGAGCTTTGAGGTTTACTAAATAGTTTTCCAAAATCATTTCTCATAAAGTGAAATTGCGAGTTTATTTGAATTATATTAAGAGCCTCATGTCAATTTTGAGAAACCTGAAAACTGGAGCTTTACCACTTTCTGAAAGTTAACTTTTTAATTTATAGTTTTTATTAATTTTTTTTAGTGAGACAGTGAGAAATCTCCCTTTCACTGCTTGACTCCTCAGAATGCCTACAACTGTCAAATCCAAAGCCAGGATTCAGGACTCAAAGGGCAGACTACCCATATCTTCACCAGTGTTTCCAATTTGCTTCAGTGCGAAGCTGAAATCAAGAGCTGGCAGCAGGAATACAACCCAGGCACCATGGCTTGGAATGCTGGCAGGACAAATACCCTACCCTTGCTACTATCAGTTTGGAAAAAAAAGAAAAAGAGGAAAATTTTTTATCATAGATTTAAAACATTTAATAAAATTATCAAAATTAATGGGCCTGGTAAAATAGCCTAATGCCTAAAGTCCTTGTCTTAAACGCACCAGGATCCCATATGGGTATTGGTTAATATCCCAATTGGCTCCACATCCCATCCAACTCCCTGCTTGTGGCCAGGGAAGGTAGCTGAGCATGGCCCAAAGCCTTGGAACCCTGCACCTGTATGGAAGATCCGGAAGAGGTTTCTAGCTCCTGGCTTCAGATCAGTTCAACTCTGGCTGTTTTAGCCACTTGGGGAGTGAACCAGCAGATGGAAGATCTTTCTCTCTGTCTCTATTTCTCTCTGTAAATCCAATATGCCTTCCCAATAAAAATAAATAAACCTTAAACATATAAAAATTAATGTGAGGAAATATGCATGAGTTTCATGGAATAAATTAGATACATAAATTTACTTAAATTTTACAAAAAACGTAACCATTATGAACAGGATCTTATTATTATTATTAGAAAACTATTGCATGAAGGTCTTTTTGAATACTAGTTAGATATTAACAAAAAAAATCAAATTCTTATTTTACATATATTTTGAGAAATTAAAGGTTTAGGTCAGAAGGTAATTTATAAAATATGCCAGAAGAAAATGCAAATGAATATAATGAGCAGGTATTTTATAAACCTTTGTAAACTAAGAATGAAAGCATGAATGAGTGATCCACAGAACAAGCCTCATCTGTTATTCTAATCGTGCACGTCTCCACAAGGGCTTTTCATGCCAGTCATCCAAAAGCCAAAGTGGTAAGGGGAGACTACAACTCCAACTCTCAGAGTGTGGGTGTAATCACAGCCTGCACGCTCCAAAGCACACGTGCAGCTGCCCAGAGCCATACTAAAAAAGCTGCATCGGAGGAAGAAGAGAGAAAAAAAACGGAGCAAAGAAAGGACTTGGCAAGAGGTCCAGATCACTGCTGATATCAGAAGCATCAGCAAACGTTCACTCTCAAGATGAGAGGCACCGCCAAAGGTGAAGCTTTGGATCCTGTTTTTGAACAGCAGGAACAGGGACAGAGGTGAGGCGCTGGAAGCAGCAGACCCAGTACAGGTTTGGTTTACAGACATAGAGACGGGGCTATAAGAAGGATTACAGCGACATAGCATTTGGGGCACCAAAGAGGAATTCAGGTTTGCATGATGAAAATCAAGCAGCTGCGATAACTACTGACCTATCTGTCTGACCAAAGGCACTTCTTACAGACATTGGGCTGAGGGAAACTCAAGTATTAGAAAACAGGACTTAAAGAATAATAACAGACTTTGGATTTTAAAAATAAGGAAATGAAAAAAAAAAAGCAGCATTGTAATTTCTAACAGAAAAATGCCTCTCACCAGGATGCCTGCTATAGTCTTGGCTGTTCTACTTTTGATCCAGCTGCATGCTTACGGTCTTGGAAAGCAGCAGACAGCCCATGTCCTTGGGCTTCTGCACCCACAGGTGAGACGGGTTAGACATTCCTGCCTTCGGATAGGCTCAGCTCTGACCACCGTGGCCATTTGTGCAATGAATCAGTTGATGGAAGATCTCTCTCTGCCTCCCTTTGTCTGTCAATGTGACTTTCAAATATGAAATAATAATAATGTTTAAAAATAACCTTAAAAATTGTCTCTTCTAAGGAAAAGCTTATTGCAGATTTCCAGAAATCCAGCAATTAAGTGGAAAGGAAATAAAGTAATAAAGCGTAGCATGTCAAGACTCCCAAAAGAAGAAGAATAAAGTAATAAATGGAACGAGATAAAAATAGAGAAAAACAAGGGAGACCGGGAATTATGGAAATACTGTGAAGTAATAGAAGCAGTTTTTTCATTATTTGAATTTGTCTTAAAAGATTTGTTATTTATTTATCTAAAGGCAAAGTTAAGAAGTTAGAGGGAGCGGTGCTCTTGCAACTGCTGTCTTACTCCCTAAAAGCCCTCAGCTGGGACTGGGCCGGAATGAAGGCAGAAACCAGGAAGTGCATGCAGGGATCCATGTGGGGTTGGGGGGCCTCTGCTGCTGCCTCCCAGAAGGCTTCACAGGATGCTGCAGACGCCGGACAGCCGTCCCAGGCACTCCACTAAAGCATGGGGGCCTCGCGGAGAGAAGCTTTATCCTCTGCATCACAAAGCTCACTCCCCCCCAAAGCAACCCAAATGAAACAACATGGAACTGAACTAAAAAGCTTTACTGGGAAATATGTATACACAGCTGTAAGATTAAAAAAAAAAAAAAAACAGGGTTGACCTACATGTACATAATGAGTGCTGAAAATAACCTCATGTAATCAAAGAAGGTAGACATGTAATTTAAACTATTTCCTGAAATAAAAGGGTTGAATTTCTCACTGAAAATTCCAGAACTGTTTACACATTGTAGTCATTCATGCTTTCTCCTTAAGTAGATGTTTATTCAATCATAAAAAACTATTGAGAAAACCTAGAACGTGAAAGCCCACAAGAAAAATAATTCACAGATAGCTTTACAAATCAGAGATTATATATTGCATATATTGTAACATATCTTAAATATACGATGTAATAAGCTAAGAATGTTATATGCATTTTCATAAAATATGCTTAGATTTAGACTTGTATTCCTTCTAAAAACCAAATTGTGTATTTTTCTCATAGTATTATACATTATTAATTATTATCTAAAACAGTACATTTAAATATACAGAGTGAAATCATGCAGAGTGTAAAATTTATCAGCTGCCATTCTCAAGGGCTCTTCCATATTTTTCAAAAGTGAAAATATACTACTCATTTTTGGATTTATTTTTTCAGTTAGCATTGCAGTAATTTAGACGTCTTTCAATATAGATAATGCAGGTGTAGGTAGTAAGATGGGTAAGATAATAATGTAGGTATATCCTATTTTTCCTATTTGCCATATGTAATAAAATATCCAAAGTAATATATTACTTTATCTGTACAATAAATATTTAACTGCAATTGTGGGGTGACCTTATAAATGTACTGACATTTTTACTATTGCTATATATTTATCCATACAGAATGAAGAGACCATCATTAAAACACTTTTTTCCACTAAGGGTATTTGGCATAACATTAGGATGATGCTTGCCACATCAGCATCCTACATCAGTACCAGTTCAAACCCCAGCTGCTTTGTTTACCGTTTGCTTCCTATTCTGGTGGGAAATGATACAGGCTCGGTGTCTGAGCCCCTGTCATTCATCCTGGAGATACAGACCAAGTTCTTGGTTCCCGGTGTTGATCTGTTGCCTCCCAGGTGATTGTAAGCATTTGGGACGTGAATCAACAGGATTAAAGATCTCTCCCATTACCTGTGGCTCGCCCTCTGCCATTCCAACATAATGCAAATTAATAAATAATTTTTAATGATAAAATATTTAAAAATTGTTCATGACTGTCATAGGTGAAAGATAGGTACTCCATTGTTGTTTTAATTGAAATTTTACATCCTGATTTAAGAATTCCTATTGTTCACCGCATTGCTTTGGAAATTGTTGATGAAATTGTTTTTTGGGGAGGGTATAAATCATTTTCTTAACTTCAAAAGAGTTCTCAGGTGCTGGCACAGTGGCTCAACAAGTTAACTCTTCACCTGAACACACTCACATCCCACATGTGCATCAGTGCATGTTTCAACTGCTCTGTATCACATACAGCTTCCTGTTTACTGCCTGGGAAAGTGGCAAAGGATGGCCCAAGTCCCTGGGACCCGGCACACAGATGCGGGGCCTGAAAGAAACACCTGGCTCCTGGCTTCAGACCAGCACAGCTTTGACCATCGTCGCCATTTGAGGAGTGAGCCAGCGGATGGAAGACCTTCTGTCTCTCTCTCGCTCTCTCTCTCTCTCTCTCTCCTTTCTCTGTAAAATCTTTCAAAACCAAATAAATAATTATTTTAAAAAACTAGTTCTTTTCAAATCAAATAAAAATGTTCATGTCTGAATTTTTTCAGACCGTGTCTTTTTTTTTCTTTAACTTAATTCAATTCATTTTAATTCTGCAGGTAAAAAAAAAACTTCAATTTTCATATAAAGAATATATTCATGATTAAATTAAAAAGCCTTTATCACTCAGTGTTTTAAATTTTATGATTTACAGATTGCACTTAAATATTCTCTATTAAAATCATATACTGCATCCCTTTATATTAATGTGCTATAATTTTTATTTCTTGCTACGCCAGTTCCTTTTTTATTCCACTGTAGACTGTGTTATAATGACCATGCATGTATTTTTCTGTACATTATTTTGCTGCTGTTTCCATAAAGGTTATTCCCACCCTAATACTTTGTATCTGTCACCATGCCAAATTGCCTGTCCACAAAGAGTCAGTACCAGCATTTTGTAAAATGTTCATGTAGAACATGTATTATGCAAAAGTATGAATGCACCACAAAATGTTTTGCGCCAAGATAAATGTATCCCTAATTCCACCTGTCCGAGAACTTTTTGGAACCTTCTGGTGTGACAGATATTGTTTACTGGCACCAAAAACATGTTGCTAAACATATTTCCACTTCAGAAACTCTGTGCTCACACTCACATTGATTCAATATTACCTTGGTGTCTTTTTTCTAGACTTCTTTTTCAACACTTACACTTCTAAACTTTTTTTTTTCTCTGCCACTTAAACAAAAGATTATAAGGAAAAAAATGTGCTTCCAACAAGTGCTAAACAGATTGAATGGAGGGAGATTCATTTTGCAGTTTCTTCAACTGTGAAGATCAGTTAGCCAGCAATGTGTCTAGGATGCTTCCTTTGTTAGTGTAACAACTCCACTTTTTTTTAAATGAAATGAAAAACATCATCTTGATTATTTTATGCCTGCTCCTACAGAACACTTGAACTTCTACTGTTTCTATTTTTACTTGTTTGGGGAAAAGATGTACTGGGTCTGCGTGTGAATGAGTCTCCGGCTTCCTGTCACTTTCTTGACTCCCACTCATTCTGGGATGCCAACAGGAGGGCAATTCAACCCTTCTTCTCCCACACTCTCCCATCACATGTGTGGCAAAGCTCCAGGCAGACGGGCTGGAGACTTCAACGTCCTCAAAAGTCTGCAGTCAGAAAACCACTCCTGCAAGATGAGACCCTTGCTAATTACAATACTAACATCTATTAACTTTTTCATTCATGTCCAATTTCCATTCATTTCTTAAGGCTAATACTAATTGCAACTTTAAAAAAAAAATAATAATGCTAAATAGGGCAAGCAACCTGGGAACCCAAATGGTATCGTCCCCTCTTGATACATATTCTCTCATTAGACACAATCAGAGAGGAGGGGATGATTCCTCCCAAGAGCTGGCACTGCAGATTATTATTTTATTAAAAATGTTTTTGTTCTAAGGTTATTGAATACACCAGGTTTAAAAAAAAGTTACAAAGTGAGAGTGAGGATATCGACTTGGTAAATGGTCTGAATGGATAATTTAAAATGAGAGTAAACATGGTAAAGAGAAAAGAACAAGCGAAGTACTCGGTCTTTAATGTATATGAACTAAATTGAAATGTCAATGAGCTAATCATAGGTTGTGGCTAGGACTTGTTTTCCTTTTTTTTTTTTTTTTTTTTTTTTTTCTTTTTAATACACTGGTTACTCAAAACCATGTCAATTCCATAACATTGCAAATTGCTGTTGATGTTATATTGGGACTCTTAATTGACTGTGATGATATTCTGCCAGCTCAAACTTCAGACCAGAAAAGGTCTCCCCAAGAAACTGTTCAACCAATCTGGACAATAAGTAGCTGGACTCTATGCTTGGTATATGTTTGCAATGAAAGAATCTTGATTGAATTTGAACTGTAATACTGCATCAAGGTGGAGGAATCCACCGGGGGGAGGGGAGGGGGAGGGAGGGGGGGATTCCCAGAGCCTATGAAACTGTCACATAATGCAAAATAATTAACAATAAAAAAAAAAAAAAAAAAAAGCATGTGGGATAAACCAAAGGAACTTCTGGTAAAAATGAGCTTCAACCAACTTGTTTTTACGATAGCTGGCAAAAATTTCAGAAACATTTCACAGTGAAGAGAAGAATCATCTTTGTAAAATGATTCACTTTTCGGATCTGTTGTTTATCTTCTTAGCTACCATCATATGATCAAAATATGATGATATTCTGCCAGCTCAAACTTCAGACCAGAAAAGGTCTCCCCAAGAAACTGTTCAACCAATCTGGACAATAAGTAGCTGGACTCTATGCTTGGTATATGTTTGCAATGAAAGAATCTTGATTGAATTTGAACTGTAATACTGCATCAAGGTGGAGGAATCCACCGGGGGGAGGGGAGGGGGAGGGAGGGGGGGATTCCCAGAGCCTATGAAACTGTCACATAATGCAAAATAATTAACAATAAAAAAAAAAAAAAAAAAAAGCATGTGGGATAAACCAAAGGAACTTCTGGTAAAAATGAGCTTCAACCAACTTGTTTTTACGATAGCTGGCAAAAATTTCAGAAACATTTCACAGTGAAGAGAAGAATCATCTTTGTAAAATGATTCACTTTTCGGATCTGTTGTTTATCTTCTTAGCTACCATCATATGATCAAAATATTAGCTAAACTGGAGTAAATTCATCCTAGCAAGACAAAGAGAATCACACACTTTTCTTTCTTCTTGTTTTGACAAAATATGTTTTGATGTGGATGTCCTAGTCATTTCTTCTTAGGGAAAAATCAGAATCATCCCTTACTTGTGTTAACCTTTGATACTTCTGGGCATTGTTATTCAAAACTACATTTTACTCCCTAAGCCAAATTTTTGTAGACATTATTCCAAGCTAAATTAGCAGAGAATTTTACTTTGAAATGGGCTCCGTTGGAAGGATTATGGATGTCACTTACTTCTGGTATTTATTCAGATAAGTCTTAGCTAAATGGAAGTGGGAACAACTTCACGGCTGTAAAATAGGACAAACGACTGTGTGTTCAGCACCACGTGCAGCTGAGTATGTGGGGCACCTCACGTGAGCCTTTGTCTCTTCTGCCTTTAGACGTCAAGGATGACATTTGGGAGCTGAGATGACCCACAGCTGTCACACAGCAGGTGTGTGTTCCCTTAGCACTGTGCTCAGCCCCAGTGACATCAGCCCTTGGGACCTGATCCCCAGTCACCATCCAGTCATTTGTAGACTTTCCACAGCTGGGAAACAGCCTGTTACATGTTCAAGCTAATGATCACGCAAAGGCTCAGTCCCTCTACGTGGCAACTCTTCAAGGACCTGCTGTTTCAAGTTGCTGAGTTTTTCTGTACCAATAGTAGAAAATCATGCTCACCAGAAGTGAGAGAAACAGAAACAAAAGGTATTGCGCTTACATGAATTGCAAGTGAAATTAAATCATTGCTTTGACGACACAATAAAATAGAGACCGTGATTAAACTATTCAAAAGTTGCTTGTGGAAACATACCTTCTGAAATATGACTGCATGAAACAAGAAACGGCATAGCAAGCCTAATGCTAGGGTTATGGAGTATTAGAATAAGTTAAAGGAAAGCAGAGCACAGCCGACTAAACATGTTGCTACTGCATGCCTGTTCTTTCGCAATCAGTGTCTAGTCTATGAGTACAATCCGCTCGCTCTGTACCATGCTTTAGTTTGGTTACAGTGCCCTCTGCTTGGATTCCAGCTTATCTTTTCTATTTTGGGCATCACTACTTCCTTTTGTTTTTTGCTCCCACGTCCATCTATAACCACCGAACGAATACATGTAAGGATGTTCAACACAAGGCAACCTCCTCAGAAACAAGGAAGCAAAACGGCTCTTCCTTTTGTGACCCGGTGAAGCGGTACTCATTCCCGTACAATACGTATCCAATGAAAGAATTCCATGCACACACTGAGTAAGGGTGACTAGTATGGTGACGTCTACCCTATCTGTGATAAAATGGATAAACCTTAAAACTTCAACACTCTATCTAAAACCCTTCACTGGGGAAAGGACGGCAACAACTCCTCCATAAGGCACTATGATGAAATTTTCACTGTTCGCAAGTGAATTTTCAAATCTCTAAGTAACAAATGATTCCATCTATGTGAATTATTTGAGACTATGTTTATGTCATAAAGTGATGCCATTTGTTTTCACACCTAAACTTAAGAACTTTCAAAAGGTCTAATTTAAAAAATATTTTTAAAAAGACATAATCTTTTTTTGGGGGGGGGTGAGGGGGCTCCGGCTCGACCCTGATGGTCATTGCAAGAGAGGGTGGGGATCCAAAGTTACAACTAAGTCAGGAACAGAGAAAGCTCCCCCCCGGAGTCTTGAAGGAAGTTTAGTGTTCTGTTTCTGAGGACCACTCAGGGCTCCCAGCTGTTCCTCCAATGACATTAGATCCTGTGAGGAAGGAAGAATTTGATCAGATAGACAGAGACCAATAAGGACAGCTTAGAACCAGACAGGAAATGGTCAGCTTGGACTCCCATACACCTTACTAGGTAGGACACAAAGATTAATTGCTTCTCACTAAAGTATTGAAGATTTCCTAAAATTGTTCTGCACCTCAATTGTTAACATAGGCCTTGTTAAAGTTATGAACCAGTTTGGACTATCCTAAAATTTTCCAACTTCAGTAAAAAATATGCTTCAACACTAAAAACTGCTAAATGCAAAAATGAAAATAGACACGAGACAGCTGAATAGTTACCCTATAGCCATTTTAACTTGGATAGAAGCCGAATGTATCTAGACTAAAATTGAAATGTCAATGAAGTAGTTACAGGATGTGGTTAAGAACTTGCATTCTCTAACATATCGGTAACTCAAAACCATGTTAATTAACTCCATAATGCTGTAAATTGTTGTTGATGTTATGTTATGGCTTTTAATTGGTCAGGACGATATTCTGCCAGCTCTACTTTCAGACCAGGGATGGTCTCCCCATGAAAGTGTTGAATTTATCTGGACAATAAAATGCTGGACTCTATGCATGGTATATGCTTGCAATGAAGGAATCATGACTGGATTTGAACTGTAATACTGCAACAATGTGGAGGAATCCACCATGGGGGGAAGGGCATGGGGAGGGATTGGGGGGATCCCAGAGGCTATGAAACTGTGTCATAAAACGAAATTAAATAAATAAAAAAAGACATAATCTTAAAAATAAGTCCAAATAAGCACAAAAAGTAAGTAAAATTTTAATGCCTGTGAGGGATAAGGAAACTAATATTTACATTTGATGAAAAATCAACTTAATGCTAGTTATAAGATGAAGGAATTTATATAAATATTCAGAATAACACTTTTATTAATCAATAATTCATTAGCTATGGAAACAAAGTAAGTATGCCGAAACACTATTGCTCAATAAGATGACTAAATACAGAAATAATTGCTGTATTAATTGTGTTAAAATGGCATAAATTGGGATTATTTACAAAAAGAAATAATAATTCATTATTAAGAAATTAGTGTTATCCTTTTTTAATATGTTATGATCTTGACAAATGCATATACATATGTAAACATTGGACTGAATTTGGGCTAAACTTTTAAAATATTTATGTTTAAATTCTATATTTAATACATTATATTATATGTTTACAAAGTCACTATAATACGTTTTACATTGCATTTTATTATTCATATTTATTTGCATGCATTTATTTATTGTAGCAATTTCATATTCACAGAAATGTTGAATGGAAGATTTAAGAGTTTTGCCTATTAATAAATATACACTAGATATCCCATACAAACATCTAACCATCTTCATTGTAAATATCTCTCATCAACTTGACAGATTTGATGATAAAAATCTATAGGCTGGGATTAGAACTGGCGCCATAAAGGATCCTGGGGCGTGCAAGGCAAGGATTATATTTTACAACAATATGTCATGGTTTACAGAACTGATGTGGTCCAATGGAAAACACTGGAAAGATACAGTCCTGAGAGCTGTGATACTAATAAATGGTCCCTAATTTTGTATGATTTTCTTTCTTAACCTGTAAAACAGTAGAAATACTGCATTTTTCCTACAAATTGCAGAATCCCAGCAGAAAAACCAAGAATAAAAAAAATGAAAGATTGAAAATGGAAAAACCGAATAGTCCATGTTTCAGATGATATAGCTGTTGATGTTAAAATGCTCAGATTAATCTGCAAAAATAATTTAAATTTTAAAATAACTTAGCTATTATGGAAACAAATTAATATATATTCATCACATCCACATAAGAGCAAAGAAAGAATATTTTTAAAGATTAAAATTTCTGCAATATTTATCAATATTAAAATGCCAAACATTTAGAACTGCATTTCACAAAAATGTCAAAAAATAAATTTCAGCTGTTCTAATTGATAGAATAATGAGGAAACAAAGAAGAATCTAGCAACTTAGAAAAATAGAAATTAGGTTGTTGGGAAACGAATTAAAATAAACACATTTTCTGGGCACTTGGGACAATACCAAAAACTCTAATATACATGTCATCAGAATCATGGATGACAAGACAACATTGACAAAGCAGTTTAAGATCAATGACTGTGTTGGGTGTGATAGCCCAACCATTAATCCTGACCTCACAGGCACAGGGATGGCATATGTCCCAGCTGTCCCACTTCCCATCCAGCTCCCTGTTTATGGCCTGGGAAAACAGTGCATGATGGCCCAAAACCTTTGGACCCTGCACCCATGTGGGAGACCTGGAAGAAGCTCCTGGCTCCTGGTTTTATATCGACTCAGCTCCAGCCATTACGGCTACCTGTGGAGTAAATCAGTGGATGGAAGGTCTTCCTCTCTGTGTCTTCTTCTCTGTAAATCTGCCTCTGCAACATAAACAAACAAACAAACAAACAAATAAATTTTTCAAAATAAATAAACAAAAAATTAAAGAAAAGCAAAGCAAGTGACTGAAAAAATCCCTAAATTTTGCAACAGTTATGTAGAAACAGACTAAAAATCTAAATAAATAAACCCATGCCAAAATAGATCACAGTAAAGTTTCTGAAAACTGAAGCGGAAGGACAAAAATCTTGAATGTAACCAGAGACAAATTGTATTTGCTTATGGAAACATTGCCAGCTGACACTCAATCAGGGAAAGCTATGGGGGCCAGAAAGAGGTGGCACAACAACTTAAGTAATGAAAGAAACAAACTGTTAACCTAGAACATTTTATTTCATGGAAATATCCATCAGGAATGAAAAGTAGTGCATCGTCACGCGAAGGAAAGCTAAAATAATTTACATCAGCAGACTTTCTTTGAAGGAATGGCTAAGGGAATTTTTCTTAACAAAAGAGAAATGACAGAGAAGAAATTCTGGAACACTAGCAAGGAAGGAAAAAAAATAAGCTAAGAAAGCTATCGGCAAATACACCAGATTTTCCTTAATTTTAGGAACTTTCTTTTTTAGCCACACTTTGAGCAGAGCTTATCACACTCCCTGATGCAGCTGAGCATGCGTATAAAGCAGTCAAAGAGAAGCATGCATAGCATTCTCTATTTCATACTTGAAATGTTTAATTTACAGCAAGCACCAAAAAGCTGTACAGCGATTTTCACAAACAATTA
This sequence comes from Ochotona princeps, assembly GCF_030435755.1. Classification (NCBI taxonomy): domain Eukaryota; kingdom Metazoa; phylum Chordata; class Mammalia; order Lagomorpha; family Ochotonidae; genus Ochotona; species Ochotona princeps. Next base: position 8,237,730 of record NC_080834.1, on the reverse strand, counting down.
CTAGAAGTAAAGCAAAAGGAACTCTAGAAAAAGTCATAAGTAAGGAGTACAAAAATTGAATCAAAAGGGAGATAAAGAAAATTAAAAAATAAAGTGATGGGCCCTGCGCTGTAGCCTAGCAGCTAAAGTCCTCAACTTGCAGGGGCCAGGATCCCATATGGGTACTGGTCTGTGTTCTGGCAGCCCTGCTTCCCAACCATCTCCCTGCTTGGGGCCTAAGAAAACAGTCGAGGACAGCCCAAAGCCTTGGGACCCTGCACCTGTGTGGGAGGCCAGGAGGAGTTTCCTGGCTCCTGGCTTCAGCTCAGCTCAGATCCAGCCATTGCGGTCGCTTGGGCAGTGAACAAATTAATTTTCAAATTTCTCTAAACAAGAAATATCCAAGTCCAGATTGTTTCACTGGAGAATTATTATTTTTAAAGGCGTTTTTACAGAGAAAAGGAGACAGATCATCTACCTGCTGACTCTCTCCCTTCTATAATGTACCAAGTAATCATATTTTTTGATGTTTACCAAAGGGAAGAATATTTTTACATGCACACTCATACATGAATGTTTCAGACTGAAACTGGAAATGGCCCGTATATCCTTCATTAGAGGAAAGCTTAAACACACTGCAGTGCAAAGAACCAGCCAATGATAGAGCAACTTGGATGAAATTTCTGACAATTGCATCTGAGTGTAAAAAAGTCAGCTCCCCAAGAGTTTATGATCAAGTTTTTATTTCATTTGCATAACTTCATGGATATGGAAATATTATAGACATGGAGAGCATGTTTATGGCTATCAGTGTTTCAGGAAGAGACAGAATTATTAGAAAAACGAGCAACAACAAGGATACCAGTGGGTGAAATGTTTTCTTTCCTGACCACATTATCAGCAGTTTTCCGATTACGATATCATACTACAGACAAGATGTTATCATCAAAACCAGTTTCATAAAAGTGCGTGTCAGAGCTTTTCACAGCGATATTAATCTCCAGTTGCCACAAAATTAAAACTTTGATTTAAAATGTTTTGACTTCAGGAAAGAAGATGGAACAGAGAAAAACACATACTAAGATCCTGAAAGTGAAGCTAAACGACCAATCAGTTGGTTTTTACATAAGATCTCAGTTAAAAATTCAGATACAATAATAACAAAATTAACGTATACATTGCTCACACAAATATCTCCAAATAAAAAAACTCAAAATATATGAAAGAAATGGGGTGATTAAAAAGTTACACCATGAAACACTAAAAAAAAAAAAAGAAAGTTGGTTGTTCTACATCAGACAAAATAGATTTAGACATAAAAGGTATTAGAGTCAAACATTTTATGCAGTAAAAGTGCTAATCTGGGGAAAAATAGCAGTCCTAACTTTATGTGCACTTAATAATAGTATAAACATATTACAAAACAGAAGCTAAGAATTTTAATGGGAGAAATTTGTAAATTCTTATTTCCTTAAGATTGTAACATCTTTGTCAGTGTGTGATATAACTGTTAGAATAAAACAAGTATCAAATTTTCTGCCTAAATGGCAGTTTCGTTCTGTAAAATCATGCACATGTACACACATGAGATTGCACGTACAGCTAAGAGAGTGTGGAACTGCACGGTTATCAGGGAATAATAGCACATGTGTTATTATCTGAATTACTTGTTGTGTTCTGGCAGGCACGTATCCATTTCATAAAACTACACAAATGTAATGTTCTGGTGTTTGTTATTCAACTATCTCAGAATTTCAGCATCTATTTGTTGAATAATACTGGAAACAACTCATAATATAGGCAGCCACTGAGTTATTCCCTTATTGTGACTCATATCTTTCTGATTTTTTTGTCACAAATTGACAATATGCCAACTGATTCAGGACCATGCCTGATTTTATAATTAGAAGGCTATGGACACTATTATCACAGCCCTGCAAATGTGGTCATACAATCAGACTAATAACATGGGTTGGATTTGCACCTCTTTCAAACAGATGTAAAGGATAGTGTGGCCATGTGACTCTTTTATTATTATTTTTTTCTCATACAACACTTGGGTTAATAATCCAGTAAGCAGCGGTTGCAATGAAAACTCCTTACTAAATTCTGTACAAATCTGAGAACAATCTGAATTTGTAGAGTTCAGCACTGGTGCACTGAAAAAGGTGAGAAATGACAAAGTAAGTAAAGACACAATGCAAGGAAGAATTCCCAGGTAGGTATGAAAACCAAACCTCATCCCCGAGCAAGGATGGATGTTATGTCCATGGTTACAAGGCTTTATTTTCCAGTCTTTCTTACTGCTGTATCCCCAACAACTTGAATATTGCCTGTGGCATAATGGGTTCCTATCATAGGTTCACGTTATGTCTCTAGAAAAAGATCCATTTGGATCCTAACCTCCCTATCTGTGAGTGTAATCTTAGTTGGAAATTAGGTTCTTGCAGGTGTAATCAAAATAGACTTTATTGAGATGAATCCTAATCCAAGATGAAGGCATCCTTAAGAGAAGACAGAAACAAAGGCGAAACATCAAGAGGCAGTAGAAGGAGCAAAGTCGGTGATGTGATTCAATCAATGCCACCAAGAGGCAGAAACGGATAAGCATCTAAGACGCCGTCTTAGAGAGAACGGTGCCTGCCGAGCCTCGGTTCCAGGCTCCGAGCCCCCAAAACTGACAGTAGAAGTTTCTCTTCTTATAAATCCTTCACTCCATAGCATTTTGCTATGGCAACCAAATAAAATTAATATAGTGCTCAATAAATAATTACTTCATAAAATATAGAAAAATATTTTCAGTTAAAGCCCTCTTTTAAAATGTATTAGAATATTATCAATAAATGTAGAATAACATTTATTCTGGAAGAAATGAAAGCATCTAAGGAGAGCTTGCTCTTATCTCCTGCATGTGCCAGGAGATTTTAAGCTTCTTATAATGTTTCTATAATTAATCTCAAAATTATTTGTACAATGTTTCACAAATGAAGTCTGTTAACATATATGGTTTAAAATCTGAGTAATATCATAAAACTATTCTGAAGGTGTTTTGTGTGTCCATTCCAAGGAAAAAGCATTAAACCATTCCTCAGTGATACTGATTTGCCAGACATTGTTAGATGGTCTTCTCATATAATTCATTTCATTAGAATTTCAATTAATTTTTATAATTTTCACATCCAAAACTCCCTTCAAATATATATACTTGTTTATTCTCATTGAAAAACGCAGATTTACAAACAAAAAAAATTGAACAAAAACCAGAGGGAAAGATTTCCATTGTCTGGTTCACTCCCCAAATGGCCACAACAACTAGAACTGAGGAAATCCAAAGATAGGAGCCAGGACTTCTTCCAGGTTTTCCCATGCGGGTGCAGGGCCACAAGGAATTGGGCTGTCCTCCACTGCTTTTCCAGGCCATAAACAGGGAGCTGGATTGGAAGTGGAGCAGCCAGAACATGAACTGGCACCCATGTATGATTCTGGTGCTTGCACATGGGAGGCTGGCCACTTCAGCCATTGTACCAACTGCAAGAAATACGGATTTCAGATGGTGTTGTGGTGAGCAGGTTGAGCCTCTAGCTGCAACACCGGCATCTTATATGGGCAGCAGTTCAATTCCTGACTACTCCAGTTCTGATCTGCCTTCCTGCTAATGTGCCTGGGAAAGCACTGGAAAATTGTCCAAGTTCTTAGACCCTTGCACCCATGCAGAAGATCTGAATGGAGGTCCAGGGTCCTGTCATTATCCTGGCTCACCCACTGACATCACAGCCATTGGAGAAGTGAGCCAGTGAAGGGTACTTTTCTCCTTCTCTCTGTGAATCTCTCTTTCAACTGAATTTAATAAAACATTATATTTGGCCCAGCGTGGTCACCTCGCAGCTAAAGTCATTGTCTTGCATGCACCGGGATCCCATATGGGTGCCATTTCTAATCCCGGTAGCCCCGTTTCCTATGCAGCTCCCTGCTTGTGGCCTGGGAAAGCAGCTGAGGATGGCCTAAAGCCTTGGGAACCTGCACCTCGGGGCTTAACCTGGTCCACAGATGCCTGTCCCAGGCATCCGGGTACTGAATCTGTAGACTAGAAATCTCTCTCTCAGCGCTGCAGCATGATATGCTGACGTCACAAGTCGTGGCTTAGCTCACCCTGCCACTGTGCTGAGCCCAGTTTCGTCATTTGTTTCTAAGTGTACACTGAGTGCAGTCAGTCCTTATCACAACCTAGTGATTCCTCTCTACCAAAACATTTTAAGGTATTTAGAAAACTACCTCATTTCTTCTAAATTAAAAAACATATATATATGGAATTTCCTCACACTTTTATTCTTACATTACAGTTTCTGAAATTCCCCTCCAGTAATTATTCGAATTCCCTGAGCCTTAATGTCTGAATACCCCATGGGTTCACATTTTCTATGACCTGCTGGAGCACCCAAAATATGCTTTTGGCAATTCCTTAAGGTTTAGCAATAATGCTGATGGTAACGTCTTGTCAGTAGCAAAAGTTTCCTGGCACTTTTTATTCTCTGAGTCAACCTTCCAGCTCCAGTTTCCCACCGTTTTCTCATAACCAGCACAGCACAACACTGACTCTCAGTGGCCTGGATCCACTAAGCAGCCTGTGCTTCTGGGTGTCGGCGTACTGGTGTCTGTCCCTGCTCGCTGACACAGAAACAGTAGCTTCAGGAGAAGAGAAGGCTTCATAAGATTATTTCTGCTTTCCACACAAAGTCTTTGCAGTGTTTGTCACTATTGTCCAAGAAAGACAGCAACTTCTTTCTTGTGGACTTTGACTAGGCTATACAAAATCCAGGAAATCGCAGCTTTCACATTCACTGTATTACATTCATGATATCGTCATGTATTTTAAACTCATGATTACGTACTATTTCCATTGGGTTCTAAGGCATTTCAATTTAGACACAACTGTAAGAAATAACAAAGAAAGCATTCTGTTGGCAAGCTTATATTTCTGATTTCTTGTTATTTAGGGATTCCATAAAATGAAATTTTTGAAACTTAATTTAGAGATTAAAAGGATCTTTCAAAAGATTTATTTATTTTTATTGGAAAGGCAGATTTACAGAGAGAAGGAGAGGCAGTGATAGATCTTACACCTGCTGGTTTACTCCCCAAATGCTCACAATTGTCATAGTTGAGCATATCCACAGCCAGGACCCAGGAGCCTCTTCTGGGTCTCCCATGTGGTTGCAGATTTCCAAACCTTTGTGTCAACCTCCACTCTGTTCTCCAGCTATAAGCAGGGAGATGGATCAAAAGTGGAGCAGCTGGGGCATAAACGGGTGCCCATATGGGATGCCAGCACTTGCAGATGTAGGATTAGCTAGTTGAGCCGTTGTGTTGTCTCCTAAAATGACTTTTAAAGAGAATCATGCAAACTTATCAAGGCGCTTACTCTCTTACTGTGGAGGAATTGTTATAGTTTAGAAGGATTTTTATTTGAAATATGTTTTGTATTTAGAAGATATTTGGGATTGATACTATGCTGCAGGGGATCAAGCTACTACTCGAGACCTAAGCATCATCTGTCAAAGTGAGGTTCAAGTCCTGACTGCTCCACTTCTTCTCCAATATCCTGTCAATTCATTTGGAAAGGCATGGTATGATTGCCCAAGTGCTTGAGCTCCTGCCACCAAAACGGAAGACCTGGAGGGAGCTTTGGTTCCTGCTCCCAGTATGATTCATCTCTGTTTCTTTTTCTTTGTCTCTCACTCCATCTTAAATAATCACTTTAAAAAACAAATAAAACAAAGTTAACAAATCTTTGTGGCAACAATGTGCAAGTAATATAAGAGAATGAATGATTAATATGGGAGTCATTTTCTATAACACCACTCATCATAAAATATATACTGTTTTGAATTTCTCCTTGGAATTTTTAATTTATTTTTTTATATACAACAACTGTCCTTGGGGTCATTTCACATTTTTAAAGTATTTCAAATGCTATCATGACTATCCTTGATAGTGTAAGAAAGCAAGCAGTCGAAATGGTTCAAGAATTTAAAGAAGAAACCATTTCTAGTATAAAATAAGCATATCCATTAGAGTTGGCTGTAACTAGAGGAACTTAAGGCTTATCCCAACCTCTTTTGTATCTAAATATTGGAAAATTGTCAGGTTTCTTATTTTGTAAGACTAGTATACACTGTATTAATAAAAGCTAAAACATATGGAGAAAGCATTACATTTTTAGTACCGCAGATCATGCATGAAAGGAACTGAACATTAATCAGGGATTAATTTGTAGCATAATGATGTAAAACAACATGAATTTTCCTAAAACATATGAGTAAATATTAATTATTTTTTTCTCAGACAAAATGAGTTGACAACTGATAGAACTTTGTTGTTACATCCATTTTGAGGAATTTAATTAACTGGCAGAATGAAATTTCTGGTGTATAATCGTGACTCTAAAATATCTGATTTTGTCATGAAATCTAATATACATTTATTAAAAAAGCAGTTATTTCCAGGATTTGAGGTGGTTATTTGAAAAGCCACCTATTGTGGAAGATTAATGAAAGATTTATAAACATCAAATCTGTGAATCTCTTAATATTTCTCAATTCCCTCAAGATTTTGTTGAAATTCAGATAGAGATAATTAAAATTATCTACAAAAGTAACATTAACTTCTGGCAGGCATTTTGTGGTACTAAAAGACAGGTTTTAGGATGAATTAATACTGAAAGTTACAGTATTTAAAAGTTTTCAATTCCTAGTATAACTAAGGCTAAAAAAGTAATTTTCTCCCTGATAAAATAAAGTAGATTTAATCCCTTCCAAGGAAATTGATTTTTAAAATGTATATATGAGAGCTACCCTGGCCCTTTAAAAACTCCTGGAGTCTTCTGATGGCTGAAATACATTTAAGTAGGACAAATCCTTCAATTTTCTTTAACAATTTCAGCATTGACGTGCGCATGGGAAGGAAGGATGTCTCATAGTCTCTGTATTCAAGCACCTTGGAAAGTGAGAACAAGTTGGGTTCCACAGATGAAGCCATCTTGCAAATACATGCCGCATTGGGAAAACAGACACGGAGCAACAGTAGCAAAGAGATATCTGAGTGTTTCAACATAGAGCTGAAGGGAAAAATGAGCCAGTGATAGAAGGCTCTGGACTATGGAAATGCTCCTGCCCATCCCACTCCCTTGATACTTCTAGTCAACAAATAGATTTGTGGTGATCCTTGTACTTTCCCATAAGGTCAACAGAGATGCTCTGTGTTACCTTCCTCCAAAGCTCCCTTCACTGTCTGCAGGAGCAATGTGTGAATCCATGTTTTCTTTTGATTTTTAATCTATTTATTTTACCATGGTTAAATGTTCTTTTTTTTAATTGACGGTACCTGAGCACACAGGAGGAATTCAATGATAGAAAAAGGCTGGATTTTAGGGTCTCAAATCAGAATTTTTTTTTCCAGCGGCCCAACACCATAGCCATACGTTCAGGTGCAGCCAACGTTTCTCTCTTTTGTAAATAAAACCTCTAGCCTAATCTCTGGCTTTGAAATGCAACCAGTGAGATTTTGCCAGCAGGCTGTGGGAACTCTCTCACAGCTAAGCCTGATGCCATGCTAAGAGTTGTTCAAATAGAACAGAGAGAAAACAACCATAAATCAAGCTGTTCTTTGTGAATCTAATTCAAGATCCCCTTGTGTGGTGAGAAAATAGGGATGTTTATGTCTAGCAGAGGTTATAATAGTAACTGTATTGGATGTAGACTAGGAGAAATTGATGGATGGATTCTATGTGGGAAAATAATATGGAAATATTGCTTTTCAAATTTTCCAAATAAAATATGCTACTCTAAAACAAGACCAATAAACAAAATACTGTGGCAGAAATAATTGCACTATTGGGAATAACAATTATAATATGCTTCTAAAACCTAAATTTGACTTGCTCATGAGAACCATTGAGGTAAACATTATCTATCATGTACCTGCACAGAAATATAAATAGGTCAGCATGCTTTGGAGGCTCTTCAAAGCAGAAAATGCAAAATAATTCTTGTCTCAATCTCCCCCTCATCACTCAGGGTTCTTTCCAGACTTACGGAGAGTTGAACTTGAGTAATAGCTCCTTTAGAGCTCTTTGCCAGGAGCCAGTTCCCGTGGTCTCCCTGGGTCCAGCTGCGGATGAATCACAGAGGAAGTGGTAGAGATTAGCCTGTATGGAGGGAAAAATCACAACAGAACAGAAATAAAGCAAATCAACCAACCATTACCTTTTGTGCCAAACAGAACAATGGCTTAACTACTGTGCTTCAGAATGATCCGGCGTATTCTACTCATTTATGCTATTCCCATTGCAAGGACCACCAGGAAACCTGTGAACTACTATGGAACACACACCGGAATCCATGGCACATCTCAATTAATATTCCCTCCTGACTCAACTAGAACAATGAAGAACATCAAGCAGTTTAATCTCCGGCAATAATTCCTTTTGTTAGGTTGAGAGGTTTTCCTCCTGAATTAGGTTTTAAGATCGGATTTTCAAAATTAGTTAGTTATTCTATGTATTGTAAAGCAGAAAGCCCAGATTTTATAAACACATGCATATGTCTAGGTAGAACATAATGAAGTCTGTGTGTTATTTAGGGCTCCGCTGCTATTGGTAATTTTTACTTTCACTGCAATAAAATCAGTCTTTTATTAGCAAACAATTGTAACTAAACTGCACAGTTGTTAAAACTCTTCTTTCAATTTTCCTTAAAAGGTTAGAAATGTAAATGGGCCCTTTATGTAGCCCAGCAGAATTAAATTTAATTAGGAGGATTTTTAATGACTGCCTAAATTCTTAACTAAGTTACTGATGAACTGAAATATTTCATAGATTTAAACAATATTTTCCAACATCCATGATTGTATATATGCATGTGTAAACATGATATTTATATTCTTAAATGTTTATGATATATAGATATAAAGAACATATATAAATGCTATGGAAGAAAGGAAAATTTATAGTCAATATTATCTCAAGGTTTATGTCTGACCATAATGACCTACAAACACTGCCTATATCTGTAACCACTGAACACAAATATTGATTTAAAATAATTATTCTGAATATCAAAAACAAAACAGAATTTTGAACATATTTAAAATTCTAACCAATTTGAGTGTTGTTTTATATTATCTTCAAAATGTAAAAACACTTATGGTAAATATTTTTGTTCAGAAATTGGTTGTGATAACTGTTGTATAACTTTATGATGATCTATGATGGTTCACCTTAAATAGGTGATTTGCTTAAAAATATGTTTTAAAACACAGGAAAGGCCATTTTCTTATAAAATATCTAGATAATTCAAAATCAACTTTTCAGAATTATAATATTTTTATAAATACTAACAATAGTTAAAAGTTTGAAATGTCATCAAATAAAATCTTCAATTTTACTATATTCTGGTTATGGAAGCTTTAAAAATATGATTTTTCATTTTTTGTAACATGGTAGGAAAATATATATTGTATTGCGACCTCTAAATAAAACAGAAACTTCCTAAATGTGTAAATTGGACTATAGATAAAAAAAATTCACTATACTGACAAGGTTAAAAGTATTGTATTTCAATGGTTCTAAAAGACATTTTAATATTAAATATTTAACATAATTTATCAAACCTACCTTTTAACACTAAAATGTAGTTTGGTTTCATTTTGTTTGGTTTTACTTTTAGGTCTTATTATTGTTTGTTTGTTTGTTTTTAAGGCAGAGAGACATAAAGAGATGCACAGAGACAGTCCGCATCCACCTGCTCATCTCTTGTAACACACACAATGACCAGCAGCCAGGAATCCAATTCAGTGCCCCCACAGGAGTGTCCAAAAGTCAGGCACTTGAACCATCACCGCTGCAACCCAACGTCTGCATCAGCTAGAACCAGGGACTTGATCCAGGCAAGCAACTCAGTACTCCGATCTGGGATGCAGGCACAACAAACAGGTGTCTCAAAAACTAGAGATTATGCCCTAACATGGAGCATACTGTTTATTCTCATTCCTTTAAGGGAGTAAAAATGATGTGGAACTGTTTCTGAAACGCGAACATCCATTAACTCACTGATGCCGACTTGATCAGTCATGGAGAAACTTCTGCTTACAGCAGTACATTTATGTATAAAAGTTTAAATACAAAATAGCCAGAGGCTTAATGCCCAGTCTCTGTCTCTGGAATTGTAGTTAATCCAGTGCAAAACCTAATAGCTATAGGAATGGACTTTCCCAAGAAAATATTAGACAGAATGCCCAAAGTGATGATTCTAGAAGCATTTATGACCCTATTGATACTAAATATTTACCAAGTGCTTCACACTTCGGCCTACAGTGGATCCCCAAGAGATCCAAAGTTTACCTACATGCTTGGCCTTTACCATCCAACCTGCACTTTCTCATTTGGGTAAAGGAATTAAATTAGTCCAATGTATCAAATTTAGCCAGCAAGAAATAAATTCTCTAAGAGGTTGAGAGTGGGAGAAGGTGATTAACACAACTGGGCAATTACAATGTGTGTGTAAGCTACACTAATCATAGTACATAGTCAACAAATATTTGTTACACATCTACCATGGGAAGGCATTTAACCAGGCATTTACAGATTTAGAAACTAACAAAAACTGCATAACATCAAGAATATTTTCTGTGATATGTTTTGAATGCAAATCAATTTTTAGCTTGTGACCTGCAGAGATACTAACTGCATAAATGTCTACTGTGTACATACTCATGTATATGTGTTTGTACCGATAGAGATATTTTATAGCTATAAATAATCATTATAATGTACTCAGGAGTGTTTATTTCATACCACAGTGTAATTATCAGGAATTTTTCTTGTACATAATTTTCACTACATACTTTCTATTTTGTGTTTCAACTAATTTTGGGGCAAATACGAGAATTTCATGCTGTGGCCCTTTGAACAGAAAAACTTTCACATTGATTGTATCTTGTATGCGTTGTAGTGCCTCAGTGTCACTGAAACTCTTGTTTTACATATTTACAATTAGGGATGATCAAAAGATACATTCCTGAATCTGTGGGCTTATTATCACACAAATAAGTTTTCTGAGGTGCAAGAAGCTGAAAAGAAGAGAAGATGGGACATTGATATACATAGGAAGCATGTTTAATAGAGAATGGCCAATAAACACACAGTGACAAGCTCCAACATTATTAAAAATCTAATTGTTCAGTTAAGATGGAAACTCATCACTGGAGAATATGAAGTCCAAAGTTAGGGGTGGATTTTAATTTGAGGCAGTTCTCAAAATAATCTCACTTAATCTGGTAAGAAGGACTGTTAATGTCCCTCCTTGCTCAACAGTGGTGCTTACAGAAGAGGCTTTTGAGCATGGCTTGAAGGCTGAGAGTAACTTGCCTAGTCCAAGGTATCAAAGTGCCTGTACATTTTGAAGTCCAGGAGAATCAAGATGGCAGAATTGGGTAAAACCATGTTGAAACAGTTGGAGAAACATTAGCCATTGTGAAGCAGGGAGGACGTATCAGGAAATAAGAGAGGACAGAACAACAGTAGAGGGGCACCTGTAGACTGACAGGCACAGGAAAACAGCAGACACAATGGAGTGATGTTGCAGTGGCTGATACCACAGCGGCATTCAGCTAGCAGCGATGTGAACTCCACCAGCAACACAATGGGAAGGGGCATCAGGAGGTGAACCCAGGAAAAGAAATGCCTGTCCTGCTGGTCTGTTTGATTTGATCAGGAGCAGAGACAGACAGACTGGCAGGTCCCAGACAGGCAGTGCAGAAACAGAGTGGATTTCACAGCCCAGTCTGCCTTTTAGAGCCAAATTGAGCATATTTTCTTTAAGGAGGAACAGGCTACAGGACAGGACTGCTCATGAACTGAGCTGGGAGTAAACTCATGTCTGGCTTAGTGAACTGCAACAATGTGGCATCTTACAGGTTCCACCCAAGACAGGTCTGGGTAGCCCCCAACTTGGTGGCCAGCAAATCAAAAGCTCTAGTAGTGGCACATCAGGTGCCACTTTTGTACAGTGTGGCAAAGGTTTTATGACTTCAGGAACAAGAGTGAGCTGCTCATGCACTGAGCTGGGAGGGAACTCACTGAGCTCAGTTCATTGTGCTGATCACACAGGGAAAATATACCGACTTGGACATATGGGTCAAAATAGGTCTTTGTGTTCCTCAGACCTAATGGTCAACAGGTTCTGGCAAGATCATCACCACCAACAACCTAGTCATATAGGATTCCTGGAGTCTCCCTAATCCTGAGACCTGTTCCAATCGGAAGTGGGAGAAAAGTTGTACAGACAATGATACAGCCTCAGCATGGTATCACAGGAGGTAGAGAGTGATGAGCCAAGAGCTGGGATTATGGAGACAATGGCAGAAATCTACCATAAAAACCAAGTTGTGGAACTTGCTGAAAAGAGTGGCACAAATGGCTGGAAACAAAGAACCATGTAGCAATCACAGTACGTAAAATCAAATTGTAGACCTGTGGGTGACACAGCTTAGAAACATGACCCAGGGAGAAGACTCTGCTAACCAGAAGTACAATGACCAAGAGCAAAAGAAGAGACAAAGGCACAATGAATATTACTAAAGACGCCCCTGCAAAAGAGCAAAAGCCTTTGCCAATCTCATAGTTAACTGAGGAAGACATTGAGAAAATAGGAGATACAGAATTCAAAACACTTGTTATAAAGCTTCTTATCAACAATGAGAAGTATGTAAAGCAGGAGTTCAAGGGATTTAAGGAATATGCTACACAGGAAATGAATCAAATGAAAGCTGATATACCAGAATTGAAGAGTACAGTGGAGCAAATTAAAAGTACAGTAGAGAATTTCCCAAAATAGAATGAAGGAGGCAGAAGAAAGAATCTCAAAATTAGATGTTTCCTATCACCACTGGGAAACAAACGAAAAGCTGGAAACAGAGCTGGGTCAAGTTAAAAAAAAATATTCAAGAACTGAAAGATACTATTAAAAGGCCAAATATTAAAACAATGGAACTTCCAAAAGGTACAGAAAGAGAAACTGGAATTAAAGGTGCATTCAATGAAATAATAAGGGAAAATTTCCCTAATCTGTAGAAAAAATGGGGAAACATCCAGGAGGGGCACAGAACTCCCAACAGGGTTGACCAAAAGCAATCTTCACCACAACACATGATCATCAAATTCTCTTCACTCAAACATAAGGAAAAGCTCCTTAAATGTGCATGTAAAAAAAATCAATTGATATATAAGGAATGCCAATTAAACTCACAAGAGTCCTCTCACAGGAAATTCTACAGGCCAGAAGAGAATGGAATGACATATTCCAGATTCTAAAAGAAAAATTTGTTGGCCCTGGATAATGTAACCAGCACAAAGCTTTCTTTTGTCTTTGAAAATGAAATAAAATTCTTCCACAGTAAAGAAAATTTAAAAGAATATGCCTGTACCAAATCTGCCCTACAAATGATACTTCAAGATGTTCTCTTGACAGAGAAAAGGAATAGCATCCACCAAAACCAAAGCTAAATGCGAAGAACATCCCAGGAAAATAAGAACAGAAGACTAAATCAATGAACAACCCAGAAACTATATTACATGGATTTTGAATTTTTTTTTAATTTTCATCTCTTCAAAACACTTTATTATTAAATTCTTCATTGACTCGTAGATCATACAGTAGCATTATTTTCTACAAGAAGGTTCATGATTTTCTTTGTCATTTCTTCATTAGTCATTCAGTAGCATGTTATTTGACTTCATGGCATTTTAAATTTCTGTTTTTCTTCCTGTTGTTGATTTTATTTTGTGGCTTTTCATTTAATGGGATGTACAGTAACTGTATAATGGAGACTATCATATCCAGATGTGAGGATACAATGCAGTATGCATCTCTACTTCCGCATCAAAGATGGACTCCCAAAGAAACTGTTAACTATCTCTTGACAATAGGATGCTGGACTCTGCCATTGTCGATGTCCACAATGATGGACATATGATTGTTTATGAAGAACTATACGATAGTACTAATATATGGGAACTCAGTGGGGATGGGAGAGGATACTTGGGGAGTGATAAGAGAAATCATATAATCTATGAGATAATATCATAAATTGATAATAATATTGATAAAAATAGCAAAAAAATAAAAAGAGGACGGAAAAAAACCCTGAAGTCCAGCAGTTGAGGTCAGTATGAAGTAACACTCCCAAGGAGAGAGGCTTACTCCAAACTTATTCAATCCTTCGGGTCTTCAGTGGTCAAAGAACTTATTAGTCTAAGCAGTACCTATGGATATATATTTTTGATCAATATTAATTTGATTAAACAACATTTTTTCCAAAACTAATATTTTTAGTTTTGATATATACATGTGTGACTGCCCTAATAAGGCAGATCTCTCTATATAGAGGTTATGAGTGCTCAGGTTGAACAATCACAAAGTGAAACTTATTTTTAAAAAATGCATCTGTATTGAATATATATAGACTTCTTCATGGAACTGTTCCCAAAACAAATATGATATGTCACTATTTACATATCATTTTATGTTAGATTAGATATCAATTATCTAGAGATGATTTGAATTGTATGAAGGATATCCATAAGTTGTATAGAAATATATGCTATGTAAGGAACTGGAGCATCTGAATACTTGGATAACTGGAACACTCCTTGAACAAGCTCCTCCCAGCCAAGAAATAAGGGATGCGTATATATTTTATTGGTATGTTTGTAACTGTACACTGTGAATATAGAGAGCACACTCCAAAAGTTAGAGCCAAACACATTTTAAAATATCTATTCAATTTCTTGAATCTTACCAAAGGCAGTGTCATGCATTATTATTCACTAACCAATTTTAAATTCAATGGATTGAAGTATATTTTTCCAAGCTTCAGGGCTTTTTTTAAATTAAAGATTTATTTATTGTTATTGGGAAGTCAGATATACAGAGAGGAGAGACAGAGAGGAAGATCTTTCGTCTGTTAATTCACTCCCCAAGTGGCCACAACTGCCAGAGCTGAGCTGATCCAAAGCCAGAATCCAAGAGCCTCCTCCAGGTCCCCCACATGGGTGCAGGGTACGAAGGCTTTGGGCCATGTGCAGCTACTTTCTCAGGCCACAAGCAGGGAGCTGGATGGGAAATAGGGCTGCCGGGATTAGAACCGATGCCTATATGGGAACCCCGGTGCATGCAAGGTGAGGATTTTAGCCGCTAGGTTATCATTTTGGGCCCCCAAGCTCCAGTTTAAAGCTCAATTTATTTAGATCATTGCTTTATGACATTTATCACTAAGCAGATATTTCCAAAAGACAGGTTTAGTCCTAAATGGAAGAGGTGCAATATTGGTTCCGCTTATTGAATCAGGATGATACATTTTCAATCTCATCCCCAACTTTGCAAAGATTTGTGCTTAAAATCCCTTCTATTTGCAAACTGAGTATATCCAGCTGTATGTTCGTTGCAGAAACATTGAAAAGTCACTTGTCAGTTTTTTGATGGCTCATTTCATTAAGATAGAAGGACACAGTCTACCAAACCACTTAGCTGTGTCTTCTACGGGGAACATTGAAAGTAAGCAAATGCGTCATCTTCCTGCATTGAAATCTCCATTTTGTGCAGGTCCCGGTACATTATACTTGAAGTATGTTCTTTGAGTGGGGCTCAGGGCATGATGGGATGAAGACATGGGCACCATGGATGTGATAAATACTAACCAAAGTATTGCTCATTTGCAGATAAATTATAAATATAATTTCACATCTGAGCATCTTGCTTTCATACCTAAGCGCTTGTCAGTGTAACTAAGTGGATGTACCTCACTGGAAACACCACTGACCGTGTGTCACTAATGACATCGAACTCACAAAGCCAAACAGGAAAACGTGAAATTCTTCCTTTGTAAAATGCAACAACTCGTGTTTAAGCATTAACTTTGTTCATTTTAGTTAACTGGGAAGATTTTTTAAAATCTACTTAAACTACAGCTGTTTACTATCTGCAGTAAACATATGTGTGAACCTATCATGCTATGAGGCACAGTCATTACTCTATGAACCTTTCATTTTTGGTAAGGTACATTAGCTCACAAATTCTAAAAGCAGAACTTTCATTGTCAACATGATTATAAATTGAAGCGTTGCTTCATGAAATAATAATTCCCAAATATGGGATCTTTTTGTACCTTTTATTCATAAAAACAAACTAAGTTTATTTCTAAATGTATCACCATAGTCTTTGGCATAAGTAGATAAAAGATAGAAACGGTAACCATTATTAATAACACTCCTCTCAACTTTAAAAATAATAAAGATATAAAATAAGTTTTAAGTGGTCTTTTGGCTAAAAATTAAACATTTTGCTCTGAATCTACTCAACACATTTCATTGTAAAAAAGAAAGCTTGCACAATAAATATTTAATCTTGTAAGTTATCTTCAGTGACTACTGTGTTCACTCATGACAATTTCTAATTAATTTTAAATGCCACTTAATAGTCAGGCATAATGTTTTAGTGTAGAGTAGGGCCAGCATAAACTCTTAAATGAAACTCACACGGTAGTAAAACTCATTTGCTGCTTGCATTTCCTACTTTGTAGTCAAGACGGTCTCCTAAGGCAGAAGAGGCTAAAGATGTGTTGGACAACTCTATAAGTACTGTCTCAAGACTCTTGTCATTTTAGCTGTCTAAATTACTTCAGCAGGACTCAAGGGAACGCAAAGGGGAGAGATGACATGACAAACAATTATATTCTAACACTCTATTGATGACAATGCCCGTTCAGATTACTGTTCCTCCGGACTGACACACGGCTGTGATCCCAAGGATGAGTCAAGGGACTCAGACTTAGATCACTCACAGCTTGTAGGCAAAGGAAAAAAACAACCGCGAAGGAGGAGCTGACATTCAAGAAATATAGAGTGACTCAAGGATAAATTCAGCTGGGATGAGCTTCATTTATCAATGTCAATAACAACAGTGAACACATCACAAGAATACATGCATATTAATTGAAAATAATTCAGATTAAATCACTACAGTTTGACATTTTGAGATAGGCACTTTATCTTTTCAAGAAAAAGAGCACTATAAAATCTTTAATCTGGAAACACATCTTAATTGCATGTTATCACCTCCTAATTGCTTCTATATTATATTAAACATTTTGCTAATTACTAGCCTGATCATGGTGTAAATAGCTTGAGGCAAGAGCTCACATCTAGCTGAAAACCATCTACACGGGAGGCCCCAGAGCAAGTTCAGCACCCAGTAGAGCAATGGTCTTGTGTTTTCTTCAGGGGCGATCGACCCTTAATTTTGGTCTCTGGTGAACTAGAGATGAAGAGGTGATGGTGAACATCAAAGTCAGTTAATTCACCAGCACATGCTGTTTTTCTTGGAAAAAGTGGCTTTCTTTCTGACATCACCGGGTAAAATGTCTCAGATGTGATTTGTGAATCCCTAACTCTTCAAAGACAAAATGATACCTACTATTTAACTTTCGTCTTTCAGATGCTGTCAAGACAGGTATTGCAAAAGCAGTTTAGCCAGCAGACATGTAAAATCACGCATATTTTATTGATGTGTATATATACGGAAATTTA
Organism: Ochotona princeps; assembly: GCF_030435755.1. NCBI lineage: Eukaryota > Metazoa > Chordata > Mammalia > Lagomorpha > Ochotonidae > Ochotona > Ochotona princeps. The sequence continues at coordinate 8,220,113 of NC_080834.1, read as the reverse complement.
CACTCCTTTGTCAAAGTAAAATAAATTTTAAATGGGCAAATTATGACCACATGTCTGTAACTTAATTTCTCTACCCTCTAAAGATAAAAAATACGTTAAGCCTTCATAGTATCATAATTTTAAAGTTCACTAAAGCAATGAAATAGCAGGTTATTCTTGCTTTTTATTCTGTTTTTTGAAAGTGCATTTGACAGCATCTCAATTTTGGATTTCTAGCCTTGAGAATTGAGGGAAGTAAATTTCTCTCACTTAATCCATTACTCATGTGGTTTCTTTTTTTAGTTTATCTTTTTTTTATTAATATAAGCACAGATTTTACGCAGTCTAAAGATTAGTTTCAAGAAGACAAGCATTTTCCCTCACTCCCCTGCTCCCTCCCCCAAATAAAACCCTCCATCCTTCCCCTATTCTCATCGATTTTTCCATGATTTGGATTCACTCTATGTTCACATGCTTAATTAACTGTTAGTCATAATATTCAACAAGTAAAATGTAAGGAAGGCCACAACTTCACTGGAGTACGAAACACACGCTAAAAATAAGCATACCCCCAAGTGACCATTCTATTCTCAGACATTTTTTTCGTATTCTGTATTAGACTTCACATACCCGAGAAAATACAGGATATCTGTGTTCTCGAGACAGGCTTATTTTATTAAACATAAAGGCTTCCAGTAGCATCCATTTTGTTGCAGAAGACAGGATCTCATTTTTAATGGCTAATAGTATTCCAAAATGTATATATAATACATTTGCTTTATTCAGTTACCAGTTATTGGACAAAGGATTGATTCCTTATCTTAGGTACTATTGGAAGCATGTGCACTAAGCTCACGTACTATTTTGTTACAATAGATTTAAGGCAGCAATCTATGACAGTCTTATACCAGTGAGCAAAATAAACTCCTTGTTTTTTTGTATGAAGGTTACTGTGGTGCAATCTAACCTAATCTGATTAATATATAGGTGTTTTGCTTATCTGTATTTGCTGTATCCATTCTACAACGTACATACTATATAATAAGAAAAATACATTTGAAGTCCAGCACATTGTGGTGAATTAAGCAACTTTCTACAATATCTTCACCACGTAAGAGCTCTACTCCACCTGTTAGTACACCTCAGAAAGCAGCAGAAGGCTCACATTCTTGTGCCCTTTCCACCCACCATGGCAGGAGGGTCTGCATGGAGCCTAAGACACTTGGCTTCTACACGGCTCAACCCCGACCACAGAGGCCGTTCCAGGGCAGCACCAGTGGATCAAAGACCTCCTACTCTCCATCTCACCCTCATTCTCTGTAACTCAGCCTTCCACATAAATAAACAAAACTTTAAAATATGAATGTATGTATAATAATAATAAGATCAGTACTTTTATTATCAGTGAATGATTACTAGACATGCCAGCTTGTGATCCTAATAATCATAAAAAATAAAGTATCTAATATCAGAAAAACTTTTACAGTAAGTAAAACTATACTCTATTTTATCCTCCACAGTGTTTTATTTTTTTTTACCTGTGCCTATTTGAGAGATGCAAGCTTTGTTTATCATATAAACTTCAGGCTGTACAATTTTGATTCCACTATTACTGACATGGCTTACTCTGAACATTGTCTTCATTCATACTCAGAAAACATTTTTGAAAGAAGTGTTTGAATTTCTGCTTTTTTTAAAATTTGGTGATAGTCAATTATCTATTTTGGCACCCATGGTCGAATTGATTCATTGTAATTATCCAGGAAGCAAAAGATCATCTTAATAAAGACCAAAAAGGAGAAGAAGAAGAAGAAGAAGAAGAAACATATAGTGTTAACAGAAAATTAATTTGCATGATCTTTCCCCAGGTATTCTTTTATTTTCTCTATTTATTACCTGTGTAGTAATGTGTACCCCTTCTACTAGCTTTCAGTTGTTTATAATATTTAAAAATGTTTAATATTATGACTTAACATTTTTTCTCTATAAATGGTCTATCTAGAATCAATATTTTTTTTACATATGTCCAGAGGAATCCTGTGTGATTCCTAATGCTCTAGTTTTTTTAAATTTCAAATTTAATTATGGTGTAACATCATTAGGTAGTTGTTAGGGTCAAATAAACATATGCAAGTTCATAATGAATTTCAATAAATTCTAGTATTGTATTTCTTCCTTTCTCTTTTAACATCGGAATTATAGAATTTATGAAGGAAAATTAGTTTTCATTCTGTTTAAGGGATTGTATCATCTATTTAAGGTATTGGGTTGCTCTCTATGTACAACTTGTGGATGTTTCTTCACAGTCACATTTTTCAACACTTCTCTGTATCCTTCACTTTTCCTCTTTTCTTCCTTTATTAAAAAGAAAGTGTTTAAAGTTTAATTTCATGAGTTTTATAAAGAAAGTATTTATACACATATGTTCTGAATTCCTATTTATATACACTAAATATATCTTCAGATATTCCTAAAGTAAGAATGGTGGTCATTTAGATGTTTTTTAAAAGGGAAAAGCCTGGTCACTGAATGAAATTTGAACAAGTTTTTAGCGCTGCTTTGATGTCGTGAATCACCACTGAATGTGGAACTTTTCTGGAGCTTGTTCAACAAGTTCATTTCGTTATTCCAGACGCAGTACACCTAATATTTGTTTCAACATGTTTTCTCACCCATATTCAGATGCACCTTTGTAATACCTAGTAATTTCTGATAGAATTGAAAATGAATAGTAAAATACCTAGTACTTATATTCCAAATATAAAACTATAAATACACATCATCAATTTAATGTTGTGAGTTATTCAGTACCCTGAAAGAATACAATTTTTCAGGACGTTGATTAGTTCAATTTTTAATGGAGCTTTCATATCAGCAGTTTGTCCTGCTCCATCTCCTCCTTACTTCCTCCCTGCTCTCTGTTCTAAAAGCAAAGACTATTGTCTGCTCTTTTGAAAGGAGAGTGATTTGGTTAAATTCAAGAGAAACTCCAAATCTTTTCAGTCCCTCCTGAAAGAAGAGTACAGGAAGGTTAGTGGACATGAGCAAAGAAGTGATCCTTGAGCAACCACAGCGCTAGTTCTGGGGACTCATATACTATTAAGGTGGGGAAGGATTTGAAACTTACTTAGTAATTTTTATTTTACACATAATGAAGAGGAAACAATGAGAGCCTAAGAAACTTGTGGAAGATAGTGAAACAACAACAAAAAAAGAATTTAGTCTGGATTAAACAATTTAGTCAGCATTCATTTGACTTGCCCTATACTATTCAAATATATTGAGTAACCCAGTGGTTCCTCCCCACACTTACATAACTTATGAAAAAAAGATTTTTAAGCTATGTGTAAAATTGAAAAATCATCTCAGGGAGCATGATGTTGCCAATACCATGAGAAGATGTTACTTGTTACTTAGTGGGCTAGGCAGTACAGGCTAAAAGGCAAGTAATGATAGCTTTATTTCAAGTTAGGAAATTCTTGGTAACATCAACAGTAAGCTAGGAGACCTCGGTAAATTATACCACATTTTTCTTTCTCTGTAAGTTATGTATGTAAATCAGCTTGTTAAATGGGATAACTTTGTTCAAAACCTACAGTGAGACTCTTCCAGGTTTTTAAATCAATGTACATAACTAATGTTTTTCTACCATTAGTCTTTTCTCTTTCCTTATAAATTGGAATTTAATCTTTCTAAAACACCACAATCATTATGTCACTGCTTTTGTATAAGTTTGAAGAAGCTCCCCATTGTATACAATGGAACCGAAATTTCCCCAGGCATAGCAGCCTATGGAAGCAAATGAGATCACATTAACAGTAATAACTCCATCTTACAACCTTGTGCCCTCCCTGCATTACATGGGACCCAAGTCTCTTGCAAAGCACACCCTTACCCAAGTCTTTCTGCGCATCCCCCGGGGGAGTTGGCACTGCTGAGCACAGTTGCTCCTGGGCTCTAGCCCTATTATTCTGCAACTCGGGTTTTAGAAAACCTTTCAAGCAGAGTAAGCTCACCATCCTCTTGGCACTCTAGGAAGGCAATTGTTGTGACTTCAAACCTGAGTCTCATTCTGCCTGTCACCCTAGACTCCTACTAGGGACATTGTTGCTTTCAAAGACAGGAAGTTGCTGCTGGGCAGAGGGGTACAGCTGACGCTCAGCATCATGAATGCTTCCCTGGACACTGCCTCTTCCGGGCACAGCCATCAGTGCTCTGCAGGCACCACCTGTCCAAGGCTGTGCAGAGATCTCCAGTGAAAAATAGCATTCACCTAAGACCTGCAGGGCTATGAGCAAGATTATCTCCTTCCCAGTATTGTACACCCTTTCATTTCTTTGTTCAAGATTTTTGTTGTTGTGGCTGTGATGTTTTTGTTTTATATTTGAGAGCAAGTCAGGATAAAAAGGAGAAAATATTTGGTTATAGCAGTGGGTTCTTTGAGACCTGAGGTAGGAGCTCTAGCCCATGGGAAAGTCCCACACTGCCTCTGGTAATTAGAACTCTCCCTTTGGCCAAGTTAGCATTTGAAATTGGGCTTGCTAAGAAGTTCTCCAGTTTCCACGACAACATCTCAAACCAAAGCCTAAATCCCGCATCATCATACAGCAAAGCACACTTTGTCACTGCTATCCTCAATTTTGCTTGATTCCCCCTATCAACTCAGTATCTCACTAAACTAGTAGATATTATCCCTTTCTCTCTACCTTGAATCATGACCCTGGAAGTCCAGTTACAATCCACTTCCCGGAGAAGGCTGTGTCCAACATGCCAACTGGAATAGTGCTTCTCTCAAAAAAATCCACTCACATGAATGACTGCAGAGAAATTTCCTGAGTTAATGGTGTGGGAGGGTAACGTTCAAAGCCCCAACAATCTCTTACTGCTTCACCTTGCTTCTTGGTACTGAATAGCCAATTTCTTGCCCTCCATCCTTGAGCTCAGCATTCGAAGACATCTGACTCTCTAAATAAATAAATCTCTCTCTCTCTAAGTAGATACAGATATAGATAGATAGATAGGTAGATAGATTTTTCAATAAAGTGCAACAGAAGGAGAAAGAGAGAGACATAACTTCCAGCTACTAATCCACTTTCTACATGTTTGCAGTAGCTAGCATTGGTCTAGTGTAGAGGCCAGACACCTAGATTGCGTCCTGCGCTGGTGCCAACTGCCCAAGTACTTGGTACATACTCTGCTCCCTACCCAGGCATATTAGAAGGAAGTTGATGAGAAGTAAAGCAGTCAGAGTTGAACTCCCAATTTATTATGAGACACTACCATTGCAATTGGTGGCTTAACCTGTTGTGCCAGAACACTGGCCCCTCCACATTAATATTTGTCTTGTATCTTCTCATAGTTCATTCTTTTTCATATGTGCAAAGCAATTTAGCTCCCTCTTCACCTTTCCTTTAAAGGTATATATCTGGCCCCTCCCACCTCCCGCCCTCCTCCATGCTTATACTGAGCATTAGCTGACTGGGGAACTCACCTTCCCTAGACGGCAAAATCCTACCTTCTTGTGCTTCTAGAAAATAATTTGCCACTTTTTCTTATAGCCTTTGTGTAAACGCAGAGAAATACAATGAACTTAAGAGAGATGTATGGTCTTACTAATCTCACAAATTCATATATTTCCTAGTCTTCAAATGGATGCAAGGAAATACTTCATCAGAGCCATTGCTGAGGTCTTGCTGTGTTAGCTTGCTTGTATTACCATGTCATAAAGTACCATGTCTTCAGCGGATTAAACAACACACATTGATTTTCTCCAGTTCTGGAGGCTAGTAACCCTAGGTCAAGGTGTCAGTACAATCAGTTTCTTCTGAGACCTCTCCCCTGGATTCTAGATGGCTCTCCTTTATCTCTGTCTTCACGTGGTCTTCTCTCCATGATTTTGTCCACATATCCTCTGTTATAAAGATACCAGTCACATGTGACTGTGGTCCACCCTAATTTGGACCTAAATTGGCCCATCACCTTATTTGGACTTAAATATTTAAAAAGACTATGTCTCTAAGCAAGGTCACATATGGAATAAGATTTCTTACCATTTGTTTATTATTATTTGAAAGACATATTTGTAGGGAGACAAAAAGATAGACAAAGATCTTCCCCACATGTCCGCAATAGCCAGAGCTGAGCTGATCTGAAGCCAGGAACCAGGAGCTTCTACCAGGTCTCCCACATGGCTTCAGGGTCCCAAGGCATTGAGCCCTCCTATGATGCTTTCTCTGGCCATAATCAACAAGTTGGATTGAAAGTGGGGCAGCGAGGATACAAATGCCAATGTGGGATGCTGACACTTTCAGGCCTATGATTACCTTGTGCCACCACTCCAGCCCCATGAGTTCAGAATTAAACACAAATTCTGAGAGGACACAATTCAGCTTATGCATATGCATTAGAGCTTGTTCTATCAATCTGGATACTTTACGCCCTTCTTTTAGGGCATTTAAACTTTCTCAGTACATCTATCTAGGCAATAAGCTTTCAAACATCAGTTGAAACCATTGAGGATTCTTTGAAGCCCTGAGGAAATACTGTGTATTATTGGAGTGGACTCCTTTTCTTGGGCCTAACCCTCCACCGTTAGTTGATAAAGTCCATTTGCCCCCTTCATCCAAATAGTCCGGGAAGTTTGTCTCCGGCAAGGAGTAATACTAAAGAAAATACCAGTCTTTCTATTGGAATTTGCCAGTTATTTTTCGGCAACTAGCACGTAGATCAGGTCATCGTTTTCACTTTGTTCTGATTATGTTGTGTATTTATATAATTGTGTTGAATTATCTTTATACTTTGGGACAAGTCCTACATGGTCATGAAGTAAAAGTCTTACTATTATGTTTAATTTGCTTGATTTGCTTGCAGTTTTGGAATTTCTTTTAGTATTCATACGGGCTATTGAGCTATACAGTCTTTCTTCAAGGCATCTTTGCTTGTCTCTGATCTCATGACCATGTTACTCTCACAAAGTGTTGAGTTTTCTTCCTCTTCCATGTTTGAAAAGAATTTAAAAATTCAAATGAAGTTCATTCTTCTTAAAATGTTTTGTTTAGAAGTCCCACTGTAGTCATCTGAAAACCCTAGTGATTTTTAATTATTGCTTCTGTCTCTTTAATCGCTCTGTGTCTGTTGAGATTTTCTGCTTTTTCTTTAGTCGGTTGGTTATTTGCGTGACTCTAAGATAAGAATGCTTCTGCTATGGGCCCAGCGGCGTGGCCTAGCTGCTAAAGTCCTCGCCTTGAAAGCCCCGGGATCCCATATGGGAGCCGGTTCTAATCCCGGCAGCTCCACTTCCCATCCAGCTCCCTGCTTGTGGCCTGGAAAAGCAGTTGAGGACGGCCCAAAGCATTGGGACCCTGCACCCGCGTGGGAGACCTGGAAGAGGTTCCAGGTTCCCGGCTTCGGATTGGCACGCATCGGCTGTTGCGGCTCACTTGGGGAGTGAATCATTGGACGGAAGATCTTCCTCTCTGTCTCTCCTCCTCTCTGTATATCTGGCTGTAATAAAATGAATAAATCTTTAAAAAAAAAAAAGAATGCTTTTGCTATATACAGATCATGAATTTTCTGGTTTAAAATTAATGTTTTTTCATTTCTATAGTTCAGGAATACAAATTTTTCTTCTTTTGTTTTAATTATTATCATCTCTTCTTTTTTCAAGTACTATTTAATCAATTCTGTTGAACCAACCTTTGGTTTCATATAGTCTGTCAAAAAAATCATCTTTGAATGCTGCTGGTAATATTAGTATATTTCCATCAGAAAGACAAGAACAACTTGGAAGAAACTCTTGGACATCTGTTACATAAATTAACCTTTAACATTTACACAACATCAATTTTAGAGCAATAGAGGCTGAGCCAATTACTTCAATAACTTGCCCAACATTTTGCTAGAATTTGTAAGTAGTGAATTTCTTATACCCTTGAAGAATCCATTTTACCCTTTACAGCCCTGTCAATAGGGTAAAGGATACTTAAAAACGTTAATGAGACTAAAATATTATAATTAGATGCAAATTGTTATTAAGGAGATGCCTTGGAGTCTTTTGGTATCAAGGAGATAAAAGCTGTTGAATTTGTCATCTCTCTTTAGTAATTCAGCCAAAATGATATTGACATCTTGGATTATATTTCTTTGCCAGAGGTGGATATGTACAAAGCTTATATAATAGAAACAGAAGAACTCAAATATTTGATGGAGGACATAAACAAGAAACAAAGCCAGCCAGTAAAGCAAAATGGAAATGATAATAACACAAATTTTTTCGCTTCCTTCCATTTACTGTTTTACTTTGCTGCCTTTTGGTCTGTGGTGGTCGAATGCTTTCCAGCTGTCCATGCAAAATGAAGATGGATGATTCTGTAAACACACTCCCAAAGTTAGCCTAAAAGGAAATGAAATTCTAATCAAGCTACTGGGAACTGAGAAAAGTGAAGAGCTATACTAAAATATGCTGTTTTCATTTCAATAACTCTATTTTCCTAACTCCTATTAAAGTAGATGTGTTGAAATTGTGAAAGAAAGTGAGTTTAAGTGATACATTATCCACAGAACTCTATCAGCCAAAAGGCAACTTTGAAAGATTACAAAATCTTAAGTGCTCATAAAAGAATCACACTCTCCATTTTTGTCATAAAAATGTAACTAGTATCAGGCACTCCTGTTGCTTACATATTTTTTCATACTTTTGCAAGGTAAACATTTCTAATTTGTATATCTAAGGGCAATGATCACATAATTATGTGCAAGAACAGCCGAAATACCTGTGTTCTTTTGTTCTTGAGTGATCCCCTACACAATCTGTACTCTCCCAAATCCATCAGGAAAAAAAAGATGAAACAAAATAAAATAAAAAGTATATCTAAAACACGGAGATTTCAATGTGTTCTATGAAAGAGGGTGTGGACCAACTCCTTGCTTATGACTTGGGAAAACAGTGAAGCATGGCCCAAAACCTTGGGAATCTGAACTCGCATTAGAGACATGGAAAAAGCTCCTGGCTTCACATTGGCTCAGCTCCAGCCTTTGAGGCTGTTTTGGAAAGGAACCAGCAGATGGAAGATTTTTGTCTCTTCTTTACTCTGTACATCTGCCTTTCCAATAAAAATAAAACCTTTAGGGCCCAGTGTGATAGACTAGGGCTAAATCCTTCCTTACATGAGCTAGGATCTGAAATCGGTGACAGTTCGTATCCTGGATGCTCCCACTTCCATCCCAGCTCCCTGCTTGTGGCCTGGGAAAACAATCAAGGACTGTCCAAAGTCTTAGGACCCTGCACTCGTATGGGAGACCTGGGGGAAGCTCCTGGTTCTTGTCTTTGGATTGGCCCAGCTCCAGCTGCTGCGACCACTCTGGGAGTGAACCAGTGGGCAGAAGATTTCTTTTTCTGTGTCTCAATCTCTCTGTATATCTGTCTTTCCAATAAAAAAATTAATTAAATCTCACCAAATAAAATGTGGAGTTGAAGAGACCTGATTAATCAGTAGCTGAAATTTGCAAAGTTTATAGTTGAGAATCTTAGATAACAAAAAGTCAAAATGTGGTCAAGAATGTCTCAATTGTCAATGATCATCAGGTTTAGACTTGAACTTCTGGTCTTTCAGGGACAGGAAGCTTCTTCTACTCTTAAACAATACTAATGTCTGTTTCTTTTCTTGCGTTATATAACCAAAAGCATCAGTAATTATTGCTTTATTTAATTGTCCATTTTACTTACTGATTATGTTGATGGTGGTATAAGATACATTAATTAAGTTGATGTCTTTAGTCATGGTGTATGTATTAATTGAATGCAAACTAATTATTTTAATATTTATTTTACATATTCCTTAAGGTAAATTAAGTTATTGATCTTATCACTATATACTGACATAATTCATTATTTATCATTTGTATTTTATATGCTTTCAAAAATATATAGTAATATATCATGGAGGGAGAATGTTTGGCATAGGGATTTTTTTCTTATTTTTTTTAATAATCTTACTTAGTTGATTAGGGTACAACGGGTCAAGGGCTACAGGAAAGTGGGTAATATCATTGTTTCCACACTAATATCATCATTTTTTTCCCTGTATCTGGGGTCAGGGAAGAAACAAAGGGAAAAGCCCACCCAGCCTCCCACCCATCTCCGGTCCCTGATGTGAGGCACGCTCCGAGGGTCCTGCTCAAGCAGTTTTGATAGTTCAACATTTCTGAATTGTTGCCAATCTCACCGTTCCAATCACGATGAAACCTATTCAGAATCCACTGGCTAACATTGTCTCTTCATGGTTGGGGTTCTGAGATCAGCAGTTCAGTTGGAGGGATCTCCAAAGAAACTTCATCTGAGATGATCCCAAACCTGATTCTTGTGTGAGTTTGCCAGTACAGGGTCCGGCACTGTCCGTCACCCCAGTCAGCTTATGCACATGCTGGTAGTTGCAATTTCTGGGTCAGTTCTGTTTCCAGCCCTGTCTTCCATTTGAACCAATGGGTCTTGTAGTCCAGCTCAATCCTACCCACTTCATACTTGGTGGGAGCTGAAGCCTAGTTGGGACGACTCCCCATAACCCCCACCAGGCCTACCCCTACCCTGGTTCCCATGCGTGCCAGTGTGTACCGCAGGCTTGTTCAGTCTGTCCCACATCCCATTTAGCTCTTGTACTTGTCCATGGGCATTGAAGCGTAGTTCAACCGAACCAACCTACTATCCAGCCCACACACATACTGGTAGGTGCCTCTCTGTCTAGCCACCCCTGCCCTAATCCAGGTTTTCATGCTCTTCAGTGGGAGTGGTAACCCACGAGGGAGGTGCCCACTATCTCCCTACTAGGCCACTCCCACTCCCAGGTTATGCACTCTCCAAGTGGTTCTGGCATTTAACTTGACAGAATTAGCCCCCAGTGCCAGCCTATTCCATCTGATGCTGCAGCGAAGCCCCACCAACCCTCACCCACCCTAATTTTTGCTTGCACCAGTCGAAACAGTCAGCCCAACCTGGCCTTTCCCTAATCTAGCTCACATGCGGCCCACAGGTGTTGTTGCCCTGCCTGCTCTGGTCTGCCCCCATCCCAACTCATGCTCTCCAGTGGGAGTGGTTGTTCAGCAGGGGAGCCCACATTCTCCTGCCAGCTTTGCCTTCTCCCCTCTCCCGGTTCTCACATGTGCTGTTTGGGTGCTGCAACCACATCTGGTATGGTTCATATCACCTTGGCATTCCTTGATGTGCACTGGTATGTGTTGCGACTGAAGCTGGCCTGACCCACATTCTATGCTGGTGCTCGGATTCATCAGCAGTTGATGAGAAGAGGTTCAGCCTGGTCTGCCCCCACACCTATGCCATATGTATGATGGTGGGTATCTTCCTCTGGCCTGGTCTGGGTTATTCCTTATAGCAGTTCTTGTGCTCACCTGTAGGGACTATGTTCCCACAGAGGAGTTTTCCAAGCTCCTCCTTCAGAACCTCTCCCTATGCCAGGTCTTGCGCATACTGGTGGTTCCATGGGCCAGCCCTCATTGCTGGCCTTCAATCCATTCCAGTTATTGGTGTTGGCTGTTTCACCCCAGCCAAGGCTTGTCCATACCCAGACATTGCTCACACATGGCTCAGTAGGGGCAGAGAACCAGCCTAGTCCGTCCTACATCTACCCAGATTCTCCAGAGTGCCAGATGGTGCTGGTGTCTAGCCTGGTTAGGTCTACACAGCCCCAGTCCACACTTGTGCCAAGGGATATTGCATCAGTATCCAGACCAGAATGCAGACCCCACTCCAGCCCCTGCATCCTCCTGTGGGAATCCTAATCCAGCAAGGGTGTACTCGCACCCCAACTGAGTATATTCCCAATCTTAGATTTTGTGTATGCCAGTGGTTGCTCTGACCCAGTTGGCTTAGCCCCTCACCTGTCTCAGCTTTTGCCTTCAGTGCTGTGACATAGTACCCCTGGCTCATGAAGACCAGTCGGTGTAAGAGCCTACTTTGACATGACGTGTGCTCCATCCTGATTTCTATTCTTCCTTGTGAGTTGAAATTTGCTTGGCCCTACCCAGTCTGCCCCCTTCCAGTTGCAGCTCAGCCCACCCCACATCCTATTTTAGGATGCACGTTCAGGTGTTGCTGCCTAGCCTGCCCAGATTGCCATTGGTTCCTTTACTTGTAAGTGATGGCAGGTGCCATGGTCACACCTAGCTTAGCCCACTGCCACCCCAGCTAGTGAGTAAACCTGAGGGACTTGCGTTTCCACAGGGTTAGGCCCACACTTCCCCTCAGAGTCTACCCCCTGATCAAGGGCTCTCACATGCTGGTTAGTGTCTTGATCCTGCCAAATGTGACCAGTCCACTATTCCACCACCCAGTTAAGTAATGGTACCTAGCCCTGCCAAACAGGACCCCATCTATAGCTTTGGTGTGGACTGGTGTGTGGCAGTCAGTGATGCTCTATGCTAACAGCCCATTTCAGGATTCCTAATTGGGCTGGTGAGTCAGTCTGGCCTAAATAGATCTTATGGATACTCCCCTTCAAACCATCAGGTCTCAGTCCCCATGCTTGCCCAAAAGTTTCATGACCGTGTTACTGGGAATCACCCAGAATTCATCTCTCATGTACACTAAAACTGGCCTTATTCATGGGTGTCTCTAGGTAGCAATTACATATCCTAAAAACCCCAGAGCTTGCTGCCGGGTGGCCAGCACGCAGAGCCTGGAACCAATGGGTGCACTGGTCACCCAAAGCCAAGGATTCAGTCCCTACCTTCTGGCAGTGGCTTTGGCTTGAGTCCCCAGCATTGGGTCCAGCCTGGCAGGGGCACCCCCCACTGCAGGGAGCTGCAGCCACACTACAGGGAGCTGCAGCCACCCCAACCCCAAGGCCTGAACCCCTCCCAGACTTGTCCTGCTGCAAGATGTTAGCAGCAGGGCCGAGCTAGGACTTTAATCCAGTTTCCAAGTTTCCCTCATTGTGTACTTACCCTGAAGGAAGATCTCTCTCGGGCCTGGAGAAAGCCAAAGACTCGTTCACTGCCTTTCAGCAGTGGCTTTGGCCTGAGTCCCCAGCATTGGGTCCAACCTGGCAGGGGCACCCCCCACAGCCATCGCACTGCAGGGAGCTGCATAGGGTTTTGGTAGTAACTTTTGACACCTACATCAGAGTGCCTGGTTGGTCACTGCTTCTGAGTCTACTTCCTGCTTACTGGCATACTAGAAGGCAGCAGATGCTAGCTGAAGCTTTTTGTCTTACACATCCAAGCAGGAGATCCACATGGTAATCTGTGCTGCGTATTTTATCAAGCCCCAGCTTAGGTTACTGTGGCAGCTCGGAGAATAAAGCAGTAGATGCAGAATTTCATCAATTCCCTCACTGTATCTTTGCATTTCAAACAAAATCAATTTTAATAATTTAAAGAAAATGAACAACAGTAGAACTGTATTACAGAGTGGCAAACTAATAAACAAATATCCAAATGACAATGGCAAAATACACATGAAAAGAATTCTGTGAGAAGAAACATATTTATTAGAGGCTATTCAAACAAAATTTCAATTTGAACTTTCCTAATCAAATAGAAAATGAGAAACATGATTGTGTATAAACCATTCTTTGGCAAAAAGGATATCTCCTTTTATTTTGTCTTATGAAATTCAATTCTAAAACACAGATGTTTGCCAAAACCAATGGATGATACAACAACAACAATGACAGAAAAGGTATTACTCAATATGTCTGATGAACATAGATGCAAACATCCTCAACAAAACGTTAGGAGATAAAATCTGACCTCATATCAAAAAGATAAGTACAATGATCAAGTGTCATTCATCCCCTGGATATGAGAATGCTGTAACACAGGCAAATCTATAATTTTAATATTCTACATCAACAGAATAAAAAAGCCAATGTTTTCTTTTTAGTGGATGAAATAAAAGATGTTTGTTAATACATTAGCATGCTTCTTGATAAAAAAAAAATTGAACTTAGTCATAGAAGTAATGTATGTGACCAAAATGAGAGTTATGCACAACAAAGCAGCAGCTAGCCTCACAGTGAATGGGGAGGAGCTCTGTGCTTTATCTCTAAGATGTGAAATGAGACAAGAAAACTCACTTTTGTTTAACATAAAGCAGGAAGTCCTGTAGAGACAAAAAAGGACATTCGCAATGGAGAGGATATTAAATTGTCGCTGTTAGTAGAAGACTGGTTTTTTTAAATTTTTATTATTTTTATTGCAAAGGCAGATATACAGAGAGGAGGAGAGACAGAGAGGAAGATCTTCTGTGTGATGATTAACTCCCCAAGCGGCCGCAACAGCTGGAGCTGAGCCAATCCGAAGCCAGGAGCCTCTTCCAGGTCTCCCACGCAGGTGCAGGGTCTCAAAGCTTTGGGCCGTCCTCGACTGCTTTCCCAGGCCACAAGCAGGGAGCTGGATGGGAAGCGGGTCCACTGGGGTTAGAACCGGCGCCATATGGGATCCCGGTGTGTGCAATGCAAGGACCTTAACCATTATGCTATCACGTCGGGCCCATTGCTTATTGTTGTAATAAGTAGCACTTCCAAAGTAACACAGTCGCTTTTCCTAGATTACCTTTGAACCTAGAATCTGTGATACCACTTTGGCTATATTGCTAATACGCCACAGGTGCACACTATAAGAACAAGTGAAAATAGAGACAGGGATATGATGACAGTTAATTGTCCATAATCTATTTATCCAAAGGAGCACTTATACATCTGTTACGTATTTAGGTGTGTGCTAGTAGTAGCTATTTTTTGTGATTTTTGAGCAGAAAAGCATCTATACCCAAACAGCCATCAAGAAGGCAAATGCTATCAAGGGCTTTTGACACAGTAAGACAAAGACAGTATGACTTTATGTGTCTCAGATGAATGGCTCCATTCATTTCAATAGGGATTTGGCGTTATATGTGCTAGACTAGGTTTAGGCATAAAACACTTGACTCTCAGAATGAATTACTTTGGCACATGCACGTTTCAAATAGACAGTTTGATGATATGTTTCTTATGTGCTTTGGTCTTGTAAAGTTTCTTCGGTGAATATTTTTGTCGTATGGTAATCATTTATAGGCACATCCAAGTAGGTATACACACTCAAAATTCTGAAGGAACTAAAATTTTCTGATATTTTATTTTTATTTTAAAAAGTAATCATGGTTTTAGATATCCACTTGTATCAATGAAATGCTTTGTAAGTATATTTTGTAATTATCTTGCATGCATGATATTGTAAATGTTCAGAATTAAAAAATAAAAAGTTCATGTTTGTCTCCATCATGAAAAATCACATATTGTGAAGATTATAGACAAATTAGTTATCTTTGAATCTTTTAAATATTCTTTGTAGTTAGTCTATTCCTTTTATTAACAACATTCCCATTTTCAAATAAAATTTCAAATGGTTTTTTGATAATGTGCTTTTGCTATATACATTTTCATGCCTGATGCATAATGTGCCTACTTATTCGTAATTACATGACTGTGCAAACATTTACTCTGATTTCACCCATTATTTAATGAAATATCAGGAATACAATTAGAAGTAAATTTCAACTACTATTCAATGTTATTTTATAGGCACAACCGTTCATGACAAGGACTGGGTCAGACAGGACCCCTGTATGCAGCCAGCAGTAAGCCTGGAGAGCAGTTGACTTCATAGTCTCGATCCAGTTTTCAATGCTTACTATTAAGTTTCCTTTTTGCTTGCTTGCTTTTCTAAATTTCCAAACCACCAGAGGATGATTTCCTTAAGAATGTTCTCTCAGGTATGTTCAGAATATTAATTAGCACCATCTATTTCAGTCGGTTAATAACAATGTCCATGGATTGAATGGATGCTCTGACCTGTGAAAGAGCTATTCAGCCTCTTCTCCGGCCCTTGCACATTCTTTAACAAGTGAACATAGACCTTTTTCACAGTCATCTTAGATGTTTCAACTGTGTGTTTCATGTTTGGTTCTTGAATCTCCAGCCATATATAGCTTTTCTTCCTCTTTTGGGGAAGGCTTCCTTGCGCTACTCAATTAATTGCTTCTGCCTTTATGACTGTTTTACTGCCATACCTAAGGGGCTTCTTACTGTATTTGCTTGTAACTGAAGGGATTCTAAAGGAATTACATTTATTTAGACTAAATCTTCTGGGGGATTCAGAATCATCTCAAACAATTAGCAATAATTAAAAAGCATCTATTCCAAATGGATAAAAGTTAAATAGATTTCATTTAAATATAGTAGTTAGTTGGCATGGTTTTCCCAATTGCATGTATTTTTTAACTTATGTTGCCACAGAACTTTGAGAGAAAAGCATTGAATTTTGTCATTTTGTGTAATTTTTTACTTGCATGTGATAATAAATTGCTCTGATAAACTAATTACTTATCTTTATGTTACAATTAATACTGGATATAATACCCAGAAAATAACAAGGTCATGTTTCAGATTTTAATATCAGTGTGCAACTGCCTGAAAGATCTAAAGTTGTCCCATTTCTGCTATTTCCTTATGAATTTTCTTCTAACATTTGTCTGCCTCAATTAAATATTTTTTGTGTATCAAAAGGGTTAATTGTAAATTATTTTCAAAGTTCCTTTATAATGTTTCAGAAAGCAATTTCTTATGAATAGTCAGGGAAAAAGGTTTTTTTTTTCATAAACACAGGTGCATGCTTATTTGTGTGAATATATGTTATATACATAATATTTATATATAAATGTTATGCATAGATTAACTTTCTGTTTATTTGTACATGCACAAATGAGTGAGCACACACACACACAGACTGATTTACACAAAACCAAGCAAGTGTAAGTTCTTTTTCTTGAGAAATATACATATAGTTTAGCAGACTAAGAAACCACCTATATAACTACTTTGAGAAAGACACAAGGGAAGACATGTAAAATCTGAACACCACCACTTGCTGTTTAAATGTTGTAACACCATTCTGTAAACATTTAAATAAAATCCCTCTTGTTTTTCATATGGCTAATTAACATGTTTAAAAACCCTAACCAGTTAATGAAGAAATGTGACATGGATGAAATAGACTGAGGGAAACAGAAAAAGAAAATTCTGAAAAAATACAGTGTTTATATGGACTACCCAAACTTAGTCATACTATTGGAGTCAGAAATGTGTGTAATTAATGTTGGCACCAAAGAGCCACCATGGAGATTGCAGGCTGGTATAACTGAGGATAAGCTTAAAAACTTGATCTTTATGCAAGTTGGAGTTTAACCCAATGTGTAACTGCCTAGTTAGTCATTTTGCAAATGCATCCAAAGAAAAAAAAAACAAGAAATTAGAAATAAAACAGAAAGAATCTGTAACCACCGATGAAGTTAAAGGACAAAAACAAAACTGAAGATGAATTGATGTTTTAGTCACGTATAGAACAACGCACCTTCTGTGAAAATACATGTCACTTCAGCCTTTGGGGAATGAACCATTCATTGCTTCATGGTGAACTGCTGAAAGGGGAGGAAGACCTGGGTTTGGAAAATGGTCCTGTTGACTACTGGACGCACTTCAGCTCATTATCTATGGATCTTGATGTTTATTTATTTGACACACACAGACAAGCAAATAACTCCCAGAGACTAGTTAACTTCTCCAACACTCACAACCACCCTCCCCCATTCTTCCTCAGGGAAAACCTGGAGTAAGAAACTCAACACAGGACAAGCAGTGAGTCGGCACCACTGCTTCCTGAAGCACTTATTAACAGGAAGCTAGAGTCCCGAATCAGAGTCAGGACTCCATCCCTGAACCCCGAGTGCGTTGCAGGTATTCTAACTGATATCCTACCTGCAAGGCCAAGGCAAAAGAATTTTCCCTCATAAAAATATGAAAAAGAATTTGACTCTTTCATATATATAAATCTACCTCCAAATCAAAGATGGATTCCGATTAAACTGATAAATATATATTTTGACAATAGGGTGCTAGATTCTCTGCTGTTGTCCATACTTACCAAGGCAAGATACACTTAAATAGCAGAATGACAGACTTAAAACTGTGTCTGAAGGACTGTACTATTACAACAACATAAGGGAGAGTATTTGAGAAGGGGGAAGGAGAAATCCCAGAGCCTATGTAACTGTATCATAAAATATAATAAAAATAAATACAACTTTGAATATTAAAAAAGAAAACTAATAATATTAATCATAAAATATGGTTTTAAAAATATATATTTTAAAAATATGTATTTGAGTTTTATGAAAAACATATAAAGTGAGTAAAGTGGAATGGAAGCAAATAGACTATGTAGTATTTTCTCAGTTTGGACGTCTTGAGGTTTTAGAAATTGTTGTCCTTCACAAGTTCATCAAATTATTTATTGGGATGTCAATGGATTTTAATTTTCATGTGTACTTATGAACTCATTCTAAAATATATTTGTAATTCAAACATCCGAAAGAAATATAAGGTGGGAGGACTTATTTTACTGCATGTATACAATACCTGTGAAAGTTCATACTGAATTGATTCAAGGCTGGAAATGTGAAACAATAAAAGAGAAAAATCCAGAAACATTCATTGGTGCATAGGCACACAAAGTTTACAAGCACTGGAGTAAGATGGTTATCTAGGGCTTGAGATGTTGAGTTAAAATGGCTAGGGATTAATAAATGATGTGAAATTTCCTTCTAAGATGACAATATTCTAAAATGGATGATGGCCAATGTATAAGTCTCGATACACTAAATTTATTAATACTAATAATACGCTTTCAATGAATGAATTACATGATATGTGAGTTATATCTCAGCAAAGCTGTTGCAGAAAAATCCACAAAGGAGAAAACAGGAAGCAAATAAAGTATTAATAGAAAAATAAATACGTATAGTTAGATTTTTTTCCAAATTTGTATAACATTACTTTGATGGAAAGAATGGTAAACTCAAATAGCAAGCTACAAACAGAGAGGTTGTGCTGGGAATCCAGTGCTGACAGGGACACAGGGCTTGCTTTAAGATCCTGGAAATGTTTTGTTTTCACTGCTTAATTTTAAGTGTGCTTGCTTTGAGGGCTAAGCATTGGTAAATAAACAGTCTTCTCCATGTATGAGTTATTTATTTATTTATTTATCTATCCATTTGTTTATGTGTATTTTATTTAGGCAAAATGTAGAGTAACTGATAGAGAGGAAGAGACACAGAGAAGAGGAAGATCTGTGCTGATTCACTCCACAAGATGTGCCGATATGAAACCAGGGTCCAGGAGCCTCCACCGGATCTCCCCCTTTGGGGTAAGGTCCAAGGCTTTGGGCCTTCCTCGACTGCTTCCTCAGGCCACAAGCAGGGAGCTAGATGAGAAGTGGAGCTGCCAGGTTACAAACCAGCATCCATACAGATACCTGGCGCATGCAAGGCGAGGACTTTAGTGACTAGGCTACCGTGCCAGGCCCAGAACTTAGAATGTTTGACATACTGTGATTTTGACAACTTGGAGATCATGATCAGTTTCTCTTTGCATACTGCACTACATTCTTCTGGAAAACAAACACTCTGGGCTCTTTACAGTGGTGTCTTGTATACTGTGCATCGTGCCTAATGGGAGAACAGTAGGTAGGCAGTTGGAATTGAATAAATGCTTGAATGAATCAGTGAGTATAATTAACCCCAAAAATATGCTATTCAAAATGTTGTTCTTTTTATTCCCTTTTTGGTTTGTTTGTTTTTTTTTTTAGTTTTAACCCTGTTACTGAGACTACTTGTCATCAAATATACACTATTATATCTCTAAATGAAAGTATAATTTGTATAATATTTATCTCTCATGACACTATTTTGATCTCTTTTTTCATTCATGATGTATGTCCTAAACACATACAAGAAAAGCAAAACATTACCATCAATAACAAACCATGATTCTTTTAAATCTTTGTTTTATTGACAGAGCAAGAACGAAGGAGAGAGAGAAAGGGAGTTTTCATCTGTTGGGTTAAGTGTCTGCAACAGGAAGGACTGAGCCAGGACAAAGTCATAACATAAACATTCAATTTGGGACTCCAATTTGAGTTGCTAGCCACTAAGTACATTGCTGGTATACACTAGCTGATATACATGGGTATACACTGAGTGGTTGGTAAATCGGAAGCACAGTAGAAGACACCATGACACTCTACTATGGCATATGGGGATTCTAGGCTATAATGACCCCCTGCACATATCTGGTGGTAATTCCTAAGCTGTATTAGGAAAGAATGGTTAATTTAATTATAGAACAGACTGAAATCACAGCATGCCGTTTGTAAATAGAAATAGTTTAAATTAAGGCATTACTTTGATTAACACCAGTTTAAATATTAAATAGAATTAAAGAATCTTTTGAGTCACACCTACACGTACTGACAATTATGACTGAAAATCTCCTGTTCTGCTGCACCTCCAATCTCTTCAGCCTGAGAAGCATGATTACAAATTATTCTAAGTAATGGTATTTGAAATTCCCTCAAATTATTTCTTTAACACACCTTCCCCATACCAAGTCCCAGCAGAAGGTTTTATGATGAATTTCAAGCTTAAGCATGATGCTCTAATTATTTGATTTTATTCGTTATGTTGAACTCAGAAGATTGTTTCAGAATCATCTGGGATATTCTAAGAAACAATAATCCATGCCTATGGCTTAACTCTACTATCCTCTTACGGTGCTCTAAGTAATGGTTCGAGTTTCTCCTGCTAGTAGCAACCCACCCTAAAATTAGTTCTGTGAATTGATTAGATTCATCCGTGCGGTTCTTGATTGGGATCTCTCATTTGGTTAAAGCCAGTAAGCGGCTAGGATAGGTCTCAGGCAGGGTTATTTGCCAATAATGGTTTCTTCTTTCACGCCCAGTGCCTCAGCTGGGAAAGCTAGAATAACGGTAGGCAGAGTGGTCTTGTTCTTCATGTCACTTTTCCAAGTGGCTAGACGTGACTTGCTCCAAGCACGGCAGTCTTGAGCTAGCCAGCCTTTTTACATGGTGGTGGCTTCCCCACAATGATTCCTTCCGAGGAAGCAAAAAAGGATGCTGCGGTTTTATTTGACTTGCCCTTAAATGTCAGTCACTATGACGTTTTATTTAATTTATTAGACCTGTCCAGATTCACTGCAGGAAAAGACTGCACAAAGATATGAATCCTGGGAGACATGGCTCACCGAGCAGTCTCAGGGGAGTTTAAGCAATTTTTCACGCCTTCTCAAGTCAAGAAAAGCAAACAGCTCATCTATAAGACATACATTTTTGTTTTTGCCTCTTAATATTTGCTTAGCATTTCTTTTTGAAACCTAACTTCAACAGCATCTATTATGTCGAAAAAATATTGATAAATATAATTCTACATTCCAATACTAGGCTTTCTACCTTTGGTTTTACTTACCATGTCATGATACATTTAAACATCAGAAAGTTGTAAATTGTCCTAAGAGACCACACCATTGTGATAATATGGGAGGAAATGAGGAGGTAGGAAGGGGAGGGCAGGAGGAACTCCTATACCTACGAAAATTTATCATAGAAAACAATAAATAAAAAACTAATGTTCACAATAGCCCAAATACCAAGAAATGGTATTGAGCTTTTTGACTCATAATATTAATTCAAATGTCATATGACACTCAAACATTTCAACATATATATGCCAAACACTTTGTGCCAAAATTCACATCCAATGCTAAAGGTACACCAATTAACAAGAAATCATCTACACATCAGACAGCTTAGGATGAGGACAAACCACATAGCTCCCACGTTTCAGTTTAGCCTTGTACAGATCTTCATGTAGCTTTCCAAAACTATTTTTATCAGAATCTAACATTTTATCTGAAATCTCCTTCATGCTGAAAACAAACTGTCTTTCAGGCTCCAAGAAGAGTTTAGCAAATGAAATGGTGCAAATGATAAATGCTAACTGTTCCTCCTTCTTCCTTTCCCCTATGATTTCAGATGGGATTTATTAAGAGAAGATGTATTTCTTCTTCTGGGTCATGAAGAACATTTTTTTCTTCATGTGTATCCTCTAAGGAAGCTCATGGCGGAATCATATAAATGTCAGAAATAATTAAGAAAAATGCAGGGGTGGGGTGTCTGACAACCTAGAATTACTTTGTTGGTGATGTCTAGTTTTTGCCTCTTAGTCTCTTGACAGGTGCAAGCACCAACTTATCACCCCTTTTAGATGATGCTGTGTTAAATCAACGTGGGTGAACACAGCGCACAGTGAAAGAAGACGATGAAACAAGATTCTCTTGGGAAGCAGAGGTCATGGGTTCTAGGGGGCCAATCTGTAATATGCAATGGATAAAGGATCTAGAATCCTTGGGAATGGTTGCATGAAAAGCCTTCGAAAATTTTTCATCATTTTTACTTGTGGCAATCATACTTAATCATTACTTTTTAAGTTGATATTTAAAACACAAACTGCTTTTCTAAAACATCTGCCAGAGAATAACAAAACCCATGTGATATAGTTTCCACTAATCTTTGTTGAAGTGTGTCTCCTCCAGACAATAAGCAGATGGATTTTGTTTTTTAATCCAGTGTACTACTCTATGATGTTTGATTAAGCTTAAGCCATTTACATTCAGAGTTTAATATACATGGGTGTTACGTTGGTCCTGTCATTTTAGGAATGGGTTGTTCATGGGTTTAGTTTTCTGTTGTCATTTTACTGGGATGTTCTTCCCACTTGCCTCTGGTTTTGGTGAGTGCTATTCCTCTTCTCTGTCAAGAGAACATCTTGAAGTATCCTTTGTAGGGCAGGTTTGGAAGAGGCAAATTCTTTTAACATTTCTTCACTGTGGAAGAATTTTATTTCATTTTCAAAGACGAAAGAAAGCTTTGCTGGATATGTTATCCTGGGCCGAAAATTTTTTTCTTTTAGAATCTGGAATATGTCATTCCAATCTCTTCTTGCCTGTAGAGTTTCCTGTGAGAGATCTCCTGTGAGCTTAATTGGCTTTCCTTTATATGTCAATTGATTTTTTTTTCACGTGCACATTTAAGGATCTTTTCCTTATGTTCGATTGAAGAGAGCTTGATGATCATATGTCGCATCATTTTCTTCAAGAAGGTTCTTGATTTTCATTTCTTCAGCTACACATTAGTCATTTAATAGCATGTTATTTAACTTCTTGGTGTTGTTAATTTCTTTTTTCTTCCTGTTGTTGATTTTGTTTTGTGGCTCTTCATTTAAGGGGATGTATAGTAGCTGTGTAGGAGACTGTCATATCTAGTAACATGTCATTTAACTTCAGGCATTGTAAATTTCTATTTGTTGATTTTGTATCACGACTTTTCATTTAAGGGGATGCACAGTAGTTGTGTAATGGAGACTGTCATATCTAATAACATGTCATTTAACTTCATGGCATTGTAAATTTCCTCTTTTCTATTATTGATTTTGAAACGTGACTTTTCATTTAAGGGGATGTACAGTAGCTGTGAAATGGAGACTAACATCCAGATGTGAGGATGTAGTGTAGTATGCATTTCTGCTTCCAGACAAAGATGGGCTTACAATGAAACTGTTTACTATATCTTGACAATAAGATGATGGACTCTCTGCCATTGTCCAGGCCCTCAATGATGGACATATGACTGAGTATGAAGAACTATATGTTAGTAATGATATAGAGGAACTGGGGGGGGAGGGAATTGGGGAGGGGATAAGGGAATATGAAACTGTACTATAAAATAATAACAATAATAATAAAATGTATAAAACATAAATAAAAAAATAAAACATCTGCCTCAGTTTCCCCCTTCTCTTTTGACAGTGGCTGTTTAAAACAGTGTGGTAGTAAAATTATGCAAAGCAACTGGTCCATCTGCATAGACAGGGAGACACTTCATCACACTTTTCTTTGTGAGGATATCATGTATTTATTCTTCGTCAGCTGAAATCCTTACTCTGCATGCACAAGTTAATTAGAATGAAACACATTTAAGAGCCAGAATTTTTAAAAAATAAATTTATTTATTTGTTATTGAAAAGTCAGATATACAGAGAAGAGAAGAGACAAAGAGAAAGATCTTCTGTCTGCTAAATCACTCTCTGAGTGGCCGCAGTGACTGGAGCTGAGACGATCCGAATCAAAGAGCCAGAAGCTTCTTTTGGATCTCCCACTTGGGTGCAGAGTCCCAAGGCTTTGGGTCATCCTTGACCGCTTTCCCAGGCCCCAAACAGAGAGTTGGATGGAAAGCAGGACTGCCGAGATTAGAACTGGTGCCCCTATGGGATCTTGTAGCAACTAGGCTACTGTACCAGGCCTAGGAACCACAAGTTTTGAAATTTTCCCTTTGGGTATAATCAATAGAAATGCATCATTTATTACTGCTCTACTACTTATTTGATGAAATTCTACCAACATTTTCAATCAAGAAGATAAAACGTGATACGAAATGCTTTTTTAATTATTAGTAGTATACCTTAACAAACACATCAGTGCTAAGGAATCAAAATTATTTTTGTTAATTTCTAACAAAATCTGGAATATATATACTTTTATGACAGGTGTAAAAGTGAGGTACTGAAAACATATGTAATCATTCCAGGTATACTCAGTGAAAAGCAGAGAAGTTAGATGAAAAAAAATTGCTCATTGTGAGCATAGAATTAGCACTACTTTTCCAAGCCATACCAACTGAACAGGTTACCCTTGTAATAATCCTTCTTTAGATGGGTAAATATATTTAATTCTAAGCTGCAATGTTAGAAATGTTACCTAGTTATATTCATAAAATATAACACATTCAAATATTTTGCATCCTTTATTTTGTTCTTTAAGCATGCATGTTTATTCCAAAGGCATATTTTTAAAGACAAGGAGAAACAAAGAGAGAAATCTTCCACCCTCTGGTTTATTCCTCAAGTGGCTACAACAGCCATAGCTGAGCTTCCTCTGGGTCTCCCATGTGGGCACAGGGAGCCAAGGACTTGGGCCACTCGCTGCTGCTTTCTGATGCCACAATCAAGGAGCTGGATCTAAAGTGGACCAACCAGGATACACATCACCACCCATAAGGAATGCCAGCACCACAAGCAGAATGTTAGCTTACTATTGTTCCACAGCTTTGGCATATACTTTGTACATTTTAAACTGATACATGCTTCAAAGATATTTTAATAATTCAAAATATGTGTGTTTCAAATGATTTACTTTTAAATATCTTTGAATTTTTAAAATTCTGAATTTTCCACTTTCATATATGAGTGTTAATTTTTTCATACTATGCAAGTAAATCCATTATTAGCTATTTTTGTTGATTTTACTCTGTTCTTTCTTCTGTCCAAAGGTCTGTCTGGCACCTTGGGAGTCCAGATACCCTAACAAGGCAGATCTAAGTGATCCTATAAATGTTTGTATGGCAAAGGAAATAGTTGTTTTGGGAAGTGGGATGAAACTAACACTCTCAAGCCTCAACTTCTTCTAATCAGGTAACATTTTAGCTCAGCAATTTGCAGACATATTTTGATACAAAAAGTATCAGTTGAAATTTATCAGCCGAATGACCACTTTATCTTTTGCCCAAAGCTTGGGTTTCTCAATGTATACATTTACTTGCTTATTTGGGCCATATATCAAGACTTCCAGTTATCACAGTCGAGCATGCACTTAATCTGAAAGCACTTAAACACTTGCATTGGTAAAACAGTTTTCAACATAAAATTTTCTATGTCATGTTCTGTGTTTTATTCCAATGTGTGTATTGATTATAGTGTTTTCATTTCCTGTGTAATTTTGTACATTAAAACTGATTTTAAAACACTTGGTTGAAAACTTTCTTTTGATAAGTTCACCTTTCCCATTAGAAAATCCTTTTCAAACCCAGGAGCTTACAGAAAGAACTTCCCAGGGCTGGCACTGTGGTGTAGCAAGCTAAGCTTCCACCTGTAAGGACAGCATCCCATATGGGTGCCACTGTATATTCTGGCTGCTCCACTGCAGAAGGACATTGTGACCCTAGAAGGTCGGCAGGCACAGGATTGCAATTAATTGGATAATAATATTTGTATGAGAATAACTGAATGGATGCCATTTGTGTGACTGACTGGATATCCTTTGCGTGAGAACAACTGAATGGATACCGTTTGTAAAACTGATTGGATGCAATTTTTTTAAGAGCAACTGAGTGTCTACCATTCGTACAACCAAATGGATATCATTTGTGTGAGAACAGTTGAGTGGACAGCATGTGAATGAGAACTCTTGGTGGGATACACAAAACAAGGAGTTCCAAACAAAAGCATAGAAACAGTTGATGGGTTTTGTTGATAAGCTCAATACCTCCTCCCTTATCCCATATGACCCTCAGTGTATAGAGTCTGATGCTACTAACAAACTTCGGCTTTCGACCATCAGTCAGAGTCCACGTGTGTTATCGGCTCCATGCACCAAGTCCATCACTGAAGGACAGCAACGCTCCACTACAAATACATCTCCCTAGTTATAACCTGGAAAAGCAATGGAGGAATTTTCAAGTCCTCAGGTCCCTGCACTCCTGCACCTGCATGGGAGACCTAAAGAAAGCTCCTGGTTCCTGGATTTGCATCAGCTCAGCTTCAGCCATTGTGACTATTTGGGGAGTGAACTAGTGGATTGGAAGATCTTTCTCTCTCTCCTTCTCTTTCTAAATTTGCCTTTCAAATAAAAATTTTTTAAAAAAAATTCTTGTTTAAAAAGAAAGAACTTACCTATAATTTCTTCCGAACACTGGCTCATTCATGACATTTGATGCATTTATGATATAGATTTCACTCAGGAAAGTAGGCCTTGATTTGATTAATGTATTTGCAATATTTTATTTAATTAGCATATCAGCTACACAAAGTACACATTGATATTAACAGAAAACCAATGACAAAGAATTGTTGCTATTGCATCTGCTCAAACATTTTAAAAGTCCTGTGTTCAACTATGGTAATTCACATTAGCATGTAAAGACTATGCAGCAGTTTATGATGTAAATTAAATTTCTACAAGCATTTCTTAGAGTGTTGCTTGAATATACTTGGTTGAAGGGCCCTGCACTTCCAATATTTTACTCATGCCACCAAGAAACGTGCTTTGTCCTTCTTCAACTTCCTGTAGGATTGCTTTACTCTATGTTTCTCACTGGAGACGTCCATAGACATTCCTCTGCCATCAATGTGATGTCTTCATTTCCACATTGTACTCAGCATGAAACTGATTTTTTTTCTTCTTTTAATTTTACAGTGGCTCAGGAGAGAAAAGATGAGGAGATAACTTTTGATTCAACTTTCTGAAAGATTGGAAATAATGAAAGAGACATTCGAAATTAAGAATAAGAGAACGATGGTGTACAGGCTCAAAAGTTGAGGCATTGAAACTGACCTCCCAGGAACCAGAGGCAGCTCACCCCAACCACAACAAGACAGCTCGTTCGCAGAATCTTAGACATCCCTCATGCTCCTGATCCCCTTCTGCCCCTGCCTACCTCCTCTCTCTTCACCAGTTTCTGCAGGCATAATCTTCATCCACTCTGCAGCATAGGCTTAATGTGCCACTGATCGCAGTTTCTCCAAGTAAGAAGCAGGAAGACCAGTTCCACAGGAGTGTAAACATAGGCTGAAACGGCAATCATACCTAAAACATCCATCTCATTCCTATACATTTTTTTAATTCTGTATACATTGTCACATAGCAGAAAACATTGTATTTGTCTTTTTGAGACTGGGTTATATCACTACATACAGTTGTTTCCAGTTGCAATCATTTAGTTGCAAAAGGCAGGATTTCATTCTTTTTTTTAATGCTGAGTAGTATTCTGCAGTGCACACATAACACACTTGATTTATACAGCTCTCAGTTGATACACATATGGGTTGATTTCATGTCTTAGCTGTTGTGCATTGAGCAACAGTACATACGGGGAGTACAAACAACTATTTTACAAACTGATTTCATTTTGTTTGGGTTGAATCCCAGGAGTGGGAGAGCTGTGCCATGTGGTAGATCTATTCTCAGGAGTCTGAATACTCTCCGTGGCATGCTCCATGGTGGTTGTACTAGTTCACATTTCCGCTGACAGTGGATTAGGGCAACTTTGTTTCAGATATTAACTTAATGTTTAGGACATAGAGAATAAGCATATGTTTGTGGAATGATTTTGTAATTACAATACTAGAAACGTGTGTTCTGAAATTTGTTTAAAGATATTGTTAGGAATCCATCAGGCAAGGAAATAAAATTCATAGTTTATGAAACAGATAAAACATTAGCTGTCATATGTCTAAAATATACAATGTAACTTCAAAAAGTTTATGGAAACATTGAATTAACACATAGTTATTTTACTGCAAGACCAATTTGAACTGCATCTATAACTTTTTCATTTTCCATAAACATTTTTAAAAGAAAACAATGCACAGATTTCAAACTTTTTACATCAAAAAAACTTATCTTTTAAACCCTTTTTCACACAAATTTGTTAAAGTATTCTCATACATTATAGTATCAATTGTGAATAAAATTTGAGTTAAACTCTACTTAAAATGTTCAGTGTATATTTTGAAAACAAATAGAATACAAGAGAAAACATCTGTAATGAGCCTGAGAGTTTGCTTTTGATTTGACCTTGTGTTCTCCCAGAACTTACCGAAAGATCCAGAGTAAATGAAACCAAAATATTTTGAGTAACACAAGTACTTTTTTTAAAAAAAGATTTGTTTATTTTTATTGAAGAGGCAGATTTACAGAGAGGAGATATAGAAAGATCTTCTGTCTACTGGTTCACTCCCCAAGTGGCCACAATAGCTGGAGATGAGCTGCTCCAAGGACAGGAGCCAGGAGCCTCTTCCAGGTCTCCCATACAGGTGCAGGATTCCAAGACTTTTGGCTGCCCTGGACTTCTTTCCCAGGCCACAAGCAGGGAGCTGTCTGGGAAGTGCACCATCCAGGACTCAAACCAGCACAAATATGGAATCCTGGTGCATGCAAGGCAAGGACTTAAGCCACTAGGCTACCACGCCGGGCCCATATCTTATGTTCTAAAGGACATTTGGAAACAATGAAGATCTGAATAAGCTCATTTTTTAATCGATTGAGAATTTACTATAAAAGGTCTCAAGATTCTAAAAGTTTCTGGATTTTAAAGTTATAGCTTTGATAACATGGGTTCATTAGTTTTATTATATTCAAGATAAATGAAAACAAGTATTGCCGTAAGATATTAATAAACTCAGAATCTGTGAAAAGGTGCTGTTTAATTTTGTCTATGAGATACGTCTATGACACAGTGATAACCATATTCGCTCAATGATTAGGCAAACTAGGAACACACAGATTGATAATCAGAGATCTGAAAAGAAAGTTACAACACAGTAAACATACACGAACATTCCAGCTCTGTGTTTTGGAAATTAATACATTAACAAAAAAGAAAAACAACTGCTTTAGCCAAGATTATTTTACTTTCCTGCCCTCTTGGAATGTACTGATAGCAAAAGGAATCATTAAATTGAAAGACCGCCATGGTTTTTAAAATGTTGAAGTTATTACTCTCTGCTAACACACATGGACATGATGCTAGCAGCCCTGTTATAATTTCCTATTTCACAATTTGACTTCAAAGCTGAATCACTAAGTCCCAGGCACTGTGAATGAGATAAAACGAAATTATTTCAGAAAGTGAAAAAATATCTGAGCAAAAGCTGCAGAGACATCTTCTGAGTAGGCAACTAGAACTTTACTTGATATTCTTTGCAGGGAAATTCACCTTGTGCCGAACAGGTGTTACTGTTGTGTTGGAAGTGGAGTTGGTGATACACACATCACATACACAGTTACGTGATTACATTTTAGCGGGGAAATGTTCATAGCAGGAGCCAGTGCAATAACTCCACTGGCTAAACTCCACCTCCCAGCGCTAACATATGAGTATGGGCACTGGTTTGTGCCTTGGCTTCTCCACTTTCCATCCAGCTCCCTGCTGGTGGCCTGGGAAAGCAGTGGAGGACGGCCCAACGCCTTAGGAACCTGCACCTAACTTGGAGACCCAGAAGAGGCTCCTTGCTCCTGGCTTCGGATCAACTCAGGTCTGGCTATTGAGGCCACTTGGGGAGTGAATTAGAGGTTGGAAAATCTTTCTCCTTCTTTCCTTCTCTCGGTGGATCTGCCTTCCATTGCGAATAAACAAATCTTTAGAAAAAACACATTTGTAGCCATTTTTAACGGTAAGTGACAATTTGAAACAAATCCATATTTATCTTTACATTTTAGTTCTACAAAGATTCAGTTCTGTAAGAAAAGCAAAGCCTGAGTTTCTTTTTTTACCTTCCCAATTCTCCTTTGATATTCCATCATCCCAATCACACAGTACAGAGTAGCGGCCAGCACGTCATGCTGCAAGCTGCGTTACCCAGCCCTTCAGGGTCTACTGTATATCTTCGACAGTAGCTTCAATAGGATCCCAAAGGAGAAAAGAGCGGACCTGCATGAGCCTGGGAATTTTCAAAAACAACAATGGAAAAGACAGTAATTTATGTACTGAATGCCCGGTCTGTCCTATTCAGCACATTTTATAGAGTATCTCATTTTCTAAAGCACTCTGACAGGGCACCTTTAATGAAATCAAAGCTTTTAAGGGGAAAGGACTGATGATATTGTAGCCCTGATATTCGCTAGCTACCAGATGGGCATGATGTTAGCTGCTTAACTTAGCACAGTGTTAGCTGCAAGATGCATGAGTTCCAAAATGATTCTAAGTGTTCATTTAACATGAGGCTTCCTTTGAGAAAAGGCTGCCAGTGGTGCATAATTGTGCCAAATGTGCAGTAGTTTCATAATGTGGGCTGTAATCCACTAGGAACTAAATCCTGCTATTACTCTCTTTAGGGAGACTTCTAAAATTCTACTCTTCTTATTGTGAATAATAACCTGGAGTAGTTAGAGGTTGCTGCAAATCTCCTTAAAAATTGCTGCACATGTGTCAAAGCTTCCTTAGTGCAAGACACAGTAATGTGTTTATCGACTGGACCATCCCAAGGGCCCCAAGATGAGGCATCCGACACATCAATGCCTCTCCAATGTATGTCGCTTACATTTTATGTATCATGACTTTGCATATAATTGAATTTAAAAATTAAATAATTATTGCCTTCTTCAGGAATTGGAACATTTTTATGTACTGACAAAAAATCACTTATTGACATTCTGATGACATAATAGGATGTGGTTATATGCAAATAATAGGCATGTGCAGGAGAAATGCGTCAGAGTATTTCGCTTTAGCACCCAAATATTTTTGTATTTGTGTGTGTGTGTATGCACGTGTGCGTGCACATACTGTAGTAGGGACATTCACTCATCTAAGAAGTAAACGCAGCCCCCATTTCCCAGAGCACAGTTGCATTCTGTAACTGCTCTGGCAGGAAGTAAAGATCTCCTCATTGACCTAAACCAATCAGAGGTCTTTGAAGGAAATAATGCCATTACCCAAGTTGAAATCTGGCCAGCACAATGGAGCTAGTGCCTATATCCTGCAGAAAAGCACCAGGAGTTTGGTTTTATGTCCTTTCTGAAAATTGACTGCTGTGGTAAAAAAGAAACAAAAAAGCGCCTTGCTGAGGTCTAGCTGCCTTTTGGATTAAAAAAAAAAAAAAAAAAAACAGCGGACTGCCTACACAGAAGACTGGTTCAAATAGTACTCATCGGGGTCCTTGTTTTATTTTTTTTCTTGTACTTCTATTTTTTCAAGAATTTACTTGTTTATTTGGAGTCAGAATTACAGAAAGAGAGAGAAGGACAGAGAGAGCTTCCATCTGATGGGTCACTCCCTAGAAGGCTGCCATGGCTCTGATTGGGCCAGACTAAAGCCAGGAGCAAATCACCAGGAGTCTCTTCCAGATTTCATCAGTGGATGGTGGGAGCCCAGCTACTTTCGCCATCATTTGTTGATTTTCCCATGTCATTAGTTGGGATCATGGTCAGAGGTAGAGTAGTTTGACTTGAAACAGTGCCTACATAAAGTGTCAGCATCACAGTCATGGCTTTACGCACTATGCCACAACACCACTCCCATTTTACTTTTTAAAGAAAAAACTACAGATTGTATTTATTTTTTTCCAGACCTGCTCTAAATCTCCTCTCTTGTTTCAGTGATCAATGGCTGAGTCTTCCTTGTAGCGTAATAGGTGTAGCCTCTGTGTGATGCTGGTTTGAGGCCTGGCCACTCTGCTTTGGATCCTGCTCATGTGCAAGGGAAAGAAACAGATGATAGTCCAAGTCCTTGGGTTCCTGCCACACAGGTGAGAGATGAGGACTGAGTTCTTACTTCTGTCTTGTGCCTGGCCCGGACGTTTTAGAAGTGAATCAACTGATGGAAGACAACACCTCTGCCACTCTTCTCTGTCACACTGCCGGAGCTCTGACTTTTAAAACAAATAAATCAACATTTCCAACAAATACATGCCCATGATTAAACATGAAAAGTCATTAACTTTGCTCATTGCCTAAGTTTTAAAAAATCATTAAGCGGTTTTTCAAATAATTACATATAGGGAAAGCGCATCTTAAATTTTTTTTCTGTTAGTAGACCTTATGTACACCAGGAGATGATTAAAAAATATTAGCAAGTTTCTTTTGAAGTAAGCATTTGACATAGTCATTAAGAAGCCACTGGGATGCCTTCATCTCATATCAGACTGCTGGGACCCCAGTCCTGGCTTTCATCTTTATTCTCTGTTTCAACGTCCTATTAATGCACATCGTAGAAGACCCAGCCTCAGGGATGGCTGAAGTGGTTAGAGCCACAGTGCAGACATGGAAGGTCCTAACTGATTTCCTGGCTCCCAGTTTCAGCCTGTCCACTGCAGGTTCTTCGGGGTAAGGGACATGTAGTGGAATGACCCAGAAAATTGGAGATCTGTTATTATCTCCTTCTTTCTCTCTCTACCTTTCAAATAAATAACTTGAATCTAAAATTCTAAAAAAAAATAACTGTCATGAAAGCAGTGTATTTAACATACATTCTAGACAGCAGTTGGGGGTTATGAATATTAATTGAGGTAAATGCATAGTGGGTATCTGCAGTCTGAAGAGAGCCTTCTTGTTAACATCCACTAAAAACTGCTTCCAGACTACTCAGTTACAGTAAGTACATATATACTCATACATATATAGTGATGAAAACAGTATTTTGAAACTTTTAAGCAAAGTATATTTTAGTTTGTTTCAAAAACCTTGACAAAGATAAATGTATCTTAAAAAGAGAAAGGCTTAAAGGATTTTAGCAGCTTTAATTATGATAATTATTTGGCTTTTCGTAACTAAGGAAATATTCAAAGAAAAAGTAATTCAGATGTTAGTTAAAAGTAATGACAATGCAATTTACCAATGCGATAGTTTTCGGCTTAGGTTTTATGTTGCAGATGTCACACAGTTATCCAAGTCTCTCTATCTGTGAGTAGAATCGATGTTTGTCATTCCTCCTTATAGTTATGGAGCTAATATCAAAGCTATTATTGAATATATTACTCAAGCTTTCTTTCTCCATTTGGGCCAGGGGGTCAGAAGACCGTTCTCACGAGGTCAGGGTCATCCTCATTAGCATTGCTCTGTTCTGGGGCTGCCCATCACACCTCTCCTCCTAAGAAGCCTGACATGCCTAGAAGGAAGGGCAGGTGGATCCAGAAGAATCTATCATAGCCACACATGCCCTTCTAATGGCAGGTCACGACTTCATTTTCATATACCAAGAATATCACGCTTTTACTCTTCAGTTTTCTTAAGTTCCCTCATTGGGGAAAAAAAATGTCTATTCAAGCAAAAAAGCAAAATGAAGTCAATAGTTTAATTTAAGAGAACTATTGCTTCAATAACAAAGGAAGAGTTTGCTGTTAAGCATTACGTCTGTAACATAGTGCATAATGTGGTTATTAAAATCTTTCCCCAGAATGTGTGGTAACATGAAGAAATTTTCATAATTTCGACTAAATTATAATCCTAATGTAATGTTAAATTGTGTCAACTTTTTAATACATGATGCCAAAATGATATTGCATATTATGGTATTGCTGAAGGAAATCCCCCCAAAGAGCAAGGCCAGCACACAACAGGGAGAGAAAAGGGTAGGGTGGATAGAGACAGGAAGAAAAAGGACAGGGGAGTTCAAGACTGCCTGTACATGACATAGCATGATGCCTGGATTCATGCATGCCCCAAGGAGGCAGAATTTAGTCCCAGAACTTAATTTACATGAAGCTGTGAATTTATTTTTTGATTTCCATTAAGTCATCATAAAACTAAACTGTACCATTCCAAAATTTAAAATGCTTCTTTTCAAGCTTACATCTTTTGAGATTCCAGTGTTTGTGTACTGCTTATTCTGAGTTAAAAAAATAAAGGAGCTTATTTCTCTAACAAAGAGAATAAGCACATATCAATATTTTTAGAATTCTGATATTGAATAAAATATTCAGTGATTACCCAAAATGTTGTAGAAGCATTTTACATAGTAGCATTCTTCAACTGTTATAAAAAGAACTCATAAAATTACCCATTTACTTAGTAATATCTTAAACATATACTGTGTGACAAACACCATGTATGCTGGAGGTTCAAAGATAAGAGGTATCAGGCAACACAGAGAGGTGCATGAACCTCAGGCTGGCCACTGGGAGCCAGGGCATGAGGGTGTCTCACCTGAGGCTTGGCTGTGAGTTTCACAGGTAGAAAGGGAGGTAGAGATATGTGTATGATGAACAGTAGAGACTCATGCCTATTTCATATAGAAATGTTTGAATATGAAGAACTATATGGTAGTAATGATACAGAGGAACTAGGTGGGGGGGAGGGAATTGGGGAGGGGATCATAAAATATCGAACTGTATCATAAAATGATAATAATAATAATAATAAATAAAGCTATAAGCCAGCTTAGATAATCCTAAAAAAAGAGAAATGTTTGAATACATTGTTCTTTGCCTACTAGATATTACCACTACAGTTCTTTCTTTCCATTGCAAAAGTATTATAAAATATGAGTATTATAAAAGTATTATAAAATATGAGTGTATATATATATACTTGGAGTTGGAGTATATACATATAAGTGTATATATATATACTTGGAATATATATATGTGTGTATATATATATTTGGAGTCTTAAATGGCTTTCATTGACCAGAATACTCCAACATGAAATTCCAATAAAGTGATTATTTATTTCTTTTTAATTTATTATGCTAAAGATAAGGAAAGATCAGGTGAAATAGGAATGGAGAAAAGAACGTTTGCAAGATATGGGTAGATATGGAAGGTCTCTTGGGTCATTCCTAACATGCCTTGTGTGTCTCTCCCTTTTGCAGTTCTGGATACAGCTCTACAGAGACGCACTGATGCTCTGCCGTGCCTGAGGAGTCTGGGAGTAAATGTCTCTTACGTAAAGGGCTAAAGGACTCGCTCACACCACGTCGCACATCATCCAGCTGAATGCTCTGTGTGGGTATCTACATTTACAAACAAAATGTGATGGCCGATGATCAGGCTGACCTCTGTGCCGTAGTTTCACTTTGACAACATCAGGCAGCATTTTTAATCAACGCTATAGGTTCCTGTATCGCACCAGAGGAGAGCATCCAGCGTTGTTTTTGTCCCATCCCTCCCGCTGCTTAGATCCGGCAAGTCATGACAGTGTATGGATGCCTTGCTTCGGAAATGACTGAACTGAGGCCCCAGATCTTTAACTTCCAAAGCTCCGGCTGAGCTTACAGAATTATCATTGTATGTTAAGAAAAGCTTCCAGGAAAGCTGTTCCCTAGAGGATTCCTGTAAAATACTGTACTTAGTTCTGCTTGGACCAAAGATAACCCAGGCAAAAATAACAGGCTATTAGAATGAGAAAAGTAGATTCTAGAAATAGTAGGAGAAGAAACTGATTCAGATTTCAAACTCTGCCACTTTAGTATGTTTTGTGGAAAAGTGTGGTGATTAGTAAAAACACAAAACAGCAAAGAAGTGAGGCAGATTGAGCATAAGTGTGGTCTGATGTTTGTCAAATTAGGTGAAGACCTTTTTAGGATAAATGACAAGAAAATTGTGAGCACAAAGTTAAGAACAAATGTGTATTTATCTGTTTTGAAAATGAATCATAGAGCATTTTAGAAATGTTTAATCTGACTAAAAAGTCAGCATGTAGCATAAGGGGTCCAAACAAACTTCAATAGCATCTCCAGTTATTCAAAGCCTGATTTCAATTTTTTCCATTCACAGTTACATTATTCTGTATTCTAGATTTTTCTCTTCAGTACAGCTTTTATTTATATTTAAATGTATTAAATGCATTAAAGAGAGAGAGATACAGAGAATTGAGAAAGATTTTCAACCTAAATGTTTCACTCCCAGATGACCACAACAGACAGGTCTGGGTAAAGCCAGAGGAAGTACCAGAAACTCCATCCTGGTCTACACATTTGTGACCTTGTATATTTAAGGAGTCGTCTTCTGCCTTCCTAGGCTTTTCAGCAGTAAGCTGGACCAGAAGCAGACTAGCTGGAGCCAAATCAGAGCTCTGCTATGAGAAACCAGTAGCTTAACCTTCTGTGCTGCACAGAACACCCTTGAGACTCTTTACAGCTGAAATAATGACTTAAACTATTTTTGAACGCCTCTGACTCAAAAACCTTCAGAAAACTGGGTTCTGTCTTCTACCTCAGGATAACAATAGCCTCAATGCTGTACTTCACCTAGTCTTCAGTGTGATTTGTTTAGTTATCAATTCCTCTTCAACCAAATCCCCTTTTCCATGTTTGATGCCCACAGAATATCATAAGAAAAAGATCTTTCATGCCTTGTTATAATCATGGCTCTATAAATGGAAGGGTCATTTCTTTGTGCCAAGAGAACTATGGATGTTCTGCAAAGTTGAAGAGAAAGGCATGTTCATTGAAATGCATATGTACAACAAAGAAAACCTAGAGAGCTTTCGTTATTAGTATTACTATCATTATAGGTTTATTTGATAGAGTTACAGGAAGGTGAGAGGCAGAGACAAAGACAGAGAAACCTCCTATGAACTGGTTTCCTCTCCAAATGGCGATAAGGGCCTGAGCTGGGCAGATCTGAAGCCAGCAGCCACAAGCTGATTTTGGATCTCCCATGCTATGCAAGGGTCCAAGGACTTGGACCAAACCCCACTGCCATCCTGAGCACATTAGCAGGGAGTTGGATGGAAAATGGAGCAGACACTACTGGCACTGGCATCTATGTGCGATGTCAGTGCTATGGGCGGTGGTTTAACCACTACATCACAGTACACACCCCAACTTTTTGAATGTTAGTCTTTTACTCTTAGGAAGTGATGTGTTAAAAATTAAAACCTATTAAGATAAAATGTCCATGGACACTGCAATGAAGAAGTTTCTCTAGTGACTATTTCATACTGTACACTCTGGATTTCCCTCTCGCTGCATATACAAGGTCAGGCTATATCTTGATCTGTCCTTATTTGTGACCTAGAATAAACTTTATTTGAGCTTATTAAATAACACTGAAGAGCAAAATCATGCAAATGTTTACTGCAAGGAAGAGATCACCGGTTATCTTTCTGGTGAAACTCCATAGCTGCTGATGATTAATTGATTGTATAAGAATATAAACCTGTTTTGTCACTGACTAGGTTGTTTCATATCTTACTAGAAATGTCATGAATTTTTTAAGAATTAGTGGTATTTGAAATAATTTGTCTGTAAATATAGAATTAGCAGAAAGCTGGATTGGAAGTAAAGGAAGAATTCGGTCCCCCACACTCCAACAGGTATGAATGCATCCCAAGCAAGCGGGCTTACCCCACTGACCACAATGCCCACCCCATATCACCCTTTTCATAAACACAGTCTTCTCTGTTGCCTAGACTCTCTCTGACACTTGTCCATATGGAAAACCACTGTGTTGCACATCTATGAGTTGGATTTGGGGATGCAGTGAGGATGCTGGTCTGATTTTTCCAGCAGAAGACAGATTAGCCACGGATTAAAGATAAGGAATAGAGGAATCCATAAGCAAGAACTTACTATTCTACTGGTGCAGAATAAAACTACTACTAAACACAGTAAAAATGAGTGCTTAAATGATCATAAAAAGGAAAAAAATCTATTGAGATCTTGACTCAGGAAAAGAGTTTCCTTTTCAAGAGAGTAATCAAGAATGTTCAGCTGCAGAAACTTAAATTATGCAGATGAAATTATTACATTTGAGAAAACACAAAGATCTAATTAACATAGAGAACAATATATACTGTAAACATTTCTTCAGGTCATGTGCTAAGTTTCCCATGGGGGGAAGAATCACTGTTAACAAGACATGTTGTGTGTTTTTGATTTCCCCAGGACAAAAAGACATTGCCTTAAAAGTAGTTCCAGCACTCTGCAATGAGACTAATGAGCCACAGGAATTTTACGTCCCCTTTTCTTTTTGTTAATTTTAGCACAATTTACATACAAAGATAGATAAGGAATTCACTAGAGTAAGAGGATACATAAATTTGATAGCTGGGGATCTATTCTAAAAAGTTTTAAATATGCCTTCGGGGATTGTTTTCTGGAGATGAAGGTCTGCCAAAAAAGGAACTTGGAAAGTTTAGATCGTTTCGCTGAGTCCCTGAACCCCAGAGAACAAACTGTGCATAACTCCAGTTAGAGAAAAAAAATCCTTGGTAGGCCTAAACCACAGCTGTACCATGAAGTAGTATTTTTCACATGCCATTTTGAGAGAATTTCTATTTGAGATCCACTGAAGTGTGAACTTTAAGGATAGCATTAAAAGAACCAGCTTACTCTTTATAAGCCCAAGTGAATGTGCCAAATATAGGATGCTGTAATATGACAGACACTTTTCAGTGCAGTCCTTTTCTTTCAAGAGCTCAGAATATATTGTGCTACAAGTCTGTATTATTTTATGGATCTTAAAATTGGGAGCTCTACCATACAATTCCGCTTTCTCAAGATTAAAACATTCAAGATATGAACACTTCCTATCTTAGCAATTATTTCATTTCTAAAACAACACGGTTGGCAAACTGAATCATCGGCTTTGTAAAAATCCGTTGCAGTGTCTACATTTTTCCCATTTTGTCACAGAAAGCGAATGTGTCAAGAACATCACTGATCTGAAAGTCACCAACTTCAACACATCAAGCACCTGTAAGTACTACATACCTTATTGTTTTTAAAGGAAAAACATGTCACATCACCGAGGAGATGAGTGGAGGAAATAAAATACACAAAAACAGACATGCCAGGACATTGTCTGTCAACAGGACAAACTAGGATAAGAAATTCCAGCGCTGAGCATTCACTATGCAATAAATTCACATAGTATCTATATGTGAATTTTTAATCAAAATACCCTGTAACTTCTTCATAAGATCTGAAGTCTTCATTCTTGTGGAATTTCCACTTTTGGTAGAGGTACAAGTGAACGTTAGTTGAGGTTGCCTGGGGCATGACTATGGAAAGATTGACTTGGAGTGATTGCTAAAGACTTGAGGTCAGCAGGAAGTTGCTGGAATCTGGACGGCAGGTCACATGAACTGGAAGTAAGATTGAAAAAATATTGGGAGAGACCCAAAGACAAACTTGTGAATTTTTTTAAGATTTATTAATTCTTATTGGAAAGTCAGATACACAGAGAGGAGAGACAGAGAGGAAGATCTTCTGTCCCATGATTCACTACCTAAGTGAGCCACAACAGCCGGAGCTGCGCCAATACGAAGCCAGGAGCCAGGAACTTCTTCTGGGTCTCCCACACAGGTGCAGGATCCCAAGGCTTTGGGCCATCCTCGACTGCTTTCCCAGGCCACAAGCAGGAAGCTGCATGGGAAG
This sequence comes from Ochotona princeps, assembly GCF_030435755.1. Taxonomy (NCBI): domain Eukaryota; kingdom Metazoa; phylum Chordata; class Mammalia; order Lagomorpha; family Ochotonidae; genus Ochotona; species Ochotona princeps. Next base: position 8,180,303 of record NC_080834.1, on the reverse strand, counting down.
TGGAGCTGACAGGATTAGAACTGGCTCCCATATGGGATCCTAGTGCTTTCAAGGTGAGGACTCTAGCCGCTATGCCACTGCACTGGGCCCAAACTTGTGAATTCTAACTGCTTTTGTTTTTCTTCTACAGATTTTATTCCAACTTTTGAAGAAATAACTACTCCGACTTTTTTTATAGGCCCTTAAATTGGTAAATTAATTTAATACAAACTAAGTGGTCACAAGGAAGCGGAAGGGAAAAAAAACTGATATCCTAACCGGGCAGCCATGCCTTCAACCAGCAAAGCTACTTCTATTAAAAATCAACTACTTTAATAGTGAGATAAAAACTGCAAGAGGCTGAAACTGACAGAATTGATAACATGTTCAGAACTTAGGAAAGGTAAGAATAATTTAAGCTCTAAATCATGTAGTTATGCAAATGCTGACACGTATCTTGAATGATTACTGCTGGAGGTGAAGATGTTGGAGGAATAGGAGGCGTGAAAGACATTGGTGAACGAAGTATCCACTTTTGCCCAGAACACAACCTTAGCCGACTTTCCGAATCTCTTTAGGAACAGAGACAACAGCCAAAGACACAGTCAGCCATGCTGGTATCGCATGTGGGCGCTGGTTGGAGTCCCAGATGCTTTGCTTCCAATCCAGCTCCCTGTTGATGGCCTGGGGAAGGCAGCAAAGGACAGCCTACGTGCTTGGGCTCCAGCACCCAAGTCTGAGATCTGGATGAAGCTCCTGATTCACAGAATTCAGCTTGGCTCAGCTCTGACCGTTGTTGTAGCTCTCTGGGGAGTCAACCACCAACTGGAAGAACTCTCTCTTTCTCTCTCTCCCTCTCTCTCCGTCGTATTCTCTGTTACTCTCTCAATTTCTCTCCTTTTCCTTTTTTTCTCTGTAACTTTGCATGAATTTATATATGTCAAGAAATTAATAAAACCAAACACACGGGAGTGGGCATTTACTGTAGTGGAATGCTTATTGTAAGTCCCCATTTCCCTGCTTCTTGCTAATGTGTACAATGGGATGTAACAGGTAATGTCCCACAAACGTGGGTCCCTGCCACCCACACGATAGATGCAGCTTGCCTAGCCTTGGCTGAGATCAGCTTTTGGGGAATGGGGAAGCACCTGTAAGATCTTTGTCTCTGTCACCCTGCGTTGAAACTAAAACAAAAACAGTAACAGCAACCACAAGAATCCTGATGCTGCAGGCTTTAGCCTAGCGAGTTTGAAGTGCAATACCCAGCTTGGCTCATGATTGCAACTTTCCACCCCTACAGACACTGAGAGGTTCTGACACTTAGGAGACAGATTGTGTTCCAAGTTCATGCCTTTGGGCCCAGCTCGGCCCCAGACCATTCCCAGAACAGCCCTCTCTTTGGGGATATTCAAGGAGTAAACAAGGAAATAATTTTCTCTACATTTCTATCTCTGTCTACTTCTTAAAGACAAACAAACATTTAAATAAAAATAGATACATGGGGCCCAGCGTGGTAGCCTAGTGGCTAAAATCCTTGCCTTGCATGTACTGGGATCCCATATAGGTGTCGGTTTCTGTCCCAGCAGCCCCACTTCTCATCCAGTTCCCTGCTTATGGCCTGGGAAAGTAGTCGAGGATGGCCCAAAGCCTTGGGACCCTGCACCCATGTGGGAGACTCAGAAGAGGCTCCGGGCTCCTGGCTTCAGATAGAAACAGCTCTAAGCACTGTGGCCATTTGAGGAGTGAACCAGCGGATAAACGATCTTTCTGTATCTCTTCCTCTCTGTAAATCCAACTTTTCAATAAATAAATAAATAAATAGATAGATAGATAGATAAATATTTTATTAAAAAAATACATGACAGCAGGTATTGAAAAATAATCAGAAGTATTTTTGAAAAAAAAATCTGTAAGAAACCATAGCTAAAAATATCTACACAAGAGGGCTGTGTAGGTTTCCAAATCCCATATGTACCACCAAGGTGGGAGACTGAGCCGAACAGAGTCTCAGAAAATTATCTGGTAATAGATCAGGTTGAATTACTAGTAGACAAGTTATATGACTCAAACTACCAATTTATACGTTTGCACCAGAGAATGATGGGAAGTAATATTTTTAAAGGATATTTCTAGTTTCCAAAACTAATAAAAAGTTTGAAATTCCTCTCATACTCAAAATATTTTTAAATAGTTTGAAAATCCTGATTGGAGCGGTTTCCCCCAACAGCTACAAAACCAAATCTTCCTGCTATCATGAGACAAAATGCAGAAAGAGAAAGAAAAACACAACTGAAAGCCTTCCTCCTCTGAACCCATCGTGTAAATTGCCTCGTGTTTACTTATGTGTATTCTTCTGTACTCCACGCTCACAAAGACTCCCAGAGGAGTGACTTGGGAAATCTGCATCTAATAAAAATGACTAGATTTCACTCCTGACTCCACTGCTACTGCAGCTTCCTGCCAGCGGGGACCTGGGCAAGTTTTTGAGTCCCTGTCCCCAGTGTGGGAGGACTGGATGGTGTGCATGGCTCCCAGCCTCACCTGGTGCCCAGCCCGCGCCATTGAACGTATTTGGGGAGTAAATCGGAGCGTGAGTTTCTCTAGTCTCACTCACACCCCTCTCTAGCTTCTCAAATAAATCAGACACACATCTAAAAAAAATTGTAAAAATCCCCACAGAATGCAGAGAGAACTCTTCTCCGGCACAAATTGAATCATACAAACACATTTTTCTGTAATTTTCCACTTTTAGTGTAATCTGTGTATCCCTTTGGATCCATTCACAGGGCTGTGAGGAAAATGTTCATTCAGCCTAAAGTATTCTTTTTCATTATCTTTGCAAGGTTTTCTCAGTTTCTTCAGGTCCCAGTTTATCTCCCCATCTGTTATTTTCTATAAAATCTCCCTTTTTAATTCTCAGTACCTTGTCATTCTGTGAAATTATCTTGTTTTATTTATTTGTTTACTTATTTATTTCCCACTCCACTGGAATATAAATAGTGAAAGATACATCTTTCCTCAGTATTTGCTTTAATGTCACCAGGTGAAACGGGACCTGAACATTTTAGGTGCACGTTAAGTGTTTGTTAAATGAATAATGAATAAGCTCATTCCTTTTTTTTATATTTGCATAGCATCTCACAGCGTGAATGTTCCTTAATTTATTCAACCTGTCTCCTATTAATTGACAATATAGTTTGCTGATTGATTTTTTTCCACTTACGTAATGCTGCAATAAACAATCTTGTATACATTTTCTTACCTATTTGTGGTTTCTTTCCACTTGGTAGTCTTCCCGAGCACTGAGATCATTTTGCTAAGTAATGTGCATATATGTGTTCATGCAGGCATGTTGTATGTGTATATCTGTGGACAGATATAATTCTACAGATATTATCAAATGTTACAAAATGGTGAAAGCATTTCATATTCCTAGAAGCATGCATAAATTCATGGTTCCCTATATTCTTATCAGCTCAGAGCATCCATGTTAAGCACACACAGCACATTTTGCCAGTCTAAATGCTTAAAAATTATTCTTTTCGTCACTGCCAGATTTCATTGATCTACTTATGTACTCCTTGGAAATTTCTCTGTCCTTGCTATATAGAAAATATCAAATATTATCTCTCAATCTCCTTGCTTATTGTGTATTTTCCTTGCAGAAAGTCAAAAATTCCTTTGCAAAAAGATCTCTTAATTTCTTCCTATAATTCTTCCTGAATTGTTTCTGAAGAGTCTCCCTACCACACAGTTATATAAACTCTGCTATATTGCTAGCATTGTGTGTGTTTGCCATTTATATCTTCAAACCTCTTAGATTTTATTTTTGTGGGTTATGTTACAACATGATCTTATTACTTATATCAACAGAAGAAAAGTCAATCATATCAAATGTATTTATGTGAAAAATCATAAATGAAATATCCTTTTTATTACTCATTAAGTTCCAATTTATACATATCAGATCTCTCTGCAGTACCACTAAAGTATTCCTCTAGCCTTATTTCAGTACGTTTTGTAGGTGCTAAGGGTTGAACATCTGTGTTTTGCCTGATTCACCTGTTGGCTCTCTGATTCCCGTAGCATTGCTGTCAACTGGAGGTAGGAACTTTAGCAGACAATTCAGCCATTAAGGTGGAGCCTTCAGCAACTGAACTAGGGTCCTTGTAAGAGCAGACAGGAAAATTGGGACCTTGCTCTGTCTTATAAAGGCATGGTAAGAAGGCACCACCTGCAAACCGGAAAGAAGACCTTAGAAAAGAACAAATAATCAGTACCTTCATCGTAGGTTTTCCAGCCTCTAGAATTGTAAACAATAATCAAGACATGAAGAACATAGTTTTGATTATTAGATATGCAGTACATTTTAAACCATGTTGAGGCCCTCTTCAAAAGTCACCCACTTTAAAAAAAAAAAAAAAACCTCAGTAATTTTCTACTGATACTTTGTTAGTAGGGATTCTGATAGACAATTAATATCATCACTTGAGAAAATGGATGTTCTGATGGTATTGTTTTGACACTGATTCATTTCTCATCATGTGTGACTCCTTCTCACTGCATAAACTTTCATTTTAATTCATGTATCCCATACATGCCATCCAGCTGTGTATCCAGTGTAGCAGCAAGTGGCAGCTGATAATTTGCCAATAGTTATCCCATTACATTCTCATAGGTACTGACAATCCTGTGACCCCGGCTGGACAAAAACTCAAAAAGGTAATGCTCTATGGGTGTTTGAAAAACAAATTCCTACCACCATAGAGCAGTCTCAATATATGACCTGTTCTTTTATGCTCCCTCAAGTCAATTAGGATGTCCAGAGCTCTGATATTGTAGGCAGCGACCAGAGATTCCCCATGGAAGAAGCATAAGAATGAAACTGACAATTTGAAGGTGGAATGAAAGAACAAAAAGCAGAGCTGAGCACTGGATACAGCTTGAAGTTTTCTTTGTACATCACGGTCGCTTCTTAAGCCTCAACATAAGCACGTCCCCTACAAAGCTCATTCAAGCCAGACACTGGTATGGCATTGGACCGAGTACTCACATCCCACATCGCAGTGCCTTTGTTGGATGTCTCTCTATTGGCTCCAAGGTCCTACGAAGGCAGCACTGGGCTGCGGTGGTGATGAATGGCATCCTGGTGCTGATGTGGAACACCTGGATTGCACGCCTTTCGCAGGCTCCAGCGCTGACCTGTTTCAGCTATTGTAGTTGTTTGGGGAATGGATTTGTGGATGGAAGTTCTCTCTCTTTTCCCAATAAATTAAAAAAAAATGTTCAATTCCCACAGATTTGGGGGCTTCTGCTCCAGCAATTCTCACTCACTAGTTCTGGGGTACGTTCCAGACCTCTATCTCCAACAAGACCCCAGAGGATGCTGTGCTAATGCTGTGTTCATTCACTGGCCGTGTTTTGAGAACCAGTACCCTGCACTGTTTTTAGTAAAATTGAATTCACTTCCCTTACACCTGATTCCATCAAAAAACATCTCCTTCATTTATATCAAGGAATTTCATGCTTTATTCTTCCTTAATGTATTCCTTAGGTAACTTAGGGGTTAGGTTAGCTATCATGAAAATAATAGTTTTTTGTTGCCCATTTCCAAAGCATACAAATATGTACATTATATATATATATTTGCATATCTATATACTGTTAACGCTAGTGTTCAATTTAGTAAAATTATAATGAATAATATTTTCCATTATGATTTCTTTAGTTTTCAAGATAGAAAACCTATTGGATCCAGGGTTCTAGCAGAAAACATTCAACATGTTAAATTTTTCTGCAAGGGAGTTTAATGGGCTATTCACAGAGATGTTAACATATTTAAAGTAATATGACTGAGATGGGAAAGCACTCAAGTGAGAGATCTGCCTAATATTTTTCTTACATGCAAATACTCTTAAAGTTCTTTTCCACTAATACACTCTGAAAATTTGTGCATCTTCTGTACACTAGCAATACAAGTGATGCTCCCCAAAGCAACTGATGTAGAGAATAAGACAGAAAGGAGCAAAATAATTCCATAACTGTGATTAGCTGAATATGAATAATTGGTGATATACTATCAAATGAATATCCCTTTAACTTGGCCCGTGATGTTTAATTTTGTTTAAAATATAGTAATGGCAGCAGGTGAAGGAAGATGAGGAGAATGGAATAATTTTCTCCTCCTGTGACAGGGAGTAAACTTATATGACTAAAACCCAGTAACAGAAGCAACTGAGTCGAAATGTGAAGATTTGAAGGAGCTCTGTCAGGCAAATAGAAACACATCAGCAGAAAGGCAAGTAATAAGGGATCTTGATCTACTTTTCCATTTCCTTTACAAACTGTGACTTTTCTGATAACTCAAAAACATTTTAAAAAGTGCTGTAATTGCTTTGAATGACAATGGATACCTCATTCAGTAACCAAAATATATAGTCCAATACAGCAGTTGAAATGTTAACCTTGACTTAATATTATAGCTTCTAGCTTGCATGCTTCTCTCCAGTCTTCGTAGGAAAGCTTTATTGTGAGAGATAAGCGTTTTTAAAAGATAATGTAAAGATGCAATTGAAATGAAAAAAGGTGAAAAGAAATTTTTTAATTCCACAGTATAAGTACATGAATTATGATCCTGGTCATAGAATCTTCTCTGTATTAATGAATGAAGTTTTTTTTTTCTCAAGTTTGGAAAATCTAAACTTATCCTACATGGATGGGATAGCAAAATGACCATTTACGTGCTAGTAGTATCTATGCTTAACCCATCAGCTTTAGCCAGCTTCAGCATTAGCCAGTTGACTTACAACCCATGACAGTGTGTGATCGGAAAGCACACTTCTCAAGAAGCATGCACACATACACAAAGAATGTCTTGCGATACGTTCAAATACTTTTGATAGTCCTTACTTCAATGCCACTTTCTCTCCTTGCAGAACCCTGCTGCTTCTCTGCTGTGGTAACAACAGAAGATTCTAGCAAGACAGTACAAATCTCGTTCTGATAATAGTGCTGTTACAGAATGCAACCCATGACAAGGGCTCACGCGGCAGCCGAGGCAAGAAGATGTCCTTCTAAAGGTTTGAGGGATTCTTACTACTACTACCCCAAAACATCAGGTGTCACTCACACATGGAAAACTAATACCATGAAAACTACATATGCATGTAGTATTTTGTAACAAAATAACATCTTTTTTTCAGATTTGTTCGTTTTTATTTGGAAAGTCAGATATAAAGAGAGGAGCGCAATAACATCTTTTAATTTTAGCTTTCCACATATTTTAAAACAATTTTTTTGCTGTTGCTTGTTTAGTTGATAGAGAGGGAGAGGGAAAGAGAGAGAGAAAGAGAGGGCGAGAGCAAAAGACATTGTAGCTAGCAACTGAGAGCCGAGCATTCCCTTTCCGTAGCTGTTTCCAAATGCCACAGTGGTCAAGGTCCAAATGGCAGTACTCAGAAACTCAACCCAGACTTCTTCCAAGAATAACAGCGACCTAGTTGGTTGAATCATAATCTTTGTTTCCAGTGTCTGCATTAGAAGTAATCAAGGGGCCTAGTGCTACAGCCTAGTGGGCACTGGTTTGAATCCCGGTGCTCTACTTCCTGTCAAGCTCCCTGCTTGTGGCCTGGAAAAGCAGTCAAGGATGGCCCAAAGCCTTGGGATCCTGCACCCGCGTGGGTGGACCTGAAGAAAGGTCCTGGCTCCTGGCTTCAAATCAACTCAGTTTTGGCCGTTGCCGCCGCTTGGGGAGTGAATCAGAAGATGAAAGATCTTTCTCTCTGTCTCTCCTTCTCTGTAAATCTGGCTTTCCAATAAAAATAAATAAATCTTTTAAAAAAGGAAGAAGAATTAATCTGGACTTAGCTGGAGCCAATAATTGAACCCAAGCATTCTAATGTGGGACATGGGGCTCATAACCAGTCTCTTACCTGCTAGGCTAAATACTTACCCCTGTCCATTACCTTTTCTGAAATATCCTGCTAATATGTAATATAGTGCATGCATGAACAAAATCATTTAGTCGGAAATCATCCAGTGTAGTTTAATCTGATTTAGGATTTTGATCACATGGAAACATGAACTTTGACCAGTTTTCACATCGGAGCAGCTTTGAACCAGTTCCCACCAATGTAACCTTGACATCAGGAAACGCACAGCTTTGGCAATCTTTCAACGGAAATGCTCCTACGATCCACAACAGTTCCTACGCTGATGGCACAGGAGCATCACAAAATCTCAACTAGGACTGTTGTGAAGGAGGGTGTCTTAGACTTCCACGTGATGCGCGTTGTCTGTCTGTTCAGCTAAGCTCAGTGTAGTCTGATCCTTAGAATCCTTGAAGTGAGGGAGAAACATTCCAGTTTTCCCACAGAGGTATCAGTGATATTCAATGTCTATCAAAAGTCCTCTCCAGAAAAGGCCTTGCGATGGCTCCCTCTCATCTTTCTTGCTCTCTCCTCTCTGACTGCAGCCTGAGTGGGCAGTTCACAGGAACTGGAGACGGGCCAGGACTGCAAAATGAGTTTTCGGGACTTCCTTTGTCATCATGGAGTCGAAGCTCTACAGCAAACAGGGACATACTTGTTCATAATTTTTGTGACCTCAGCCAAAGCTGGGGTGAATGCTTTTCCAACACTATGTACTTTTACATGGAAATTCTTCAGTATCCATGAAAGTTTCACGCAAAGGATCATATAATCTTTTGCAAAGTGAAAAACCTCAATGGAGACTGCAAATGACTTAATCTATGTTTTCAAGAAACTAAGATTAGAAATAAATACGAGTAATTAGATTAAGATTCCCTTGAATAAACCCTGGGATAACTTGGGAGACCAAAACTAAAAGTAAATTCTAACTACAAATGGAAAATGAAAGTACTACATTATTTATTATGCAAATATGATAGAAATACAAACACTAGAAAAATGTGTAGCACATAAAGAAAAAACTTATTAGAAAAAGAGGAAACTAAGGATAAGTTTAGGTTCAAGACATTTGGTAATGAAGAAAAAAATGGGTATGGCTGAAGTAATGTGACATCAGGTTACAACTGCATACTGGTTACCATAGCAACATTAGTTTTTTTTAAAAAAGATCAGCCAAGGTAGTTATACAAGGGGTTAAAAAATATTATATATGTAGAATCATCATTATGAAGAAACGTGGATTGTATTAAGCATCTGGTGGGATAAACAGCCTGTGAACATGATCAAGTTTTATATATTCTTGTAGTTTCAATCGAAACTGTTCTACAGTAGGAAATACAGCAAAACAAAACATACGGTTACAAATTGTATAAAATGGAATTAAATTAGTTGAGGTAAGGGCCAAACAGATTGCTGCTAAATGAAATGGGATATCTAAAGTTAAATACTTCCATCCTAATTCACTTGGTTGTAATAAAACATGTAAGCATACACATTATGGATATAAGGTCACCCACTGTTTTGAGTCTCCCAAAAAGAAGCTCACAGCTAAGTTATAAATTAATTTAAAAGGTTTTATAAAACTGTAAATGTTTTGCTGAGACTTTAAAAATGCTTCCAAGGGAAATTACTAAGAATGCAATAAAAATATTTTCAACAGGCTTAAGCTGACAATTTAAACTTTTCTAACACGAAAGATGATTAGTTTTCAAAATCATCTCAGAATCAGAATTTTTAAAAGGTGTGAATCCATCAAACAAATTGTTTCTCAATTGTATTGTCGCTCTTCTCTCAGTTTTCTGTTAGTAGATAATTTATAAAGATTTCAGGAAAATAAGCCAATGTGCAGTTGTGCGATTCATTTCAAATTGCTATTATTAAAAGTTTTTTTAATCTTGATTTTAACTCTGCCTTTTTCAGAAGCTTAAACTACATAGTCAGAGGGTGGACATTGAGGCACCATTGTTAAACCATGATTGGGAACACCCACTTCTCATATTCAGAGTGCCTGGGGTGGGGAGTTCTGCCTCCACTTATTATTATAACATTTTTAATGTTGTTTACATAATTAAGAAGGATGGATGCTCTTGTGGGCCTCTGATTAGGGTGTGGAGAGTCAGGTATGGAGGAAGGTGGGTGGGACAAATACTTCATTTTTTTCTTTCTCCTGTGTCTGTGTGGGAGGAAGGCTGCTCCTTGCTGTCAGACTACTTTAGTGCCATCATTTGATGACACTGGTGTGAGGAAGAGTGTTCCAAGGGTGTTACTTGAAAGGTTTGGTAGTTTTGAGAAGTGGTTGGTTCATTGCTCCAGGGTTGAGAAAAATCTTTCCAAGGTATATTGGTTGACAAAGTCCACCTTGGTGGATCCGCAGAGCCAAACACTTGCTGCCAAAGCTCAACCAGGAGAGTTGTCCAACCTGTTCTGCTTTCCATCCTCTGACAAGGTAGTTGATGATCTGGCTGCATGTCCATCTGGTCATGGTGTACATCACACAGGCATCAGCATCTGAGGGACACCCATTCACTCAAAGGTGAAATCCCTTTGGCTGGGGTCTGAGTCTGGTAATGCAGTTAAGGAGTCCCCCAAGAAACCTTGCCTGGGTGACCTCAGAATTGACTCTTACATGTTCCAGCCAGTGCACGGTCAGGTTCAGTCTGTCACTTGCATCCGCCAACATACATACCAGTTCAGCCCCCAGCACCATCTCTTACATGACCCCATGGGTGCTATAACCCAGCCCCGAAAACCCTCCACAGACTCAGTACTCAAGCAAACCAGTGAGTGCTGTGGCCTAGTTGGGGCAACCTCCAATAATTCTCACCAGCCCCGTTATTTTGCAAGGGCCAGCCTCTGCTGCAGCCTATCCTGGCCCAGCTCACATCCCATCTGGCTTCCATGCACACTTATGGATGCTGCAGCTTAGCTCAGCCTGCCTTGCCCCCAGACTCAATCCTTAACATTTGCTGACATGAGTTACTGCCTTGTCCAGTATGGCCCACCCCAGCCCTGGTTCTCCAGCTCTCCAGTGGTAGATACAGCCTAGCAGGGGAGTGCCCAAGCTTCCCCTGTCATGTATACTCTCAGTCCTCGATCTTGCACCTGCTAGAAGGTATTGCAGCCAAGGCTTACATGACTCCCATCCAGTCTTGGCACTTGCCAGATGGTGTTGTGTCCTAGCCAGGTCAGCTTGCATCTCTTCTGGCTGTCATGAGCACCAGAGAGTGCTTGCCTCCCGCCTTCTGATCCAATTTCCTAGTAATACACCTAGCAGAGAGCCCAAGTTGTGACTTAATGTGAAACACATAGGTGATCCAGAGACATTTCCAGTCCTGCATTTGTGTTGTTCCAGCTCTGAGTTTTACATGCATTTGGGGATTGAGACAATTTATGGAAAATTCTTTCTCTCTCTCAATCTCTCTCTCTGTCTGTCTCTCTCTCACACTGCTTCTCTTTCTCTGTGTCACTCTGCCTTTCAAATAATTGAATAAGCAAAAATCATTAAAAATATTGTCAACTCCCATTTGGGCTTTGATTACTGAGCTCTGCACCAAATGCAGAGCTAAATGCATCATTGGTTAGTATGTCACTGCATTGTCAACAGAAAAAGTATGAAAGTGTAAATATATGCTTAGTTATACATACATACAATAAATAATCCTATTAATAATAAATGGAGTCATTTACGCTCATTTTCCTTTGTCCTCACCCCAGAAGTACAAGGGAGAATGAGACCAGTGTTATTTAGACACAAGCAGTTCAGTAAGAGTGTGCATAAGATTTGAAATAAACTTTAAATGATGCAGTAGTGTTTGCCAGGAGGACAATAAAATTATATTCACATTGTGCCCTTTTTCACTAATTCCATCCTGTCAGGTTGAACAGGGAAATATTGAGTTGCAGAAAGTGAACAAACACTGTATTATGTGAAAAAATTACTTCGGGCATATACGCTGGCCTTTCAGACATGACCTTTATAATAAGTGCAGTATCACACGAGGGAATAGTTGTCACAAATGTGTGTTAGATGTCGGTTCATGCAGTGAGGTTAGATGGGCATTGCATGTGTTGCTGCGGAGTTGCTTACTTAATACTGCAATTAGTGTCATACCACAGCTAGTAGACAATTAACAATGCTTTTAACCTTGTTAGCAAATGGTAAGTTAACATGCTGGTAATAGTTTTGAAAATAATGATACAAGTGGACTGGGGGCTGTAAGTGTGTAAAGCTGCACTAGTATGCAAGATTTTTTAAAAGCCAATGAAAATGTTTATTTGAGCATTTAATGAATGAGGAAATGCCCATCCATATGTAAATTAAATAATTTTTCATATTAGTGGCTTATTCTTTTAAATCTGGTGCACGTTTTATTTTTAAACAGCAATCTTTAATAAAGAATTTTGTGTCCAAAGGAAATTCTTTTTATGATTACCATGAATCCTAATGGAATTCTGACACTTTTAGGCTTTGTGTCTTCCCCGACTCCTTGCGGCCTCTCTTTCTGGTGATTGCATTGTTCAAGCTGAGTGTGTTTGGATATTCTCTTGCTAAAATCGGCACCTTGCTCTGTTTTAGAATCAACTGACATCAAAGCATTTTCAGTCATATTGAGAACCCTATCGGTTGTTGGTTGTCTCCTTTTGGTATGTGTCTGCTAGGGTTGCCAGACTGCAGCAACCTTTTTCAGCATATTCCTTTCCCGTGTTCTCCCGTGCTATTTCCTGAAGAATTTGATGTAAAACAGATTTGAAACTTCATAACAGAACAAAGGTCAACATGAAAGGCTCCCAGATCCTGGCCTTTGGTTTTTGCTTCTGGTCTTTATTATTACAACAAATAATTAGTGGAACTATTATTTTCTATGCCATGTAAAAACACTAGAGTGAAAGATCATTCTTTTGAATCACAGACTGAAAGTTTCAAAGGATGCTTAGATATGTAAGAATATGTGAATGGAAAAAATAACAGGAACACAAAGTTCACGATGAACTGAAATAGTGTCAGGTTTCTCAGTTCTAGGACATACCAGGCATCTGCCCCTGCGCAGGTCCTGCTTTCCTGCCTGGATCCAGAGTATGTCCGCGGACAGTGGAGGGCAGCCCTGCCTTCAGTGCCTGACATGCAATTCCCTGCTCCGTCTGGCCACATGCACTCAGACTTTGCTCCGTTTCCCTTCTGGGTAGCCACAGTAGGACCCTTCCAGTGTGTGGTTTGTGAGCTCACACTGAATCTCACTCATCTCAAAACAGAAACAGCTTCCTTTCCCTCTCTGAATAGCACCCTTAATGTCTCCCCAAATTTCTCCTAAAAAGACAAATTTGGTTCTTCTCCCTTGATTTCCTTGTCTACCTCATGTCTGCTTCTCTATGAGCAATATCTTACACAAGCACTTCTGCTACAGCCTGCAAGCCCAAAGACCACTTTCCAGTGTCCACTGAGTCTCAGGCAGCTGGCCAGGACTTGGCTTCCTTCCTGAGACAGTCCATCCTGGGCATCAAAGCCCTACAGGAAGGTACAGAATGTTGCGGTCTCCCTGTAGATGCTGCTGCCATCCTCACCCACATCCGCCCTCTTCTCATCCTAGGTTCTTCTACTTTACCATATTGTAAAATGGATGTAAAGAAGGGAATATACTTAGCATGTTATAGATTTTCTACTGTCACCTATCCCTACCAGGCTATTATACAAAGAGCAAAAAGTTAACCTTATAACTGCTACTGAGGGAAGATAGCACTGCGATAATTCAGGGCAATAGTAGTAAGAAGGGAAGAACCCCTATACCTATAAAACTATGGTGGTAAGTATGTATATTTTTAAAAAGAAGTGGATTGGTACAAAAGGGAGGAACACAGTAGGTAAGTTGCAGAAACAGAGAAATCATTACAGAGGGAAGAAATTGTATGTACATAAGAAAGCATCAGGTAGAGCTTAGGAAAGAGAAATGAGAAAATAAGTACATGCTTTGAGAACAATATAGCTTGCTTAATTTTATTAAAACTGCCTTTACTATGAGTGAGGTGCAAAACACACTAAAACCTTATAACAGACCTAGGAGCAGGTGGAGCCTGAAAGAAATAGACCGGGGTAATCTAGGAACTGTATTGACTTCTTAGCAATTAGTACCTTCAACTGAACACCTTCAATGTTTCTAACAAACATGCAAGTATGGGAAAGAGTCATTTTGAAAATATTCTCCAGGGCTTGGCTTTCTCTTTGGGTGAACTCATTTGGTACTACATGAATACATATTAGTTCCATGTGAATTAATTTTAACTATCTGTCTTCAACCCAGATGAAATTTCGGAATGATAGATTCAGATAGCCACTAAATGACTGATGTTTAAGCTTAAGATGTGCAAACAGTCCAGAACAGAGACTGTTGTTTTGTAAGGTACATCTCCCCCTTCCTCCAAATAAAACACATAATGTTCCAGAGGCTACTTTATCTCCCTGAATGCCACACCATCTATTGAGTTTCTCTGCGTATTTTGGGCTTATCCAAGATCAACCATTAAGAGAAAACAATTTAACTCTACACCAGGTAAAATGTTTATGGTTAAAAACAATAAAACAGCTAACCAAGTAGCTTTATAATGAGGAATTTATTATCTAATAAAGCAAGAATTTAAAGAGTATTTTTGAAGATGGCTAGTTCAAAGTTTGATCAATATTGTTAACACAGGTAATGCTTTTTGTACTTCAGTATAATTGGTGAATCCCCTTAAAAGTACAAGGTGGTTAGTGCTATTCAAAATACACTGTATTATCACAATTTTGCTATACTGAAATCACACAGATAATAATGACTTAAGATGCTATGTCCATGTTATATAAAGGAAACCTTATTTAGCAATATGAATTCCAAGTGTATTGGCAGAGATTCTAAAGTAAGATTCTCTGGGTTTGAATTGCATGCCTGGTAGATGTTAGGAGTATCACCTTGGGAAAGTTACTTAGCCCCTCCATGCTTCCATTTATCTTTTTAAATAAACTTATGCTACTAGTAGTATTTTCTAATAGATCTGTGGTGAATATTAAATGGTTTAATACATTTATAAGTCTTAAAACAGTACTAAGAAATGTTATTTACCAAGTCATATGTAATGTATAAAGTAAAAAATGAATTTTATAGCAATAACATTAGACTCAGAAAATATTAGAAAACATGTTGTTTATAATGAAGGTTTTAAAGTAGCTATGAAGCAAATGAAGAGACTTAAAATCTATACAACTGTCTCTGCCTGAAAACTTCATGACTGTAGAAAACACAACACTAAAGGATTTGCATATCATTAATACCAATGGTACTAAACAAGAAACGAATTGATAAAGTTTTCTATGTGAAAGATTCATGTAATAAAAAAATCAGTGTTATTTCTTTACTAGCACTTGCCAATTAAAATGGTACAGATCTCACTCATTATAGGAACAGCAGCAAAATAAAAATTACCTGTCAGTAAATATCAACAAGCATGTCATTTTCTTACAGAACACATTTTGACAATATTAGAATGCTTAAATATTTGTAAGTATATACCATGTTCATAGATGGGAAGATTCAATACCTCAAGGAGTTTGGGAGATAAGATCTAAATCCTTCCATTGACAAAGGAATACTAAACCAAAAATATGAATTTTTCCAACATTTTACAGGAAAAAAGGATGAAGAACTCTCAATGTTGAGATGAAATTTTAAGCGTTCTGATTCTTCTTAGCAGGGACATCTAAGTTGTTACGCAAACATAATCAGTACTTAGTATTTTTGTGCTAAAGAACATTTTTGGCTCTTGTTCAAACATTTTACATGAAACTTCATGCATTATCAATATTATTTAAAGGCTATATAAATTTGCAGTGGCAATTATCACTTGTCAAAATTATTTCTCAACAGATTTATAATTAAAAAATTGCATTATGAAATTGCCATAAACATTTTTGTACCAGCACTTTTTATTTTTGTTTTAAATGTTCTCCTAAACATATACTACTCAAGGTGAATCAGTATGCCAGGAGGTAGACCAGGAGCTGGAAATCCGGCCTGTGGTTAGGAAGCTTGCGTCCCCAACAATGCCTTTGTTGTACCTCAACTCTGACTCCTAACTCCTGCATCATACAACGTGTCTCTGGGACAAACACTGCAAGACCACAAGGATGGCTCAAGCAGAAACGCCAGTCTTATGATAAACAATTCATATTTGATTGAAGCAAATGTATGAAACAAAGTATTTAAATGAAAGTGAACATTCCAAGGAAGCTTTAATTACTAACCCCTACTTTCTCTTATAAATAATGGATATGCTTTGTTGTTCTTGACATTCAGCATCAAGAGTCAGGGCCCTTTTCTTAAATTCCTTGTTGATTTTTTTTTTTTTTTTTTTGCTAGGTAGACATAAACATACAGAAAGAGACTGAGACAGAGACGGAGAAAGATCTTTCCACATGCCTGCAACAGCTTAGACTTGGCCAGGTTGAAACCAGGACACTGCAAATCAACCCAGCTCTTCCGTTGAGCCATTGCTGCTGGTTTCAAGAGTTCTTATTAAAAGGAATCTGGTATTGACAGCAAAGTTGATATGCCAGTCCAGGCTGTTACAATAAGGAATGCAGGCATCCAGGCAGGATCTTGACTCCCGTTCCAGGTGCTTGCCCCTCAAATCGTTTATTATACAGCCTCCCATTAATCAGTTAAATTTATCTTTACATGTACAGGAATGTTAGAACATACTGATGATCAATTAATTGTGCTCATTTAAAATAATCTCTATTGTTAATTTACTGAAAACTTCCTTTTTGTTTGAAGATTTATTTATTCTTAGTTGAAAGTAAGATTTCACACAGAGAAAAGGAGACAGAGAGAAGGTGTTTCATCCACAGTGTTAATCCGCAAATGGCTACAACAGCCAAAGCTGAGCTGATTCAAAGCCAGGAACCACAAACTTCTGCAGGCCTCCCACACAGGTGCAGGCTTTGGACCATCCTCCATTTCTTTCCCAGACCATACATAAGCAGCTAAACTGGAAAGCAGCAGCTAAGACACAAGTTGATACTCAAATGAGATTCCATTGCCACAGGAGGAAGATTAGCCAATCTGGTCCCAAAACTTACTACATTTTAAACATCATATTTTTTTTCTCACTTAAGATGTTTTCAAGCCTAATCAGCTGCCTATGGTCATTAAGGAGTCATAGAGGCATATGAGTCCGAGTCCTGCGATGTTAGTACCTGGATGAGGCTGCTGGGAGGGGAAGGAGGAACAGAGATGGCTACAACTCTGTACATGTGAGAGCTTCATATGTGACAAAAGATGTTATAGACATGCGCATTAGAGGAGGAAGTATGGACTACTGACAATAACTCTGGGACAACAGAGTTGGAAAGGATGGAAAGGCAGATCTGGTCATATAGCTAAGTCATTCTCAGATACAATCAGTGATCTGTGCGGAAGCGTGAAAACCAGGGCTTTTAAGAAATGGGCTACTGCGCTACTATTGTGGTGTAGTTCAATAATCTGCTGCCTGTGATGTCAGCCTACCATATTGGAGCTCCAAGTCCCAATTGCTCCACTCCTGATCCACTTCTAGCTGCTAATGCATCTGGGTAGCAAACAGAACACAATGTACCTGCTTGGGCACCTGCCACTCCTAGGGAAATCTTGGCTTCATCAGTCATTGGGAATAAAAGCCCTTTCTCTTTCCATCTTTCTTTCCCTTTCTGTGACTTTGTCTTTCAAATAAATAAACTGAATCTCTAAAAAAGAATTCAAAATTTTGTCAAAATTAAGAAGGTTTAAAAAGAAAAACAAAGTGTTTTGGTCCCAATTTTTCTATTTATTTTCTTTGAAAGGCAAGACTTAGATAAGAAAGCCTCCATGTGCTGGTTCACTCACAAGATGGTCACATGGTCAGTTCTGAGTTAGGTTGGAGGATGAGTCAGGGCTTCAGCCAAGTCTTACATGCAGGTGCAGGACGCCAGGTGCTTCGAGCATTCCCTGCTGCTCTCCCAAGCACGTGAGCAGAGCACTGGAACAAAAAGTGAAGATGTTGGAACTCAAATCTGTGGCTGCATGGGCTCTGAGCTTCACCGTCGGTGCCACCACACCTGCCGGGAGCATCCCACAATCCTCCCATGACACCATGTGGAGGGAAGGGCTGATCCTTTCCTTGATTTTGGGTTTCCAGATCTCTAACAATGGCCCAGTGGAGGAAACTGCATTTTGACAAAAATTTGTAGGAATAGAATTTATTTGCTTTTGATGGTAGTATAAAATGCCATGGCCACTTGGAAGAATTCCTTGAAGTTGAACAAGTAATTCTTCTTTATATATTTGCTTTAGAGACATTCTCAGGTGGGGTCACAAAAGGAATCGATGTGGCATTTTATCTAAAATAGTTATAAATGCACGAGAAGTTGCTAAGATTACACAGAGAAACTCCTTGTATCCTTCATCCAACTTCCCCAAATGACTACATTTATAAGGTGCAGGGCAACATCAGAACTAGGAAATTGACATCTATATCATATGTGTTTAGTTCTATGTCATTTAATAACCTGTGTAAGTCTGTGTGACCAGTGCCCCAATTAATGCACAGAGCTACTCCACTGCCACGAAGATCTGTTATTCCTCATAACCACACCACCGCTTTCATCCTACCCATCGTCTAACTCCCAACAAACTAAAATCTTTTCCATCTTTTCTTTGCCAGATCTTATACAAATGAAGAAATGTGACCTTTATGTAAATGAAGTAATACATAGATTTTTTTTTCTTTCAGTACAGTGGCCTTAACATCTATCAGGTTGTTCTACATATCAAAAATTCATTCCTGTTTATTGCTGAGTAGTATTCTGTGTTGTGGATGTGCTATTGCGTTTTGTTGAACCAACTAACTGTAAGACATTCTGGTCACCTCCAGCTTTTTTCTTTTCTTTTTTTTTAACATTTATTTGTTTTTATTGGAAAGATTCACAGAGAGAATAAGATACTGAGAGAAAGATTTTCTGTCTACTGGTTCATTCCCCAAGTAGCCAAAATGACTAAAGCTGAGTCAGATCCAAAGCCAGGAGCCAGGAGTTTCTTCCTGATCTCCCCCACGGGTGCAGGCTCCCAAAGCTATGAGTTTTCTTCTACTGCCTTTCCCAGGCCACAAGATGGGAAGTGGAGCAGCCGGAACACAAACTGGCACCAATAAGAGATCCTGGCACTTGCAATGAATGGAGCCATTTATTTATTTTGGTGTAAGCAACATGAAAATGATTCCATTTGCTTAAAGAGAAGAGCATTCTTTGCCCTAAATCTCATGACGTAGGCTAAATGCAAATGGTGGTCTAGTTTTTACCCTCTAACTGACATAGCAGCTAAACTCTTTCATCAGTGCCTGAAATTTATACATTCCTTTTCCTTTTTTAAAAAGATTAAGTTTTTTTTAAAGGCAGCATTACACAGAGAGAGAAACAGAGAGAGAGAGACGGAGAAAGAGAGAGATAGAGAGAAGAGTCTTTTCACTCCCCAAACAACCAAAACTGACAGAGCTGGGATGGATTCCAAAGTCAGGAACTTCTTCAGAGCCTCCCACACGGGTGCAAGGCCCAAGGAGTTCGGTCATCCTTCACTTCCTGGGTGACTTCCTGCTTTCTTAGGTGAGTTTTCAGGACACTGTTTGAGAAGTGGAGCAGGGACTCAAATTGCTGCTTCTATGGCACCATAGTGCTATAAAAGGCAATTTAACACACTATGCCACCACTCAGGCCCCTGAGTATTCTTTTTCAAACACTGGAACAGTAGCCATAGCTCAAGGAATATGAGACAAGTGGAAGAAATTAAACATTAGCAATTAAACTGTCTAGAAATAGTTCACTTTCACTGTCATTTTACATATAAAGTCACACATTAATCAACTAGCCTTGTGCCTGGAGCATTGTATGCATTCAATAAATATTTGTTTCTCCTTACATATTTTAAAATTAACTCAAAACAGGAATAATTCCCTCCCCAGTATGCAGTACGTATGCAGATATGTTATCATCATTAATCTCCATTCTAGTTTAAAAACTTTGAGTTAAATGATAGAGAAAATTGATAGCTTTTACTTTTAAACGGAATATGCTATTTATTTTTTTTAAGATTTATTTATTTTTATTGGAAAGGCAGATATACAGAGAGGAGGATCTTCTGTCCAATGGTTAACTCCCCAAGTGGCAGCAACGGCTGGAGCTGAGCCAATCCGATGCCAGGAGCCAGGAGCCAGGAGCCAGGAGCTCCCAGCGTGTGATCCCAGCGCATGAAAGGCAAGAACTTTAACTGCTATGCTATCACACCACACCCTGAACATTCTATTTAAATTACAACTTCAAGATTTGTCTGTCAGCCCCAGCGTGGTAGCCTAGCAGCTTAAGTCTTCATCTTTTACACACCAGATTCCCATGTAAGTGTCAGTTCTAATCCTGGCAGCCCCACTTCCCATCCAGCTCCCTGCTTGTGGCCTGGGAAAGCAGTCCAGGACGGCCCAAAGCCTTGGGACCCTGCACCTGCGTGGGAGACCCAGAAGAGGGTCCGGGCTCCTGGTTTTGGATAAGCTCAGCTCCAGCCATTGTGTCTGCTTTGGGGAATTAATTATTGGATGGAGGATCTTTCTCTCTATCTCTCCTCTTCTCTGTATATCTGAGCTTCTAATAAAAATAAAATAAATCTTTTCAAAAAATATTTGTCTATGTATCTGGTTTCAGAATATATGATGCAACTTCTTGCCACAAAATTTCTTCTCTTATTTTGTTTTCAAGGTTTACCTTGAAGCCAGTGCTATGGCACTCTATGTTAAACCACTCCCTATGAGGACAGCAACCCTTATGCGCCCCAGTTCAAGCTCAGATTTGTCCACTTAAAATCCAACGCACTACTCATGTGTCTGGAAAGACAGCAGAGGTTGGTTCAAGTGCTTGAGCACCTGCACCCACATGTCAGACCTGGATGGAGTTTCAGACTGACGTCACAGCCATGTGGGGAACTAACCATAGATGGAAGACTTCTCTGTGTCTCCCTTTCTTTCATTGTGTTTCTTTGAGGGAGAGGGAGAGAGGGAAAGGTGTGAGGAGAGAGAATGAGAGAGATGAGATCTCCCATTCACAGTTCACTCCTCTGATGCACATGACAATGCGCTGAAACAAGGCTCTACAAGGAACCAGGAACTCCATCCTGGTCTCCCACACGGGTGGCAGCAATTCCTTCACTTACGCCATCACTGCTGTCTCCCAGCATTGGTTGGAAGCCGGAAGTAGGAATCTACTCCAGGAACTCTGGTACAAGATACAGGAATTATTGCTAGCCTGAACATCCACTCTTAATTTTATAACTAAATCTAGTATTGACACAATAGAGGGAATGGTATTGCTTGAATTGTACTTTGATCTCTGTGTAATCATCTGATGTGGATTATCACAGTGCACATGGCTAAAAAAATCCAAGTTCTCATCAGGGCTAAAATGAGGCAAACAAGTCAAGTTGAAGAATGTCCGTGTATCTTTAAACTTGTTAATGCTCCTCTCTAACATCCTGGATTTTGCTTTTCTGTTTTTAGCTTAGCAGGGTTTCTGTACTAATGTCTTTGCTACATTTCCATGACCAGTGGCTGAGCCTGTAGCTCATGGCTGTGCTCAGCGTCTCATTGCGTGTTCCATCCCAGCCAGTGAATACCAGCAGGCACATGACCAGTGGCTGAGCCTGTAGCTCATGGCTGTGCTGAGCGTCTCATTGCGTGTTCCATCCCAGCCAGTGAATACCAGCAGGCAGTATCCTGGAAATTCAGATGGCTCCTTTTCATTTCCCCTCTTCATTCTGTGTTACAACTCTTTGTTTTGGCATGGGGGACTTCTGCCTCTTTGGGGTTTTAATAGCAAATACTGTGTTTATGGTTGTCATTCCTTATTTTAATAATATCCTACCATAAATCATCAGGATTGATATCAAACAATGCGGTTTTTGGTCCTACTACAGGGAACCTTCAGGCTAATTAGGATAACTTTGGGGAAACTTGCAGGGGAAAATAGTAATTTTAGTTTATCTAAGGTCTGTCTAACTGTAATCAAATTTGAGTTTTTACTTCATGACAAATCATGAAACAGTCTAAACTGAGTGTTTCATTAGCATTCCAGCCTATTGACTTTATTAATCACTTTGGTAGTTAGGATTCAAATGCTTTGTGAAATTCTTTCCCTTATTCCTGGGGAGACCAGCAAGAGTGCCAGGCAGGACTGGACCTCAGAATTCCTTCTTTATAGGCATTCCAGGCAGTAGCTCTACCCAAGATCTTCCCACATGGCTTGCTTAGCTTTTATTTTCATTTTGTATTAAACAAAAAGTCATTTGAGGGCTATTTAATGCTCTAGTTTGTGTTTTTCAATACCAGATAGAAGTTAAACAGCTGAACCATTTGGGGGGGGGTAAAGATTGGGAAATCCACGCTGCTAAAACACTTTAAAGTTCCAAAATGGTTTTGTTTTTTTAAACCCATTTTCCATGTTCCAGCAGCTGTGGATTTTCCCAGGGCTCCCCCTGTGGCTCAAAGGGGAGCTGCTTAATGCTTAACAGATGAGCCAATTGAGTTTTTAAATGCAAAATTAAACTTAAAGTGCACGAAGAACACAGGGGACTCCACAGCCAAGAATAGACCGGAGGAGACAGTGAGCCTCCAGCACTGGGCTGTGGGAGACACAGACACTCCTGCAACCAGCAATGACTGCGAGCATGGGCTAGGCACGTTTATCTTTTAATCATCCTTCTAGAAAGCTACCATTGCACTCTGCATTACATTTTTTTTCCTTAACTATTGACCACGGATTCTCTGACATGTCTATTTTTCTTTAAGAAAGCATGTTGTGAACAGAGCTGGATGAGATCTGTAGACACAGGGACTTGTGTTCTCTGATCTCCATCAGGTTTGCTTTCTCAGGGATGGTGGGAGAAATGGGTATGTTCGGCAGTTTTTTTGTTCCCTCCTTTAGGTGCCTTATGTCTGCCTTGCTTCCTGTGAGCCATACAGCCTTCCTGACTGCACATGCTCAAGGAGTTGTGCTTTGAACAAGAGGGGCCAGGACCACTATGAGCTTCGGATAAGCCACGCTTTGCCCATCACCAGACAACTTCATCATTTCTCTGAATAGTGGAAACGTGACACTATTAGAATTTTGTGCTTAAAATAAGATTTGTAAGTAAAGTCTCTGCCAATTTTATTAACTCTTCTCAAAACAAATCCTCCTGACACTTTTTTAAACAGATAAGTCCATCTTTTTGTGGAACTGCTTTTATTGAAGTAATTTCCAAAATCATCCAATCTAACATTTCATAATGGTAATTTATTTTACTGAAGATGATAAAATCAATTGCTAGGTTCCAATTTGTGGAAATACAGGGCTGAAGTTGAGAATTTCAATATGTTTGACATAGCATGATAAAGGACAGTCTATAAAAGCGACACAGCCCAGCAAAGCTCATCAGTCTCACATAGTCTCTCCATCTTCTGGGCAACTTCTAGGAAGTCCAAATTTCTCAGCATTTATCCAAGAAACACTGCCTGCTGCTTACTGCCTTGGAACTGTATTTGAGCAACTCTTAGGATACTATTTTAAAAAGATGGAAAAGTGACAATTCCACTCTACAGTTTCTGCTAGGTTTTACATTTATGAAATGTAGGGTTTTTAAGCTTGAAAACAACTCAAGACTTTTTAGTATTTCACTTTTGTACAGATGGATAGCACCAAAAAGTGTTACTAAGAGACCTGCAGGCACTTCCCATTAGCAGACTAAAAACAGCATGGTAGAAAACCTCAAGCTAACATCCCACATGTCATTAAGTCCAGCAAATAAAATTACAAGGCTAAATAAGGTTAAATACTGCAGGTGAGTGTGTGTGTGTGTGTGTGTGTGTGTGTACGGACATACAGCTTTTTGAAATTGCATATTCAACTACAAATTATGTTTTTAGGGACAATTTTAATTTTTTTCAAATTCTCCATGTAGAAAGTTCAATTTTAGAATTTGGGACTTATCATGCCTTACTCCCGCTCCTATCCTTCCCAAAATCTAACAAGAAAGCAACTCCCCTAAAATAAATCAATATATTCACGAAGACACCAAAGAAGCATCACTTGATTTGGCTTAATTGGTAACTTCTTATTTGTTAAATGGAACAGTTATTTTCCCTTCATCATTTACATGTAAAATGTTGGTTGTGAAAAGGCAAATTTCTAAAAATTAGGCTGTTGGTGAATCTTTCTAGTCTGCATTTATAAGTATGTCTTCAGAGAGATGTACCGCTTAGGTAGCTGAATCCACTTGAGTCACTGACTGGAGCCAGCATCGTCAGCTTGCCAGAAGGAAAGATACTGATGAGGTTGAGCGGCTGCAAAAGCAATCATATGATTAATTGCTTTACTGTGAACCTGGCCATTGTGATTAAAGCCCAGGACTTCCTTGTAGGTGAACAGAGCTTCTATGCTTCAAGGCACCCCTTGGCATATCTAGTACTCTCCAGGCCTTTAGAAAATGTGCTGAGAGATGAGCTTATTTCCCGGAGGATTTTCTGCCTTTGAGGGTCATTCAATCATTAGATCAGATTCAAAAAACTGGGTTCATTTGAATATGTAATCATTGGATCATATATTCATCTATGACCAACTTCGCTGAAACAGTGATCCTCAGAGTGCTGATTTCAATAAACAGGAAGACACTAAAGATGTGACCTGTTATGTGTTTGACTCCAGCACAAATCTGTGCTCACTCCCAAAGGATTTGATACCTGTCACCTACTAACGTGTATGTACTGTTGCTGGTATAGCTTATGGGCACAAAATACAAATGCAATCTACTCTTTTTTTTCACTTGATCTTGGTCAAAGGGCCAAAAAGCGATCTACTCTCTTTTTAAATATAATGTTATGCCTTATCATTTTATTCCTTCACATTTAATAATTTCTCATAGAATTTACATCAACAACAGTTATATGTATAGGTAAACATGCATATACACATGCATTTATGTATATATTAGTATAGATTAACTCTGATATATGCAACATTTCAAAACTTTTGTTTAGTCTTTTCTCTTGCTTTGTAAAGTTACATAAAATTTAAATCTTTTTTTTATTTCCTCACCAGTGAAATATTGCTTCAGATTTCACCGACCTTTACAAAGAAATTTTATATCTTAATCAAGTGGAGAATTATCCTTATTTTATAAATTACTCAATGTGCTATGATGTTTTCACAAGTGGACATGCATTGTTGCACTGATTGAAACCTAACACATTTGACCAGACTTTAATATAATCATGGGAGTTACACAACAATAATTAATTATAAGTTCAAATTACTTGTACCTCATTTGTTTTAAAATCTATCTGGTAACCTTCTATTAAATTCAGGACAATAATATTACTCTGTCTGTTACAGGAACAATGAATTTTATTCATTAAAATATATTTATTGCAGCTCTATAACCTCATGAAACTGACCCCTGGGTATATAAGGCGTGTTAGATACCATACTTCGTTGGTAATAGATAGAGTTAATAAGATTTACCATTTTAAGAAATACTAACCAAAAAATGATCATGTTATGGCGTATTCCTCTTCATGTCGCATTGTTTGCCAAACAGTTGCCTTCATTTTCAGAGTGAATCTGCGAATGCTAATAGCAGATGTGTCACGTGCAGATGCTGGGGGCACGCAAGCCATCTTTTGGCACACACATTCTTTGCAGGGAATAGCACTACACAAAGCATACTGCATCAATCGCTTGATTTCAAAAACGCAATCTTCCCTTTCTCTTTTAGACCTATTTCACTTAATATCTCTTATTTTCTAAAAAAATTTGCTCATGAAAAGCTTAAATGTTAAAGTCAAATGAGAAGCGATAGACTAAAGACGTAACCTGTATTCCCCAATGCAAAAATCAAATATGCAAATATGAAAATGAGGGAACTCTGCTCCTGCTGCCTATTACAACTGATTAAATTGTCACTGCTGGAGATTACATGGAGTTTTATTCCCTTTACAGCCATATTCAATTGGACAGACAGAAAAATTTATTGCCACAGACGAGACCCACCACCTGGGTACACTGTGCTTCCAGTTGCCTGCAGAGGTCTTGTCCAAAACTTTGCAGCTATCCCTTTTAAAAAAAGAAAAGTGTTAGATGTCATGATTCCTGACAAACTGAATGGGGTCTACCGTCCTTTCCAGCCCTGAGGTTCCAGCAAAATAAAACGTCTCCTCCCCCTTTTAGATAATAGTCTATAGTTCACATATCACGTAACAAAACCTACATCAGCTCATCCTTTCTTTTTTTAATCCTAATAACGTTTCATTCCCTTTGCATGAGACGTTGCTTTAAAAATTGCTGATTTGACTAACTGTATTTCTCTAGCTGTACACATCATCCATCATCTATGTTTCTCAGCTCTTTCTTACAGTGTTGCACTTTATTTCCTAGCTGATTGGTTGGTTCATTTATTTTCTGCTTATCAGTTTTCACACAGAATCTCCCTCCCTCCACATACACAAACATCCACTGGTCCCTGCCAAGTGAATATATTTGATTTTTCTTAAAATTGGAGATAGAAATGGAAGGATTACCTTTGCCTGTGACATGCCTTGCCGCAGTTCTGAAAGGGTTTTCGCTGTCTGCCTGGCTGAAGTAGAAGTTAGGGCTCAGTGATGATGTCGCCTTGTGTGTCACTGCGCGCTGCCAGCTCAGCAGAGGGCTGCCTCCCTCTGCAGAGCGCGAGGGGCCCCGATGTTAAGGAGGCAGAGAACTAGTTTGTTAATGAGATCTTTTCTCTATTACAAAGAAATGCTCCCACAAGCACAGGGATGTTGAACAATTAAAAAAGGACAACGGGGTTATGTGTTTGAGTTGCAGTTATTTGTAAAAAAAAAAAAAAAAAAGAAAAGAAAAATAAATAATAATGATAATGGTAACAACAAAAGCAGTGATGCTTCATGCAATTACAAATCTGGGAGAAGTCTAATTGCCCCACAAGCTCTGATAGATATGCACATGTTACTTTGCTATAGCAGGGAAGGAATTGCTCCCCGAAGGACTTTTAGGTGGTTTAATGTGTGGCTGGAAATACTTTCATTGTGGCTGCCTTGAAAATGACACTTCAGGATGTTTTTCCTTGAAAAGCTCACTACTGTATCTGTTGATGTAACTACAGTTTGAAAAACGCTTCATCTCTTGGTTCGGTGGTTGAGTAAACAATGAAATTCCTGTTTTCTAGCATCCAGATGGGTAAATAATATAATGCAATCAAGCACTGCCTCCATGCCAAAACCCTACGTTTTCTAGCATTTGGGAACACAGACACATACATCATGCTTAAATATGACATTATGTTTCAACTTTAATATTTTCAAAATCACCCTTTTCTAATCCTATGTAAGCTCCTTTCTACAGTCGGGTATATGTGGCCGTTAGAATTAAAAGCAGAGTCATGTGTGTTCTGTCGGTTTGAACAAATGCATGCTTCAATCCTTTAGTGTCTGTCTGTGTTTGCTTTTCTGTTTTTGTCTTTTTCACGTTTATTTTCCTTTTGTCTTCTCAAGACTTCCCAGGGTTTTTGTTTTATCATATTGTTCTCTTTGGATTGTTCAAATGCTCTCTCGGACAAAAGTTTTCCGTTTAATCTAATTTTTAGCCTTTATTGAATTTCTCCCGTAGCTTTGTAACACTGTGTTTTTGTTCTCTCACTTCCTTGCTGGAACAGCACATTGTGAATAAGTCAAAATAGTATTAAAAGGACAACCCTTTCAGTTGAGGATTCTCTGCCTTTTTTTCATATTTTTACTTTCTTTGTATTGACTTCCCAAGATCTGGCTATTTTTTCATTATTCGTTCATTTATTATATTTCCTTTTCCGTTACTAGCTGTCTTCTTTCTCATTCTTCCGTGGGTGTTTTGATATCCTAGGCACCCAGTCATCACTAAAATGACCACCATTTATTCAACTCCTAGAATAATCTATGTGTTCTATGTTTCATGCCTAGTTCCTTGAACTCTTCCTCAAACTCTGAAGAGTCAACAGTTCTCATTTCACACAGGGAGAGACAAGGACCTACCTGACAGCAAAGACCTGTTCCCAGAGTTATTCAGCGCCAAAAATTACTCACTCCTTTTCCAGGTAAACTCCCCCAAGGTTAAGATCAACATTTGTATATTTTGGGATTTTGTAACATATAAGGAAAAAAAGAAGCTGACTCATTTTAAACTTCAGAGATAGATATTTAGACCATTGTTTGTATGCACCTGTGTCTAATATTAGCAAATAGAAATTTCTCCTTATTGCTTCTTTCTAATAGCATTTATCAACTTCAGTTATTTGTACTTTAAAAACCTCCAAACTCAATACCATGAACAAAATTTTTGACGAAAAGTAAATCCAATTATACATATATGTAAATCTACTGTATTTATGCCAATCGACTATGATTGGAAACATCAATAAACTGTAACAGCAAGTCCCTATTAATGCAATAATCAAGAAATGGCAATTTGAGAACCATTAAGAGGTGGTGTTGTCCACGAACTCCATGGCATCACATCAGTTTTTCCAGTGATGATGTCAAATATGTTTTTCCAGTTGTCAAAGGAGTAAGTCAGATATCTAATCCTGGTCGGCTTGAGGCTGCTTTTCCTCCTCTTTCCCTCCTCATATTATATTTTCCTTTTGGGAACATAAAATTACTGGTCCCTTAATGTTTTTCATTCTCTTATCTCTTGCAATGACAATGACGCAGAGGTGTCATTCTATAAACAGATCACTTTGCAAGCTCCCTCAACTTGCATTTGTTCATTGCCACCTTCAACTTATTCTTGCAATGATATTATATCTGTCAATCAGTCATCTATTTACCCAGCTAAACATGCATGCATACATACACAATCTACCTTCATGAAGCAGATACTTGCTTCCAACATGTTGTCAGAATTCTTCCAAATGCTTGCAGTTACTGCCATGGGAAAGTTCTATTTTTAGATTTTAGACAATAGCTTTACAATATTTTCTTTGATGCATTGTAGTCCTGAGAGCTGCTCATTATTAAGCTGCAATTAACGTTTTTACCCAGATGTCTTCTAAGAGAAAGAGACAAGTTAGTACCTAGCCAGCCTGAAAGAATTGAGGGCTGGGGGCGGGGGGATTTGACCACCAACCTGGAATAGTGGTAAAGCAGAGCTGAGGTGGACAGACTGATGGGAAGAGACTTGACTTCAAATTTCGGCTTTATACTTTGTTGCTTTTTTGACTTGAGCAGGTTACCTTATTCCTCTAAAACTGTTTCTTTGTCTGCAAGTTGGAAATAATACCCACCTCAGAAATCTATTGGGAAAATTTAATCCGGTAATAAATAAAAAGCATCTAAGAAAGAATTTGACAGCCAGTCAGTTCAGTATGAGACAGCTGTCACTGTCATCCTCCGTATCACTATTATCATCCCGGCGGTAACCATAAATTGACTTCTCCTTCCTTGCTTCTTCTGGTGTCATGTACAGGAGCAAAGCCGTGTATGCAATTTGGGGGCAGCAGTTCAGGTTTACGTACCAGCATCATTGTATTGTTATTGTTCTTGTCCGGTTACAACCTCACGATGTAAACTCCCATAACAACCTGAAGATTCAAAATCAAAGTGTGTACTAAGCACAGCATACCTGGAGCATCTGTTCAGGGAACAGATCTGTTCATGGGAACCTATGCCTATTGACACATCTTTACGAGTGCAAGCCATTTAAGACCTCTCTCTTTGTTAGACCAGCTTTTACTGGCATGTTATTTTCTCAGAAAAATCCAGGGTTAATCCTTACATCTAGCATGTAGAAAATGTGCAATGAATTATTGCGGTAAATAGCTGAACTAAAACCCATCTATCTGATCTGCTTCAGGAAAGACAGTTGTCATGTATCTCTCCATATACACATGTCTTATTTTTCAGTATGCACTTAATAGTTGTCTACAGTATGACAGTGACTGCCCTCAAAGGAAGCTGCACTAGGGCAGAGGTCTTGTATTTCATACATGTGTATATGTGTGTGTGTGTATACATATATACACACATATATACAGAACATATACAGAACTTATCACAATGTCTAGCACACAATAGGCACCCAAGAACTGTTTACCATGTCAATCAACTGAATTCTATTTTGGAATTGATAGCCTTTCAGAATATATATATCTTTGGAGAGAAACAGAGGGTAACAAAGAAATACAGCCTGGAAAATTACATGATAAAAATCAAAGCCGCAAAAAAAGTACTTCTTCAAATCAACATTTCATTCTGGAATTAAAAAAAAAATGGAAGAAGTAGCATATTTTAAAATAGTGAGAGATGTAATCAATAATAAAAATGTACAACCATCTCAACGATATGAAGATTGCAATTATGATTATTGGGAGTAAGGATGGTCCAAATATATTATTCTCATGTTCACTGATAGAAGTAGTATACTGAATGAGAATCAGAACTTCATTGCATAGGGACTTTAGAAATTACACTATTGCCTTAATTTTACAAAAAGATAAAATGTTTCAGGGGTCAACTAAGTTCACCTATTCTCTGATGTAAAACAAAACAAATCATTGCATCACTATGTCATAAGACCAACTAATATAAATGTTAACATACATAATTCTATAGATAGCTGCATTTGAAATTCTTTGTAAACCATTTAAAAATAGCCAAAAGAACCAAATACACAAGAAAATATTCAACATGCAGTCTGTGTTGTCTTCTATGAAAAAAGTTTTAAAATAAGAGAAACCTCAGTGGCTAAGTATAATGTACTTCTATTCAATTAAGCCCCTAAATCCAGATTAAGGCTGGAGTTGGTTCCAATGAGCATGGTTCCTCCCCTTTCCCAGCCATTCATATTGAATTTTAAATTCATGTTAGCAACCTTCTATACAATCCAAAAAGAAAATGGGGGAAATAGAGATGGGGTGATGCTGAAAAAATATCTGAATGGAAGTTTGTAACTTAATCCTGGAAGATAAGGCTTTTGGAGGGTTTGTCTACATAAATTTCTCAGACTTGCTTGCAAATAACATTTTGGAAGGATTATTTAAAGTCACAACTGGAATATTTAGCCACTGACAAGAAACAATGTAACCAATAGTCAAAGAAAGTGATGATGAATTCTATAGTGAATTTGTTCTTTTAGAAGGGAAAGGTACATGTTTTGGGGACCATGTATTTATAATAGAGGAGAGAAATAAGGTGAATTATGTTAGTTTCACTGAAAGTCACTTTGGGACAGGCTATAATTAAGCACTCATTTTGCAGTATATTGTTTCCATGCTGCTTTTTAACTAAGTGGCATAAATATTTCTTGAGGAATGAATTTATCTGTTTGTTCTTCTGTTCCCATACGTGAAGGGAGACCCTAAGAAGAACAGGCTCAAGACTTTAACTTGAATGAGTGTAAGCGTGTGTAATTATTTCTTTCAGATTTATAAAAACATTCTTGCTGTTAACAAACATAAATGTAACATTTACTAGGAAATAAGAGACTGCAGACGGAAATAAACAAACCTAGGATGTAGTTCATCTAAGTAAACAGTGAGGTTGTAAACCTTCAAACTCAAATATCAAGAGCCCTGCAAATTAATGCTACACACAATAGACTCTTCGGAAGCTAACCTAATCCACCCCCCTGAATCTACATGAGGGCCATGCATAACAATGCAGGAGCTGGGTTTCCATTAAGAGTTTCCTCTGCAGGCTGTCAGCTGTTTGAAGAAATAACAATTTCCTAGGCATGAAAGCTTTTTCAGAAGGTTCCCACTGATGTGTAATAAAAGTGACTTTCCCTTTTTTTTTTTCCTGCTTCTTCCTCCGCCCCCCACTCTTCAGATGTAACTTTGTGGGGAGAAAACGGTGGACTAAGGCCACAGGCCCCCTACTAGTATACCTTGCTTGGATTATCAGTGCAGGTGTTAACATAATTGAAGGTGTGGCAGCAGATACAGCCCCCTAATAGCTTTTCCTATATGGAGATTACCTAGGTAGAGAAAGCCAGAGTACCTGAAGAATAGGAAAGTGAGTACCTTATTAACATATCACTATTCAGCGGCAGCTGCATATCTGGAAGAAGAGGAAGAAGGAAAAAAAAAACCTTTATAGAGCCTATTCATCTATGTTAATGGGCCCATTGCACAGTACATTGTGTGAGAAATTAAGTCTCTGGCTGTGAACTTCCTGTGCTGTGCAAGCTGCCTTGACTCTTTTCCATTGCTTCAGTGTTATTATCTCCTGGAAATAAAAACAATCATGTTCTCACGTTTGAGAAGCCAAAACATTCCGAGATAACAAACTGGCAGTGCAGGTTGAAAGTTTCTTTTGTCTTCCTTATTAAGTGAAAAAACATGTTTTGAAATTAAAGCAATCCCCACATTGACATCAAAGCAGATTAACTGGGCTGTTCCTGCCAGTGACAAAGTTGCTTTCTTTTTCCTCTCTCTTGTCAAATACTCAATTAAAATAGCTTTCCTAGTTATTGTTGCCTTTTCACTCTTAATTTTGGAACACAAACTATGTTAATGTATTCAAATTAGAGATTTTTTTTAATGGGCCATTGGCAACAGAACTGCTATCCTCCTGGAAGATAAGTATAATTGACATTTTCTAAAAAAATATATATATATTTGTTATCAGCATCTAATTTCAATTCAGGAAAAACCTGGCTGGCATTTAAAAAAAATGAGAATGGAAAGTACAATCAAGATTACCATTTTGTGTTCATGTTACATCATCATCATCATTCACACCATCACTAACCTCCTCATTGAAAAAAAGGGCTGATGATCAATACTAATTGATAACAGCTCAATTAACAGAGAATTTTACAGAATCACTGGAAGAAATCTAGTTTCCCACAGACCTGAAGCATTTTCAAGTTAACTCAATATGTTTTACTCTTTAATAGGTTTAATGAGTATGGGAGAC
Source organism: Ochotona princeps (assembly GCF_030435755.1). Taxonomy (NCBI): domain Eukaryota; kingdom Metazoa; phylum Chordata; class Mammalia; order Lagomorpha; family Ochotonidae; genus Ochotona; species Ochotona princeps. The sequence continues at coordinate 8,147,403 of NC_080834.1, read as the reverse complement.
AATTAAAAAAAAATCCTAATTCAATCTGTTGCCTTGTTTTACTAATATGCTTTCTGACCAATTGGTTGTTTACAGAAAGCAATGAATATGTATAATATCATAAGCCTTTACTTTAGAAATGCGACAAGCAAACCCATGGAGAAACATGAGGTTGAATATATCCAAGAACAGACAGGTATCATAAAGTTCGTTAAGGACCTTCTGGGAGAATTACAGACTTTAAGTGAGTCACTGGGTTTCATTTGTTCTCTGGTAAGGAAAAAGTAAAAAAGATCCTATTGTGAGTGACATCATGACGAGGATATTCATTTTAGAAGTAAAGTTAGCATTTGCTACTTGAAATAACATTCATCATCAAGTTTTGTGCAAGGTAGATGCTTAAATCTTCCAAGTTATTGACAAATGCTACTTCTTATGTATTTATTTATTTAAAATCTTGGAAAAAATGAATCAGTTTGCTTTGGGGTCAAATGTTGTAGTAACTGTTGGATAACAATAAATTGGCCACTTCTATAGATCTAACTTTCTACTGGCTTTTTTAAAAGGTGCCCATATGTTAGGAATAGTAATTGAGTGTTCTTTGCTCTTTAATTTATATCTCACACTAATTTGCTTAGGTTACTAAATGGCACTTTCTGGTTATATTTTTATCCATCAGATTTTATTTTACCTCTTAATTACATGGTGTTCCTTCTAAATCCTTTTTGTTGTTCCAGGCTTAATGTCCCCTAGTTTTCTCGGCTAACAATTTATGGTCCTAAGAGATTGCTGGTGATACAAAAATATGAAGAAGTGTACACTTTTGATTTTTATGGTAAGGGAGCAGCTGATATTTCAGAATTCATGGAGACTAGTAATTTAAAGAGTTAAAAAAAAAAACTGAATTGTTTTTGAAAATAATTCAGATTAATGGGCCATTCCCAGTCCTGTTAACGCATAACAACCCTTGGCTGCAGGTAATCAGGGTGACATTGGAGCCAGCATAAAAGTGACATGAGAACTTGTCTTCATTGGCATCAGAAATGCCAGCCATATCACCTCCAACTCCATGGCCCCATGTCTATTAACCTTATTGATCCGGAGTCCTGCTGAGGCCTCCCCAGAAAACCACTCCCTGCTTGAAGGCTCAAGTGGATCAATCCTAAACCATGAACCAGAACTCAATAAAACAACACAGTAAGCACCTTAAACCATTAAGTACTCCTTAGAGTAAATCAAATTAAGGACCTTGCCATAATGAAGTTCTGTAAGATTTGGAGCTGTCAATTGATTCCAAGTCCTCAAAAGTAAACTATGGCCTCGATGGGACATGAGGCTGTTACAAGAGACACCTTTTATCTGTTGTGAAGTAAATACTGACTATAATAAGGAGTAGCAGGTTTGTGTTTTTAGATGTTGTTTTACGCAATGAAGTGATTGCAAGTCACTTTAAAATGTTATCATTATTGTCACAATAGAAATGAACTGTATGTGGATTTAATACAGAATGCATCTCAGCGGGAAGAAGCTCGCTTTTCCCAACAGCCACTAAAATAAATTCATTTTACTTATTAGCTGTGTTCTTTAATATGCTCCCACATTTTCTAATACTTTCAGAATACTTACCACCCTTTTGAAACTCATAGCCAATAAAGAAAAGAACCTGAAAAGTTCAGAGCTCCATATTTCTCTAAAAAGGAGGAAATGATGGACACATATAGCAGGACTGCTACAAAGTCATTTATATTTAAATACACCTGAATTTCTTAGGAATTCAACTCCCACTTTTCCAAATTTCACGTTCTTTGAGTTTTGTCTATGGACTGGGTCCTGATTTAGAGTCCCAGAACTATCTCATCCCTTGAAAACAGGACAATGGCTTCATTATTAGCAAAAATCTTAAGAATTTATCATTGCTCATGTTTGAATCCTCAGTGACAAATTCACAATTAAATCATGTATATGACTACATAGTACTCAACATATTTTATATCACGTGTATATAAATGCATGTATACTTACTTTTGAGTGTTTCTAATTTTTCCTGATTATGTTTTAAGCTTTGTACATGTGTTAAAATTATTCATCAAATGTAGTGAATATGTAAGCTTAAAATTTTAAAATGAAACAATATTTTCAGATGAAGATGCAGATGAAGCCAGACTAAGACTGTCACTGGTTGATCTTTTGGTTTTCTAAAATATTTTGTACATAATATGTTAGAAAATGTAACATTGGAGCTTTTCCCCTCAATGTAAAATCAATACTGTATTGTCTTATTCACTGGGAAATAACCCAATCAGTTATGCCAACATTAATACCATACAACTAGAAAGATGAAAATCCATGTATGCTTTCAAAAATAGTATTTCTTTTTGGCCAATAATGCATAATAGCCATGTAGAAAACTCACATAGAACATATCATTTAATATCTGTCTAGTACCTCTGGGCAAGAAAATTGTAAAGGAAAAAAAATCAAAATTACTGTTTTCTTTATTGGCAGCTCTCTAAGGAATACACTGGAATGAGTTCTCTCTGCCCAACTAATTGATAATTATTTAATTAGCAATTTATAATGACAATGGGATTTTACCCCCCACTACTCCATCTCTTCCTTAAGACAGTGGAAGACAACCTTACGCATTTTCACATGAGCTGCTAAGAGTTCACACTGGCCAAAGCGTGCCCTCCCTGAGATTTGGAAAGTCAAACTCTGAGAGAGTAGAGTATGCCACCACTTCCTTCAAATCACAGCATTTCCTGTTCCCATTCCAGGGGGATGACTGGCATGCTAACAATGTGTGTGGGTGCAGAGCCTTGTCGCTGTGGACGGTTCTAACAGCAGCTTCATTAGTTCTTTTTACAACAAAAGATAGGGGTTTTTCCCCCTGCCTTTTTCTTTCTTTCCGTTAGTTGGCATGTGGGTTGGATTTTTCTGGGACCCCCTGCTTGACTTTTTTTATTCCAGAAGTTCTTTAGAATGCTGCAGCTATTGGAACACTAGGAATGGTAACTGATAGACTGTTTGCAGAGGAACTCATGAAAGTTCTCTTTGTTCTCTCTCCTTTAGCCAGGTTTGCCAGCCCCTCCCTCTTACCAACCAAAAAGGAAAAGGAAATCCACTTTTAATTATACATTGATGGAAATCACTGTGTAAGAAAGGTTCATTCACTGTAGAATGCCCGTTTTATACTTTATTACAAACAATAAGAGGTGCTTGTATCAGAAGAGCGATTCTCTGCCTTGAGCAAAGGCTAAGTTAAAATGTATCTTTCTCCATAACATCACTCTCCAGTCTAATTTCCCAAGGAAAAACACTTTGTTAAACAATAAAACTGAGTAGCAGATAAAAGCTTATACATATATTGCATATATGTCAGCGTGTAATCTGGTAATCATACGTATGGGGGGTGCGCATAGATCAAAGCAGTAAGATTAGTGCTGTAGACAAATTTGTAAAAATTCTTTATTTTCCCCTTTTTCAGATTGCTATAGGAATGCTAGATTTTCTTTTCTCAATTATTATTATTATGTTTTATTTGAGACCTTGAATAGGTCATTAGAGAGAGCTCCCATGCACTGGCTTACTACTCAAATGCCCACAGTGGCTAGAGTTGGTCATGCCCAGGCTTCTAAAAACATTGTTTCAAAAGCTACCCATCTGATGAAAGGTTTTTAATAATTTATTCATATAATTTCATTGTAAAAATGGTGGGAATAAAAAAAAAAGAGAGATGGAACTGTGAGATCTAGTGAGGAAAGAGTGAAAAAGGGGAGGTAGAAGTAAAACATACAGGGTATATACAATCTTGAAATAGTTATAACTTCAATTGCTGTCCTTTTCTTTTTATATTTCTAAGGTGAATACTCATTTTCTTGAGATTAGAGTTTTCCCACTTTGCATGATTTATTTTGTAAGAAAAAATAATTGGGAATGACCTAATGAGGCAAAGGCCTTCACTCCTGACAGCCAGCTTTGACTATGCTAGAACACCAGTTAACTGTTACTGAAAGCGGTCATTTGCCCAGCTTGGGAGATAAGTAAACACTGCTTCAAGCCTAATATGAACATTTGATCTCCAATTCCTAGCCTTTGGTGTAGTGAAAGGGTGTGGAATACTCCAAGCAGTCAATTAAAGAAGCAAATTGTTTTGGGGAGATTTGGAAAGATCTGTTACCTTTGTGATATAAGGAGACAAACATTGTTGGCAAAGACCCACAGGTTTCCTTTCTACCTGCAGCATATGCAATGCTAAGAGGCATAGTAACCACGCTCAGCCATGAGACAGCAAACTTGCAGAGCACTAACAATGCACTAAGTGCATTAAGAATGGTAAAGCAGACAGATAAGAAAAAAAATCCGTAGTTCTTTCCAGATTTCGTGGTTTACAATTTGTATCTATGCATTTAAATCATTGCAAGCATTATAATACTTGCAGTCAAATTTTCAGCTGATACATAAACGAAAGAAATCTCCTTGACGAATGGTTACAAAATGAAATATATTAATTGCTGTAACTTTGTGTCATTCATACTTCTGAAATTATGTGGGTTAAATGTCCCCACTGTGAAAGGTTATTTATTCACTTATTTACATAGAATACAATCCATTTAGACCCATAACATTTGCTACTTTATTCACAAATTTTTCTTTGATTACCATAGAATAAAGGAATCATTGGGCTCCCATAAAATATCTTCTGTGTACATCTCTCACACTAAATGATGTTTAAGCCTTGTGATATTAATAGATGTTTAAATATACAAGTGTGCACACACACATCTAATATCCTGAGAGAGCGAGAGAATGATCCTCCTCCTCTGGTTCGCTTCCGCAATGTCTGCAATAGCCAGTGCTACGCCAGACTGCGTTCAGGAGCCAGGAGCCCCTGGGAGAGAACTCAAGTACTTGGACCATGACTTGTTGCCTGCAAGGAGTAATTTTCCTCCTTCCATTTTCCTCCTTTTTGCTTTTTTTTTTTTTTTTAAGATTTGTTCATTTACTTGAAAGTGAGAGTTATGCGTGCAGGGGATCAGAGAGAGAAAGAATCTTCCATTGGCTGGTTCACTCCCCAAATGTTCCCAACCGCTGTACTAATATGAAGCCAGGAGCCAGGGGCTTCATCCAGGTCCCTCATGTTGGCCATTCTCTGCTGCTTTTCCATGTTCATTAGCAGGAAGCTGAACCAGTACCCACACAGATGCCAGAAAGGCAAGCAGCAGCCTTATTTATCCACCTTGTCACAGAGCAGGTCCACCCAAGACATTTTAGCAGGAAGATGGATTAGACTCAAAGCTTTGGGGAGTGCCGTGATTTAAGCTGTGACAGCACAGCCCATACCATAGCAATGTTTTTTTTTTTTAATGAATAAGATTTTTCACTTGCTTAAGCTCAAGCCATGAAACAAATCCAATTAAAATTAGATGATAACTCAACTAGTCTATTTATATTATTTACTTATGTGCTGAAAACAATGATTTCGGTGGGCAGCTCAATTCATTAGGGACTATATTTATGTCACAAGTTTTCTTCAAGACTTTCAGGGTTTCCCCAACTAATTTTTAATTGTTTTACCTCAAAATGTCTACCTCCCCAGCAGTCAACTATCCGACAACTAGTGTTTATATTCCTCAACTTCTTTGTAGATATTTATTGTAACTCCTTTTTTGTTCAGAAACGGTATTTGGCTGGATTATTTTCAAGATAGCAATACTGCCATCCCTTTGAAGGTCTTCTCTACAATGACATTTCAGAGACCCAGTTTACACAACATATGGGTTAGAGAGCCAGTCCATTGATATTTGGAACGCAGAGTCCAGGGAAGGACAGAATGCTCTGGAGGCCTTTGCGGACAGATCCTGGGCAGATTGGAAACCTGACAATCACAACAGACCTGGCAAGCTCACCAGGTCTGCACTGTGGTAGTTGAGACAGTGAGAAATGGAGTCTTCAGATCATCATTGCTGCCTGAAATAGCCATGACCTTCTGTTCCGTTCCTAGGACGCCCAGTGCTCTCTGAAGGCTGTGGAAAACTACCAGCTCAGGTTACACTGAGATTAGCAGCTGAGGATTCCCGTATTTCTATTTTTCTAGGGTTTTTCAGTTACTGCACACACCTCTAATATCATGTATCAAAAATCCTTACTTTGACTCTAAGATGGCTTCTAATTTCCTCATCAAACTCTGAAATAGTTAATATTGTTTCATGTTTTACACTTTAAACAAATAGCAACTTTTATAATCTACCCCATTCAATGATCTTTCTTAAAAAGTTATACATGTGACACGAATTCATGTCAATCCATATGTTTAACTCATTTATTTTAATCAATGTATAATACACAAGTGCTGTGTTTATTAGAATTTTAAGATTCATGACAATTTCTAGTAGGTAACACTTACTTGGGTTCCAATGTTTGGTTGTCACCAATACATGGAAATTGCCTTCTGTCTGTTCTGCCCAGGCAATTATTTGCCCTATGGGTTCATACGGAATGCCATCGACTTTTCCAACCTAGCAAGAGATTCCTCTGCTCTCTAGTCCTGTTAAAGCCTGATGCTATCACATTATAAGTTTTTGTTAATGCCATGAGTATTCCATGGTAAGGCACTATTCCACTTTGAATGATTAAAATCTGGATAAATAAAGATGTAAATAAAGATGCTCTCATGTCATGGAAATTATAAATTCTGCTTACAGGAATGCTTTTGTGTCTAAAACTATTTTGTACTTATAGCTGCTGTACGCATAAAAATAAGCCAGCTATTGAATATTATTCCATAGAGTGCATGAGGTAGAAATTGTTTGTTTAGGGATGCTTTCCTGTTACTAGGCAATGAGTGTCTTGAGGACTGGTTTCATCTTTTTATTTATAAATCCTTTGACCTAAGCTTCCAGTTAAAGTTAGAGAAATACAAACATTCAAATTCATTCTGCCCTGTAAAACCAGGTAAGCATGACAAAGAATAAAATGAGTTATAAAATCTTCCAGCAAACTCAAAAAACAAAACAAAACAAAACAAAACCACTTTCAATCACAGACATTTAAAATTAGAAGCACAGATCAATGTGAGGGAGATGGTAAAATAGAAAACAATTTCTGTATATATCAATGCAAAATTAAGGATTCTCTTGCAATAAACACCCCGTTGGGTGTGCCAACATGTGGGCAGGAGCTGTGTGATATTTCTATGAACCCAGGATACATTACAAGGTGAAGAAGAAAGAGAAATGGCAGAGCCACTTCTTTAAGATGAAAGCAGTCTGTTTCTCGGACAGGATAAGATATGGGGCCATTTGCTAGAAAGTTCCTGATCATGGGCAGCTGAAAATAAGTAAGTGTGAAACTGTCATGCAACAATAAGCGGCACTGGAGAGTGTTCTGTGATCCTCACCTATGTTCTTCTCTCACTGGGAAGCAGCTCTGACTTACTCTCAAGGCAAGGCCGCAGAATATTCTGGGCAGCAGTTAAGACACTGCATGGGCTGCCCGGATCCCACATCAGAGTTTTTCCATCGGCCTGCCTCCTCAGCTATGACCCTGCATTCCGGGGAAGTGCACCCTGGGAGGCAGCAGCGGACGGTCCAATGCGGGTGTCTTTTCCACACCTACGTGGGGAAGCGGTCTGGGCTGCTGGTTCCTACGTGGTGTTACAGTCTTTGGAGGAGTGAACCAGAAGATGGAAGAATCCTTTCCCCTCATCTTCAAATAAAGAAAAAGAAAAGCAACATCTAGAAGGCTTAAGATACACATCTGGAATACATTGCCCGACTCTCCTGTTTGGACACCTCCCCATCTCTGCGTTTTTGCTTATATGTCATGTTGATTCAGATGGAATTGTCACGGCAAAAAATAAACCATAACCATAATAAAATAGGCATGAGCAAGGTAAAATGAATACAAATCAAGAACAGAAGGAAAAAGAGAGGATGTAAAAAGAGAATCAATATACAGAGGCAGAGAAAACATCCATTATCAAAATAACTATACCAGAAGACAAACAAATGTGCTTAACACAGCGTACAACTGAAAAATACTTACACATCGACACACATACCCCACATATACACTGGTGTTCGTAGAGTGCTAGGTGCTGGGTATGCCATGAGGGTAAGTCCTGACCAACCAGAATTTACAGTTCAGTAGTAGAGACATATTAGAAATTCACAGAGAGAGAGAGAGAGAGAGAGAGCAAGCAACTATGACTACTTTCACGAGGAAGGGAGATGTGAGTGCCTTAACACGAGAGCTTAACATAGTTAACATTCTCTCAGAACGGGTCCTCTAATTGGGCAGCTGCAGAAAGAGCAGAAGTGAACCAGAAAAAATAGCAAAAACAGGGTTTCTAGGAGAAAAAATAGGATGTGCAAAGGTCTTGAGGTAGGCAGAGCCTGATGGACACAAGAACTTGACAGGAGATTATTATGACAGGAATATGACCAGAGCATGAAGGAATTCAGTATGGAGTGAGCCCGAAGAAACTACTCTACTTTGGTTTTTGAAATGTTTGTAATTCTTTTTTCCAAATAATTAACATTTCCTTTAAAAATCAAAAGGATTTAAATATGGAAAAGATGATCTTTGGAGAACAGCAGCTTAACTGTTAAGGAGGAAATACATTGTGAAATACTTACTAAATCATGATATTTTCTTCTGCAGTAATTTTGTAGAAATTAAAAATAATAAATAGCCTTAGTGTACAGTAAAGAATTTCTTAAAATGAGTTTTCTTTGATATGTAAAATGAAATATTAGGTTGTTGGAAGTGACAATACTTAGAAATATATCTATTAGCATAAAAAATTTGTCTCCAATAAAGAAAAGCAAATGACAATAAAATCGATGCCCTGGTCCCAGCTCAGACTGGCATGGTTTTCATGATAAAATATAGCTAGCCGTACAGCAATACCAAATACAAAACTAGATGGACAGGAAGAGTAAATTTGGCAGTTATGAGGTTAAGCTTTGATTTTGTTTTTAAAAACCCCCAAAACCAAAGTCATAGTTTATATAGCCTGATGAACTGTGCAACTCACACAGGAAGCTTTATTTTCATTGCTCCACAGAAAGATAAAGGAGTGCAGGAAATTAAGACAAATCAATACGAACAATTCATTTGGATGAATAAATTAAGGTGCAGTTTTGTGAGACAGTTTTCTCCAAAATGTTCCTGCCTTAGCATCCTTAGAAGAAACAGAGAAAGACAGAATGCAATGGCTTCAGAATAAATAAATCATGCAAGAATTTCAAAACAGAATGAGGCTGCGCTTTGAACTCGCCAATCTTCTCAGGGCTGCAAATTGTGCAGAACCAGGTAACAGTTTCTCTTAGGAGTTTTCTTCCAATCAGGAGAAAAATATAACATGAGCCTGTTCCATGGATTTCAACATACCTACTCATACATTCTAGTGGTAAGAGAAGAGAGATATGAAAAATTCATAAAGAATTGATGTACATAGAATGTTTGACTCAATTTTTATCATATGCATTTTTGGAATGAAAGATCATTTATTTTATTGTAATAATTTACATTGTAATTCATAGTGCATTCATATGACCAACAAAATAAGGTCTGAATTACCCTGTCATGTCATTTTGCATAAATGCTTTCATATAGTTGGTTTTCCAATAAGGTTTTTCACAGGGAGGGTTGTTTTACATTAGTCTTTGTTTCTGTGCCATCACGTTCTGTAACACATTTCAGAGACTCATAACATGTTATGATTGTCTAATGAACTCTATTTAAGTAAAGGTAAACTTTGATATGGATCCAAACTTTGAATTTAGAATTTGTTTTGCACAACATCACAAGTCCGGCAAGACTGTCAAGTGTGGATTTTTAGAGGCTCTTTCTTGGGAATGTAGCAAACACGGGTTCGAATCACAACTTCAGCACTTAGAAGCAGTGTGAGGTTAGGGAGTTTAACTTCTCCAAATCTATGTCAGATATTGTTAATATCCTGTTTAAATCTTCCAAGACTCATCGAAACACTGACAACAAAGATGAGACTAAAATTGCTCTCGGGTTTCATAGGCTCTGACCCGTGTCCATTCCCAGGCTCTCTCTTGTCATTTTCCATATGGATTGCTCCTAGTCCCTGAGCTGACACGTCCTTCCCTCCTTTTCCAATGATGATGTGATCCTTCCATTTCAGATTGTGCCCTGGCTCCTAAATATCTAGTTAATTTGCAAATAACATGCAAAGAGAAGTCCCAGGTGTATATTGACCCTGTGCATGTGGTTAAAACAGGTGTCTCGTGAGCTGAAGGAGTTCCAGAAAAGAACACTGTGGAAAAAGAGGAGTGTATATTCAGTATTCTTTATTTTAGTTTACCCAGTCCCATTTCTCAGTTCTCCATCTTTGATCTTTTTTTTAAAGATTAATTTATGTTATTGGAAAGGCAGATGTACAGAGAGGAGGAGAGACAGAGAGGAAGATCTTCCATCCGATGGTTCACTCCCCAAGTGAGCGCAACGGCCGGTGCTGCGCCGATCTGAAACCAGGATCCAGGAATTTCTTTCTGGGTCTCCCAAGCGGGTGCAGGGTCCCAAGGCTTTGGGTGTCTTCAACTGCTTTCCCAGGCCACAAGCAGGGACTAGATGGGAAGTGGAGCTGCCGGGATTAGAACAAGCGTCCGTATGGGTTCCCGGGGCTTTCAAGGCGAGGACCCCAACCACTACGCTATCGTGCCGGGCCCTCAATTCTCAATCTTAATGGCAAAATTTTGTCATTGACTTGAAATGAAATCATGAAAGCATCAATGGTGACTGCCTCCTGAGCAAGCGGCTTAACCAATTATTTGGCAGGAAAATGTTTGTAAATACACAGAATACACTTTAAAACTTTTCAGTTCTCTGTATTATTGCGCACTGTTACACAAAGCAGCTCATCCATCAGAAAATGGCTAAAATAAGTTATTACAAATAAGAGTAAGTAAATAGTAACTTTATAACCAGGAAGTAAAAGCCAGAGATAGCCAGATGCCACAGCACTGACATTGCTAAACCCCTAAATCAAAGCCAATAACTGCCCACTTATAGACCTGTTACTCTTTCCAATTTAAGTTGCCAGAGTGTTGTAGCAAGATTCCTGAGACTGAGCAATTTATTCTATTAGAAGTGTGCTTCTCAAAGCCGTGGGAGCTGCGGAAGCTATGGTTAAGGTACGGCTAGTTTGAAGTCCAGTATGGGTTCACTTTCTGCTTCAAAGATGGTGGTTTCTTTCCTCACATAATGGAAAGAACAAACGGTGTGTTCGCACGCGGCATCAGGAGCAAGGCTGCCCCCTTCCATCTCTTATAAGGGCACTAATCCCATTTGTGCTGGAGAAGCCCTCATGACTCAATCACTTCACAAAAGGCTCCATCGTTTAATGCCATCACAATGGGGATTAGATTTCCACATGAATTTTCCAAGGACATTTTCAGACCTTGGCAGTGTGAGTGAAAAACAGATCACTAGTTTTTCAAGCTTTCAAAAACCGTGAACCACAAGTAAACTTATTTACTCATGTGAAATCAAGTCTAGGTGATACACTTGATTTGAAATCAAGTCCAGGTGATTTTAGCAAAGCAAAGCATCCATCATAATCAACTGGAAATTTTGGTATTTATTAGCTTTTTTGGTTTGGATTACATTTGATTTGTAGGTTACTTTTTGTTGTCATGTGATATGAGTTGTAGAAGGGAAAGGGATTTATACCTTGATGTCATAAAGAAAGCTGTATATTACTTAAAACATCATTGTGGAACGTTACACTGAGTGGAACTGAACATCTACAGGGTAGCCAGAACACTGGTCCACTAAGTAGCTGATCACATTTTTTATCCTAGACTTACCACAATCACTCCTGTGGCTTACAGAGCTGTAAGCACACTTGTACAGACAGTACTGTTAGCATGACGAACATAGTATGCACAAGATGCTTTCTTGAAATGTTATAAGAAGAAGAAAACATATCGTATGTGTATATGTGTATATAAACATATTTGTTTAAGAATATAATGTTATATAAGAAGAAAAGATAACATAATATAAATTATATACATAAGAAAAACATAACTTACATATTTTAGATTAATTATCAATTTTAACTTTTTGTTTCGTATGTATTTAGTTTTTTAAAGATTTATTTATTTTTATTGGAAAGGCAGATATACAGAGAGAAGGAGAGACAGAGAGGAAGATCTTCTTTCCGATGGTTCACTCCCCAAGCGACTGCAACAACTGGAGCTGAGCCTCTTCCAGGTCCCCCACGCCGGTGCAGGGTCCCAAGGCTTTGGGCTTTCCCTGACTGCTTTCCCAGGCCACAAGCAGGGAGCTGTACTGGAAGTGGAGCCGCGGGGACCAGAACCGTCGCCCATATGGGATCCCAGCGGGTTCAAGGTAAGGACTTTAACTGCTACGTCATCACGCCAGGCTCATCTTATACATATCTATAAGTAGTATCACATTTTAGTAATATTAAAAACACTTTGGAGTATCTGCTCACTATATTTTTATTAATGAATATACATAATCTTTAGACTTTGAGGACAACTACTTAGAAATTCCTTCGTTTCTAAATGGAAGAGATCAGTGGTCTTTAGATGCTACGCTGAGAGTACCTGAGACAGAAGAGACCGCAAGAGAGCAATCTAATATCCTGGGCTTTGCTTCACAGCTTCTTTTTACATCATATTTACTCATTTGGGCTCCAAGTTGAATTTCATTATAAGACTAAATTCATACATTAAGACAAGAGTGAAGGACACATGACTAAATGATTAAGGTCATGATACTTAAGTGTTGGGGCCAATGTGGTGGTGCATCCAGCTAATCCTCCACCCTATGGTGTAGCACCCTGTTTGAATACCACTTCATGCCTCAGTTTTTCTACTTCCTATCCAACCCTCTTGCTTATGGTCTGGGATAGCAGTGGAGGATGGTTCAAGTGTTTGGGCCCTGAGACACCCAGCAAAAGCTCCTGGCTCCTGGTTTTGGATCATGTCAGCTCTGGCCATTGTGGACATTTGGAGTGAAGCAGCTGATCAAAGACCTTTTCTTTAAAGAAATAATAGTAAAAAGAAACTATAAAAATATAAAATCTAAGTGTCTGGGGCCAACTCTATGGTGTAGCAGGTTGAGCTGTGGTGCTGGCATCCCCATGGCACTGATTCAAGTCCTGACTACTCTACTTCTGACCCATCTCCCTACCAATGGACCTCAGAAGGCAACAAGAGATGGTTCAAGACCTTAGACCTTGCATCCAGGTGGAAACCAGGACCAAACTTCAGACTCCCTTCATAGCTGTCCAGCTCTGGCTGTGGCAGTCATATGGGAGTGGTCCCTTCTCCGTCTCTCCTTTTCTTTCTGTAAATCTGCTTCTCAAATAAAAATAAATAAATAAATCTTAAAATTAAATCTAAGTTTCTTTGTCACCTAGGTTCTTCTCTGCTTTATATTCTATGGAAAAATAGAAACAAACATTAAACAAATGATTAGCATATTCCCATGTGTGAACTTTATATTATAGACTCCAAGGTCATGCCAAAATTAGGGAAATGAGACATTTAAGTGAGACAGCAAATACAAACACATATGCAGCTTGAGTGGGGTGGATGTGATGTGCGACAGTGGGCCAATGGGGAACAGATTCTTCCCCATGGAATGGTAGAATAGGGCATTTTATGGTGATCCCCTGGGATCACCTCAGGTGCGGTTCCACCCCATATGTCATATACTAATGAATCGCTTACTTTAAGCCACTACCCTAATACAGTTGCATTTTCTGTTTCTGGGTTTTAAGGTTGGCTGAGCATTTTGTTGAGCTTTGTTCAAAATTAGAGTATAATACTTTTGGTTTTTTTAAGTCTTGAACAACCTATCCCCTAATTTATTGGATGCTCTTGATAAAAATTAGGTGTAGGTCCAGTTGTTTCATGAATAGACTACATGTCTTCCTAACCCATTTCACTGTTTACCATCAAAGCTTCACAAAGATGATACAAATGCATCAACCTCATGAAGGGTCTCTTTTCCAATCATTTCATTAAAATTAACCCAAGCATTTAATGAAACGTAAAAGACAAAAAGACAGCAACTTATGCTGTTAAATGTGGTCATGACTTTCTGCATGAAAAAAGTCTTGGCATGAAGCATGGACAAACAAGAAAAAATAAACCAATATAATGATAATTGCCACATTACAAAGGTAATCAGCATGTTTCTTCTCAGTGCTTTTTCACAATGATCATGTTGGGATGTTTGCTGGCAGGGATAATATGGAAGCACTTGCAACTGGACATAGCTCTACAAAACAATAAGTCTCACTTCATTCTTAAAAGAGAAATTGGGGAAAAATTCATTCTACCTATCAGTGCCCACCTCAGGGATGTTTCCTGACCTTGAAAGGGAACCTTTGGCAATGAGCTTGAATTGGTTTCTTATTTTCTTCAAGTAATCAACATTCATGTATGCATTATTTCCCTCCTTGTTAGACATTTGGATGCCAAGGTCCAATGGTTAATAATGAGGTTTTATTATAGATCAAAGTGACTTTCTTTATAAATGAAGATTTATGCATGATATCTCAATTGATCTAAAGGCCTAAAAGTTACGGTAAGATCAATTTTCAGTTGTCTTAGCACTCTCCATACTCACATCCATTGTGACTGTTCTAGCCTACACTCACAGCAACAGTGAAGTAGGGTACCTTTCTCCCCACATCCATGGCAGCAGATGTTGTGAAGTAGATTTCTGAATGTACTCCAATCTACCGTATGGTCCAACTATCCTACTTTTGGGAAAATATTCAAAGGAAGTGAAGTCTGCATATGAGAAAGTGATCTATAAATCTATATTTGCATCTGAACAATCTACAATAACAAAGATATAGAGACAACCAAAAACTTCAAAAGATGAATGGATAAAATCATTGAGGTACATCGACTTCATTGACTACTACTCAACCAATAAAAAGAATGAAATTCTACCATTTGCAACAATATATCCTTACTGGAGACCATTATTCTCAGTGAATAAAGCCAATCCCAAAAGGATAAATACCGTATGTTCTGTTTGATATAAGGCGAACTTCATGGAAAACACAAGATCAATAGATACCGAGGTGAACATGTATATACATTTATTTACATAGAGGAGCTGAATAATGGAGACTAGCATATTGAGAAGTGAAAATACATTGCAGGCACGGCACAATAGCCCAGTGACTACATTCTCACCTTGTGTGTGCCAGGACCACACGTGGACATTGGTTTGTGTCTTGGATGTTCCACTTTCCATCCAGCTCCCTGTTTGTTTCCTGGGAAAGTTGCGGATGGCTCAAAGCCTTGGGACCCTGTACCGACATGAAAGAGCAAGAAGAAGCTCCTGGCTTCTGGCTTTGGATTGGCTCAGCTCTGGCTGTTGTGGTCACTTAGCAAGTGAACAAGCAGATGGAAGATCTTTGTCTCTCCTTCTCTCTGTAGATCTGCCTTTCCAATAAAAATTAATTAAAGGTGCAGTATGTATCTCTACTCAGAAATAAAGGAGAACTCCCAATAAAACTATTAAATATATCTTGACCATAGACGTTGGATTTCTGTTCCTACAATGTCATGATGTATTTAAATAGAAGAACAATGGACATGTGACTGTTGTTGAAGGACTATATGGAGGACAACAGTAGAGGAGATAGGTAATGGGGAAGGTGGAAGGGGAAACCCCTGAGTGTATGCAACTATATCATTAAAAAATTTTAAGATGCTATAAAATTTCGGTGTTCTGATAAAAAGAAATAATGAAAAAGACAATGTTTTATTATCGCTGCCATCTTAAACGTGTAAATCCTTGGTATGTGGGAATGTGTGGGCTTCATATTTTGACTGTTGTTATTAGCTGTTGATAATAAACATTTTTAAAATATGGGAACATATTTGTTTTTGTCAAATTTGTAATACTTGGTTCTCACACTTTGAGAAATTTTCTCTCTCCTGAAGTTAACAAAGCTATTGGAGACACAATTGATGTGCAAAATAGATGATACCTACCACAACATCTGGATCAAGAAGCATCGAATGATAGTTATAACTAATAAAGGATGTTCTTTTGGTGAAATTAAACACAGAGCAAAAATTTAAAATATATGAAATTATGTTATTCACTGATATGTATAAACTTTATTTAATATTAACTATTGAGGTCTTAATGAACACCATTAAGAATTAGATAGAGGGTTAATTGATGGAACATTATGCATGTGAAAAGTCTTATATAGTTATGATTGGAAGGATAGAAAAGTATTGAAAAAAAATCTCTAAAGATAGCCCATAGCTTCCATATCAGCATAGAAAAGAAGAAAAAAAAAGAATGATATCTTGTACTTGTTACAAATGTTTGTTTAATAAATAATACTAAACACAAATAAAATGATAAAAATAACTCCAAATCTGTCAGTAACCATGTTAAAACTAAATGTATAAAATTTCCATTACAGGTTATCAACTTGTAAAGAATTGAAATAAAACGTATGTTGCTCTGTTTATAAAAAACATTCTTAAAGTAAAACCATACAGTATAAATGGAATTAAGTGATAAAACTAAATATGGTTGTAAATTATCCATCACCAAGCAGTGTAACAATATTAATATTGGCCAAATATACTTTAACTAAGATAGCATTCAGAAAATCCACATTTATTTATTTAAAGTATACAAAGCAGTAATTGACAAAGTTGTCAAGAAAAATAGACTAATATATATTCATAGTGGATTATTTTCACACACCTTATCCAGAGCTGATAGATAAGCAAATTAGTCAGGATTTGGCATCTTTGAGAGGGGGATTTGCCAGCATGGATTACTGAATAATCCCTTAACCCTAATTGGCTTTCCTCCTTCCAGCAGCACTCCGTCTAACTTACGGTTCTGTGCTGTGTGCTCCACACCAGAGACTTACACTGTTCCTCACGGTCCTGCTTTTGTTCTTATATTCTCTCTCGGAATTTTTAAAATTATCACTAATTGTGAGTTTACTAACAAAAATCATGAGGTAGTACTAAGATGATTTCCCAGGGACCACTCATTCAGTTCTCCTATTAACATTCCATATCAGTGTATTTGTCACAAATAATGAATCACATCAAGCTTCCCCCTAATTTTCTTTTTATCCAAACTACTTTTATCTTTCCCACTACTCCCAGCCTCTGGTCATCAACATTCTATGTTCAGATTCAGATTTTGCTCCTTTGAAATACTGTTGGTCATTACATTTTCCCTTTCAGATTTAAAAGTTGCCTTTCAATTTCCAAAAAAATAAACATCCTGCTACAAACCTTGAGGAATGCATTAAAGTTGTAAATAATTTGGGAAGATGGATATTTTTCCACAACACTGGGTCTTTCTACCCAGAAAAATAGTGTACTTCTCCATTTATTCAGGTGGACTTAAATGTCCTCAGCAAAGATATGTCATTGTCTTCATATAATTATTGTTCTGTATGGGAAAAGTGCTATTAGTTAAAGATATGATGTGGCAGTTTGTTATAATTAGTTATTTTGGCTAATAATCCTCTAAGTCACGGTTCATCCAGCTTTTCTAGTCAGCCACTTTGTGAAGTTATCTCTTGACTGTCAGTCTTTCATAGATTATAGAATGAAGATGCTTAAGAAACATCTATTTGGAACACAACTTACCTGGTCTGAATTCTGGGCTTCAAAAGAAAGTAAAATAGGGTCTCCATCCATCAGAAATCTAAGCTTGAATAAGGAAAAGAAGACAGAACTATGTCTCCAAAGTTTGAAATTATGAGTAAAAGATACCCAAAGAAGAAAGGAAAAAGAAGAAACCACAGACTGTCTGAGAGAACTAACAGTAACTCGCAGACCCTTGCTCTATTGGCATCAGTGCAATGGAATTTACAGTTCAGTGAAGGATAAGCAAAAAGCTAAGTATAAAAACAAAATGATCCTATCAGCCAGTGCATACTTTAACATATTATGATAAAATGAGAACAAACTTTGGATTTTAGTTTTAGCACAACATCACATCTTACCTCGAAATCCTTTCTGTTGCTATTTTCATTATTTAGTGTTCTTTAGTATAGCGGGGTATTTTGTGGCTAACTATTTGATTTCGCTTTAATCTTTAAATATCTAGTAGGCATCAGATCTGGAAGGAACAAAAATCCACCCTCAAATGAAACCATTTGTTGACATTTTAAAATGATTTATTTAAGATGCTGCCAAGGATTTTTAAAAATTGAATTTTGCGAAGAGCAGCTTGAATGAAATGAACAAAAACAATTTATGTTACCCAAAAGCACAGTTTTCATTTAATGCCTAGGATAAACTAATTGAGAATCTAAAGTCATATTGCTTTCCCATAGTGCGCAAAAAGGGATTATAACATGAAAAAAATTCTTAACTCTGACTACGCCATACGTTGGTGACTCATGCTTCTCCTGTCATCTCTGGCGATCAGGTGATATTTAGGTCTGTGTTAATGGATTAGGGTCCACTGATCTCAGTCGGAAAATATGAGTCACTCCTGCTGCTCACTGCGTGCTGTTGCCAGAACTGCCTTCTCTGTTAGCAAAGTGTGATTCTACTGAAGTCTGTCCCAAATAATCATCTGTATAAACAGTGATATGTGGTTTTAAACTTGAAGCATATTTGCTAACCAGCTGAACTAACTCTTTTATTTAACTTTCACTTAAGAACTCTGCTACATGCTGGGACTGTGTTGTGAAAAAAAATAAAACTCTGTTTTAAATGAAATACATTGATGGTTTATTTGATCGTTGTAAGTATTCATTCCACAATAGCCATTTATGTCAAAGACTCACCACTACATTGAAATAATTGGAACAGCATTTCTAGGTTTTAGGGAAGATTAATCTGAATAATTTTATTTATCAAAACTTTACTGACATATAGAAGCAATGGTTGACCAACAAAATACAATTTCTGTACTTATGGAGCATTTACTCTACAAATCAATAAATATATGAGAGGATATTTGGTGATCAAAGGCGATTCATGACACATAAAGGAAGCAGGAGTCAGTAGACAGTGGAATCTCTTTACATGGAACACTCCCAAAGGTCTCCTGGAGACAGTCCATGAGAAACCAGCAGAAGAGCACCGTGCCAGGAACATGGCGTCCGTGATGACCACCATGCGAGAGGAAGAAAGCACAGATTTCCAGAGAGAGAGGCAGTCAGGAGCCAGAGCATTGTACTGTTTGCCATTAGTTTTCTAACTTTTAAAAGTTGCTTACAATTTTTTAAAAAATGTGTGTTACGGTCAGATTACACATACATCTATACATGCAGGTTAACTCTTTTACCAACTCTAAATTTTTATGTTTCATGAGACAATAATCATGACTGCACCTTCAAAATGCAAACCAACTTTCATTCTTGATCAAATATCTTTTTAAAAATCTTTTTGAAGACTTCTTTATTTCTTTGAAAGGCAGAAAGAGAGAGAGGACCTTTCCTTTACTATTTCAACACTGAGATAGTTGTCAAGATAACTTGCCCCAAGCTGAGCCAAGTTGAAGCCAGAAGCCAGAAGCCAGGAAACTAGATTAGAATCTTCCACATGCCTGGCAGGGACCTGGGCCCAAGCATTAGGACTGTTTTCTGCTGGGTTCCCAGGCACATTAGAATCTCGCTCAGAATGGCTTATACATTTACTGAGAAAAGACCCTAATAAAATAAACATAAATGACATATGTATATTTATCCAAAGGACATTTTAAAAATGTGCCTATATCATTTTAGGGACTGCATGGAAATACTTTTCCAAAATTACAAAGGTTATACAAAATGTTTAAAAATGAAAACATACTAAATATCCACCATGGGATTGAGAGGGCTTGATTTTATTGGGGAAAAAAGAATGGAGTGGCTATAACTCACCTGCTTTAGACTCTTACTCTTCCAGC
The DNA here is from genome assembly GCF_030435755.1 of Ochotona princeps. NCBI lineage: Eukaryota > Metazoa > Chordata > Mammalia > Lagomorpha > Ochotonidae > Ochotona > Ochotona princeps. Next base: position 8,127,489 of record NC_080834.1, on the reverse strand, counting down.
TACAAAATACCTGCTAATGATGGATTTCTTCTATTTCTCATTCATTAACCAATTATATTTTGACTGATCTCATTCTAGGCAGTAAAGAAAGTATGACAAATCAAGCAATCGTGATTGCTGCGTGTATCAGCGAGGTATTTATAGAGGCATTAGAAACCTGAAGGCTCATAGGCTTACAAAATCATCAAGAAATCGGAAGGACTGGATTCCAATACTGATCATGTTAACAGTCACAGATAGTTCTCACGAGGCGTTCATATAAACCAAAAATGCATGGCAATGAGATTACCCTGAAATGACTGGGGTCTACATTCATCATTGTAACTGTGAATTGGAGTCACAAAACCACTGGTGCTTTTTCTCACTGCTTCTTACCAACCACTTCAGAAAGATGTCTGCAATCCTGCAAACACCCTTCCTGTACCTGCTTCACCCATGAAGGTAGACCCTGGACACTCAGGCATTGCTGCAGAAATATCCATGTCTCTATAACTGCTCCACACAGCAGAAAGCAGTAGAAAGATGGATGCATCTCATGCAGGGATCATCACACACATACAAAATGCTTGCATAAAAAGTAACCTATTGTACTATGGTATGTGTACATTTGCCCAATTTATGTAAGCGAAAAAAGAAAACAAAGTAGCCTATCCACTCTCTACCCCTACAATACAGGTGGGTCCAACTCCAGTTGTAGATTTCCAGCTGCTCTGAACCAGCTGCTCTTCCCTTCGTGGGGAGTTACAAACTAGTAAATGATGTAAAAAGGCTTATAAAGTTATGGGAGGAGAGTAGCAAGCAGACAGAATAAGTTCAAAGTTTCTGAGATGTATGAATGAGTGGGGCATTGTAGGAATTAAGTGAAAGCCAGTATGACTGGAGTACAAGCACACATGTGGATGAGACAGAAGGCAAAGGCCAGGCGCTGCAGGCCCTAGAAGCTCTGTTGGGATCTTGCCATCATGTCAAAGTTCAATGGGAATTCTTCAGAAGAGGTTTAAGCAGTGTAGAGGCATGATCCAATTCATGTTTCTGAAAGATGATTTTGACTGTTATGTGAGGAACAGATTGGAAGGGAGCAAAAGCAAAAGTGGGAAGATCAGTTAGAGGATAATGCTGAGGGTCAGACAAGTGACAATGATTTAAGGCACTTGCAAGATATCTAATTGGAGGTATTACATGAATAGTAGGAGCAAAATTTGGTGGTTTAGTTAAGGTCTAGCACATGGTGTTGGGAACCATGAAAGCAGCTGATATCAGGTAGCAGGGAGACAGAGGAGACGACCTGGAGCTACGCACCGAGGAATGCCCACATTTAGAAATTGCCATTCACAGGTCTTGACTGTCAAGCTTTTTCAAAACTTTGTAGGCTTTCATCTGTTGATTCTAGAAAGTTCTGCATGCCAAAAATCACACACAAGCCTTTTTGAAAACACTTCTACTTGTGTGTCTCTCTATGATTTACTTTCTCTGTTGTCTCTTTTCAAAAGATTTCCTTGAGACTTTTTGAGCTGTTGTCCAGATCTTTGTCAGCTGTTCAAAACAAATAATCTTTACAAGTTTAATTTTTGCAAGTTAAAATGAAGGAGTTATTCTTTTTCCCGCTAAACCTGCAAGACTGTGAATTTTTCTACATCTTTTTGAAGCATTTTTTAAACCTAAAAGGATATCTCTAAATCCTTTCATTTCTGTATGAACATTTTTTTCTCCTTGAATTTATCTCTGTTTTGTAACACTCGATAAAATCAGCCAAAAACCACTAACGGGGTTGTTTGTGGTCTGTTTCACATCTACTCCACCCAGTTTCCCCAGAACTAAAAGTTAATGTGTTATCTTAGTTGCCTGTCAAGTTATTCACAGGTGACATCGCTTTTTTCCCCTGATAAGGTGGAGGGCAGACATCACTTCTACAATTATTTCATTGGCTAATAAAGTCACAATCAGGAAAGCCAGGAAGTGTTGGGGAGTAGACAGCACATCTGGATAGACACCCACACCTGTCACATCTTCCGTTTGAACACTAACAAAACCAAATGCTGTTGACACAATGACATCTCCCTTAGTTCTTAGATTCTGATTAGTATCCACGATGAATCCAATCATGACTCCATCCTGTTATTCCCTTCTTTCCTTGGAGAACAGAGATAATCTACGATGCGGGTGATGAACCTCAGCACCGTACTCTGCACTTCAGAGTAAACCCAGAAGCAGAAAAGGGAAAGGATTACATAAATACAACTTAGTGTTAAAGGAAAGAAAGGAAAAGGTGACAAGACAAGACGACAAAGACAAGACAAAATTTCTTTCCCTGAAAGAAAAAAGTACACTAGCTCCACATTTCTTCCTTCTCGGCTGATTATTGTCCCAAACATGCACCCTTCATTTTCCATGGAGGCACTTGCCCTGAGATGGGTTAGTAGATGTGGCTATAGCCAAAGCTTGCAAACTTCTTGTGATATTAGTTTTAAAATATTATGCAAAGTACTTATTTTTGTATGCACTGGCATTCTGTTGTTTGCTTAAATGTCCCCAAGCTCAAGCTGGATGAAGTAGGTGAATTGTGACTTTTCCATTACTGATTGAAGGGGTACCTATAGCATAACGTATGAATGTGAATAGATTCTTTCTAAATACCAGGTCCCTCAGTAGCCAAAGTTTAAGAAACACACACACACACACACACACACACACACACACACACACACACACACACGGATCAGGAAAGCATTAACCCAAATTTTGTACTTATTTCAAAGACAAATTGCTTATATTAATGCATGCATTTTCTTGCTTTCATCAAAAATAATTTCCTACTACCTAAGCAGTACAAGTTTACATATTGCTTTCTGTGTGATTTAAAATCTGAGACAGAGCAAAAACAACGCAAAATAAAATTCTAAACACAGATTGCATTTCATTCTCACTTCTTAATTGTTAAAATTCTAGTTAGCTAATGATTTGCCTCATACCTTGGCTTTTTTACAATCTGCAACTCTGACCTCACAGGTACTTATCAAAGGCTGAAGTCCATTTGATACTCTGCTTTTAAGTACGGGGCTGAAAAGCTTTCTCAGCTCATCCTAGCTACTCTGAGCACTGTAAGACCTCCTTCCCAGGGGACAGACTTCTAAATTCTCCCAATCTAGGTCAGGCCAGGCCCATTATTTTCTGCTTGCATTTATTTTTCTCTATAGAAAAGGTTCAAATATTCTGACTGCAGCATGTTTGCTGTTCGTTTTCATTGTTAAACTAAATCTGTTAAGACAATGTGGATGAGATAATGGTCTCTTCTTACTACATAAAGGAATGTAAGACAGTGTGGACAGCAGTCACTGTAGGTGCTCCATTCAAATGCCCGCCACACTCACTTTTCCTGCACACACTGTGGCTTCTTATTGCAAACACCAGCACGTGCCTCTCCAGGCATTCTCTGTGCAGTACTTGTGCTATGTAGCCAAGTATGGGGTAGCCAGGGTAACGCTGGAAAAGAGTGTTAACAGGAGTATTAAGGAATTGGAAGGTGAATAGATCAGGATTCTCATTGGTCTGGTGGGATAATTCTGAAACTTTTTCTGTTCTTTCTGAGTTCAGTAGGGACTCACAGTAATAACTTGATCATAAATGAATCCTACATTACTTCCTTCCCTTTCCTATATTGTACCCTCACAGGTCATTCCTGTTGTCATTTTCCAAATACACTACTTGGACTGAAATCTTCATGGAATCATCTGCCTCTACAGGAACCCAGTGCCTGCCTTAAAAGAATTTTTAAAAAAGGATGGATGGAAGCAAGGAAGAAAGGAATGAAGGAGAATCAACAAATGACATAAATCATTACTTTTTTGACATATTTGACAAGACGCTGAGGAGGGTGGGGAGCGGCTCAATAAAAGCAGTAACTGAATTCTTAATCATGCATTACACACACAGATTCTGGACAGATTTCCGCAAGTAGATTCTGTTTGCAAAGATGAGCTATCCAAGAGAGCATTACAGTCTTTGGCCCTTGTGTCTCATGGGAGGCGTGTAGTGCAGAAAGCACACGTGTTTTGGAGTCCTGTAGTGGGGCCCTGCTTCCCTCACCAGCTGTGTGGCCTGGGGCACGTCTGCAATAATGGCAACCTCGTTGTGGTCGTTCTGAGGATTAACTGTCATAATTTATGCAAAGAGAAATAAATGCTCCGAGTCAGCTGTGGCTCCACCTTTGGGATACAATAATTATCAATTCTCTTCCCTTCAGTTTAATTTGCTCTATTTGTGTGCTGGTCCAGGCTCCATTTTAAGGTTTTTTAAGATTTTTAATTGACACATAATATTTGCATATATTTATGGGACACAGTGCAATAATTCAATACCTGCATGCGTCGTGTGAAGATGAAGTTAGGGAAATTTCCAACTCCCGAAGTTCTTTCTTTGTATTGGGAAACTGCAGACTCACTAGTTTGAAATGTATCATGAACTATTGTATAGCATAGCTACTCCATTGTGTTATGCTTGTACAGCACACCTGTCTTCTCACCAGTCTATTCCCATAGAGGTTTTATCCAACACTTCTCTGTTCTCCCCTCTTCAGCTTAACCTTTTTAATGCCTACTGAACCCTAACTAAACCACTCTCTTGTTTCATGAGCTCAACATTTTTGACTTTCACAAATGATTAAGCACATGGCTTTCTGTACCTGTGTTATTTCATTAAAAATGGTCTATCCTAATTAACACCAATGATGGGACTTAATTTATAGCTGAATAATAATCTGCTGTGTCTTTGTATCATCTTTTCCTTGTGTATTCATTAATAAACACCTTGTTTTGGTTTCATATCTTGCTTATTGGGGAAAATGCTGAATAAAACACAAATACACATGTCTCTTTGATAGAGTGATTTCAATCCTTTTAAAGCATAGTCAGTAAGGAGATTGTCAGATCGTATGGCTGTTTTATTTTTAAGTTTCGCAGGTCCTCAATATTCTCTTTCATACTGGTTGCATGCAATCATATTGTTATCCTGATTAAGACTGCCTTTTTTTAACTGTATGAAAGTATTTGTTATTATTTGTCTTTTTCATGACAGTCATTCTAACTGAGGTGATATGATATCTTACTATGATTTGGATTTGTAGTTCCCTGGTAATGAGTAATATCAAACATTTTCTCTTGGGTCTGGCATGGTGGCTCAACTGGCTAATCCTTAGCCTGTAAGTGCCAGAATCCCCTATGGGCACCAGTTCATGTCCCAGCTGCTCTACCTCCCATCCAGATCTCTGGTTATGGCCTGGGAAAGCAGAGGAATATGATCTAAAGTCTTAGGACCCAGCAACTGCATGGGTGACACAGAACAGGCTATTGAACCCCTAGTTCTGGCCATTGCTGTCATTTGAGGAGTGAACCAGCAGAAGGAAGATTTTTCTCTGTCTCTGTCTGTAAATCCACCTTTCAAATAAAAATAAATAAATATGAGAATTTTCCATGCATTCATTGACCATATTTCTGTGTCATCAATTATGAAACATCTGTTCAGATCATTTTCTCATTTTAAAATCAGATTATTTGTTGGATGTTTTGCTGTTGAATGCTTTTATATTTTCTGGATATTAAGTTCTTTTTGGGTAAATAAATTGCAAATATTTTCCTCATTCTGTAGTTTGGCTTTTCACTCAATTGATAGCTTTATTGTGAATAAGTCTCTATTTTTCTTATGATTAGATATTTATTTATTTGAAAGGCAGAATGCCAGATAGAAAGGGAGAAATGAGAGATAAAGTTCTTCCATCTGTTTCTTACTTTCACAAATGGCCAGGGAGAGCTGGGGCTGGTCCAGGCTCAAGCCAGAGCCACAGCCAGAAACCAGTAGCCAGAAGCCAGTAATTCTATATTGGTCTCCAAATATTGAGGGTAGCTGGGGCTCAAGCACTCAGGCTTCCACTTACTTCTCAAGTATATAAGCACAAGCAGAAAGCTGAGGATTGGAAGCCAAGAAGCTGGACTTGAACTGGTATTCCAGCATGAGATGCGACACTGCAGGCAGTATCTTAACTTGCCTAATGCTCCGTTTCACTTTTGTTGCCTATTGTTTGGGGTGCTTATCCAAAAAAAATCCAACATTTAAAATTGTGTCCTCTGTGTTTTCTTGTAACAATTTCATAGTTTCAGCTATGCTGAAGTCCATTTTGCAGTGACTGTTGTAAACGGTGAAAGGTAGAGATCTAGCCTTATTCATTTGGACCCTTTGTGCAAGTTGATGGGAACAAAACAAAAGCTGCATATGTGATCAGACTGCTAGGCCTCAGAGATAACATTTAATTCAAGGTATTGTCAGAAGCCTTAAAATCACATAGCTAAGTTTTGGATTTTTTGTTAGTAGTTAGGAGGCAGACATTTAAATTTTATCAGTGTTTAAATGAATAATTGCTTAAAACAAATAAAATAGGGGCCGGCACTGTGACACTTTGGGTTAAACACCTCGTGCAGTGTAGGTATCCCATTTGGGACTTATTCTAGCCGTGGCTCTTCTACCCATGATTCAGCACTCCTTAAATGTACATGGGAAATCAGTGAAAAATGCCATAAGTATATTTTAGGGTCTTGGTACCTGGAGCCATCATGGCAGGCATAGAGGAAACTCCTGGCTCCTGGATTTGGTCTGGTTTCAGTCCTGGTTGTTGCATCCATTTGTGGAGTGAATCAACAGATAGATCAGTATCTCCCCCCCAACCCAAACACACCACCACCACTCTCTTTTCCCCTGCCTCTCATTCTATGCACCTCTGGCATTCTAAAAATAGAAAGATGGATAGATAGATGATAGATAGATAGATAGATAGATAGATAGATAGATAGATATAGACAGATAGATAATGCTTTAAACAAAGCCATGTAATAAATGAGTATGTGAAGATTTCATAATTTTCCTATATCCTTCATACATGTGACATTGATGATTTCCACAAAGTTAAATATTTTGAAAATGTAGTCTACAGTCTTATTTTTTCAGCCTGATTTTTCTGGGAGGAGGCTTTTAGCTACTGACTATAATGAGAAATCATACGTATCTTCTAAAGTTAGAGTCATTGAGAAATTAACAGCATTATAACCGCATGCCTTTTAAACTCAATAATTAAATCAACAGATATCAAATGATTTCTTTGTAGAAATAACAAATGTGAATTAGATTATATTGAACACAAAAGAAAACATTTCTAGTATTGCATTTTGCAGGCTACACGTTGCCCTGGGCCAGCCATGTGTGATAAGAAGTCTTATTTCAAGATGGAGTTGTATTCCAGTAAGTGAATCCACCACTTTGTATGTCTCATATGTGCCTGCTTTGTGCCTGGACTAGCGTACTTCACAATACAGCATCCTGAGAAAGCTCTTGGCAGGCAGCCAATAACATCTCAAGTATTTGGGTTTCTGCCACCCACATGGGAATTTCAAATAGAACTCTATCTTCAGCATAAGCCAAATCCAGCTGTTGCAGTCACTTTGGGCGTGAACAAGCCAATGGAAGGGCTCTCTTCCTCTGTCTCTCCCCTTCTCTCCCTGTCAAATCTGCCTTTCATGAATAAACCTCTGGTTTTTTTTTTATTTAAAGGAAAGGACTGTCTTGTACCTGTTTTATAGATAAAGCAACTGAACCCCATATGGATGTATTCTGCCTAGATATCAAGGTTAATAACGATAAATGTGGGAATTTAAGTCTTCACTCTGACATTTTGTTGTGTTTTCCTACTGATATGTACTAAGAGAAATGTGTATGCTTCTTCAAAGTTTATCATATTCTAACACATTTTTTGGTTGCTCTTGTTATTAAAATTCATTTATTTGTTTGAAAGTCAGAGTTAGACAGTGAAAGAGACAGAGATACATGTTCCATCTTCTGGGTAACACACCAAGTGGCCACAACAGTCAGTATTTGTTCAGTCCAAAGCCAGGAGCCTGGCATATCTTCAAGATCTCCCAAGTAGGTACAAGAATCCAAAAAGTTGGGTCATCTTCTGCTGCTTTCCTAGGAATATTAGCAGGGAGCTGGTTTGGAAGTGGAGTAGCTGGGGCTCGAACAATTGTCCGTATGAGATTACGATGACGCAATGGGTGGCAACTTTACCTGCTACACCTCACCACTAGCCCCAATACATTTTCTTGAATAACAAAGAAAAAGAAATTTATTTGTTTAAAAAAGCACACTGACAGAGAGAGGGAAACAGAGAGATATAAATCCCACATCCTTTTTACTAGCTGTTCTCAATAATTAGGGCTCGGCCAAGCCAAAGCCAGGATCCAAAAAACCATCCAGACCTATCATGTGGATAGCAAGGAGCCAAGGACTTTTAAACCATCTGATTTCCCAGGCACATTAACAGGGAACTGGATCAGAAGGGGAATAGATGGGATTTGAACCCAAACTATAATATGGGATTCTAGTGGCACCATATCCAGTTGCTTAGCCAGCTGCTTCACAATGCCTGCCCTCTGGACTGTTTTTATTGAAATAAAGCAAGAGCCAAGTTGTACTATCTGGTGATAGTAGCTTAGCAGTAATTTTTCTTTCTGGCAGTGGGAGCGTCATTGCCCCTAACTGTACATTCACAAAGCCTCCCTGGCTTTTGCACATAACGCAGTTTCTTATCTCATTAACTTTGTGAAAACTCTCCAATGTGGAAGTGACTAAGACTACTGAAATTACAGCTAATGACTGATTTGTTTTCCAAGGTCTCACATATATACTTGAACAGACCTTCTTTCACATCTCCAAAATTTGAACCTTAATGATGATTTTTAAAAATGTTTGTGTTGTACATTTATCTCAATCCATTTTCTGAATTGAAGCATGGAAGCAAGTCACCGTAGATTGGCCTACATTCAGTACTCTGCTAACAACTGCTAGCTTGGATGCAGGGAGAAAGGTTCCCTCTTCTCCTGCTGGTGGGAGTTGTAGGCTAGTACAACCACTGTGGAAATCAGTATAGGGAATGCTAGGAGAACTAAAATGTGTTCTGCCGTATGACCCAACTATCCCACTCCTGGGATTACATCCAAAGGAAATGAAATTACGTATGAGAAAAGAATCCTTTATCATAGCAGCACAATCTACAATAGCAAAGACATGGAAACAACCCAGACACCTGTCAAAACAGGAGTGGATAAAGAAACGGTGGTACGTCTACTGCATGGAATACTACTAAGCCACTAAAAAGAATGAAATTCTATCATTTGTAACCAAATGATCCCACCTAGAGACCATTATTCTCAGTGAAACAAGTCAATCCCAAAAGGACGGCATCATATTTTTATCTCTGATATAAGGCAATCTTCATGAAAAATACAACATCAATACCCTTTTCAATACTGCTTTTTCTATATCTCAGGGAGGTTGGTATTTTTGCTTTTATCTCCATTTATTCAAAAATAATTTTTACCCTATTAATTTCTTCACTGACTCATAGGTCTCACAGTAGCTTTGTTTCAAGAAGGTTTTTGGATTTCTTCCTCATTTCTTCAGCTACACATTGGCCATTCAGTAAAATATTATTTAGCTTCACGTTGTTCATAATTTTCTATTTTTCTTCCTGTTGTTGATTTTGTTTTATGGCTTTTCATTTAAAGTTATGTATAGTTACTGTGTAATATAGACTCTGACAACCAGATATGAGGATGCAATGCAGTATGTATCTCTACTTTCAAATCAATGATAGACTCCCAAAGGAACTGTTAAATGCATATTGACAATAGGATGCTGGGCTGCCTGCCATTGTCCATACAATGTCACAATGCACTTAAGTAGTGGAATGTTGGACTTATGACTAATTATGAAGGGCTATACTATCATAATGTTGTAATGGACGTCAGTGGAGAGGAGGAAGGAAAATCTCAGAGCCTATGGAACTGTATCATACAATAATAAAATACATAAATTTAGTATAGAAAAAATAAAATGATTGCCAGAATAAGAAAAAGAAGTAAGTCCCTATTGGCCTTATTGCAGACCCATTCCCAGTGTTTCACCTGCAGTGGAAGGGAACAAGTGTACAGAATGTCACTGTAAAAGAGAACAAGAAACAGACATTTGCTAAAGGCTTCAGATTCGGGCAGTGCCCTGTGTGAAGTGAGAGCGCAGTCACGGCTTTCCTATCCAGAGATCTGTCTGACCCTCGTCAGGCTATGTGACTTGATCACAGCGGGATAAAAATGCACACCCAGGGCAAATCTGTAAACACCAGCTTAATCTGCATGGGAAGAGTTCCTGTCATCTCTTCTGACAGAAGAAGCCCCCAGGACACGTTCCAGTGGGGACAGTCACCTCAGCTCCTTAAAAATCCTGTCTAATTCATCATCGAACCTTTAGAAACATGAGAAAGCAGTAATGGGAGAATAGAGTCAACCTTTGTTTTTTTATGTCATAATTTCCCTTTTCCAAAGAGAAAATAACTCCCGACTGTACATTGTGATGAGAATTAAAAGTTTTACAACTCCAAGAGCTGTAATATATTCAAGATTATTACATAATATCCTGTTTATTTGCTAGTGTTTGAACACCATCCTTTTTAATATAATAAAGATAATTGTTTCCAAGATAATATTTAGCTTAGTTTGTTAATGTGTTTTGTTCAAATTGTTACAAAAACATCTGGGGTAATATTTAAGAAAAGACAATAACAAATATTCAAGAATTCAAAAATGTTGCTGAAAATTACACTGTAATAAAAGAGATATAGAATTAACACAGTATAATTTTTTTCCAAGTCTTGGGAATTTTTCGTGATTCTACATTTAACGGGTCAATCAGTGCTCCCATTTCATCCTTGGAAGCACACTCAGAAATTCAGATAATTCTGACAGTTGAAATTTTACTTTTGTAGGAAATGACAATTCTTTTGTATAGAGATAGATAATATTTATGGGTTTGTAAGCAGGACACTTCTGAAAATTTGATGAATGCTGTTAACTTTCTTTTCAGAAAAAAAATATGTAGAAAATTTGACAGTTTCAAGCATTTAACCAATTCCCCAACACCCTACTACCCTGGGTTAAGAACTCCTAATGTGCACATTCAAGTGACTGATTGGTTTTAAGTGTGATCAAAGTGCTACGGAGGGATGGGAAATTCCCAGTCACTCCAAGCTGTCATCACAGCTGGAATATGTGGACTTGAAATTTCATTTTAATTTCCTGCCTAAGTTCACCTGAGAATTGCTTAACTTTCTGGTTTACTTTCATTTACTTCAACATCCTGGCTAATTCCTGGGTAAATATACATTTGTCTATACATATAAGGAGAGAAACATACTGAAAATGTTAAGTTTTTTAAAAAATGGTCTACATTAGTTACTTCTGTATATGTTCATTTGAATAAGGTGAAGCATCAAGAAAACTAGTTATCAGGGCCCTTATTTATCTAAGATGAATACCTAGAGATGTTCCTTGGTATTAGTGTCAGCATTTGCAAGAAAAAATTATCCCATTAAAATAGCCCTCATGAATAATTCAGAGAGTTCAATTTAATAGAGGAAGGGGGAGACAGAAACAGGTTATCAAATTTGTTGGAAATCCATGTTGCTGCACAGCGTTTTTTATGAGCATTTGTAATGTAGGTTATTCTTTGTTCTGCATCTACATGAAGAAGTAGATCACTAACCTAAATTTTTTCCTTTAATTTTCTACTTTCTACATTCATAAACACTTTCTTTTAAAGTCCTACTTCCAAAAAGGAAAAAACTGTATTGTGAACAGTGAATTCCACTTCTGCTGCTTTTAGGGAGTAGTTCATATGAAACATCTGCCATGAAAAAATTAGTAACAATTTATTGAAAATAGGACTTTCTATGTGGTAAAGATTTTTATGAAAGTGAGTATAACAGGCATTGGTTGTTTATATCCTTCAGATTAGGGTGCAAGTAAAAAAAAAAAAGAAAAGAAAGAAGCTAAACCTAGAAGCAACTCTAGAAATAGCAATTATATAGGAATTCACAGTGAAAATTACAGATTGCACTATCTTTAGAGGGATTAAGAGGGCAAGGTTTGGCAAAGGAAGTTGGTGGGATTAAAGAGAGAGCAGACTGTAAAGGAAGAATAGTTCACCAGTCATGGGGAGAATTTATTCTAGGTGAAAGTGCACACATTATTTCACCCAGAGAATCCTGGCAGATGTGCGATGCTTCGCATTTGAACTTAGCAACTATCAGTCTTTGAATTCCCACTAATACTCAACAAATTACCCTCACTAGAAGAGAGAGAGAGAGGGGGTTTCAATTTACTCGTTCATTTTCCAAGTGGCTGCCAACAGCCAAGATTGGACCAGGTTGAGGCCAGGAGCCACCAGATTCACCCTTGTCTTCTATTGTGGGGGTTAGAGACCCAAGTTTGGTCCTCCTCAGCAGTTTTCCCAGGCACCCTTGCAGAGAGCTGGGTTAGAAATGGAGCAGCTGGGACACAAATGGATGTCTATGTGGGTTGCTGGCAGTTTAACTTGCTGTGTCACAACTTTAGTCCCTTTCTTGGGTCTTCCTGATCCTCTGGACAAACACCAGCTGCCCTCTCCTTTATGATTTTTAATAGGAAAAAGCTTATAACTAACCATTACATGTTCTGCACCATAGTTGCATTTCCATTATCTGCAGCCATATTGAGCACATAATAACAGAAGACTAGACAATATTAGAACTGTGATTCACCTGTATTAGTCTATGTTAACCTAGTTAAGAGTAGTGGAAACATCTTTTCCCTTAGGAAGCTACCAAATATCAGGGAGATAAGAATTTTACCTGAAATAAAAAATGTGCCTCATATATGAGGGTGCTTCAAAAGCTATGTGGAAAAATGAAATTAAAAGATACTGTGCATTTTCTTTTTTTTAAGATTTATTTGTTTTTATTACAAAGTCAGATATACAGAGAGGAGGAGAGAAAAAGAGGAAGATCTTCCGTCCAATGATTCACTCCCCAAGTGAGCCGCAACAGCCGATGATGCGCCGATCCAAAGCCAGGAGCCAGGAACCTCTTCCGGGTCTCCCACACAGGTGCAGGGTCCCAAAGCATTGGGCCGTCCTCGACTGCCTTCCCAGGCCACAAGCAGGGATCTGGATGGGAAATGGAGCTGCCGGGACTAGAACTGGCGCCCATATGGGATCCCGGGGCGTTCAAGGTGAGGAATTTAGCCACTAGGCCATGCCGCTGGGGCCTGTGCATTTTCTTTTAAACAGGAAGATAAAAAAGATAATGTTCACTTCCCATGAATTTTAGTGTATCGTCATATAAGTGAGCCCCATTTAACTTCATACTACAGAAGATATATCACATAGGAATTCACAAGAAAGGAAATACAGTGAGGCATTGGTCGCCAGAGAAAGTTTCACCATCAAATAAGAAACTAAGGAATACATGAAAAGTTGTGGGTTTGCATAGAGATTTCCGAAATTGTGGAATCACTGTCTTGGAAATAAAGGTGACACGTTTTATGTAGTACATGTGATTGAAAAACAATACAGATTGCAAATGAGTGGCTGCTGAAATAGAAATTAGCAGATGATAGAATGCTGGTAAATCACACAGGGAAGAGTGGATACTCTACAAGTGATAGTGGGAGAATTATTTAAACCATAAGCCACACAAGTGAGTTTCAGAATTTTGATTGCAAACAGAATCAACTGGCAGGATTCATTGCTATGTATGATCAACCCGAACACTGCAAGAGTGACCCAGAAGCCACTGCCAAGAGTCTAAACCATGCATCATCATGATCATCACCATCATCATCTCTCTTTCCTTTTCTTTAAGACTTCATGGAAGTACAGTTCCATTTCAGATAAATGCTTGCAACTTGCATCAGACATTTTCTTATTTATCCATGTAAAACTTAGAAGAGGAAAGGCAAATCTTAATCACTGCTACTTTTTGAAAGAGGAAACTGTGACGTGCTAAGTGACATGCCTGGGGTCAGCAGGTAGGAAAGGGAAGAGTGGTCCTCCGATGCCACTGCCCTCTGCAGCCGCAGGATTCCTCAGCTTCGTCACATACATGCCATAGTAACATGGGATTTGTCAAAGTGCATGCGATTTTATCATCTTACTATTGTATTGCATGTACTTTAAGGAAAATGTCCTTGCACCGACTCTCTCTCTTATTTTATGTTTAAGTAAAATACCTCCCAAAGAATTTTTTTTTCCACAACAGAGCCTCTGAGCTGTCAAGCCAGTATGCTCGTTTCCCATTTAATGGAGGGGGCTTGCATGGCTGAAATGGTTTTATCCGAACCTAAACCCTTGCCATCAATAAATGCCTGGCCTGAAGGCACAAAGTGACAGAGTAATACTTTTAAAATTAATTTCCTTAACTAGTGTTGCTGGTCTTTGGAGACTGGTCTCCTCTATGGGACTTGGCTTCAAAAGCAAAAGCAAACATTTTGCGGTTTACAATCGTCATTATTTTTCTTTAATCCTGGTGGGTAAGCTGCATCTCCGAGAACGTTGCAGTTCTGTGGTTGATTCAACACAGTCTCAAGAAGTCTACTCTGCAATGCTGAAGAAACAAAAATATGTATTTTTACATCATCATACACCATGACCTAGCGTGAGAAGATAAGACAAAGGCAACTCAATTTTCAAAGATCTGCAAATATTATTCCCTCTTACCCCTCAGAGGAGTCCTTTGGATTTGCCTGTCAGTATCATTATTACTATTTTTCACTTAAAGGCTGGAGCTCCGGAACAAAGCAGTTTGAACAAGGCCACAGAGATAAAAAGGGATAGGGTGTCCCACTCTACATGGCTGGTTTTTCCCACTTGGCTGTGTAGCTCCAGTGCTGTCAGTGTGGGCATCGTGGGGCAAATACCTCATTTCTTGGATGCTGTGATCCAATCAAAACTCCCAGTTCTAAACAGATTCATAATTGGAACTTTTCTAGACCACCAATTGTTTTTCTGTGCCCGTTAAGAGACGGACACGCCCTGCCAATGAACAGCATAGACTATTTTTTCCCCTTTGGCTTCTATTTTCCTGGTGACACTCCATAAACAACATTCTAATTGACAAAAGAAAGTCTACCTTGAACTTATACTTGGTACCAATTTATGCTGCAGCATTACTGACAGTGTCACTTAATTTGCCTAGTTGCCTATGGTCTAAATGTAGGTAATTTACAAACCTTTAACAATTTTCAGCTTTGCTAAATGGTACAGAGAACTGCAATTACATTTAAAATGCACTGGCGCTCTATATGTCAGTAAAAAGCACCTACAAAGACATAATTACAATGTAATTGCACACAAGTTCATGAAGTAAACATACATTATTAGAAGCCACTCGTCTGTTCAATTTAAGGAACATTTCAGCTAACATATTGCATAAATAGGGAGCCATTTTGTGACTAGTTACTGTAATAACAGGAATTTAAATTAAAACATAGTGCCTAAGTGGATGTATTCTTAAGATCATTTCAGACGTGTTATTCAATATCCAATCACTTGCCTTTAAAACTGTATTTTTGTAGTATATTCATTTTATAGAAATATTTACAATAATGAGTGTTTCAAATATTACTGAAAATAGATGTCATGCAAAAAGATTTTCAACAAAGTTTTAACTCCGCGAAGAGACGCTCATATTTACTGCAGATCGAGCAATACATGGTAAGTATAATATGATGACCAAGGAAAACCCAGTGGTATGCAGAACTCAGATCAGGAACTTAAATCATGATACCATACCCAAGGCATCACAAACACGTCTATTTCATCAAATGTGTGTTTCTTATTCCAAATGATCTAAGTCACATGGGAAAATCAAGATATGCAGCTTTTGTAAAACACAACTCTGGCTTAAAACCTCTTGATGATTCCGAAATGACAGGCTTTTCTTGGGAAAACTGTGGGGAAAGTCAGAGGTAGAGCTGGGAGGAAAGGCAGAGCAGGAGCCGCAAGCTCACGCTCAGAGCTGTGGAACTTACTAGTAATGATTCTATTCTTACTGCAGATTCTTCTGCCTTCGTGGTTCCCGAAGCACGTACCAAGTGTGCTAGTAGCGTATTTGGCAGACAGATCTGGTTCTGGTTTGAAGAACAAGAAGACAAAGAAGGAAATAAGATGCTTTATTCCATCGCTTACAATAGTCATATTTCACCCAGAATGAAAGAAAATGAACAAATAGTACTTTTGGCAAGGTATTTCACAGCAGTTTTCTGAACTGAGTGGGATCTACTGCTCTATAAGATTTTTTAAGAATGTAGTGTTTCTTGCTGGTTCATCAGCTTCATTTTCTGAATAGGGTATGTCAATTACTGCAAATTAACACTTATCATTACAAGAATCAGTTGTAGAAAGGCCAGTTAGAGAAAAATAGCTGAATGTTTATTTCTGTGTAGAGTGAAAGAATTTTCTGAAATTTCTCCACACATGAATATCTAGGCATAGTGATTGCATCTTACTAGACTTAGTAGAAATTTGAAAATAACCATTACTTGTTGGTATGTAGACCTATCGATTTAGGCTAACATCTTATCAACTTTAAGTTGCACTTGTTGCTAAGACTTAATAGAAATAAATGTAGGGCCCGGCGTGATAGCATATTGGCTAAAGTCCTCGCCTTGAATGTGCCGGGATCCCATGTGGGCGCCAGTTCTAATCCCGGCAGCTCCACTTCCCATCCAGATCCCTGCTTGTGGCCTGGGAAAGCAGTCGGGGACATCCCAAAACCTTGGGACCCTGCACCCCTGTGGGAGACTTGGAAGAGCTCCTGGCTCCTGGCTTCAGATTGGCTCAGCTCCAGTCGTTGCAGCCGCTTGGGGAGTAAACCATCGGATGGAAGATCTTCCTCTCTGTCTTTCCTCCTCTCTGTACATCTGGCTTTCCAATAAAAATAAATAAATCTTAAAAAAAAATGTAAACCTGTCAGCAGAAAGAAATGCTTAAAAAAAAACCCTTAAATTCTCACTAAGAATATGAGGAGTCTACAAAATGTTTCATGGAAAATTTGTGCTAACATGGTATATCTTTTTCAAAACAAGGACTAAGAGCAACCCTATCCATTAGAATCTCCAAAGTACCCTTAAGTCCCCACTAATGGGTAATTTTTTTGCCATCCGACAAAATCAATGTAGAAAGACACTCAGTATAACAAAAGAAACTCAGTGTCTGATCTTTCCTCCCTCCACTTCTGCTTTATTTTTAAAATTAATGTGTTTTACTTTTATTAGGCAGATCAACAGAGAAGGGAAGAGAGAGAGAGAGAGAGAGAGAGAGAGAGAGAGAGGTATGAGACAGGGGGTGAGGACACGTGTGGGGGGGTTCTGCCATAGTCTACCCACTGATTCATTCCTCAAATGCTCAAGCTGGACTTGAGTGAGGTTGGAGTCAGAAGCCAGGAACTCCATCTGGGTCTTCCCTGTGGTGGCAGAA
Organism: Ochotona princeps; assembly: GCF_030435755.1. Taxonomy (NCBI): domain Eukaryota; kingdom Metazoa; phylum Chordata; class Mammalia; order Lagomorpha; family Ochotonidae; genus Ochotona; species Ochotona princeps. The sequence goes on along the minus strand of NC_080834.1, from coordinate 8,110,107 downwards.
TTCTGAGTGCTTGAGTCATTAGCTGCTGCCTCCCAGGGTGGGCATCTTCAGAAAGCTGGAGCAAGAGCCGAGGTGGATGGGCCACTTCAGACACTCTAATGTGGCATGTGGGCAACCACGCCATGCCTTAACACATTGTGTGGCAGTGTCCACCCCATATCCTCTTCTTGAACCCGACACTACTCCCAAAAATCTATCAGGTAAAGGATGAAGTAATTATAAACAAAGGGTAAGATGGACATATAATCCCTGCATGTTAGACACCCATTAACTGTAGATTTTAGATTTTGAAAAGGGAAACAAATGTTTAATTCTGGAAGAAATTTGAAGTACTGATGAACACTTGCTACTGGATACTTTCTAATTATTAAACCAAGACTGTATCTAAAGTTAAGCACAAAATTAATGAGATTGGATTGTTTTAATCCATACAAAAAGGCACATGTGTAAACTGCTAACAGATAAATATTAACTTGGATTTTATGTGTCCAAAATTGCTCTTGTCCAACAAATGTATTTTGAAAGCCTTATTAATTTCTTTTAATTTTTAATTTGAAAGGGCAGACTCCCAGAGAAAAGATGAGACACAGAGGATCCTCTGACCACCGGCTCACTCCCTAAATGGCTGCAATGGCCACAGCTGAGCTGAGGAGAAACCACGAGCTGCAGCTTCTGCCAAGTCTCCCACATGGTGCAGGGGCCCAAGGACCTGAACCTTCCTCCATCTCTTTCCAGGACTAAAAACCCATGTCCATATGACACATGGACACTACAAGGCAGAGTATTAGCCTATTGAGCCAGCCTGTCAGCCCTACCACAAATATATATATATATTTTTTTTTTTAACAAAAATATTTTAATGACTCACTGCATCCCTGGGAGATGTGTCTATAGGGAAGTGGGTAAGACTTTTATGTCCATATTGTTCCTTCTTGTATCTGAGGTAAAGGGGGATATTGAGGGAGAAGCCCCACCCAGTTTCCCACCCACCCAAAGTCCTGGATGTGGGGCATGCTCTGAGATACTTGCTCAAGTGGTTTTGATAGTTCACCAGTTATGAATCACTGCCGTTTTCGCCACTCCAAGCACAATGAGGTCGTTGAAGAAGCCACTGATTGACATAGTCCATCATAGAGTCTTCATTCGCCCAGTTTTCGCTGCCAATATATAGCTGAGGTGGTGGATTGACTTGTTCTGTCCTCTGTCTTTTCTTGGCTAGGGTTCTGAGTCCGGCATTTTGATTGGGGAGATCCCCAAAGAAACTTTGAGGTATTCCTAGACCAGATTCTTGTATGTTCCAGCAAGCACAGGGCCCAGAACAGTCCATTGCCCTGATCAGCTGGTGGTTGCAATTGCTGGGTTGCTTCTGTTTTCAGTCCCGACTTCCACTAGAACCAATGGGTATTGCAGTCCAGCCTGGTTCTGTCCAGCACATACTCGGCCCTCACATCAACCAGTGGGAGCTGCAGCCTACTGGGAGCAACCCACAATAACCCCCACCAGGCCTGCCCTTACCCTTGTTTGCCAGTATGTGCAGCAGACTAGTCCAGTCTGTCCCACATCCCATTCGACTCTCATACATGTCAATGGGTATTAAAGCTTAGTTCCAACTAACCAGCTCAACTATCCAGCCCTCACGGATGTTGTTGAGTGCCTCTCTGTCTAGCCACCCCAGCCCCCGTCTAAGTTTTCATGCCCTCCTGTGGGAGCAGTAACCCAAGAGGAAGGAGCCCACTATTTCCCTCCCAGGTCTCTCTCAATCCCGGCTTATGTGGTTTATGCACTCTTTGGGTGGTTCTGTGGTTTGACTTGACAGAATTAGCCCCCAGTGCCAGCTTCTGCCAGCTGATGTTGCGGCTAAGCACAAACAAGCCTCACCCACTCTAACTTACGCTTGCACCAGTAGGAATAATCCACCCAGCCTGGCTTTTCCCTGATCTAGTCTGCATGAGGCCCACAGATGTTGTTGCCCTGCTTAGTCTGGTCTGTCCCCATCCCAGCTCACGCTCTCCAGTGGGAGTAGCTGTCTGGCGAGGGGACCACTCCCTTAATCCCCCTTCCAGCAAGGGAACCCCTCCCTTCCTGGTTCTCATGCATGCTGGATGGGTGCTGCGGTCACATCCAGTACAGGCAACCTCACCCTGGCATTCCATATTGTGCACTGGTTTTTGTTGCAACAGAACCTGGCTCGACCCACACTCTGTTCTGGTGTTTGGATTTGCCAGTGGATGACGTGAACTGATTCAGCCTGGTCTGCCCCCGACCCATGCCAAATGTATGCCAGTGGGAAACTTTCCATGGCCTATTCTGGGCTGTTTCCATTCATACTTCTTGCACTTACCAGCAGGGACTGTGTCCTGCCAGAGGAGTTGCCCAGGCTCCTCAATCAGAACCCCTCCCAATGCCAGATTTTACGCATACCAGGGAGTCCATGAGGCAGCCCTATAATTGTATGTCTTTTCAATAGACTGAATATATGGAATTAAATAATTATGAATAATGTAATGTAGTGATATACTAATTTTAACATCTGTGTGAATTCTGGGTCAGTTTAGATTTGTTGCTTTTACTTCTTGTGGTTAGTCACGCATCACTGTTTCTTGCAGGCCTCATGAGCTTTATTGCATGCCGGTGCTCTGTTACCGAGTAGTGGTTTACTCAGGAAAGTGCTCATTATTTGGAAATAGTTTTATTTTTAACACATTTTCTAAAACTTTACTAAGTATGACTAGTACATGACTTAGTTTAAGGCTAAATTTGCATTATTATTGAAGCCAAAGCCTTCTGAGTACCTTATTTAATGCCTTGTGAATTCTGAGTTACTCATTTTTCTGATAGAAAGAGACTCTCTGCCTAGGCCTTTTTGATCTTTATGAATTACTTCCTCTAACCCTTTTGTGCAGCCGTTTCCTTTATCTTGGTCTCTTTCTCATTTGCATATATTGATCAGTACTCAACAGAATATTCAAGGAGAACTCTCCGGTTTGTTTCGCAGTTCATTGCCTCCTCCAGTGTCTGAGAACTCCCAGAAAGCTCTAGTAGACTCGTGCAGATTGTCAGCTCCTCCCAAGTTCCATTTGTGTTCAGTAAATCTGAAGGAATTTTTTCAAAAAGCTTGGGTAATTGCAATATTTCGCTCATTTGTTTCTCACTTCTCAGTAACTAATTGCTGTCCTGTGTTGTCCAATATGTATTTCTGTATTATGTACATATTTTCCTTTATTTCGAGTCGTATGGTAAATCTGGTGCCTGCTATTCCGCCTTGTGTAAGAAATGGAAATCCAATCATTTATTTTTGACCTTTTCAAACTTTTCCAGATTTCGCTTTTGAATGATGTGTGTGGACAATGTCTATAGAGCTTAACACATTATATATAAATGGACATTAACATTTTAATGCTTTCTAAAAATTGATAGGGTAGGTTATATAGGTATGTCAAATAATTAGAATTCCATTTAAATTAATAAGATATTAATTTATTTAAATAGCATTGCTTTATATCTAAGTATCACTGTAAACGTTTTCACCATATTCACTAGTCTTAAGATTTCTTCTTTAATGCTTACTGAAACCAGTAATCCAGTATGTTTGTAGTTAATCCAGACAATTTTACATAAGCTTTAATAGCTCAATAATTTTACAATTATTTCATGAGTGTCTAGAATTTATAAGGCACCATCCAAGACACTATCTACGTAAGAGCAAATAGCATATGTTTCACTGCCTTGGACTGAATCGCTGTATAATCCAGTGAACCAAATAGTAATAGTAAAAGTAACAAACTCCATTAGAAAGTCAGGTACAAAGCATGTGCTTCTTTTAAACACAGAGATAGCAAAAGGACAGGCAGGAAAGGCATGTGGAAGAAACGTAAAGAAGACGAGGTTAAAAAGGAAAAGAAGACTGACACAGAAAATGATCTTAAATATCACTCTAAAGAGTTTTGGTCTTTTAATTGATAAAGAACAGAATCCATGAGGGTATTGGAGAAGATGTGCTATGATAAACTACATCATTACATTAAGTCTCTGGAAGAAATATGAGCTGGATTCATAGGACTGAGCAAATTATAGTCCATGGGCCAAATCCAGCTCATTATCTAGTTTTTATTTATTTATTTATTTATTTATAAATGTATTTTCTGAATCCAGCTACACTTACTGTTTGCCTGGTGAATGTGGCTGCTTCCTATTACAACGTCAGGACTGAGCAGTTATGGCAGAGACCACATGTTCCATAACAATGAAAATATTTACCATCAAAGTCTTTATGGAATAAGTTTGATTAGAAAGAATCAAGCATGACTTAAAAACAGTTGGGGAGGTTTTAGTCATCATTTAGTAAGTATGACATTCAGCAGGACTTTTCAATTGCCATTGGGCCACACTGTACACAATTTCCTTTTGCTTTCAAGCAAAAATCATGAGGCATTTTGTGAATTACCAACTGGCGGCTGTGAACAAAGCAGTATGTGGGCAAAGTGATGTATGAGTAGAAGTGCCACTTCATTCGTTCAACAGCGTTGGTCCTCATACCACCAAATCTCTGATGCTGACTTGGAGATGGCCTGAGTACCTTTTCAAATCTGTTTCATGGATCATAAAAGTAGTATTTTTATTTTGTTGTTATGTGTTCAAAGATGTGTTTTGTAACATTGTTTACTATATGCCATTTTTTGAATATGTATTGAACGGATTTCCACTGTACAGAGTGGTTTTATTCCATTATGGGTCAAAAATATCTTTTCAATGTAGTTTTTCACTTCAAAAACTAAGATGTTTTAAGGTAAATTTCACAAAACATGTAAAAACATTAAATATATAAATTATACATAAATATTACTTTAGTGGATGTTAAATATTTATAGGGGACATTTCTATCTTCATTGACATCCTATTGTACTAAAAGCTAAACGATTGCACTTCCAATTTTTGAACATACAATATTTGCAGGGGATGCTAAATGTGCCTTACTGCTTCTTTATTATGAATGAGTAACTCACTCCTGAAAAAGGTAGGGCTTTTAAGCTTGTGCTTAAGAATTTAGTCCTATTAAAATAGTCTCCCAATAAAAACTCATTGAATCAAGTAGTAATTTTATCACCCACACCTTTAGAATTGCCTACATTTTGAAAATACCCCACTCCTTCATCAATTTGAAGTACAGCTGTCACTCAAAAATTATAGCAGAGTACAATGCTGTATGGAACAGCAGCTATGAGAAACGCTCGGTGACAACTCATGCTTGATATTCTGGCTGATCAGAAAAACATTTAGGTATTTACGTTAACTGTAATATATTGGAAGACATTGCGTAGAATGGAGTTGACAATCATTTAATCTCTGTATCAGAGGTGTCACTAATGGATTCTATAATCCACTAAAATCGCCATATGTAATAAAAGGTCTGCTTCTCGCCCCATTTGAAAGATAGGAGTGTTAGAACTAAATGTGTCACAGACAGCACATTGTGTCATTTCAGCCTGGTGCTGGCAATTCAGAGAGGAAAAAAGATTCCTCTAAATATGGGAACTCTTGATTCCAGAGAATTGCAGTTAATTATGATGTTTAAAAGAGCTAGGTACATACCTTACTATGAAGCTTAAAGGATATTCTGCCCATGTGACTTCCAGCTGCGCGCACACACACACACACACACAAATTATAACTTTGAAAAGGTAGAATAGAAGATTAGTAATTAAATATATCACTAAATTCAAAACATACCCTACAAGGCCTTTATAGGTGTGTTGCATTTTATTCAAAGAACAAGAAACAGTATGATAGTAATTAGGTAAACATTATAGTCAATATAGTATGTATTTGAAGCTTATCACTCCCCAGGGAACAGATATTTAATTTGTGGTCATGATAAAAACAACATAATAAACTTCACATCTTTCAGAAGAGCTTAATAAACTTCAAAGAAGACAAAACAAGAATGTATGAGTAAAAGTACATCCTTAGCCTTTCATTAGGCAAAATGAGCATGAGTCTTGGCCCAGCATGGCTTCCAAAGTTAGCACTCGCTACTACAAAGCAAATATATGCAGAGAAATGTACAACAAAAGACACAGCTTTTAAAGCTTCAGTTGAGTTTCCACAAATGTTGCTGACAAAAGCCACCATTCTCTGTATTAACAAAAAGTTGTGGATCCGTTCTTCACTAAATCCTCTTTTCTTGCATAATCCACCTTGTGCACTTTAGCTGGAGTGTGTTTTATCTGATCTAATCCTGGGTTCATTCACTCCTAGATAGAAGCAACAGGATTATTTCACACTTAAACGAGGCCCAATCTGTATGTGATCCCTAAGGGGACACCTGGCTGATGCAGACTTTAAGCTAAAGATTAACCAGGTGCTCAAAGCACATGATTATTTCAAATATAATAACAGTTTATGATAGAAATAATTACTGCTAGATGACATACAAATGCATTTTAACATGCACACATTAAGTTCTACAACACAAGGCTGTTGTATTCACATTTAATGCATGTAATTTTTACACACCTACACGCATTACAGCATTCACTTCAACAAGGCATGTACATTTATTCACACTTTCATTCAAGTCACTCTTTCGGACTCAGCATATCCACAGCTTAAAATCTGTTGAGTAGGGTGAGGCTTTGTGGCTTAGAATTTTTTTCTTTTAATGCAGCACACAAGAAATCTCAATAGACAGTAATCTATGCCCCCAGGAGGCTAGGAGACACGAATTAGTATGAGGTAATTCCATCTTTCCTGGCTTGGCTCTGGAGAATTGTTACATTATAAAATTATCTGTGTGTATCTGTGTATGCTTACACATTTATTCGGAATATCTATATCTATTTCTGTGTGTGTGTGTGTGTGTGTGTGCGTGTTCCTGTATGTGCTATGGGTCATAGATACTAGCTTATCTTTACTAATGTGTTGAAGACTGATTAAACAGTTTTCTGAAGCCACGGTGTGCCAGTGTCTCAAACAGAAAAACATAGGAACTACAAAATTTGGACATGAACTTACATAGCTGCTAGTTCTTTCCCATTTGAAATTTGTGGAGATATTTTTTAAGGGAAGAAAATGTAACATTAAGGGAACATAGAAGATAATGCCACGTACAGTACCTCTTGATTTTTTCCATCTGGCAGCAGAGAAATGGAATATGAATGACACATCGGAAAGATTGGATTAAATATGTTAAGTATGAATTTGGGGGCAATTTTAATCATATAATTACTAAATAGTTAATTATCAAAATAGCAATAGCCAATCCACATGGAAGCAACGCAAACCAAATATTTCCTCTGGATTGTCACTGTTCAGTCACATTTCAATTTCAACATTTATTTACCTCCAGAATAGCAGAGTGGACCATTAGTTCCCTTTGGATTCTAAACTTCAGAGAAATAGCTGAATATGGGACTAAAAAATAAAACCCTAAATTTCTGATACTACTGAAAGATACACATTCAATAATTTTGAGTGCTATACTATTAATGAATCTCCTAGGATAAAATAAATTTTTTACCACAGTTAACTGTGCTATTGAAATAAATTAGGAAATCATCAGGAGTTGCATTATGGTGCTCATTGAGCTCATCAGCCTTGTTTGCATAAGGCTGTGTGAGAACATAGTTCTGTAGAACATAAAGAATGACGCTCAGACACTTTACCACGTCACACAAAAACTACATTCTGTGAAGGGTGTACTAATGCAATGCTTCTAATGAATTTATAAATTTGATCTTCAATATTAGTAGTTAAATATGTATATAAGAGAAGAAAACCAGAGGCTAAATGCCAGTACCTACCCAGCTTAATCACTCCATTAAAAAATCAATTCTTTGGCAATATGACAGAATAATTAAATTATTCTACCTTTCAAATAAGGGTTCCATGTTGACACAATAAAAAAACATTTAAAATTTGTCTCATGTAAAATGAGTGATGGCTACATTTTCATCATACATAACTATTTGCACAATTATTGTTAATAAAATTAAACATAGCTACTTGTTGTTTATCCCTGAATGGGTCATGTCGCTTCATTCTTATTCATTCTAGAAAATGTATGTCTTCAATAAAGCTAAAGATCCGGTAAATATCTGTGTGCAGTTTAGTCAGTCCTGGACATAATCAATTTGGATTTTAATCAATGAAACAGAGGATGGAGTAGAAGTCAAGTTATTTTTATAGTATGTACTCATCAATTGATTTATCCAACACTGGGTTCCCCACCAACTGTGTACAGCAGCTGGGCTAGATCAGGACAGGGCCAGTATTTAGGAACTAGGCTGGAACTCAGAGCCAGGAATTCAGTCTAGTTCTGATATTGTAGTTGGGACCTAACTACTTGGTCTGCTATCAATTGATGCTTCCTAAAGTATGCATGAGAAGGAAACTGAAATCAGGAGCCAGTGTGAGGAACAGAATTCAGCTACTCCCATTTTGAACAAGACATCTTAACTGCTTAGTCCAAAGCCCATCTCAATAATAAATTTGGGACATGTGTAAAATTATGCTAAAATATAATGATATTTGCATGACATTCAAAGAGAAAATGAACGGTGGATATGAACAACAAAATTTCTTGTACTGTCTGAACACTTACTAGTTAATTTCAACTGGTTATAACACAGTTGGAATGACCAGTGCCTCCAACAGAGAAGGCACTGTGTGTGTGTGTGTGTGTGTGTGTGTGTGTGTGTGTGTATTTCTCAGTCTTTGCTGAAATACATCGTAATAAAAATATCTAAACATTCATTTACTAATTATTTGCTCACTTTGCATACATTATCACATTAATTCCTTAAATGAAGAATGAGAAGTGTGGTTCTGTCATGCCTGTTTTTCTGTAAGTGAGGAAATAAATGTAGACAGAGCAAAATAGCTTTGCAATGTGACGTTTAAATGCTTCCAACAAGCACACACCAGAGCACGAGTCACTTCGAGGGGTCCCTTCCTGCCTTTCTCTCTCTATCCAAAGCATCTGGAGTTCATAAAATGTCGTCTTTGTCAAAAATCTACTACCAGTTTACCAGAAGCAGAGGGGGCCTGTTACCATTACTTATGTCCTCATTTAAGCCACACACCACATACTTTATCACATTTTGCTTAATGGTGTTTTTTAAAAATTTTTGGCTTATCATTTGTTCCACATAAATGAAAACAAACAAACAAATGAAAGAGTACAACACATTGTACTGTTGGTTTCAGGTAAAACACAGGATCTAATTAAATTCGGATTTCAGGCATGGTATTTAGCTGATTATTCCATTTTTTCACTGGTTGAGTTTAGCAAACTGGTTGTTGTAGTCAGTTGTCTCTTTGTTTTCTATTGTTGCTATAATAAATGACCTTCAAATAATGTCTTTAGACAAAATATGATTATTCTGTTCTAGTTCTGGAGGTCAAGGGCTGCATTTTTTTCCTGCTGGTTTCAGAGGACAGCTTGTCAATGTTTTTTCTTGTCTTTTTGGGTTGCTTGCTTTTGTGGGCTTATGGGTCTAAACATCCTTCAAAGCCAACAGTATGGCATCTTTTTGCCCCCTTTTTAATCTCCGTTGTTCCTTTTAAAGGGAATAAGAATCAGCCTATCCAGAATATTTGGGCTGATTCTGTTTGATGATCCTTAATTAGATAGATCTGAAGTTTTCCTTTTGAATGTGAATTGACATGGTACAGGTCAGTGGACAAACATTGCAATGTGGTGGTGGAATGCCACTGTCAGTGTCTTGCTAAAATACTTGGTGCGTCTCTTGTTTCCTGTATTCTGTCCTTCCTTCTAGGGACATTAATGTTCTTGCAAATGTTTATACTTTAGCAATTATTTTGATGAGGACCTACCTACTGGTAGTGAATTCTCTGACCATGAAATCAAAGTAGATATTTGACCATACTGGGATCTTACTCTGGAAAACTGTGTTGGAACCTAACACTGTCTTGGGAGGAAGTAGAGCCATATTTGGCCAGTGAGAGCATCACTTTTTCCTAACTAGGAAGCAGAGTCAATGACCCTGTATTGAGATCAAGGTGTGACCTTAGGGAATTTAAATCAAAGATGATTTCAGTCTTGAGGAGAAAACAACTAACAAGAAGCTAGTACTATAGAGACTGGTGGAAAAAACATTGGAACTGTGTGTGCTCACCTAGGAAAAGCTAGGTGTGAAGTTGAATATTTACGCCATACTTTCAGACTATATGATTTATTGTATTTTCATATTTATTTAAAATAATTCCATCTAAATATCTAACAATTTGAAATAGCAAAAGCCTCTAAATGTATTAAGCTTGTTATTTATATTCTGATCCTTACATAATATCTGGTAATGATTGTGTAAATTGTAACTCAAGATTTGAGCTGTATTAATTCAAAGACTCACAGCTTGACTTTTTTTCTGGCATGAATATAGTTCTAAAAAGCTTAAAATAAATAAAAGACACCCCAGCTGTAGGCAATTGCCTAGGTTGCCTAATACCTAGGCAATTGTTGCGTCGCTAGAAGAAAAGCAGCCAATAGCAGGCGGGTATTTTGGACCTGGTTAATGCCAAATCTGTGTTAACTATATCAGTATGCCATCATGGTTTCTTAGTTTTTTCAATTTATTTTTTAAAGATAAGTGGGGAGGGCCTGACGCGGTGACCTAGCAGCTAAAGTCCTTGCCTTGAATGTGCCAGGATCCCGTGTGGGCACCCCTCTTCCCATTCAAATCTTTGCTTGTGTGTTGGGAAAGCAGTCGAGGATGGCACAAAGCCTTGGGACCCTGCACCTGTGTAGGAGACCTGAAAGATCTCCTGGCTCCTGGCTTCAGATTGGCTCAGCGCCAGCCATTGCAGCTGCTTAGGGAGTGAAACATTGTACCGAAGATCTTCCTCTATCTCTCCTCTTCTCTCTATGTATCTGACTTTGCAATAAAAATAAATAAATCTTAAAAAGGGGGTGGGGAGATGGGAAACTCTGGGCAGAACAGGTTACACAATTCTCATGGCCAAGCTTTGTAGCATTTTCCTGGGTCGGTGGATGTACTAAGATGGACTTTGTCAAGCAGTAGACTTTGGAAAGATTTGTTTTCAACCCTGTAACAACAAATCTGAAAACGTTTCAAGGCTATTAAGACCACTAAAAGGGCATCCTGGGACACCTTTGCTGACATTGGGGTCTGTAGGGCATCATCAAAGAACCTGTCTCCTTCCCAGGTGCTGATATAGCTGGATGGTTGGAAGCAGACCTCTTCTTTTCCTCTCCCGTGGACACAGAAGGAAAAAAAAAATATTGATGGGCCCAGCATGGTAGCCTAGTGGCTAAAGTCCTCACCTTGCATGCAACAGGATCCCATATGGGCACCGATTCTAACCCCGGCACCCCCACTCTCCATCCAGCTCTGTCTGTGGCCTGGGAAAGCAGTCAAGGATGGCTCAAAGCCTTGGGACCCTGCACCCACGTGGGAGACCTGGAAGACACTCTGGGCTCCTGGCTTCAGATAGGAGCAGCTCTGGCCATTACAGCCTCTTGGGGCATGAATCATTGGGCAGAGAATCTTTCTGTCTCTCCATTTCTCTGCATATCTGACTTTCCAATGAAAATAAATCTTACAAAAAGGAAAAGAATACTGAAGTGTGTGTCCCTCCTATCTTCCTCCAGGCCAGACACTCTCCACCCTAATAGTTATGCATCCCTCTCAACTATGAAAACAATGTTAAAATTAAATATATATATATAAGAATAATTTAAAAATTGAAATGATGAAATTTTCCATAGGTGGTAGATCATGGTCAGCATGGCCATGTTCACCATTAGTGCCTATATTTGCTGGCTTTTTTTGTTTTGTTTTGCATATTGCCTTGTTTTGCTGTAGAATACTCCTTTTATGTCTATCCTACTTAGGATTTTTTTTTATTTCATTTTTGGGGGATTTTTTTATTATCATTTTATAATACAGATCCATAGGCCCTGGGATTTCCTTCACCCCATCCTCACACCCCTCCCCTCACACTGAGTTCCCTTATATTATTACTATAGTATAGTTCTTCATAAACAGACATATGTCCAGCCTTGTGGACATGGATAATGGCAGAGAGTCCAGCATCCTATTGTCAAGATGTAGTAAACAGTTTTATTGTAAGTCCATCTTTGTCTGGAAGCAGAAATGCATACTACATTGCATCTTCACATCTGGATATGACAGTCTCAATTACACAGTTACTATACATCCCCTTAAATGAAAAGCCACAAAACAAAATCAACAACAGGAAGAAAAAAGAAATTTACAACGCCATAAAGTTAAATAACATGCTACTGAATGACTGATGTGTCCCTGAAAAAATGAAAAAGAAAATCAAGAACCTTCTTGAAGAAAGTGATGCTACTGTATGATCTATGAGTCACTGAAGAATTTAATGAAAATAGGAAGTATTTTAAAGAGTTGAAACTAAAAAAAAAATCAAAATCTTTGAGATATAGTTTCTGCTGATCTTTTTTGGTGAAGTGTGTACCCTGTTGGCAACAAATAGATGTGTTTTGTTTTTTAATCCAGTCTGCGAATCTACTAATGGTGTTTGATTGATGAGTTTAATCCATTTACATTCAGGGTTAATATGAATGGGTGATAATTTGGTCCTGTCATTTTAGCAATGGGTTGTTCATTGATTTAGTCTTCTGTTGTTATTTTACTGGGATGTTCTTCACATTCGCCTTTGGTTTTGGTGGGTTCTATTTCTCTTCTCTGTCAAGCGAAGATCTTTAAGTATCATTTGTGGGACAAGTTTAGAAGAGGCATATTCTTTCAAGTTTTGTTTACTGTGGAAGATTTTTATTTCATTTTCAATGACAAAGGAAAGTTTTGCTGGGTATGCCATCCTGGGCCAACAAATTTTTGTTTTTAGAATCTTGAATATGTCGCTCCATTCTCTTCTGTCCTAGAAAGTTTCCTGTGAGAGGTCTCCTGTTAGTTTAATGGCATTCCTTTATATGTCAACTGATTTTTTTTATGTGCACATTTAAGGATATTTTCCTTATGTTAGATTGAAGAGAGATTGACTATCAAGTGTCGTGATGAAGATTGCTTTTGGTCAACCCTGTGTCCTTAACCCTATTCCACCATCTTGTTTAGGATTTTTATCATGAAGTGGTGTAGAATTTTATTAGATGCATTTTCTGCAACTATTTAGATGATCATATAGATTTGTTTTTCAATGTGCTGATGTAATCTATTACATTTTTGATTAGTGTATGTTAAACCAAGCTTTCATGCCAGAAATAAAGCCCGCCTAGTCCGGGTGATCTATCTGTCTGATGTACTGTTGAATTCTGTTGGCTAGAAATTTGTTGAGGATCTTTGTATCTGTTTATCAGAGATATCAGTCTGTAGTTCTTTTTCTATTGTGTCTCTACCTAGTTTTCATATGAAGATGATATTTGCTTCTTAGAAAGTGTTTTGAAGGATTGCCTTCATTTCTTTTTTTTTTTTTTTTTAAAGATTTATTCATTTTATTACAGCCAGATATACACAGAGGAGGAGAGACAGAGAGGAAGATCTTCCGTCTGATGATTCACTCCCCAAGTGAGCCGCAACGGGCCGGTGCGCGCCGGTCCGAAGCCGGGAACCTGGAACCTCTTCCGGGTCTCCCACGCGGGTGCAGGGTCCCAAAGCATTGGGCCGTCCTCGACTGCTTTCCCAGGCCACAAGCAGGGAGCTGGATGGGAAGTGGAGCTGCCGGGATTAGAACCGGTGTCCATATGGGATCCCGGGGCTTTCAAGGCGAGGACGTTAGCCGCTAGACCATGCCGCCGGGCCCGGATTGCCTTCATTTCAGTTATTTTGAATAGCTAGTGGAGGATTGAGGTAAATTCTTGAAACATTAGGTAGAACACTGCAGTGAAACCATCTGGTCTAGGGTTTCTCTTATGTGGGGGTTATTTGATTACTGATTTAATCTCTCTTTTTGCTATAGGTCTATTTAGATTATCAATTGCCTCATGATTCAATTTTAACATTATTTGTTTTCAAAATCTATCCATTTCTTCTAGGTCTTCTGATGTGTTGGTATATAGTTACTTGTAATAGTTCCTGATGATCCTATGTAAATTTGAAGGATCCTTTGTTGTATTTCCTTTTTCATCCCATATCTGTTAATTCAGATATTTTCCCTCCTTTTATGATTAGTTCTGCTAGTGGTAAACCTATTTTATTGATTTTCAAAAATATTGGTTTTTGAATCATTGATCTTATGTACTGTTCTTTTGGTCTCTATATTTCATTTATTTCCTCCCTTATTTTGATCATTTCTTTTTTTCCTGCTAATCTTGGGAGTATTTTCCTGTTGTTCTTCTAGCTCTTTCAGATGTATGCTTAGCCCATTTATTTGATGCTTTTCTGATTTCCTGATATAATGCTTAATTCAAGCAAACATACTTCTTCCCACCGCCTTGATTATGTCCCACAAATTTTGATATGTTGTGTTCATGCCTTCATTCATTTCAAACAATTTTTTATTTCCTCTTTGATTTCTTCTATAACTCATTGTTCATTTAGTAACATACAACTCAGTCTCCAAGGACTTGCATATTTTCTGGGGTGTTTTGGTTTGTTGATATCTAGTTTCACTTCATGATGGTTTAAAAAAATGCATGGCATGATTTTATTTCTTAAAATTTGCTCAGGTTTGTTTTGTGGCCTATCCTATGATCAGTCTTGGGAAGGTTCCATCTCCTGATGAAAAAAATACATATTCTACACCTGCAGAATCAAATGTTCTGTAAATGTCAATTAAGTCTCTTTGCTCTATTATTTGGTTGATTTCTATTGTTTCTTTACTGAGTTTCTATCTCATCCATCTCTCCATTGTGGGTAGTTGGTTGTTACTGTCCCCCACTATTATTTTATTGGAGTCTATCTCTCCCTTTAAATTCATTACAATTTGTTTCACATAGCTAGATGCCCTGGAATTTTATGTGTATTCATTTATTATGGTGATTTCTTCCGGGAAGTGGATTCCTTGATCATTATGTGGTGTCTCTTTTAATGCTTTTCATGTCAAAGACTTAGTTATCTGATATAACTAATGGCTACACCAGCTCATTTTTTCTTTCCATTGGCCTGGGATATTCTTTTCTATCCTTTCGCTTCCAGTTTCCACATATCTTTGTTGGTAAAATGTGTTTCTTGTAGGCAACACATACATGGGCTTTGTTTTCTGATCCAGTCTTCTAATACATAACAATTTATTGACATGTTTAAGCCATTTACATTCAGAGTTAATATAGGGAGTATTTTGGTCCTGTCATTTAAGGAATAAATTATTCATTGCTTGATTTAGTCTTCTTTTGTGGTTTTATTGGGACCTTCTCCATGATTGCCTTTGGTTTTGTAGATGCTATCTTTTTTCTGTGTCAGTAGGACATCTTTAAGTGATATTTTTAGAACACATCTAGTAGGAGCTAAGCCAGCTTTTGTTTGCTTTGGAAGTATTTTATTTCATGTTTGTAAGACAAAGGAAAGCTTTGTTTGATATGTTATTCTGGGCTTTTTTTTTTCTTTTATGATCTTAAATATATCACTCCATTCTCTTCTGGCCTGTAGCTTCTTCTGAGAGGTTAGCTGTGATTCTGAGGTTGGGGTTTCCTGTAGAAGTAAATTGATTTTTTCACATGATATGTAAGTATCATTTCTTAATATTTGACCTAAGAGAGTTTGATTATGATATGTTATGGTGAGATTACTTTTGGTCAACTCTCTTGAGTTCATTTTCCTCCTGTATTTTGTTTCTCAATTGTTTCTCCATATCTGGAAAGTTATCAATTATTATTTCATTAAACACATCTTTGACTATACCTTCTCATTCTGTGCCTTCAAGAACTCCAATAACTCTTATGTTTTATCTTTGAATAGTGTCCCTTTACTTTTGGATGCTTTTCTTTTGTTTCGCTCAATTCCTATTTCAGCTACTGTCTGTTTCACAGAAAGTGTTTTCCAATTTTAAGATTCTTTGTTCTTCCCCACTCATTCTATTATTGCAGCTTTACACTGAATTTTTAACTTTCAGTGTTGTGAGCTCCATTCTTAATAATTCAGCCTAATTTTGTTTCATTGTTGATATTTCCTGTGTAATATATTTCTTGATACCCTATATGGCCTTCTTGTTGCTTTTTTTAAAAATTATTTTATTTATTTTTATTGGAAATGCAGTTATACAGAGAAGGAGAGACAGTGAGAAAGATCTTCCATCTGCTGGTTCACTCCCCAAGTGGCTGTAATGGCCAGAGCCCAGACGATCCAAAGCCAGTAGCCAATCATTTCCTTAGGGCCTCCCATGCAGATTCAGATCCCAAGAATTTGGGCCTTCCTCTACTGCTTTCCCAGGCCACAAGCATGGACGTTGGATATGAACTGGTGCTCATATTGAATCCTGACCAACTCAAGGAGAGAATTTATCCACTAGGCTGCCGTGCTGTGCCCTCTTACTGCTTTTCAGATGCTTTATGACATTTTTAAAAATTCTTTGTCAGATAGTTTCCCGAGTCTTCCTCAGTCAACTCAGAGGTTGACACATACTCCTGGTCCATTATGTTGTAGGTGTCAGCAACATTATCCATTGTGCCTATGTCTCTTTTGCAATTTCTCATTGCAAATCTATGGATTTCTAATCATTGGAACCAGTTTTCAAGCTGTGTTGTCCATACATCCACAAGTAGACTTTACTAATCCCATTCAGTGCCCAGTTCCTTGTTTGCCATCAGTTGTGATTCTCCCTCTTGTGAGTTTCAGCCTTGGATTTCTGTGCTATGCTTCTACCACTGTCTTGACCCCCCTGGCTCTCAGCTCATCGCCTTCCACCCTTTGATTCCATGCTGTGGTTGCACTATAACATGCTCTGCCTTTCTCCTGATCCTGGTTACAGGAACACCTGGGATTAGCAAGAAACCAGTGGTGACTTAAATGAAAATCACAGGAATTCCAATGGTGTCCATTGTACATTTTTTTCCTTTCCTCTTCATGCTGGAACTTGCTGGCAATTATGTTTATGGATAATCCAGATTTATTCTGGGTAGAACTCACAGGATGCCAAGTCAACTTTGTTTTCCTGGTAGGAACAGCTGTAATGCATTGAGCTGCAAGTAAGTTCTCCCTAAGCTTAGTGCATGTGCGGTTCTTTATTATTCTTGCCCTCTCCTTCCCAAAACCTTTGCCATAGTTCACAACATGGTTTGCAGCGTGGCTTTTCTTTTGTCTGAGCTATTCTCATACATAACTGCTTGGGCTCTGATACTATGCTTTTCTGCTAATGGTCGGGTTAGGCAAGTAAGTACAAATGTAGTTTTATGTCTGGATTCACATCCTGAGTTCCTGGTGAACACCCCTTCCCAGATTGCCATGAGTGGAGCTCCCATTGCAACTGGGGTGTCTGTTCACTACAACACCACTCTACTGTCTGCTGCCCCCAGCCCATGCACGCGGGTATCCAGTTGTCCCTCTGCCAATGAGCTGTACTCTCCTATTTCTGGGCATCACATGCTCTCTGCTTCTTGTTGGTTAATCCTTCTCTGTCTGCTTAAACCTGTCCTCATCCTAATCCACCATCTTGAAACTCCTGGACATTTGTTTAGACTAAATGGATGTCTGTTCTGATTGTTGGTAGGTCATGATACTCTATCATGGTTTGAGCTATGTCGTGTTCGAGTGAAGGCAAGTAACATATAGGCCGTTGCTTCCATGAGGCTAAGTCATCAGCCATTATTCAATTATTATTTTTATCACTGTTATTTATGCAATTGTTTCCATGTTTATCCCATTATGTGTAACAGAAGTCATCTGGTTTTAATGTGATTTTTGAAAACGCATGCAAGGGCAACAGCTGCTATTAATGTTTGTGTGATACACATACGTAAATATGTAATCACAATGATGTATGTATGTCTAAGTATCTTATGTATGGAGTTATTTATACCATTTGAAGCATAAATGAACACATATGGGGATATAGACACCTACCTAATTTTTACTTTATTTACATAACACTTATTGTTTCCATAAGAACTATATGAAAACAAAAATATATTCACAAAGACACTATAAAAGTCACAAAGCCACTATAATATTCATATATTAGTACTAACAGTAGTAATATAGAAAAGAAGAATTTCATGTCTTGTCAGTCTACACAGCTTAGTACAAGACACTTCATTAAGAAGTCTCTAAATTGGGACAATAAGATGCTGGACTTTATGCTTGATAGGTGCTTGCAATGAAAGAATCTCAACTGAATTTGAACTGTGGTAATGCAACAAGGTGGAAGAATCCACTATGGGAGGGGTTGGGGGAGGGGTGGGGAGGAATCCCAGCACCTATAAAACTGTGTCACATAATGCAATGTAATCAATAAAAAAATGAGCTTCAAAAAAAGTCTCTAAATTGCCTATCTCTGAAATAATAGTATTTGTTGTTTATTAGCAATCATATTCATAAGAGTAAATGTTTTACCTTTAAGCTCAATTTAGGAATCTTACTTTGCTGTTACTACAGTTCTGATAATCTGTTCATTGTAAATCTACAATTTCATTTCTGCTTATCATTTGGTTTCTTCTAAACTAAAACAATCCGCATGCATGGAGGTTGGTAAAAACCATAAAATTTTATCACAGGAAATTTGGAATCATGAAAATCTTAGCATCCACAGATGCTGTCATCAGCAACAAATTACAATAGTTGTAATAGCAATTTATATTCATATAACACAAGCTTATATTCATATTTATATATTTGTACAAGCATATACTATTTGAAAGACAACAGAGCTTTTGCCAACTATCTTTTGTCAGCTATCTTTAGGAACTTACAATTCTTTTTCTTGGTAAAACTTTCAATAAACTTTTGTGCAATGGTAAAAATGGCATGAAAAGTTGGAGTTCATCAAGAGGTACAGTCTCTTGCATAATAATATAGAAATCTGTCTCTGTGTGCCTGCTATGTCTCTGGTTATAATAACGGAGAGGTAGGGCAGAACCTTGAGCTAAAGATGAAACAGGTTTTGATTTTGTCTTTTTTTTTCTGAGACCTATTCTTGTCTACTGAAAACTACTTTTCCTCCTCTTTAGTTACACCAGTTCAAATTTATATAGAGAAGTGCATGGCCTGCAGTTAAAAGGACCATATAAATAAATTCCTACCAGTGAGATGTGAACAGACATGTCTAGTCTTATCATAGGAAATTGTCATCCCAGCGATGAACAGATTCTTTGTTGTCCTTCCTTGTGGAATGAATGAAAAACAAAAAGACCCTGCAGTTCAAAAATTCAATTTCTCCCATGAGAGGACATAGTTAAATGACAAGAAGCAATATATAGGTTCTGAAGAGCTGCTTCCTGAATTTTCTCATATGATGGAAACAAACTACATTTTTCTTATTTCACTATTATTTGGGAATATATTGTTGCAGCAGAATTCATTACATAACTGACAAATTATCTTTGAGATAGAAAAATTGGAGGCAGGTATTTTAAGGTCAAAACCACATATATTACTGATAGTTCACCTGACTTCTAACAAATGGAAACTTAAGGAGGCAGGTAAATTCTTCTGAGAAAAATTTTAATCTTGGTCCCTAGAAATTGTGTTTATTTCATAAGTATAAATGCTGTGTCATTCTAAATTTCATGTGTTAAATCTTTATAACCAACGCCATGATGATATAGGTAAGGTCTTTGGGAAGTGATTGGGTGAAAAGGACAAAGCTCTCTTGCATCAGCTCAGTGCTTTGATAAGTAGATCAACACTGCTTGCCTTTCATCATGTGGACACAGCTAGAAGACACCGTTTTGAGGATGTGTCCTCATTTTTAGGATGGGTCTTTCCCAAAACTGCGTGTTGCGGATTCCAGCACCCTCACTTGTCAACAGGCAGGTCATCCAGAGAGAAAGTCAACAATTAAACATCCGGTAAATTGTGCTACAGCCCAAATGGACTTAACATTCATGGAACACTTATTCCCCTAACTGAAGAATATATATTCTTCTTATCAGTGCACGAAACATTCTGCAAGACACACCATGTGTTAGGCCACAAAGTGACCTCCACAAATGAAAATAAAAATCATATACTTTCTCAGGCCACAATAAAACAAAACCAATGATCTATCACAGAAAATATGAAAATTAGACAAATACATGGAAATCAAACGCCATGCCCTTGCCCAATCAGTGGATTCCTTTTAGGTTCTTTAAGAAATAATTTGGAGTAACATCCAGAGTAATTATATGAGAAAGAATTAATGTTATCCAATTTGGAAAGGAGGAAGTTGACACAATCCTATATTGAGAAAAATCAAAATCCCTGCCAAAAATGTCTTGGTAGAATCGATAAATGAATACAGTAAAAATGCAGCATATAAGATAAAATTACAAAATATGAGCACTTCAATACCTTAGTAAAAATAAAATGGACAAGAAATAAGGAAAACAATCCCACTTGTAGTAACAGCTGAAAAACCAGTAAAAAATAAAAAAAAGACTTGAAATTAACTAAAACAAGGAGAAAGAAATTAAAGAGATTACTAAAAAATGGAAAGTCATCAGTGGGTGCTAATTTGAAGAAATAATATTATAAAATGTCAATTCTATTCAAAATAATCTGCAGATTTAGCACAATTCCAAAACTATAGCAATAACATTGTTTACAGAAACAGAATGGGAGAAAATATTTGCAAGTTGTTCAGCTAATGAGGCTAAATAACTCAACCTAACTCCCCCTTCCAATATTCACTTTTTAAAAAATGGGCAACTAATCTAAGTATACATGTCTCAAAAGAAGATCCACAAATTGTCACAAGTTCATGAAATCATCAGGAAAAGGGAAATCAAAACCAGTATGAATGCCACCTCACTCCAGTTAAAAAGACTATTAACAAAAAGACACCTGTAGAAAACGGTATGGAATTTCTCTAAATTCTAGATCTAGACCTGTGATATAATCCAGCAATCCTGTTGTAGGTATGTGTTCACAGGAAAATAAATCAGCATGTTGAGGAGATATCTGTGTTGATTGCAGCATTGTTCACAACAGCAAAGGTATGGAGTCAATCTAGATGCTCCATTGTTACATGAATTGAATAAGAGCAGTGTGAAATAATACTCAGCCATTAGGAAGAACTCAGTGCTGTCATTTGCAGCCACACAAATGATCCTGGAGGACATTGTGCTAGGTGAAACACTTCAATATTGAAAGGAAATCACTGTACGTTCCCAGTTGTGTGTGAAAGCTTTCAAAGTTGATCTCCTAGAAGTGGGGAGTAGAATAGTGATTCCCATCTGGCACGAGGAGGAGGGAACGCGGCTGTAGCTGGGTGGAGGCAGGAACTTGTAATGACCTGCAGCAGTGAAGTACCTGAAAGCAGCTGTGTGTTTCAGTATGACATGTAGGCTTCTGAATGTTCTCAGCACAGATGATCAATTAACCTGATCTTTACATGCTGTATACATGCATGGAAATATCACCCTGTACCGAATAACATGTACTGTAACTGTACATGTATATGTACATGTTACTGTACCAAATGACATGTATCAATTATAAACAAGCATATAACTGTAACTAAATTCTCCTTTAAGCAGATATATATTTATTTGAGGAAAAATAAAATTGCACCTCATCATATTTATTGTGCTTTTGAATTTCCCCTGTTGTGAATGATCTGTTATATGATCTTTTTGTTTACAAAATAAGCTATATGTTACCTCCTACAAAACCAAAACCAAACCAAACCAACCAACCAAACAAAAGCAAAAAGAGAATTCCTAGCCAGCCCCACCTGAGCAAAAAAGAAACAAAACAAAAAACAAAACAACAACAACAAAAAACCATGAATGTTTCATTTCATTGGCTGCTATCATTGGTTCCAACCCTTTTTAAGCATTCCAGGTATATCTCAGGAACACACATAACCTTGCTTTCCACTGTTACTGTTCAATCCATACTTCCTGGTCTTTACTTTCTCCTCTTTATTTTTGTTTAACTCTAAAGGCAAACTGGCTCTAAAATACGATTCTCTAGTTCACAGCTCAAATTCTTACAACATCCAGGAGCTAGACTGAAGTTAGGAGTCCAGAGTTGCGTTGTTCCAGTCTCGTGGCTGGCAGTGCTTGAGTTACTGTGTGAATGTACACTGTGCACAATCACAGAAAGTTGAACTAGAGGCACAGAAACCAACATTTTATTCCAGGTACTCTAATACGCTATGTGGTAAGTGGCAGCTGACCAATTGCATCCAAAAATCAACCTCAACTTTCGTATTATCCTTATTTTTAACAGTGCCTAATGCATTGTGCTTTTATCATGATCCTCTTCTAGAAGTTCAAAAAATCTTATTTGAACTTACCCTTGCAAGCAAGAATCTGTTTTCAAAAAATAACTTTCTGATGAATACGCCTATTTTTTTAAAAAAACAAAATTTTTAAAAGCCTTTGCTCATGGGTTTCCCATGTGGTTGCGTGGTCCCACAGTTTTGGACCATTCTCTGCTGCTACCAGAGAAGCAGGCATGAAGTAGGGAGCTGGATGGGAAGTTGAGCATCTGGGACATGAACTGGCGCCCATTTGGGAACCTCGTGCATGCAAGATAAGAATTTAATTGCTAAGCCATCACACCAGGCCCAACAAACAAGTTTTTAAAAAGTAACAGAATAGGGCCCGGCGGCATGGCCTAGCGGCTAAAGTCCTCGCCTTGAAAGCCCCGGGATCCCATATGGGTGCCGGTTCTAATCCCGGCAGCTCCACTTCCCATCCAGCTCCCTGCTTGTGGCCTGGGAAAGCAGTCGAGGACGACCCAAAGCTTTGGGACCCTGCACCCGCGTGGGAGACCCGGAAGAGGTTCCAGGTTCCCGGCACTGGACTGGCGCACACCGGCCCGTTGCGGCTCACTTGGGGAGTGAATCATCGGATGGAAGATCTTCCTCTCTGTCTCTCCTCCTCTCTGTATATCCGGCTTTCCAATAATAAAATAATAACAAAAAAAAAAAAAAAAAAAAAAAAAGGAAAACAGAAGCACAGTCAGGAAGCAACCCAAGTTCTCTGGTATGAATGTGGGTATCCCAAATAACAGCTGAACCATCATTGCAAAAAGCGTTTCTATGACTTTGCTCGTTTTTGTTTTGCTTTGTTTTGTTTATGTCTTGTTTTGTTTTGTTCTGGTGCTCTCAGAATCTGACCCAAAATTATTTGCTCATTCCAAAGTTTTACAACATTTCTCCTGAATGTTATTTTAGTTTCAAACTTTTTTTGTCTTCATTTGTAGCTTTAGTCCATGTTGTTATTTTTTTGCAATTTGTTTGAGATGGAGTCCCATTTAATTCTTCTGCTTATGAATATCACTTTTTCTCATTTATTGAATTCACTGAAATGCACGTTGATTACTATTAATAATTGAGAATTTTCATAAATATAGTCTGTTAATACTGTTTGCTTTCTAATGTTTTGCATACCGTATAGTTAAAAAATAGCTAGTTTCAAAAGGTTTTTATGTTTGTTTCCTGCTATTAGGATAAAGTGCTTATTATGTACCTATGAAATCTTTCTTATGGTTGTTCAGGCTTTCTATGTCCTTACTATCATTTTATCCTCTTGATTTTTCTAGATGTGAGAGAGGAATGCCAAGTTGCCTATTTTTAATGCGTGTCTGTTTGTCCTTTCATCTTCCATAGCTTTTACTTTTTTGAAACTTGCTTCTTGTATTGGCTAGGTGGGTATTAAAATATCCACTGTGAATTGCAGTCTTTAGCATTATAGGATGTCCTACTTTATACTGTTTAATTCTTCTTGTCCTGAATTGTACCTTGTTTTAGATCAAGATCATGGTCCCTGCTTTCTTCTTGCTTTTGCTTGTAATATTTTTGTCCATGCTTTTAACTGTACCCTATATCGACTCTTTTTATTGTAGATATGTCTTTTACATACAACATAAAGTTAGTTTGCTTTATTAGTCATTCTGTGTATCTTCTTCTTATATAATCTAAGTTCCTAACATGTATTGAAACAAGTAATATTTTTTTATCTCAGTTCTTTAAAAGGAGGTTTCTATAATAGAAGTTTTAGTTTATAATTGAATGAGTATATATATATATATTTCATTATTCTTTTGTTTCACTCTTTTATTGAAAGGTATCATTTTTCCAAATAGCTTCTACGATGTTTTTAAACATAACTTTATTATGACCAGATTTTTTTTCCTGCTATCAATATGTCAGCCAGTATCTGCTTCCTTTATAGTCATAGTAACTGCACATATAATCTGTGTTATTTTTTTTAATTATTGAAAAGCACATTTAGAAAGAGAAGGAGAGAGAGAGAAAAAAAAAATCTTCCATCAGCTGATTCACTCCTCAAGTAGCCGCAATGGCTGGAGCTGAACTGATCTGAAGCCAGAAGCCAGGAGCCAGGAGCTTCCTCCGGGTCTCCCATATGTGTGCAGGATCCCAAGGTTCTGGGGCCATCTTCTGTTTTTGCAGGCCACAAGCAGGGGACTGGATGGGAAGTAGAGCAGCTAGGAGATGAACCAGAGCCCATATGGGATCCTGGCACATGCAAGGAGAGGATTTAGACACTGAGCCATTGTGTGGGACCCAAGTGCTGATGTTAATCTTTATTCCTTCAAATTCACAAATATTTAAGTTTTTATTATGGCTTAAGTAGTTTTTCATGGACAGATGTTTGGAACAGTGGTTAGAATCATGCTGAGACCCTGCTGCCTTGGCCCCTGCTGCCTTGGCCCCTGCTCCTGGTTCTAGTTTCTTGCACATGTGAATCCTAGAGGGCGAAGGGAGAGCAATAGATGTTTCATCTCGTGGGGACCCGTGTTGGCCATCTGGTTTGCTTCTCTGACCCCTGGTTTCCCTGGATCTCTGTCTAGTTGTATGGAAACCTGGAGAGTGAACCACAGCGTGAAAGATTTCTCTCCCTGTCCCTCTCTCTCTCTGTCTCCCTGAGTGTCAAATAATTACATAAATAAGTATTTCCTGATGCCATGTATTAAGTATAAGTAAATCCTAATGCCAATGAGTCAACTACCATTGGTGGTTATTTTCAATTTTTAAACTTTTCTTGGATGGCATTTTTTAAGTTTAAATTATAGTCAGAAACTTAATTTAACTTAATCACCTAAAGGCTTCAACAAGTATAAAGACCATACTTCCACAGGAACATAGTAAGTGCCAAAATTAAACAAGTCTTTTTAAAAATATATATACTATTAATTGGAAAGGCAGATTTAGAGAGAGAAAGAGGTACAGAGAGAAAGAGCTTCCATCCGCTGGATCACTCCCTAAGTGCCCACAATGGCCAGAGCTAAGCCAATGTGCAGCCGGGAGCCAGGAACCTGTGGTTCCCATGTGTTACGTCCCATGAGTTAGGATCCAGGAACTTAATCCAGATCTTCTACACAGGAGCCAGGGACTACCACATCTTCCCGGAGTGCTCATTAGCAGGAAGCTGGAAGGAACAGTGGATCTAGGACTAGAACCTGGATACACTAACATCACATTCCAAGGTGCCAGGCCACTCAGCAGTGACCTCATCTGAACTTAACTAGTTGCATCTGTCATGATCCTGTTTCCAAATAAGTTCACTCTTTGAGGTGGTAGTGGTTAGGTCTTCAACACGTAAATTTCTAAAGACAGGATTTAACCTACAAGTGATGACATGTAAAGTTTAGCAGAGTAAAGACTATTTCAAAATTACTGGGAAAAAAATGAGTTTCAAAATTGCATTAAACATTTGAAATACGATACTTGTAGCATTACCTCACAGCACCAATAATGTGAAATATTTCAATTAAAATAGCATAATGAATGATCATACTAATATCAGGAAATGAATACAAATTCATCAAAAACATAAGTTAACTAAGCTGCACATGGGTTCACTACTCTAAAGATTGGTAAAGGGCCAGCTTCACGGCTCAGTGAGTTAAACTTTCACCTGCAATGCCAACATTCCATACCTTGATCCACTTGTAATCTAGCTCCCTGCTCATGGGCCTGGAAAAGCACTGGAGGATCGCCTAGATCCCTGCCACCCACATGGGAGACCCAGAAGCAGCTTCCGGTTTCTGGTCTTGACTATGATCAGCCCTAGAGAGTGAACTAGCCATTTAGAAAGTGAGTCAATGAAAGGGGATCACTCTCTCTCTCTTTCTCACACTCCACTTTAAAAAAAAAAAAATATATATATATATATATATATATGTGTGTGTGTGTGTGTGTAGATATATACATGTATTTATCAAATGTTTTATATTTTATATATTACATATGATATATTATATATTACATATAATATGTATCATATATATATATAATGCACATATGTATAAAAGGCTTTTTAAGTCAATCAGTCTTTAAAAGTTGCCAAGTCATTATAACACCTGAATACGTATAAAAATAAAAAGCCCTATTGGGCCCGGCGGCATGGCCTAGCGGCTAAAGTCCTCGCCTTGAACTCGCCGGGATCCCATATGGGCGCCGGTTCTAATCCCGGCTGCTCCACTTCCCATCCAGCTACCTGCTTGTGGCCTGGGAAAGCAGTCGAGGACGGCCCAATGCATTGGGACCCTGCACCCGTGTGGGAGACCCGGAAGAGGTTCCTGGTTCCCGGCATTGGATCGGCACGCACCGGCCCGTTGCGTCTCACTTGGGGAGTGAATCATCGGATGGAAGATCTTCCTCTCTGTCTCTCCTTCTCTCTGTATATCCGGCTTTCCAATAATAATAAATCTTTTATTTAAAAAAAGCCCTGTTACTTCATATATTTTTCTAACTTTCAAGACTAACAACTGCTTTGTTAGCTTTTTTTTTTTTTTTTTAAGAAAAAAAAGATCCAGTTATTTTACTTGGAAAGTCAGTTACAGAGAAAGAGAGAGAGAGAGAGGCCTTCCATCCATTGGTTCACTCTCCAAATGGCTACAATCACCACAATTAGGCTGATTTGAATATGGGAGGCTGCAGCTTCTTCCAGGTCTCCCAAGTGGATTCAGGGTCCCAGGGACTTGGGCCATCCTTTGCTGCGTTTGCAGGCCATCATCAAAGAGCAGCATCAGAAGCAGAGCAACTAGGACACAAACTGATCTGGGATGCTGGTGCCAGCAGGTATAGGCTTAGCTCGTCATGCCACTGTGCTAGCCCCATAAGTTTTTCTTTAAATTTAATTATTAAACTGTAGTTTGTCGATATAAGATAGCAGATCCATGTTAATTATTTATCAGATCCTTTCACAATTTAGTTATTCATTGTATATGGCAGTGGGACTATCTGCTGTCTTCTCCTGGACACTTCATACAGTAGAAACTAAAGTCAAGTCTTTAGCGGACAATTTGAGCAAAATATTTTAATTTTCTTACTCTAAATGAGCATATGAAAGAGTTTGTTGCCCAGCTTGATTTTTAAAACTTTTAGAAAAATGAAATGATATCGTCAAATATGTACTTTGAAATTAATTTCCCTAAATTCTTAGTCACATAAATACATGGAGACTTCACAAATAGATGGTAGCTTAAAAACAATTCAGTCTTAAAGCAGTTGTCCTCAACAGTCAGGTCACGACAATATGTGCACTGCAGGGTTACGTCCCTGAGCATACTTGTCCACTGCCGTGTGAAGGCAAAGTTCAATTAAAATTTTAAAGTATTAATTTTTTTTTAAATTTTAAAGGCAGATTTATAGGGAGAAGAAGTAAGAGAGAGAGAGAGAGAGAGAGAGAGAGAGAGAGAGAGAGAGAAACCTCCTATCAGCTGGTTCACTTCCCCAAGTGGCTATAATGGCCACAATAGGCTTGTCGAAATGTGAGGGTCTGCAGCTTCTTCTGAGCCTCCCGTGTGTGCGCAGGGACCCAATGCCTTGAGCCATCTTCTGCCACTTTCCCTGGCAGTAAACAGAGGACTGGATTGGCAGTGCAGCCACTGGAACATGAACATATTGTTTTTAAAATTACTCTACCGCATAAACACAGGGAAGCATCACATTGATACCCCCTCAATATACACTACCGCTTGTCAATTAAAAATAAAATAAAATTTAAGCCATATAATGTAAAAAGTATCAGATGTATTATGCTGCTAATTCTCAAGCCAATCTTTTAAAAAATATGTTGAACAATGAAAACAAAATTTTAACATTTTTTTCCTACTTACCTGGATATCTTATCGTAAGTTGGAGGTAGCTAGATTAGACAATGAGGGTAGAGTTGTTTTGCAGAATAAACTGAATTTTATAATTCTATGATTGTACCAACAATATGAAATCTATGCAGCTTACTATAGATGATCAACCGACGGTTAAAAGAAGAAAAATTTGAATTGAAATTACATATAGTCATATTGATTTTAGAAGACTTTCATTACATTTATCATTTTGCAAGTGTATGTGTTGGAATGTGTATACACTACTAACTAGACAGATGGTACGTGTGCGTATAGAAATGTAGATATAGACATCATATAGATGGAGATAAATTCAGAGAGAGCTTTTATGATTATTAGAAAAATAAGACTACGTGGAAATGGGGTTACATACTAATACTACACCATGTTGTTGCAGATCTACATTACAACAGAATCTATAAATGAGGAAAAGATAGGGTGAAATCAGTATAAATGACAAGGCACATGATACAAAAGAAAGTTTTCATTAAGAAACCTTAAGGAACCAAAGCGAGTCAAATCCAAAATAATTATGAATATTAAGATGAAAAAGGAAAAGAAATCCATTCACAGTAGTAAACAAACAAATAAATGAAACAGGAAAATAGAATACTTAAAAAAAAAACTTAACCACAACTAGGCACTTATTATGTAAAGGAAACACTGAAAAATTCAATTGCCGGTAAAAGTGTTTTTAAGATACAGATTCATGTACCAAGACAACGATGAGAATACAATGTGTATTACAAAAGTTCAAGCATTAATATAATGAATCCAAACTAATAATTCAATTTAACTGGAAAAAATATAAAATTATTTTACATTAAAATAACACATTCATATGCAGTAGAAGAAATGAATGTTTAAATAATGAGAAACACAAAGGGTTTTCTTTGCAAAACACTAGAAAGTTGATATAAAAATGTAAACAGTTAAACTGTTACTAATACAGTAATGAAATAAAAGTGCATGGAATATTAAAAACTCAAGAAGCAGATTAAATTACACACGAAGATTTGATACATAACTGAATTGGA
The DNA here is from genome assembly GCF_030435755.1 of Ochotona princeps. Lineage (NCBI taxonomy): Eukaryota > Metazoa > Chordata > Mammalia > Lagomorpha > Ochotonidae > Ochotona > Ochotona princeps. Next base: position 8,080,910 of record NC_080834.1, on the reverse strand, counting down.
ATATTTTAACAAAGCAGAAATAACAGATTTAAGGATTGATGAAGTAATTTGATCCTAATAAAGTATATTCTTTATTTTCTTGTTAAGACAAAATACCTAAGTGAATTAATGCTTTAATTGAAATAGAATAATCATGTGTAAAGGAAAGTTATGTAGTAATATTTATAATATTCAGGTAGATACAAACTTCTAAAGAAAATTTGATGATTTGTGTAAAAATATGTCATGTGTAATAAAACCCTAGAAACTACAGTGACGAGTAGGATCTTGTATAAAGAATATATAAGTGGTGTAAGGGCACTTTCATGGCTAGTATCCTGGTATTTTTAGGCAAATATTTTTCAGCTATGAAATTGGCTACAGCGCAGGTATTTAACATCGTGATTAAGAAGCCTGCATGTCATGTCCGGCATCCTACTTCAACACACGTCTGGCTTCTGACTCCAGCTTACTTGTACTGAATGCCCTGGGAGGCACACATGATGGCTCGGGTGGTGGGGTTTCTCCCGCTCCTATGGGAGCTCTGGACCGAGGTTCTAGCTACCAGCTTCAGCCTAACTCTTGGCTGGCCATTGAAGGCATCTGGGGAAAGAATCAGCTAATTGGAGGCTTGTCTCTGTATGTCTTTCTTTCACCCTCAGTTTCACATATGGGCATAAATAAAATTGTTCCGATTAAATATCAACATTGTCGTCGTCAATATGGATGTGAATTGCACATTGACACCTTTTCAAACATAAATTTAGTAATATAATTTGATGTTCCCAATTTAGGTGATTATCCAAAACAAGTAATTAGATGAATATGGGAGCAAGGGTGCTTATTGCAGCCTTGTTTATATTCCAAAAATAGTAAGAACGCAAGCTTCAGTGGCAGGGATCTACAGCCATTTAATAGGGTTAACATTTTCAAAAGTGCACGCAACACATTGCAGAGGGGAAAAGGGCGATTATGAAGAAAGTAGAGGCAGACAGCCTCCCATACATATATATATATATTTTAAATATAGACAAAAGAGTAAGTAGTAGTAATTATCTCTGGGTAGGAAAAATTCTTTTTCGTTTTAATTTTGTAACAAGAGTATGAATTTGTCCTATAATTAAAAAGGAAATGAATATTTTATTAAAATATCTTAGTTAATGAAACAAGAAATGAATGAGCTGTCTCTTTTATCTATTGACTTACAAGCACCATTCTGCTCCTTCTATCAAAGATTTTCTATTTCCAGTGATTATCATTTTATGTACATGTAACAATCCGAAAATGACTTTATTCATTTTTAGATAATTTTATTTCAAACCATACGTATCATTTGGGAATCATTTAAATATTTAAATAAGTGATTGAAACTTGGAAACAATACATGAATTTGCTATAATTGCCTCATTTTTAATTTCCCTTTTCTGTCCTTAATGAACATTGTGGCTTTTATCATTATGTGATTCAGCATACTCAGGGATCACCTAGAAACCAGAAAATGTGTTATTCTGTTCCCACACAGAGCTAAGTAAAATACATAGGCCTTTTCCTTGATTGTATCATAATTAACTTGCGAAAGTTTCACAGGATATTAATATACCATTTTATTTTTATAGTTCATTAAGTACATTATTACGTGTTCATATTTTATACTCACAGCACTCCTTATAACAATTTCATTAGTTTATTTCTCAAATATTGCTATTAAATTATGGTATATTATCCAAAAAAACAGTAAAAAATAAAGTTATTTCCACTTCTAGCTCCAGAGAAAATCTGCCATAACAGCAGAAGTCATGGGAGACCCCAATGTCAATCAAGGTTGTTCTTGAATTTTCCAGCTTGGTTTAGTAATACTTGGATTGGTGAGAAAATAACTGATTTTACCTTTCTGTATTGGCAATCTACATCTGTTTTCAAAATTATGTCTCCAGACTATGACTTCTAGCTATTTGATATTCCATGTGACAATTAGCCATGCAATACAGTAGCAATTGAGTTAGATTTCTTGTCAGCATCTAAGGGAAGTTTATTTACTGATTGATCGTGTTTTCACTTTTCTACTTGTCAATGTCAATGTCATGTGTTTCTTTGCATTCGTATATATTTATTTAACATTCCTAGAAGGCATGGATTGAGTGTGTGTTATACCTTTTAATTACATGTAAATTAGAAGACCCAGGTGTCACTTTCACTGCCAGTTAAACAAAAAGGCAAACTAAGAAACAAACATGGACTTCCTCCCAGACCCTTTTTCTTTGCCTCCCTACAACTCCGAACCTGCCAGCCTTTCTTCCAAAATGAACGCTAGATTTCTGCCTCTTCATCATAATTATACACCACCTGGTATTGTCATTTTCTGAAAAATATGTAAACTGAACAAATTTCCAGTATTTCACAATGCAGGTTTAAGAGAACAGCGATATCTTTTCCATGCCCCCTCCCTCGGTGTTACCCTCCCACCTTCCTCCTTGCCTATGCATGCATTTATTTTTAACTTTTACTGTAAAATACTTTTCAGTTCATTTCACGATCACAGTGATTTTAACACCGCACTAAGTAGAGCATTCAACAAATGGCAAGGTGAGGGGAAAAACACTACTATTTCTTAAGAACATAGACAAAAAATGTAAACAATTTTCAAATCTCAAAAATGATTATTTTTCTCATACAGATTACATTTTTTGTGCTCTGTGTATTACTTAGATCAGAGAAGCATAATATATGTCTTCATGGGGCTGGCATATTTTATTAAACAATGGTTTCCAGTTGCATGCATTTTTTTTTTTTACCAGATTTCACTTCCTTTTTTATGGCTGAGCAGTATTTAGTAATGTATATATGCTACATTTTCTTTATCCAGTCATCAGTTGGTGAATATATGGGTTGACTGGCTAATAGTTGGAATAAACTGAGCAGGTATAAACATGGAAATGCAGATAACTCTCTAAGCACACTGATTGCACATTATATGAATTAACTGCCAGAAGTCGGATGAGTAGTTCATATGGTCGACCTATTTTCAAATTTTGGAAGGCTTTCCATAGCACCTCCCATAAGAGTTGTTCCATGTAGCATCTGCGCTTTTAACTGCCTCTTAATTGGACCTTCCTCTCTTCAGTCCTTCCAATGTGCTCCCACTGAAATGATCTTCCAGATTCCATCTCTGAGTTTGTTACTTGGACACAATAGCCTTGCTCACTTTGGCAAGGATCGTGTTTATTCACTGCATCACACACTGCCCAGAGTAGGGTACCTGCTTTAGCCATTCATCTCACCCTCCACTGTTGCAGGTTCGCACTGCTGTGGGTTTGTGCAGGACACCTGCTTGTACAATCTTCAGTCCACCTTGCAAAACCTTCCCAACCATTTGAACTTTTCAAACTTAGGTGAACAAGCATTATTTGAGGCCATGTTCAAAAGTCAGCCATGGTATTAGAATATGAGACTCAAATGCACACTGCACCACTGCCTTAAAGAAAAAAAAAAACTTTTATTTCAAATTCAGGTAGAGTTATAATGGAGGGGTTGGAAAAAGATCTTCCATCTGCCAGTTCATTCCACACCCTTCCCAGCACCCCCCACACACAAAGGGCCACAGTGGCCCCCATCAGTGACTTTCAACCAAAGCTTCATATTATCATAACCTAGGATTTCTGCAGATACTGGTGTAAACTCAAGCTCTTCTAGAAGAACAAGAGAGAGAGAGAGAGAGAGAGAGAGAGAGAGAGAGAGAGAGAGAGAGAGAGAGAGAGAGAGAGAAAGAAAAGAAAAGAAAAGAAAAGAAAAGAAAAGAAAAGAAAAGAAAAGAAAAGAAAAGAAAAGAAACAGGAAGAAATGCTATTTTGTTTTTATCTATTTGAAAGGCAAAAGGAAAGTGAGAGGAATAAAATATCAGACATACAAAGAGACAGACCAAGAAAGATCTTCACTCTACTGTTCCATTCCACAAAAACTTTGAAGCAGCAACCAGGACTGAGCCAAGCTGAATTAGGAACCCAGAATTCAATGGAACTTCCATACACAAATGTCAAAGATCCAACTACTGCCTACCAGGTACATATTAGCAGGAAGCTGGAATTGGAAGCAAAGCCAGGATTTAAATACAGGCCTTTAGATGGATTTGTTTTCACAATAAAGCAAGAGCAAAGAAGCACTGCTTTGATACACATTTCCAAAAATAGTCGAGAATTCTTAGGGAGCTAGTGTCCTGGTGCATCAAGTTAAGCTGCCCTGTAGTGTAGACATCTCACATCAGAGTTAAGTTGAGTTTTGTCTGCTCTGCTTCCAATCCAGCTTCGTTGCCACCCACATTTGAGACCCTGTTGGAATTCCCGGCTCCTGAATTCAACATGGCCCACTCCCGATTGCTACTGGCCTTTAGGGAATGAACCAGCACAGGGAAAAATCAATTTTCTTTCTCTCTCTCTGTCACTCTTCCTTTCCAATAAAAGAAGTCCATAAATCATAAAAATTGCTTTGACCATTGAGATAGAATCACTCATCTGACAGGATTGATTCGCTCACAGAACACAGGCTTTAAAGGGCAGTTACGCTGCATTTACCTTTGCTAACTAAATACAGGCAATACCACTTTAAGTATGGCACCTTGTAAAGTGAGAAAACAGCAAAATCAGAAATATCTCTTTAACATTTTCTCTTCCCCTTTTCCCAAGTCCTACACTATTCACACAGAGATGATGTCACCCAGACATGCCAAGGAAGGTACTAAAAAGCCTTGTTAAGCTGCTCTATCCATCCAATGCCCTACAATTGGATTGTTGTCTTTTTCCTCCATTAAAATCTGTGCATAACTGCTAAGAATAATAAATACATCCCCAGTTCTTTCCTTAACACTGTACATTTGAAAGTTCTTGTGCCACAAGAGGTTTGGATTCAATGACTGTGTCTGTTTTTCTCTTCCTACTTCGGCTGTTGTGAGGTCTTGGTCATGAATATTTTTTCTCCTCTACCAATCTCAAACACAAATCAAAACCACCACTACATTTTCCGTCTCTGCCTTTATGCGCCTGTCTCCCACATCCATATCTTGCTTACATAATTCTTGAAGAACCTTCTAGAGCTAAGGTTAGTACCGCATTCTTTGCCACATGAGCTAAACAGTCAGAAACCATCATATAAGAAATAATCAATCTGGGAAAAACATTTTATGTGTGAGAACCTATCCGGATGAAGACAAAAATAAATTGCTAAACTTATGGTTGTCTTTTGATGGAGCATTCTTTTCCTAGCTGGAAAACAACCTGCAGAATTTGTTACATTCAACCACTTCCTAAACATTACTTTGCCCTACTCCCATACTAGCCTGATCCTTTCCTCAAAATTGAATGTAATGATTGAATATAATTTATTCGAAAAGGACTGATCTTATTTTGGCTTGGAAAATTTTCTTAAAACATAAAAAGCTTTCTCTTCAGTAATGTATGTGATAAACATAACTTTGTGATGAAAGCATTTTCTCATGGGCCAGGTTTTGTAGTCCATGTAGAAACAACTGTATGTCCATTTCACTCATGAGAGATGACCATTTCAAGGTTTTGTGCATACTAACCTTGAGGCTGTACTTATCTCTTAAAGCATCTCTTAAAGGATCTGGACAGCTCTAGAAGAATCACAGGGTACAAATTTTAACCTTCACGTCAACTGAGAAATGGGATATGTACATGCATTTAAAAAAAATACACAGAATTCTAAAACATTACAGAAGTAATACATCTTCTATATATAATATAGTTCAACACTCTAATAAGCAGATAGCTGATTCACATCTATTTTGGCAAGGTGGTTAAAATGTATATTTATGTATTTCCTCATGCCTGTGTATCTTTGTCACTTCATAACATATGTAGACAAATGGTACTCCCAAATAAAGCTTCACATTTTCCACTTTTCTATATTCAGTAAGTATGCTCCCATGTGGATGTCTGTATATATGTGTTTCTGTGTGCATGAAACTTTGAAAAATGAATCTTATATATATTTTTCTGTGACATCACATGCCCAATTAGTGGTTTCTATAACCATTAAACTTTACCTTTGGAACAATACACATAAATACGTATATTTAAACATGCATAAATATAGCTCCAGTGGGTGTAATGAGATAAAATGAGACTTAAGGGTTTTTACTTAGCATTAACCTGTATCCAATGATGATTTAAGGGAAATACAGAAAATGGAATGTTATGGAAATGTTAATTGTACAGTGCAAGCCAAGTAGCAATATTGAGAAACAGGTTTAGGAATCTATCTAGTCTGTCAACTCCAAAACACCAAACTCTATTTCATCCTCCTCTTCAGTACAAAATTATCTTGGCAAAACAGCAAGAGAATTCGCAGGAATGTAGCAAGAGTGTATAAACAACTGAAATACAGAAGCAGGGACGATGTCCTAGGTGAGTCACACTTAACGTTTATTGCCTTGTTTTTCTTTAGTCTGCATTTGAATGGCCTATCTATTTTTGTTACATATAAATAAGGAAGGAGGAGGTTTTATTAGAGGGTGCTTGACAGGCTACTACTTCAGATGTCCCTTAAATTGTGCAGTGAGATCTAAAGTTGTCAGGTCCCGGTGGAACAGACTCTTACAACTTTAGCAACTCTTTTCCCAGACTCTCGAAACTACAGATTTTGATATGCTTTTCCTTTGTAGTTCTTATCTTCACAGATATGACATAAAATTTCAGATTCTGCACATATATTTTCCTTGTAGAATAAGACAGTCAACGGAGCACTCACTGAAAGCCTCATGAGTATAATTCAATCTCACCAATTAAGTTGATGACTAAATTTGGTAGCAGAAAAATGTTAATGACATAGCTTCTTTGAAGCTCTTTTTGGATGGTCTGACTTGCTTTTTGCTTCCAAGTTTGTTAATCAAAAAGAATAGGCACACATGATTTTTCTCTTTAAAAAAAAAAAGCTCTCAAGTTTTCAGAACTAGGATTTTGGTAAAAACTGAAAAAAAAAAAAACCTCAGAGCATCAAATGTTAAAGCTACTTTTTACTGCAGAATTGTTTTTTAAACAGATTTAAATTTCTATGAAGATTTTTTAAAAATCTAGAAAAAGGAAATTTAGGAAAATCTAGAAAAAAGGAAACATTAAGCATTATAGCATCCTGCTAGTCGTTTTGTGGGATTTTCATATTTGTATGAGGGAGAATAAATATTTTTATTGGTGCTCAATGACATTAAATCATAAAGTTGAATTTTCAGAATGACTACATGAAGCAGAAGTCATACCAATATATATGCAAGTATAAATGCTGACTTTTATGACTGAGTGGACTTCAAAACTGTTTTGATATATAGACGCGCATTTCTTACATTTGAGTTAATCTACGGCAGCCAGTGGATTCTGGAGAGACTTCATCGTGCTTGGGATGGCGAGATTGGCAGCAATTCAGAACTGTTGGACTATCAAAACCACTGAATAGGACTCTCAGCGCATGCCCCACATCAGGGACCTGACATGGGTGGGTGGGGCTTCTCCCTTTACTCCAGATACAGAAAATAATAATAATAATAATGTGGAAACAATGGTCTTACCCACTTTCTTGTAGCCCTTTGTGCCCTAATTAACTATGTAAAGATTATAAAAATAAAATAATTACCAAAAAAAAGACTTAATCCAAAACTAAATGTTTTCCTGGTAAGGAACAACTAATGATACAAATGTACCATAATTCTTTTGTTCGTTTAACAAGAATTTGAGTTTTTCAGTGTGCCACAAGATTCTGTAACTACAGAGAAAATCTTCTACTTTTGATAAACAAAAGAAGTATAGTTAGCCTTCTCTGTGTGAGAGGGAAAACCCATGGATTCAACGAAGTATGGATGAAAAATATCAGAAACAACTTCCAGAAAGTTCCAAAAGGCAAAACATGGATTTACTTTATACCAGATGCTATGCAGAATCTGTGTGAAAAGACTAACATACTTACATCTGTTCATTCTCTCTAGCATTCATTGTTGCACATTGTTTAACTTAGGTTTCATGTTCATTGTTATTAAGCCTATAAGATTGCCACTGCACTAAATCATGTTTAGCCTTCTTGTTTAGTCATTATCCTCTAAATAATATAATTGTTTACTTAGCACTTACATTATATTAAATACTATATAAGCGGTCTTCAAAAGATTATGAAAAATGTATAGTATCAAAAAATGATTATGGGTTTCAAAACTTTTTGTACAGAAAAATAGAAATTTTAAATCAGTTTTCCATGAATTTTTTGAAACTTTTTTGTAAATAATCTGGAGATAATTTAAAGAATATGGGAGGACATAGAAAGGTGATAGACAAATACTATGCTATTTTATAATAGAGAATTGAGCATTCTGATTGTGGTGTCCACTGAATCCTGAAACCAATTTCTCATGGCAATCAAGGGATAATTGTTTAGTTTACTAGAGAAGTCAAATGCATATATTAAAATTCATTTATTTATGTAATTATGATTTAAAAAATTATAGAGTATTTGAAAGTTGCTTTAGCTTTGAGTCTTAGACCAAATGAGGTATCTACAGCATCTGGTTTCTCAACTGTCACGTACGTAATGAGGTTGGGCCAACCTGGACAGAATGTAGGAAAGGGCATCAAGATGAAGGAGAAAACGCACAGAAGAAATCCTCTCTGTGTTTTACTGTCTATGCTAAATACACTTACAAAGAGACTGGCTTCTAGTAGTAGCATATATCTAAGTTGCAAATTGTAATTTGCTTTAAAAGAAAGGAGAAAACCTAAAAACAAAACAAAGCAAACAAAACAACAACAACAAAAAAAACCACCTCTGTGATAATAGTTATTTGGCTGTTCAAACAGGTACATGACTGAGTTAATTTCTTCTTAGGAACATTATATAGTCTTCAAAATATTTGGCTCCATTGAGAAGCTCTGAAAATTCCCTATCTCCTCTCCCAGTCAAATTTTTCTTTAGAATAGACTTTAGACATGACATTTCTTTCTCCTAAATCTATAGATGCTTGCAAACATTGCACAAAAGTAGGGTTTCATAGGAAACACTGCAAGATATAGGATTTGGCAAAGGCTTCTTAGATAAGTCATCAAAAGCACAGGCAGTCAAAGCCAAAACAAACAAACAACAACAACAAAAAGTGGTGTTACATCAAACTAAGAAATTTCAGTACTGGAAACAAAATGATCAACCAAGCCAAGAGGCAACCAACACTACAGAACAGATTGTGGGCTAATATTAAGGATTTACAAAGAGTTTCAGAAACTCAATGATAACAAAGCAATCCTGTAAATAAATGGACAAAGGAACTGAGCAGGCATTGTTTCAAAAGAATAAATTCAAATGGTTAATAGACATATGAAAAAATATTCAGGCTTTCTAGCTTTCAGGTAAATATAAATAAAAACTATATCGAAGAAGGTTTTTGATTATCTTTTTCATTTCTCCAGCTACACATTGGGCATTCAGTAGCATGTTATTCAACTTCATGTTATTGTGGATTTCCTGTTTTTCTTCCTGTTCTTTATCTTGTTCTAAGGATTTTCATTTAAGATGATGATTAGTAACTATGTAATAGGGACTGTTATATCCAGATGTAAAGATACAATACAGTATACATGTCTCTGCATTTCTACTTCCAAATCAAAGATAAACTCCCAATGAAACTGTTAAATATATCTTGACAATAAGAGGATGGACTCTCTGCCATTGTCCATGCCTACAGCGTCAGGATTCACTTCAACAGCAGAATGACAGAGTTAGGGTGATATGAAGGAAATCTACTACTGTAATAATATGTGGGGAATCAGCAGCATGAGGAGGTTTGTGGGGAAGGGAAATCCCAGAGCTTTAGAGTATATCAAAAAGCAAAAACAACAATAAATTACATTGAGCTTCCACCTAATTGCCTACATTTGGAAATCTAACAACAGCAGATTGCTGGTGTGGCTGTGGGGAGAAAGCTGTCGTCCTCTACTGCCGGTGGGAGTTTAGACTAGTACAATGGAAGTCACTAATGAGAGTGTTAAGGTAACTGAAAATGGATCTGCCATATGACCCAGCTGTCACACTTCTGGGAATATATCCGAAGGAAATCAAATCTGCATATGAGAAAATTGCCCACAATCCTATGTTTACAACAACACAATCTGCAATAGCAAAAAGATGGAAATAAGCCAGATGTGTACTGAAAGAGGAATGAATAAGTAAACAGTGGTACAACTACTCCATGGAATATTACTCAGCCATTTAAAAGAATGAAATGCTACCATTTGTAACCAAATGGTCCTAGAGACCATTGCGTTCAGTGAAATAAGCCAATCCCAAAAGAACAAATATATGTTCTATCTGATATAAGGCAACATTTATGCTAAATACAAGATCATTTAAGTAACCTGCTATACATAAAGGTAAACATGTATATATGTATATTCACCTAGAGAAACTGTACGTGGAGACTAACACAGCAAGAAGTGAAGATACACCGAGGTATGAATACATACTCCTGAATCAAAGCTGGATTTCCAATAAAACTGTTAAATACATGTGGGCAATAGGATGCTGGTCTTTCTAGCACTGTCTATACCTACAATGTCATGATAGACTTAACTAAAGAAATTATGAGCTGGTGACTGTTGCTGCAGAACTGTATTATTATAAAAATATGGGGGCAATCAGTGAGTATAGAGGCGAAGGAGAGAGAAGAAGGAGAAACCCTGAATCTAGGCAATTGTATCACGAAGAACAAAAACTTTCAGAAAATTTTCAACAAGGTTTCTCCATTTCCACACTGCCAAAATTTCAGGCTGTATAATTTTTGTTGGGCTGGGGAACTGCCTTGTGTATTACAGGGCATTTACAGCCAACCGTACTTGTCAGAGGCCAGTAGAAAACCTCTTTCAGTTCTTGTAGCTGTGACACCAAACATCCCCTGGGGAACAATATCATCTCATCATTGATCCAAAACCACTGAATGAACTTAAGCTATTGCTACTTAGTTACTGTGACACCAGTTTAAGTTAGGCTTAACTGCCCTATTATTAGTAATGATGATGTGTGAAATGCTAATTGGGTAACTTGTACAGGAGGAATCAGATGAGTAAGTGCCAAGCTACTCACACTAAGAACCTCAAGTGTATCAGAAAATGTCCTATATGTGAAAAAGACCTTGTGAGACAGATTGGCAACAGTTGCTTGATTCAGTGTCTGCTTGCGGTATTGTCACACCTGCCCTGAGCACAGAAAGCATGCCTTGTCCTCCCTACCTAGAAAGGCCAGAATGAGCAAATCTCTGTCTTATAGTGTATCTCTGTGATGATACACAATAAGCGTGGTTCTCACCCTCAGATGCTCTCGGGGCCTTCTGGGGATATTTAATTGTATGGAATCCTTGATGACTTGGCAATGTTCTAATTTAATTTGAACAATTCTGATACCTTAGTTGTACCCAGAGGTTCTAACTTAATTGGTCTGGGGTGGGGCACCGGTATGAGAAATTTTAAAAGCTCCCGTGAGATTCTAAGGTGCTGCCAAGGTTGAGAAACACCGCTCCTTTTATCTTACCTTAGGCTACAGATCACTGTGTAATTATTGGTCTTTATTTAGTTCCAGGTTGTTGGGAGACAGTTAAATCTTGCTTTAATTATATTCACATATCTAACAGTCTTTATAAAACTCATATGTTTAGTGTCTCCTTTAGCTATGGGAAGTCAGTCTTAGAGACCATGCCTGCATCTTTACAAACAGAAATGTTGTCTTAGCATTTTCCAAGTTTTTCTACACATCAGAATCACTTGATGTTTGGTTTTTCAAGACCATGATGTTTCCAGACTACGTACATCACATTCTCCGGAGTTACTGTATGAACCAGCTGGCTTTCAGGCTCCCCAGGTGATCCCATTAGCAGATGCTGTTGAAAATCTATTGCCTTAGTCACATTTGTAGAGGGATCAAAATGCCCCATGGACATATATCACCGGTTTTCATCTTTACCTGCATAGGTCTCCTCTTTAGCTACATAGCAGAACCATGTGGGAATGTTTAAAACTCTTAAAGCCCGGGTCCAGCACGGTAGCGTAGCAACTGGAGTCCATGCCTCGCACGCACCGGGATCCCATATGGGTGCTGCTTCGTGTACCAGCAACCCTGCTTCCCATCCAGCTCCCTGCTTGTGGCCTGGGAAAGCAATCGGGAATGGCCCAAAGCCTTGGGATCCTGTGCCTGGATGAAGCTCCTGGCTCCTGGCTTCAGATCAGCTCAGCTCCAGATGTTGCAGTCACTTGGGAAGTGAATCAGCAGAGAGGGGATCTTCCTCTCTGTCTCTTCTCCTCTCTGTGTATCTGACTTTCCAATGAAAATAAATAAATGTTTTTTTTTTTTTTTTTTTTTTTAAAAAGCCTCTTAAAGCACAGCTCTATTGCATCTGAATTGTTATAGGTAGGATTCAGGCACAACCATTTCTAATGTTCCTTGCGTGGTTACATGTATTATCAAGCAAAGCTTCTCAAACCGGTATGAGCAGTTACCCAGTTTTGTAACTCAATAAGTCCATATGGCAGTACATATCTCTCCATGTCTCTGATGATAATTATGCTGCATATTCAGGGACCAAACTGTGAGAGTCACTGGGTTAGACTTAACATATATAAATTAAAGAATGAAAGCAACATAGAAAAATTTGCATTTAACTTTTAAGAATTAACTTAATGCTGCCTATTTCTTCTGTTGATGGATAAATTATTTAAAATATCCAGGAGGATGCAAACCATGTCTAATTTAATGTCTTCCTTTGTTACATTTATTTACTTTCATTCAAATTACTATTACCCTATTTGTATCTTTGTATTTTATTTCTCTCATCATCACTTATATGTGAGGTATGAATGGATATAATTATTTTTTTAAAAGATTTATTTCTCTTTATTGGAAAGTTAGATATACCGAAAATAGGAGAGACAGAGAGAAAAATCTTCCATCTGCTGATTCACTCAAGTGACCACAACAGCCGGAGTTGACTTGATGCAAAGGCAAATGCCAGGAGCTTCTTTAGAGTCTCCCAGGTGGGAGCAGAGTCTCAAGGCCTTGGACCATTCTTAACTGCTTCCAAAGGCCACTGGCAGGTTGCTGCATGAGAAGTGGAGCAGCCAGAACATGAACCGGTGCCCATATGGGATCCCGGAGGATGCAAGGAGAGGATTTAGCCACCAGGCTACTGCACTGGGTTCAGACTTTATTTATTTCAAAGGCAAAGTGACAAATAGAAAGAAATACTCATGGAGAGAGACATTTCTTCTGCTGGCTCACTCCTTAATTGGTCACCAGACCAGTTTGGGCTGAAGCTAGAAATTCCATCTCAAGCCCCATGTGGGCAAAGTGTACAGAAACACTTGGCCCATCGTCCATTACTTAATAGGAATAAAACATTAACAGGAAATTGGGTCAGAAGCAGAATAACCAGAAGAATCAGCACTATGATATGATATTGGCATTACAAGTGGCAGCTTAATCATTTGTGGCATAGTGCTGGTCTCTAATTCATTTCTTTAACCCAAAGGACAGGACCAATGTATCTTGTAGAACTGTGTCTGGTGCTGGAGGCTCTGTGAGCAGATGTTGCCATCCGGAGAAGGCTTGCTTTCCAATTGTGTAGATTGCTTGTCCACTAAGAAGGGTGTTTTTCTCTTTAGGAATTCAAAGTTAAGTGGAATCCTTGCTTCGTATCTCTGGCCTCAGTATTTGTTATGGGTCTTTCAGGTATCCGACCACCTATTTAGGAGCATTAAACTGATGCACTATCCAGCGGATGAATTCCTGACTCAATACCTTCAAATTCCATTCTATAGCCTATTACTTTCTTGTTTCTATAGAGCAATCTGCATGATGGCATTGACCCCCAAGAATAAAGAAAGAAGAAAAATGTTTTCTTACAAGTTAGTCTGAAGTGGGCCTGTGTTGTGCTTCCAGTGAGCCCTGGCTGCTCCACTCCTGATCCAACTTTCTTCTAACACGCCTGGGGAAGCAGTAGAAGATGACCCTGTACCAATGTGGAAAACCTGCAGGAAGTTCTTGGCTCTTGGCTTCCAACTGACCCAGTTGGGAAGTGAACCAACAGATGGGAGATCTTTCTGTCTGTCTTTCTTTCTTTCTCTCCTTGTAATTTTTGCTTTCAGGTAAAATAAATAAATATTTTAAAACTTAATCAGAGAATTTGAGGAAAAACAAGAAAATTATTCTTTCTATGTAAATATGGAAATTGTTAATTTTTTATCTTTCAATTAACACAAAGCTTTAAACTGCAGCAAAAAGTGATAATATGGAAATATATTGCTATAAATACTTTCATTTAAAAAGAAAAAATAATACAAATAAACAATCTAACTTCATACTTTAAGAAGTAGGAAGAGAATATTAAAATAAATCTAAAACTAGTGGAAGGAATAATAAAGATGAAGACAGAGATGAAACAGACTAGAAAGATGATTGAAATAAATTTAAGAATTGTTTCTTTGGAAATATCGACATCATTGATAAACCTTTAGCTAGACCAATGAAGAAGAAAGAACAATGAAATTAATCAGAAATGAATTTTAGAAATAATTTCACAGAAATACTATAGCTCTTTAGAGAATATTATGAACAACAGTATATAAAAAATTGATTAATAAAAATCGGATTGAAAAAGAACAGTGATATATCAAAAAAGTTGATTAATAATAAGTGGATTGAAAAAAGGATTGAAATATTTTAGTTGCACATAATTATCCTGTTTCAGGTTTGGCAATCTTCATACAGGGAAAAGACAGACTGCCCCAATCTCTTCCTGTAAGGACACTAATCCACTCCACAGGAGTTCTATCCTTAAAATGCAATGGCGTTGCAGAGACTTGACTTCTTAACACCATCACACTGGAGATCAGAGCTTTACCATTGAAATTGGGGGAGGATGCTTATATTAAATGTGTATGTATGTAACAGGGTGTTAATATTCAAAACACACAAACCCAATCACTTTAATTGGCAAAGGCATATCTCCAGAGGATGTATAAACGGCCAATAAGCAGCTGAAAAGTTAGAATTATTCATGGTTATGAAAATACAAATCAAAATCATTGTGAAATACCACCTCACATGCATGAAGATACCTGCTGTCCAAACAAAAATGAAACAGAAAACACCAAGTGGGGAAATACATGCCTCCAGCAACGATGAGACACTACAAATGATAATGTTAGCTGGTATAGCCACAGAATTATGGCTCCTAAAATATTTAAGAATCGTGATATGACCCAAAAATTTCACTAATAAACACAGGAAAGTTAGTACCAGGATCTCAGGCAGAGTGGCAGAACATAGTCTGAGGAACGCTACCCACAACTACGAAAAGATCGAGACAGCCAGAGAGCTCTGCCGGCATTTAAACCGCGATATTTACTCTCCTCTGCTTCTCCAGCCTGCCCTGCCCACCCTCCAGACTTGGGTCTTAGCCAGCTCCCATAACCACATGAGCCAATTGCTTAAAATTAATCTAGTTGTATATTCTTACACATCCTACTTACCACACTTCTCTAGAGAATCCTGACCAATCCCTGGATGAAAACCGAAGACATTATGCCAAATGAAATAAACCAATCACAAAAAGAGGTAGCGCATAATTTAATTTTTATGGGATGAGGCAGTCAAGTTCACAGGAAGATAGGGTAGTGATTGCCAAGGGACAGAGGGAAGAAAACACAAGGCATTGTTTAGCACTCATAGTTTCACTTTCGCAAGATGAAGATGTAGAAATAGTGACGAAATATATTTACTAAGCAAATGGATTAACATTATTAAAATAGTTGAGAATGTTTAGAAATGGTTAAGACCATAGATCTCATAGTATGTATATATAATGCTTCAATCAAAACAAAGTACTCTATTGGTTCCCAAAGAAACTCCAGCGCTGATTGGGAAATGTCTCCTCTGACGCCAGTGGCACACAGAAGTGACATGAGCAAGAATGAGATCTCACTTAGAATTTAAATCAACAGTATAGCATTCCATCCGGGGGCTTTAATGGTGTTTTTTTTCCCCTTTTGTTTTCAGCATCCCAATTGCTAAATGTAATAGCCTGATCATGATCCTGAATAAATGTACCTTTTTAAAAACCAATATTTAAAACTTCTTGCTCCGTGGTAAGTTTGTCTTTTTATTTTCCACAAACTCTTTGCAGTAAACTGTGAGAAAATTGAAATATATTCAGAAGGAAACATTATAGAAATAAAACTAGATATCATAAAAGATGTTGGAAAATTTCTTTTTTTAAAAAAAAAGATTTTATTTTTATTACAAAGTCAGATATACAGAGAGGAGGAGAGACAGAGAGGAAGATCTTCCATCCAATGATTCACTCCCCAAGTGAGCCGCAACGGGCCGGTGCACGCCGATCTGATGCCGGGAACCTGGAACCTCTTCCAGGTCTCCCACACGGGTACAGTGTCCCAAAGCCTTGGGCCGTCCTCGACTGCTTTCCCAGGCCACAAGCAGGGAGCTGGATGGGAAGTGGAGCTGCCGGGATTAGAACCGGCGCCCACATGGGATCCTGGGGAGTTCAAGGCGAGGACTTTAGCCGCTAGGCCATGCCGCCGGGCCCAGATGTTGGAAAATTTCAAGCTGAGTGGTCAAAATGCAAAGAATCAGATTCCTTAACGTGTGGACTTCTGAGAAAGGATGACAACAACTAAGTTGCTACCAAGATGTGATTTTGCCAAACTATCTCATGAAATGATACTTTAGGACATGGGCTTTCATTGAGGAAGAAATATCCCTGGGAGTTAGAACATCTTAAGTATGATCAAGAAAATCATAGACTACATGTTTTTACGACAAACTTAGTAACTGAAAATAATCCGTACTTACTATTTATTATTTCTTAGTCTTCATGGCTCAGGATTCTAAGGACAGTCAGCTTGGCTCTCATAAGGATCTGCTCAAGGTCTCATAAGGCTTAAAGCAAACTTTGGGCAGCAGGTGCAATCTCATTTTATCTCCCAATTCTCTTCACATTTGAACAGTTATTTGCAGAATTATATTCCTCGCAGCTGTAAAGACTAAGACTCATTTCATGGCATAGCCCTGTTTACATCACACTAGTTTGCTTTTTTATGATTTATTTATCTTTATTGGAAAAGTAGATTTACAGACAGAAGGAGAGACAGAAAGAAAGATCTTCCAACCACTGGTTCACTCTTCAAGTAGCCAAACAGCTGCAGCTGACCCAATCAAAAGCCAGGAGCCAAGAACTTCTTCTGGGTCTCCCATGTGTGTGCAGCTTCCTATGGCTTTGAGCCATCCTCTGCTGCTTCCCCAGGCCACAAGCAGGGAGCTGGATGGGAAGCAAGCCTGCCAGGACATGAAATATCGACCATATAGATCGCAGCGGGGCAAGGTGTGGAGTTTAGCTGCTAGGCTACCTCGCCAGGCTCATTTCTTTTAATTCTTAAATCAACTGATTGAGGCACCTAATTGCACATATAAGCATTTCACTTTTGCCACATAAAATAACTGAACCATATTGGTGACATCTTATGTTGTCTCACCCACACTACAGGGGAGAGGTTTAAAGGATACACGAATAAGGTACGAGCACTCCAGGGACCAGCCTACGATTCTGCTTATCATACCCTCTAGTTTTACATAGCTGGTCTAAAATATGTATATGTTCTATTTCGTTATGGTTTCTAGCTCCAAGCTTGAACTATGTGGAACTTGTATTTATTTATATCAAAAATGCTTCTAGAATATCTGTCTCAACAGCACTTCTTGCAGATGACCAGCCTAGCATAAAGCCTAATACTCAGTCATGTTTTTAAGGTGGTTGAGGCAATGTCTTACAGCTATACTTGATGGAAATCTCCTTTAAAGCTTGTGATTAAATCTGGCCACAGTCAACAGAGTCATTCTTTGGGACTTAATCTCTGGTAATGTCACCAGTTAAATGTCTACAAGTCATTAGTTGCCTTGGGTGGGTTAAAGAGAAGGAATTTGAATTCAGGTTCATATGAAACATTTCAATACCACATTGCAAGTGACCATATGAGCATCTCTTAAGTAGTATTTACTATAATAATCAGATTTAATATCCTCTATTGGTACCAAACTAAAAATTGCTATTATCTTCTCCGCCTGTTGATCTTCAATACTGTTGAGCAAGTGTTTGTGTTATTCCATATTCCGTAATTTTCAATAAAAAACAAAATGTTGAGGATTTCATTAATCTCCCTAGCAGCTATTTTTGAGTTTTAAATATTCATTTATCAGTAGAATCATATTGCATTTTCTATTCCCCAAGTCTTAATCTCAGAATTCAAACATTTTTTTTTATATTCTTTAGCTTGACTGTATGCTTTCCTCTAGCAGGTTGTGCTATTGAACAAACGTAGTAGTCATTTCATGCTTCATGTTTGCAATAGTATGATGTGGCACACATACACTATGTTTACAAAAAATAAGATGTTTGTATAAAATATTGCATCTAAGAGAAGTAGGAAAGTCCCGTATCTGTTGCTTCAATGTTGTAGCTGATTATGCATGACATTCATTCCATTTAAGGGGAGTGACCACATTGCACAGCTTTCCTTAATGTTTGTTAAAATAATAGCACAAGACGCGTATTATTGTAACCTACTGGGATCATGAATACTAATGCTATCACACATTTTTATTACCAACTGATATCAAGGGTAATGTGGCACACGTTCACACATAGGACTCTCCCATTAGTAAACAGTCTTCGGTTACAGACATCACATACTTTTGAATATTTTAACCTGGGCAAGCTTCTATAGTTCCATCACATTTGTTTTTCCTTATTTTAATCTGAGTTTTGTTTAGGTGAAATTGAAATTGCTTTCCCCTCTTCTTGATGACAGGTCTGGTTTAAAGCCAGACCTCTCAGTGAGGTCCATCAAAAAGTGTTCTATTATGTATGGTGTCATAACTCAAAAATCACAGATCCACTAACTTAGAACACATGTCAGTATGCCCAGTCAGTTCAAAGTCAGACTGCTACAGGTGATTTTATATTCCATTCGAACATGCCCTGTATTACTTTCACTTTAAACACTTCACTCGAACATCACTGAGCTATTTTAACATTGCCTTAAATTTTTTACAAGAATGCATAGCCAAGTTGAACTTTTAGCCAACTCTTGCTTTGGGCACCATCAGAATTATTTGCGAATTATTTGTGAAACGAATCAGAAATGAGGTTTTAGTGACCCCCCCCCCCCATTTTCCTAGCACTGCCTTCCCTATTGGAACTCGGCTGGGCTGTCACTACTCAGTAATGTAGGATCTTTGAAGATTCTGGCAAGCTGGTAGGCCCTGCCATTTAATATACTTTCAGGGACTCCAGAGGCTAGCAACATAAAGGAATCTCCCTTAGGTATCCTTCTTACTCCACTTTCAGGGCTGAGAAGCTAAAAATGCCACAGGTAACCCAATCCTCATACTAAACATGATGTTCCTTTAAAAGATCAGTGGGGAGAATGCCATTAAAAACTAAATTTATTTGGTACCAAAACAAACAAACAAAAACAAAAAAAAATAAAAACCCACCTGAAGTCCATGCATTTTTTTTTGTACTATGTATTTTCTAAGACGTTTTTAAAGATCCTTGGTAGTTTCATGGTTATGTGATTTTTTTTAATCAAGAATAATATAGAACTTTACCAATCCTCTAACTTCCCTGCACATCTGTTTACAGAACAAGTGTTTTTACTACTTGAAGACCTCAACTTCCTGCTGTCTACATGATTCTGCTTTGGGCTTTAATTACTGCTTGACTATCCTGGATATTTTCTATTGTGTCAGTTTTTCACTTGGCTTTATCTCAAAAGCTAATGTAGGTCCAATTTTAAGTGATAAATTACACTCACATTGACACTTTTAAAGATTTATTTTAACTTTATTTGTAATTCAGAGTTACAAAGAGTTTGAGAGACACAGAAAGTGAGGTCTTCCATCTGCTGGTTCACTCCTCAAGTGGCCACAATAGCCAGAGCTGAGCCAATCTGAAGTCAGAAGCCATGAGATTCTTCTGGTTTTCCCATGTGGCTGCAAGGGCCCAAGGAGATGAGCCATGCCCTGCTGTTTTACTAGGCCATAAGCAGGGGCCAGAGTGAGAAGAAAAGTGGCCTCAACTAGGAACGATGCCCATTGGGACACTGGTGTATCAGGTGGCGGTTTAGCATATTATACCATGGTGTTGATTCCACATGCACGTATATGCAATTGAGTTAATTTTTAAGTTTTATGAATATCCATTAACTTTGATGCTGGTCTATGCTACTGGCTTCTTTGAACATTAATCCTTTTCTTTAGCAGAAATACCTGGTTATTTTATTTGAAAGTCAGAGTCATAGAAACAAGTGAGAGACAAAACATGGAAGAGGTCTTCTATCCACCAGTTCGCTTCCCAGAAGCCACACTGGCCAAGGCTGAGCCATCCTAAAATTTCATCTGAGTTTTTCACAAGAGTGGCAGTGACCCAAGAATTTGAGCCATCTTCTGCTGCCTTCCCAGGAGCATTAACATGGAGCTGAAGTGGAAGCAAACCAGCCAGGACTTTAACCACCCCCAAGATAGTGTGCTGGTGTCATAGGCAGTAGCTTTATCCACTATGCCACAATGCTACCCTTAAATATACATGGCTTTAAAATATCTATTTATTTAATTGAAAGGCAGAATTAAAGAGAAGGAGAGACATAGAGAGGAAGACATATCTCCCACCCACTTGTTCGATCCTCAATTGTTCACATATACTGTGGCTGTGTTAGTCTGAGATCAAGAGCCAGGAACTTCGTTGGGGTCTCCACCTGGCTAAAAGAGTACAAGGACATGGAATAACTGTTGATAATTTTCCAAGCTGCATTAGCAGTGACAGAGATCAGACATAGACCAGACTGGAAATGAAGCCAGCACCCCTATGGGATGCAAACAGTGGTTTGATGCATTGTACCACAGCGCTATTCTCTAAGTATTATCTATTTGAAAGGCAGAGAGAGACAGAGAGACAAGTATTGTACTTGCTGGTTCAACCTCCTAAATGTTGGATTCAGCAGTTAGGGTTTGGCCAGGTTAAAGCCACAGTCTGAAAATCCAGAACTCCCATAAACGTGCCAGTGACCCAACTACGTGAGTGCTCATCAGTAGCTGCTTCCCAAGGAGCTCACTGCTAAGAATCTGGAATGGAGAGTAGAGCTGGTACTCAAGCCAGAAGTGCAGGCTGCAGGTTCCTCAGCAGACCACTTGGTCAAATGCCCACTCCATTTGTATTACTGGTTTTACAATGTAAAATATTTTCAGCCAAAACTATAACTCTGAAGACATATATGGCATCATAGGGTCCTACATAGTGTGGAGGTGAGTAAATATTAAAAGAGAGAGAGAGAGAGAGAGAGAGAGAAAATGAGAAAATGATTACAATCATGATTGAATGCACTGCAGTTAATAATCCAGTAGTTAATCCAGGCACGCCCAGGAGAAAGAGCTTCATCCTCAATGTAGCTACATCAGCACTAACAGTAATAGTATTATGTTTCCCTTATTAACTTTGAGAGCCAGCAGGGTATAATTAAGACATGGGAGCTTATATGAAAAAGGAAATTGCCAAAAGCCCAAATACTTTTTACTTGGTAGAGATTCTTAATTCAGTGTAAGATTTAGTTGCATAGGTAATGGTAAGATGAAGTTTTATTTATTAATAGGTAATTACTTAGACACTTGGGTTTTTTGTATATTATATGGATTTTAGATTCATTTGAAACATTATTGAAAAGAATTAGAATTCAGGAATAGCTGCTTCATTGAACTTTAACATTATTAGCCATTTTTCCTCCCTTGAGTAATTGGTTTGTTACAATTGTTAAGATAATCGAAACAGTCGTCATTATAAAATCCCATAATTAAATTATGATCCACTAGTGATGGGATCTGTTAATACAAAAATATTTTCAGGAAGGATTTATACGTTTTCAAAAGATCATTATTATTATTTCAGGATTAAGAAACAAACACAGGAAAAGATTAAGTTTAACATCCAAAGTGTAACCAAAAACATTGCCTGTAGAAAGAAAAATGGGACCAGATTACCTGCTTTTCAAACATCTGTTACGATCCTTTGCAATAAAGATTTCTTCTTTCCTCTTAAAATAAACATAACAGAAGTGTGAACCTTAACAGATAGAGATGAAATAATAAGCTGCTTTAATTTTGTCCGCCCCATAATCATAAGTTCCCACTAATTCCATTTGTCATTCTTGTGAAGATCACTTGAAAAAAGAATAATAAAGACAAACTATTATAGAGCAGTACAGCCCAGATTTTCCGTTTTCTTTGATGATTTCTAAAAGCTTTTGATGTGGACTCCAAGAAAAGGCATCCTCAGCCATGGAAATGTGGTTTAAAACATTAAAACCTTGAGAATTACAGGATTCAATACTCCCAGCTGCAGCTCTGAAAAAATATGCAGAGAGTGTAAAGTGTTAACATAAAATTTTGGAAGCTGAATAAGGAGGGTATTTAGTATCACAGGCAAAAGAACTGGCCAAGCAATGAAGAAGCCCACTCAGAGCTGGCCATCTTGAATCCTTACTTGCTCGGTGGCTGGAGAGTGAGGTCCACGTCACAGGATGGCATGCACACGGCTCCTTCCCCCACTGTGCTTTTCCACTTAGCTCTGCCAACAGTGAGCTCATGATTCAAACTGACAAGAACTTTGCTCCTTCCCTGATCCAGATAGAAACAGCCTTGTCAAGTTGAATATCCTGCTTGCTACACAGGAGTGGGAGTGCCAAAACAATGGGGGGAACTCAAAATATGCTCTCAATCAGCAAGACTCGTTAGGTCCTGGTGCGGCTACTTGCGCTTCATCCAGAAGTGTAATTGAAGCTAAAATGGCATTGCCAGTTTTTCACAGAAAGTGTTGATCTGCTCTTGTTCTGTTGTTATCCTTTTATGCCAATCTTTGTATCCACTAGAACTTTGAAAATGAAGAAGTGAAAGATATTTTTGAGTGGAAAATAGAGTAGTTACTAAGCAAATCCCATATCAGGCAAAGCAGCCATTCCCAGAGTGCTATAAAGCTGGGTAGAAGTTTTGGCCTGGGGAGGCCAACACAGCACACGAGGAATGACATTGAGCACTCTGAATATGTGTAAACATCATGGAATTGAAAACACAATGTGCTCCGACTACTACATTCCTTTGTTTGCTCTGTAATCTTTGGAAAATCACTTGACTTTGCCTGAACTCTATTTTTGAATCAATAAAATTGCTTTGTGAAGAAGTACTTCCAAGGAAGGCATGAAAATGAAATGAGGTAGTATGGGGGACATTCAGTTTGAATATGTGAAGTGTCAAATGAGCGTTAGCTACAACTTGCTTGAAAGATGACATGACTTGTGGATTACAGCTTGCACTGGGAGCTTGATCTAACCACATCATTGTAGAGCTGAGATGCTTCTCAGAGTTTAGATTCTACCTTCTGCTTTTATTTTTAAATGATTGTTTAATGATTGTATGATTGCTATAATTAAACCATGATCTGGCTCCTGATCCTATAGATGACATTAAACCCCAGGATTACGGGTTGATGATGCTGTGGAGACTTGATCTTATTATGGTATCCTTCCTCTGTCTCTCTTTCTCTCTCTCTTTAGCTAGCCATTTGACCATGCTTCTACACCTACTGCACCAAAACCATCCTGCAGCCTCACCAGATGGTTCAGCCAAGTGGGGCTGCCTGATCATGTACTGATAGCCCCTCCAAAACAGTGAGCTGAAGTAGCTAGTAATTTCTTGCTTTTCTCAGTGCCTATCTTGCAACAACACTGACTGGTAGAGTAAATGTAGAGGATGTGATAAAATACCAACAAATTTAAAATGAAGAATCACATCCTACTGAGATAACAGCAGAAAGAGTCGCAAACAGATTTAGGTGAATATTGTATAGACTGACCAAGTGGGGTGCTTTATCCTAGTGTAGATTCCTGAAGGGCAGTGGTCACCACTTTCTGTGAGTATTATGGAGAATGGGCATTGATGAGTGTGGTACCAGGATGGGCAAGGTACTACAATGAACCCTAGAGTTGGCAATGAATTTCCATCCTTCACTGGATCACAGAGGAAAAAGTTTCTTTGTTAGAAGATATACTTTCCATCAAATGTAATGATGTTTTTCTGATATTTAATGAGGATCTTTCAACTGAGAATGATTTCTATGAAATTAAAGTTTCTATAATAAAGAGTGAAAAATAAGTTTGACTATGTGAAATATAGCTTCCACTGAACAGGTATTATTTGTAATGTTGTTTATTAAAAAAAAAGCTAGATCTGTAGCTGGATGACATCAGAAATCCCGTAATGCTACTTAAAATAAATTTACTGAAACCTTAACTCTGAGGGTAACCGACTAGAGCCTAGACATCATCGTTTAAAAATACTTCACCAAGAACAAGATCTATGAATTTTCTTCCCCAGACAAGATTTTAATGTGCATGTTCAAGCACTTGTGTTTACTACAATGTGAGTCTCATGTTTCAAACTATGGTGCCCTTGCTTCTCATGAGAGAATCACCGAATAGACTTGACATGTAAGTAACAGTGACCCCAGCATCAAGTCATAAATAGTGGGAAAACAACCTTTCTCTGGGTCTAGGTTAAGTTAAAGCACCCTGGGTATGATATTTTTTCACACTTTACTGTTTTTATTTCCCACAGAAAACTTAAAGTCAAAAGCCCGAAATGCATGTGAGCTTCTAACTTATGTCTAAGCTTCTTTGCTTAGCGCGGTGTCTAGCAAATCATTGTTGCTCCCTAAATGCTTGCAGAATACAACTAAAACTTGAAGCTCAAGAAACGCATTTCAGTTATGTGTCTGATAGAATAGCAAATCTGAGAACTACAGCGGCAGGTGGCTGCTGTTTTGTCGTCTAACAGGAATTGATAAATGATGGTCTTGACAAGAGTGGAGGGTTGGGCCTGGTGCAATAGCATAGCGGTTAAAGTCTTTGCCTTGCATGCGCCAGGATCCAATATGAACGTCGGTTCTAATCCTGGTGGCCCCACTTCTTCTTGTCACCAGCGGGAAGCAAACAAAAAGCTGGAAGCAGAGCTGGCTCAAGTTTAAAAAAAAAGTATTCAAGAATTGAAAGAAACTATTAAAAGCTCAAATATAAGAGTTATGGGAGTCTCAGAAGGTGCAGAAAGAGAAGCTGGGTTTGCAAATGCATTTAATGAAATAGTAAGGGAAAAATTTGGTAGTATAGAGAAAGAATTGGGAAGCAACATCCAGGAGGGGCACAAAACTCCCAACAGGGTTGACCAAAAGCAATCTTCACCACGACACATGATAATCAATTTCTCTTCAATGGAACACAAGGAAAAGATCCTTAAATGTGCACGTGAAAAATCAACTGACATGTAAGGGAATGCCAATTAAACTCACAGGAGATCTCTCACAGGAAACTCTACAGGACAAAAGAGAATGGAACGACATATTCCAGATTCTAAAAGAAAAAAATTGTCAGCCCAGGATAGCATACCCAGCAAAACTTTCCTTTCTCTTTGAAAATGAAATAAAAATCTTCCGCAGCAAAGTTAAAAGACTATGCCTCTTTCAAACCTGCCCTACAAATGATATTCAAAGATGTTCTCTTGACAGAGAAAAGGAAGAGCACCCACCAAAACCAAAGGTGAATGTAAAGAATATCACAGTATAATAACAACAGAAGACTAAATCATTGAATAATCCGTTGCTAAAATGATAAGACCAAATTACCACCCATTCATATTAACCCTGAGCGTAAATGGATTAAACTCATCAAATGTCGCAGATTAGTAGACTGAATTAAGAAACAAAACCCATCTATTTATTGCCTACAGGAGCCATATTTCACCAAAAAAGATCATCAGAAACTATATCTCATCATTTTTGATTTTTGTTGTTTGTTTCATCTCTTCAAAACACTTTCTTCTCATTTAATTCTTCAGTGACTCATAGATCATACAGTAGCATCATTTTCTTCAAGAAGGTGCTTGATTTTGTTTTTCATTTCTTCAGCTACACATTAGTCACTCAGTAGCATGTTATTTAACTTCATGGTGTTTTTTTTCTTCCTGTTGTTGATTTTGGATTTTGGCTTTTCATTTAAGGGGACGTAAAGTAACTGTATAACGGAGACTATCATATCCAGATGTGAGGATACAATGCAGTAGGCATCTCTACTTCCAGACAAAGATGGACTCCCAATGAAACTGTTTACACATATCTTAACAATAGGATGCTGGACTCTCTGCCATCATCCATGCCCACAACAATGGATATATGGCTGTGTATGAAGAATTATACTTTAGTAATGATATAGGGAAACTCAGTGAGGAGGGATCAAGTTGGGGAGTGGATAAAGGAAATCTCAGGGCCTATGGAACTGCATCATAAAATGATAATAATAAAAAGAAGTAAAATAAAATAAAATAAATCTTAAAAAAAAAAGGCTATGCAATCCATGTCATTCAGTTAGAGCAGCCCAGACTGACACAGTGTTCAAAATCCCTGAAGTGGCATAAAGTTTGTAGCTTTGGGGAAATTTTAAGTACTTTAATGATAAGTCATTAAGATAGTAATTCTTAATGCTTATTGGTTCTAAAATAGGTTATGATTATTTCCTAAGGCTGGATATTTACAAAAGTCTGCTTACGATTAGCTATCAGAAAGCTGGAATCTCCACAAATAGCTTCCATCCCAGATTGCTCATAAGCTGTTCTATAATTCATGATGTCTTCAACCACATTAGACCCATTGGAAAATTCGCTTGCTTTGGTACCTCCACAGTCTGAGAAAAGGGTTTCAAAGGTTCTCATTTTTTCCAAAATTCCATGCTATACAAAATTATATTTTTGAACACAGGATTTTTCTGATCCAACTGCATTTTTCAAAAATATAATGGATTATACAGGTTTGCAAACTTCAAACTCTTGTGCTGTGATAGATTATATTGTACTGATCCAGGGTGTTGGAATAATGGAAGCAGTGATTTCTTGGCAGCTCTTTTTTGCACCCCCATTTTTTCCAATAGGGTTATTAAACCATCTTGTTCCCTCACATTAACTAAAAAAAATTTAATTTTCTCCCTGAAATGAATATTCCAGTAAATTTTCATGTTTGTCCTCGCAACACACTTTATCTGTTCAAGATTGTTTTAACCCTGTCATTATTTCCTAGCTGCTGAGTGTCATCAGAAAAAAATAAATGATAGAAATGGCAGATTGGAGTTCTCCCATATCTTTACTTTCATTGTATAAAAATAATTTTTGTATTCTGTGTTTGCTCTTTGCAACGAAAGACCCACTTTTATTTTGACACATGGCATGTAACACATGCAATATTTACTCATGAGCTGTTTCAGCCTAGGGAGAGCTTTTATGGCCAACTAACAAACTCTACAACAGTATTTATAATGTAAATGCTGATATAACATTATTTATACTTCAGCTCAGCAGGAAAAATTGGTTCCATGATAAATAAACTCTCGTTATTCAATCATTAGTCTATTGTGGCCACAATGACAAGTCATGCCACAGGCAACACGATATCACTAATGAAATGAATTAATTTATCTTTTTCAAAGGGACATTGGGGAATTGGAAACGTATATTTTACAGCAACACTCCAAAGAGGAAATATATATCATCATTCATTTTAGGCAGATATTTTCAATCCATCAGGTTTATTTTATTCAACAAATATTTATTGAGTTGTTCTGATGTTCCAGGCATTTTTGTAGGGAGCAAATGCAGACTCTACTGTGGGTAGGCAGAGGGTAAGTATGTTAAGAGTAAAGAGAGCTTCTCTCGATTCTAATAATTGCCATGAAAAGAGACCAAAACAACTACAAAATAGTTCAGGTTGGTAAAGGAGTCTTCAGAATGATGTGTTTCATCAAGTGACCAGAAAACACTTCACAAGGTTTCACACGCTTTTTCTGCTATAAAAGTCACAATAATAAATGTCGTTTGGACCCCATGAAATTGCTTATAATCAACATTTCTCATCCATAAAAACGGCAATTTCATATGGTTTAACCTAATAGCTGACAACCATGAAAACTATTAAAAGATAGAATTTGATTAGAGCTGGCATTATTATTTCAAATTTATAATTGTTCTTAGGCTGAATTTCTAAAATGCAACACTTGTCTTTGCAAATCCTAGTTTTAGAGATGGGATTTGAATTGCATCACTCCACAGCCTAAGCTGTCTTTAAATATATTTAGGCTTCTATAGGCATGATGCCTGAAGAGAAGATGTTGCAGGGCTTAAAAGCTGGCAATAGGGAACCACAGTATTAACTCAAGAGCTTCAGAAACCAGAAATCAGGACTCGGTAGAGTTCTCAGACTCAGGCTTTGTCAGCTGTGTCATCCCAGCTCTTGTCCACATTTTAAAAGAGAATAACTATTATACTTAATAGACCTGTTGCCAGTCTTCTAGGTACAGTAGTGTATGATAATGCTCCCTTTCCACTAGAGGTAAAGCGAATTTGACATTATGAACTGCTAACTCGGATGTCAAGAGTCAGATGGAGAAATGAAAATGAGCACTTCTAAAAGACATAAGAGGTTTCACTTACTCTGTAGGAAAGAAAGTATATCTCCTTATGAGAAAGGGAACCTTGTATGCCTTTCAGCTGGTTTCAGGTCATAGGCATCTCTGTGGATCGACTGTCTTGCCAACTCGTGTGATATCTACAGTATTTCGAACTAAGCGCTTCTAGTACAAGCTGGTGGCATAACACGTGAATCGAGATAGGAAGTACCAATCCAGTCCAAAGCTGAAGGAAAACCTTAATTCCAAATTTAGTGAGAAATAGTATTTTGGTTCCCATAATAATTCTGAAATTAATGAATTTGACTCTGTAAGCTGACATTAGGACCAAAAATGTCAAAAGGTGCAGATCTAATTTAAGGTTTGTAAAATGCTCCCATCAATGCCTGGAAGACAGGAGATGATGAATATGGCTATTTTCTCCTTAGAGGAAAAATGAGCCTCTAGATTAGGCAGCAGTTTCCAAGCTGCTATGCCTGTCTGCCACAATGTGAATTTGGATCACGCACTTCTTTGGTACGATTTTGCATTTACAAACATTGTCCTTGTATGTCACTGTGTTCCAACAGGCCCAATGATTTACAAATTGTGTCTTACACACTGGAAGGATTTGAACAAATACATATATTCAGCAGAAACTTTGTGATTGGGTTCATTTGAAATTGGTAATCTTTAAAAATCCTTCTAGTTGCATTATAGGCTCCAATTTATCAACCAAGTACTTTGTTGTCCAGAGAGCAGGTAAAAATACAATAGCTGTTCAGTAACATGTAAATCACAAAATAAGCAGCAACCATGAGAGCCATATTAAGGACATGATCACAATTATCTGTAAAGAGTAACTGCAATGGGTCAGCACAATTTCTGTTTGATTTGTACTCATGCCCTTAGCATTGACTGCATATTTTAGCATCACATATAATAAAGACACTAAAATGTTATAATAAATTAGTTTCCATTCAGCACTTTTATAATCAAAGATGAATTATTTCTTCCTCATTCACTTAACAGGCAGGTTTTGTGGTTCATCAAGTTAAGTTGCAGTTAAGAATGACCTCCTCCCATGTTAGAATTCTGCTTTGAATTCTGTCTACTCTGCCTGCCGTCCAGTTGCCAGTTAACGCACTTGAAAAGGCAGAGGAAGAAGGCCCAAGTTCTTGGTTCCCCATCACCAGTAAGGGAGACTTCTCTTGAGTTTTCAGCTCTGGGATTTTATATTGCCCAGCAGGAGCTATTACGGTAATTTGGGACTGAATAAATAGATGAAGATCTACCTCTCTCCATGTACATCTCTCCACCCCCTCCCTATAGTCCCCACTTCCAGTTTCTCTCCTCTCCCTGTATCCATGTCATTCTCATTTTAATTAAAAATATAAATAGATACATGTGAAATCATCAGTGAGAAAAATAACCTCTGCTGTTGTAATTTGTAAGTCATCCATGATTCTAAGGTTGCAAGCAAAAATCATGCACAAAAATGTCTTTCACATTTTCCAGTTTTTACTTCATTCCAGAGTTGAGCAAATTTCATAATCTGAAATGTAAAAAGAGCATAACTTTGTGTCTATAGATTCAGAAAGTGCGTCTTACAATCTTGTTGGCAGGGGTCAGAGAATAGAGAGAAGACATATGCTTAAAAACAAGCCTTGAGAAGGAGACAGACTTCATAAACTAAACAGCTCTGATGATAAAACCCTTAGTTACATAAGCTTTTGAGCAGCATATATTTAAACAGTAAGATTGACAGCCTTGAGAGTAGGAAATATATGCTGAGTATATATACTGAGAAGTTTGACAAAACTTTGCTCACCTACTATGTCTATAGCATTTGGCAGAAAGAGCTTCCATTTGCAGTATTGATAGCTTGTAGTGCTTAGATAATTCAAATAGCTTATTTTTTTAATAATGTGAATTGACTTGGTAGTTTTGCTTTGTTTTTGTCTGTTGTTTTTGCAAGTTTGTTGAAAACGAATGTATTTAGGCACAGTAATCTCTCATCCACAAATATACTGGGAAGATGAATCAGCTGTGTGTAGACTGTGGCAGTCGCTAGGACTTTAGGTACCTTGCTCAATCCTTCTGAAGAGTTCTCAGCCCTGGTAATTTTTGTGTCATGAACAGCAGATTTTCAAGGCCCACTGCGCGAGGCACTGTCAAGTGGACAGTTTTGTCACAGACACATTCCCCATCACTGTGTCTGAAGGAAGCACCAAGCAGAGTTTGCTTTCTCTTGTAGATACATCAAGGGACTAAGGTCAGAGAGGATTGATGCGAGTAGGAGGAGTCCGCAACAGGCTCACAAGAAAACAATCCCCGCCCTGGCCTCACAGATGCCACAGCCAACCTACACGTTTAGGCTCTCACCTGTCACTTAAACATTCCCAAGGAGTATCAGATAAGCTGCCAAGGTTGGCGAGATGCATGAAGGACAGGTAAGGGAATTTTTTGCAGCTCAGCAAGGAGAGTTGAGGTTAAGACTGTCCCCGCGCTTGCAAAAGGGGAAGTGAACTTCTTCACCACCGGATGCATTGCTTTGTTCATTTGGCAAGACCTACCAGAGACGCATTTTTTTTTTTATTTTTTTTTTTTTATTTTTTTTTTTTATTTTTTTTTTATTTTTTTTTTTATTTTTATTTTTTTTTTTTATTAATTATTATGCATTATGTGACAGTTTCATATGCTCTGGGAATCCCCCCACCCCTCCCCACACCCCTCCCCCCTGGTGGATTCCTCCACCTTGATGCAGTATTACAGTTCAAATTCCATCAAGATTCTTTCCTTGCAAACATATACCCAGCATAGAGTCCAGCTACTCATTGTCCAGATGGGTTGAACAGTTTGTTGGGGAGACCATTTCTGGTCCAAAGTCAGAGCTGGTAGAATATCATCCCAGTCAATTAAGAGTCTCAATATAACATTAACAGCAATTTGTAACATTATGGAATTGACAAGGTTTTGCAGAGACGCATTTTTTTAAAAATCAGTCATCAGTTCATAAATGCAAGCTTTACAAGGAATATTTATTTAAACAAGTTGTTTCAGCACTGCACCAACACACATCGACTTAAATGAGATTTGAACTTAAAGATGCAGGGTGGTCTAATATTATGAAAGGGATGTGCTCCTGAACTCCTCACATAATTCAAAACACACGCGATTGAAGATCGTTTTCCCCAAGGAATAAACGTACAGATCATGTTTTGACACACATTAATCCTGAGACGCTATAGCTTTGGGGCCTGTACATTTGTTTGTTTTAATCTTGCAGTCATATCATGTTACACATTCTTCTTTTTTCTGCTTTTCCCAGTATTTTGGCCCTGTTGCATAATGAGGTGTAAGAGTCAAAAGGTACTTTTTTCTTTTATTTTTTTACATCATCTATAATTCCCTCTCAGTCACTAACAGCACATTGTTGTGGGAATTTTAAGTCATAATCAAAGAATTTTTTAAATCACATCTAAGCACCTTCCAAAGATTTTCATGTGTTCAGCAACAGCGCTAGCTCCACAACATATGTGGGAATTTGGAAAAATTGTTACAGTACTTGAAAATTTAATATTGATCATTTAAAAAGTTAAGATTTGTAAACGAAAGGTCAGACAATTCTATATATGTAGAGTATGATGATGATGTGGCCTATTTCATATTTCTGCTTGTTGGAAAATGATGTCGCCAGATGACAATGGCACAAGGGTAGTTTCCAGTAATTTCACATGTCTCCTTAATAGCACTCTTGATCACTTTGCAAATTTGTTTACAAAATGAGACTCATGCTTTTTTATGTCATGCAAGTCACTTATTTCAAAACACACATAAAATGAACTGTACGATAAAAAGCATGTGTTGACATGAGTCTATGTAATAGAAATTGTGTGGAACATTTTGTCCCAGATGATTCTCAATTTGGAGATGGAAAAACCTGAAGCTTGGCTGGACTAAATAACCTGAAATGGTGGGTTTCTTTTAAGATTTCTGTATTTATTTGAAAGGCAGAGTTACAAAAAGAAATTTGAGGGGAGGGAAGGAGAAAGTGTTCATGTTCTTATTCATGCCACAAATGGCCACAATGACTACAGCCGGGCCATTCCACTTGGATCTCCCCCATGGGAGGTAAAGGCCCAAAAACTTGAGCTATCTTCTGCTGCCTCATACGGTGCACATTAGTGGAAAGCTGGACTCAGTAGCAAAACTGGGTCTCAAACCCAGGATGCAGATGTCCCAACATCCTAATGGCTGCGCCAAAAACCTGGCCCAAGAATCAGTATGTACGGAAGGAAGGGGCCATTTGGTTGGTATTTCTCTTTGGCTAATAGGTGTGAATACTTGATATTTTTGGTGTTCATTTTTTTTCCACCAGGAATAGGTGTTAAGCAGACTGATTAGGATACTGCTTGATATGCCCACATCCCATTTCAAAGTGCCTGGGTTTGAATCCCAGCTAATACCTGATTACAGTATCCTGCTCATCATGTCTTAAGGTGATAGCTCAGTACTTGCGTCCCTGTCACTCAGCAGACTTCTCAGATCATGTCTTTAGCCTTGGACCAGCCTTGGATTGGTGGATACCTGTGGAGTGAACCAGGAGCTGGACAGGAGCTCTCTCATTCTCTCAGCCAAAAACCTCATAGAACTAGAAACCATTTCACACATCTCAGAAAATTGTTGGCTGTCATAGACACTGCTTTAGGTAATTTAATGAAAATGCTAAGAAAATATTTATTAGCAATATATTTCACGATAGCACATTTAGCTTATATGTCACCTCAATAATGATATTTAAGGAAATAAGGGGAAGATGAGTTCAAGTCACTAAAGATACAAATGGAAACACAGAAAAACACAAATCCAGCCTATAATCTTTCCCTGAAAGGCAGTATTTATCATTTAAATATAGCAGTATTGGGCCCAGTGGCTAAATCCTTGCCTTGTACACGCTGTGGTCCTCTTTGGGCACAGGGTCGTGCCCTGGCTACTCTGCTTCCCATGCAGCTGCCTGCTAGTGGCCTGGGAAAGGACCACCGAAAGCCTTGGAACCCTGAACTCACATGGGAGATTTGAGGATGCTCCTGGTTCCTGGCTTTAGATCATTCAGCTCTTGCCATTGCAGCCACTTGGGAAATGAATCAGTGGATGGAAGATCATTCTCTGTCTCTTCTCGCCATAAATCTTTCTTTCCAATAAATAAATTTGAAAATCTTTAAGAATAATACTATTAATACTATTGCAATATTGGTATGTATTACCAATACTTAATTTTTCATTATCATTTTCTTTGACATATACGAAGGTATTTCAAAAAGTTTACAGCAAATAAAATATGTGTATTTTGCTGCAAAAATGTGTGAAACCCATGTATATGCATTTTCATGAAATTATTAAAAACTACCATATGCATGGGTTTTGAACTCTTTGTGCCAAAGCACATTTATCATTATTATTAATTCAATTTTCTAAAACTATCCTTGTACAGTTTGCATTTATAGCATGATTGATACATCCAGATAAAACCCACATTTACAAAAGTTCTTCAGCATCCTTACTAATTTTCAGTAATCTTAAGATACGTAAGTCAATTCTTCAAACAAACCATTCAAAATAAACCAAACAGGGAAATGCAGTGGATAAAGTTACCCTTATATGAAGGATTTGGTAAAGAGAAATGTGATGAGAAGGGGCTTTAAGATCTTTCCTGAGGAGCAGAAGATCATGAGGAAAGCTTATCTGGGGAAACAGCTGAGGAGTGCAGATCTAGAAGGTAGTAGCTTACTCAATAAAGGCTCCAAAGATATAAAACAAACTTCCCAAAAGTGCTCAGCTTACTCCAGGGGAGCAGTTTTTACCTCATTATTGGTCCATAATTGCAAATAAATACACAATAATGACAACAACAAAAATATTGCAAAAAATATTCCAGGGCCGCAACAACAACAACAGAAAAATCAAATTTGTACACACAAGAAAAGCAAATTATCCCCAACACATGCTAACCTTGTCTGATTACTAACATCTCATAATAACTGCTTAATCTAGCAACTGGAATCTTTGTAAGAGTTATTTTTGACTCATTCACTTTTGGTTACAAACATCTTGAATGTGTTCTCCTTTGATTTCCCTGTATTCTCTTCCTCTTGACAGTAAGTGGGCCCCACTGATATCTTTTATGAAATATTATTCAGTTGTCAGTTTTTTATATTCACTATAGATACTTCAGGACCACACTGCTAACCCACTCAAAAAGATATTTTTTCACTTTCATACAAGCAGGTTAAAAATTTTCCATGATTTCCTATTTTCACTGAACCTACTAAATTTTGCTCTTCCTAATACATTGCAGATATGCCAGTAAGGTAGTTTCATGATCTGAGTTCATGGTAAAGCAAAAAACCAACTGCATTCCTGCTCTTACAGAATTTATGTCCTATTAGTAGGAAACAAATAAACAGGTGTTTGGCCTGGCACAAGGGCTCAATGACTAAATCCTCACCTTGCAAGCACCAGGATCCCATATGAGTGCCAGTTCATGTGCAAGCTGCTCTACTTCTCATCCAATTCCCTAAAGATGACCTGGGAAAGCAGTTGAAGACAGCCTAAAGCCTTAGAACTCTACAGCCACGTGGGAGACTTGGACAAAGCTGCTGGCTCCTGGCTTCTGGCTTCAGATTAGCTAAATTTCAACCATTGTATTCATCTGGGGAGTTAATCAACAGATGGGAAATCTTTGTGTCTTTTATTCTCTTTGTAAATATGATCTACCTTTCCAATGAAATAAATAAATCATTAACACATATATACAGAAATTATTTTCAAGTTAATCACTAAGACCTGGGAAGATAGCGCAACTCAGTAGTATTATCAAGAAGTTTGGGTAGTGACATTTTAGATAACGTGGTCAAAGACGGCTTTATATTATGTGAGTGATAATGTTATTCCAAGTCCCAACTGACGTCAAGGATGTTAGATGAGGGTTTTGAGAAAAGTTGTGCTTGTCATGATATGAATATGTTTTTTATAAAAACCATTCAAGTGTTACACAGAGAATATGATGTAAGGAGACAAGAACTGAAACAGCAAACATGGTTGAGAAATCTGTGATGGCTGAAAAGTTGAATGATGGGTACTATATACTGGAAGCAAAGTCTGTCTTGCTGGTAAGTTCCAAGCAGGAAGCATGGTGTCCACATATTCTAGCCAATGAGTTCTAAACTGAAT
This sequence comes from Ochotona princeps, assembly GCF_030435755.1. Classification (NCBI taxonomy): domain Eukaryota; kingdom Metazoa; phylum Chordata; class Mammalia; order Lagomorpha; family Ochotonidae; genus Ochotona; species Ochotona princeps. The sequence continues at coordinate 8,045,079 of NC_080834.1, read as the reverse complement.
AGTTTGCCTGTTCATCCTCCCTTCTCCTCACCTTGAGTCCTCCTTTCCACCAGAATACTTTACTTGCAATAAAACACATCTGCTCATTATTGTTTCCACACATCCCATTTATCCCCTCTACTCTTGCCAGAGGAAATTCCAGCCTTCCCTCTTCCACATCTTCTAGTTCTGATTATTACAACTCTCGTTTGTATCTTGTCTTCTTATTGAAACTCCATTTTTATTTATTGTTCCACATCAATGAGTGTTCCAGTTCCAGATCTATAATTAGCACTTTCATGTAAGGACCAAATCTTACATTCTCTAGAAACTAGTACACCATCTAGCTATGGATGAGAAATAAGCCTTTGATGACTAAGAATGGTTGTAATTAAATATGGATTCTGTATTATCAAATGTCACTCCAATCAGTTTTTGACACATTTTTCTTCATATTATGTCTTTCCTTTAAGCTGCAGTTTATTTATTACATCTCAGCAATTTGTTTTCTGATTACTTAAGCTGAAGTATCTGCTACTCAAAATCACGTGTCACTCTTTATCCGTTTTCCTTGACATGGAGTTTTTTATAGATTTATCACTAATCTAAAGCTCTTATTTTCGTAGTTTGTCCACTAGAAAGTCAATGAGAGCATTATTTGCCTATCATGTTTCCTCTTAGACCCCAAAGTCCATATGGTGCCTGTCTCTACTGTATTATATTTGTGTAATGCACTATCCCAAAAGCTAGGAACTCCTTTCTCTCAGGCTGTGGATATGCTAGCAGGAGACATACATATAAATAAAATGTTTATTAAGGGGTTTTTGTAGTGGCACAACAAAGGGGCTGCCAGTTGTGGCCCTGGTATCTCATATCCAATTGCAGTTTAAGTCCTGGCTGCTTTTCTTCCAATACACACCCCTCCTATTGTATTTGGGAAAGCAGCAGAAGATGATCCAAGTGTTTGTACTCTTACTAGTATTGTGGGAGACCCAAACGAAGCTCTTGGTTTCTGGACTTGAGCTGTAGCTCCTATCACTGCAACTCTTTCTGGAATTCTGTTTCTGCTACTTACTCGATACCAGTTTGCTTGTCAAATAAATAAGAACAGACTGTAAATATTGGGAAGTAAAGTTATACAGACAGAGTGTATAGATAGATATAGATATAGATACAGATACAGATACAGATATAGATTAGATATAGATATAGAGATACATATAGAGATATAGATATAGATATAGATACAGATATAGATATAATACATACACACCCTCAACCAGTGACAGAAAACAAGATTTGTACATTTCTGGAAGGATTGTGGAGCACAAACTCACAGCATGGCCAAGAAATCTGTCATACCAAAGGATATACTGGAATCAAAATTTGAAGAAAGTGAGAAAGGGATTCTTGCAACTAGTTAATGAAAAGGATTCCAGGGAGAGTGATCAGCAGATACAGGCACCTTGTGTCAGGATATGGTCACTCCAGGACTTCCCACTTCTCTGAGGATCTGAAACAGCAGAACAAGGTGGGGAAAGAGGTGGCACCTGTGATCAAAGAGGAAGAGATGGGAACAGAACTTAGTCTTTGAGGTCACAAGAAAAGATTAGTTTAGATTTTACTCTTTGTGAAATGAAGTCACTGGGAGATTTTGAACAATGAAGAGTCACAAAATAATGAACTAACAAGAAAAGATTTACTGCTTTTTGAAAATAAAACATGAATAAATAGGTAGAAACAGAGAGATCAATCAGAAATTAACTGCAATGACTCAAGTGAATGCAAGTGGAAAAGAAGCATTGAGCTGAACAGAAATGATTGTCTAATTTCTAGTCCTTGATATGCGTTTGTTAAAATAAGGAATATTATAATAGTAGTTTAGCAAAATAATCCTTTAAATATGATGTAACCCATTCATACACTGAAGAAAAGCTGTATGCCAAGATTTTTTTTAAAATTTCATTTTATGACACAGTTTCATAGGCTCTGGGTTTCCCCCAACCCCTCCAAAGAACCATTCCCCCATATTGAATTTTTCCATATTGTTACAGTAGTGCTGTTCCTATATAGTCATGATTCCTTCTTTGCAGGCAAGGACCATGCATGAAATCCAGCATCTTATTGTCCAGATAAATTCAACAGTTTCGCTTGGAGACCATCCCTGTTCTGAAAGTATAGGTGGGGGAATATCATCCCCTCCAATGAAAAGCCACTACACAATTTCAACATCAATTTACAACACCATGAAGTTAATTGACATGGTATTGAGTGATCAATATGTTAGAAAACGCAAGTTCTTAACCACATCCTGTGACTACTTCATTGCCATTTCAATTTTAGTTTGTACCCAACCAGCTGCTATATACCTTAAAATGGTTATAGGGTACTATTCAGCTGTCTCGTGTCTAAATTCATTTTTATATTTATACTTATACTATTATACTATTTATACTATTATAATAGCTTATACTATTCAAGCGTGATTTTTCCTGAACTTTGTGAATTTTAGGATCATCCAAACAGGCTTATAACTCAAACATGCCTCCAAAGAACATATGCCATATGTTAACAATTGAGGAGCAGAACAGTTTTAGGAGGGGTGTGCAGAGAAATCTTCAACACCTTAATGAGGAGCAACCAATCTTTGTGTCCTACCTAGTAAGGTATATGGGAGTCCAAGTTGTTTCCTAGCTGTTATAAGCTTCCCTTATTGGTCGCTGTTTATCTGATCTAATTGGGGGAGGAGGGACCCCAAAGCGACCCTGATGGTCATTGCAAGAGAGGGTGGGGAGCCAAAGTTGGAACCAGGCAAGGACCAGAGAAAGCTCCTCTCCCAAGTCCCAAAGGAAGTTTACTGTTCTTCTGTTTCTGAGAACTGCTCAGAGCTCCTGGCTGTTGTTGTGATGACATTAGATCCTGTGAGGAAGGATCTGGGCTTCTTCCATCCCATGTGGAAGATCTGATAGAGAATAGATCATCTCAGATTTCTCGGCCTACAAGGGTATTCCAGTTCCCCGTGGTCTCGTTGGCATATAGTCCTTGGTGCCCATACTGATATTCTTTGGTGAGCATCTGGGAGTCTCCAGGGTTGGAATACAAGCCTCCTCCTGTCCTCCTGCTCCATTCTGGGATCCCCCCCTTACATGCCAAGATTTTTGAAATGATAGCAGTAGGTTAGATAAAATGTCCGAAAGTATGCAAGAATCTCAACTGATTTTGACCTGTGGTAATGCAGCAAGGTGGAGGAATCCACCATGGGGGTGGGGGGGAAGGTTTGGGGAGGGGTGGGGGGAATCCCAGTGCATATGGGACTGTGCCACATAATGCAATGTAATTAATTAAAAAAGAGAAAAAAGTATGCATTTCTACTTTTATTAATATTAGCTCATATACTATGTATTAAAACATAGGATAAATTTAGTTTTAGGAGATACTCCCCCCAAAATATAGATATCCCTTCTAAAGTAATTCTATTTGTCCAGGGGCATTTGCAGAAAATTCAAGATGAGCTCTTTAGTAGGAATATGAACAGAAAAAGCAAAAGAATAAACAGGAGTTTGAGATTTGCCAATAGCCTTGCAGCAAAGACAAGTCTGTCATTTTGAATTCCATATAGTTTCATGAAAATGAAGAAACCTTTTACTTATCTGTAATAGAGTTTAAAACTTTTTAAAGTATTTTCATCTGACATTTCATAATTACCTCTTTTCAGTGAGTATTAATATGTTTTCACAATGCTACCTGACTAGGTGTCATCTTTAGACACAGACAAGTAAGTTCTATTCCACATAGATTGATACTGAAAATGAAGGACACGTTCTTGAGTCATTCTCAAAGCAAATTCATAGCCTTGAAATTTGTTTTTTTTATAGAAATTAATTAGGTTGTTGAAATTGCCTCAGTATGTCTCTTTGAGTTGGTTTATATTCAAATCATTGTTTTCAAAAGAGAAAAATTTGTGACTAGCTGGAGTTAAAACTCTAAACAAGAGATTTCCAAGCTCCAAATCATGTAAATTATAATATTCATGACAGTTTATAACTTCTTTTCCCCCAGTGGAAATACCCTTTGTGGTTTATTGCAAGTCATCAAAAGCAGAGCTCTCAGAAATTGCAATATGGTATCTCATCAGCTCTCACAAACCTAGTTTAAGCTGATTCGCTGGAAAGGGGCCAAAAATAAAACGTGATACTTTGAACACATTTTCACGTGCACAAATCACTCCAAATTCTTTAGATTCAGTGCTATGTTCCGCTGCAGATCATTTCAGAAATGCTTCAGGATACTGCACACATTGTAACACACTTTGCATCATCTAAAATGCACTTTCTCTTGACATTGGCACACAAATTACATGTTCTTTGTGTAAAAAGACAATCTTGTTTACATTTCCAATAGCCCTTTAGCTGCATTCTGGCAGTAGAGACACTTCTTTGAACATAACAGAAGAAAGATATCCCCTGTTTGTTTTTGAATTTTCCTTGAAGACAGTGGCTTGCCATCCTTAGCAGAGTTCGTAAACAAACTTAGTGAGCATCAAAGGCTATATAGCATTACCACCTGCTGAGCTCACATTACATACCTCAAAAGTAAATGTTACCTCTTTGGAAACTCTTGAAATTTAAAATCACATAAAACTCAAAGATCCAAATGTTGTCTTTCATATTAACACACTGTAGCGGTATATTCTGAACAATGATTTCCTGATTATTGGACAATTAACCCTTCATTTACTCACCTATATACAATTCTAATTTACTTAGCATGATTTTGCTTACTCAGTTTCTAACATGTTCTGTCTGGCCCTCAGCGTAGGAAATACTGCAAATACTAGAAGAGTGCAGTTAATGTTCTTTTCGCTACATTTAACCATGTTAAATGTTATTCATGTTATAATATCAACTGTCCTTGGGTTTGAAATTGCAAGATGATGGCAGTGGCACACATATCCACTTCCATATTCAATAGTTGGTGCGCGCACACACACACACACACACACACATATGTGCAATGTCAGTGTGTACACTGATTAACTTCAAGGGAAGAAAACACCCCAACATTTTTAAAAGTGCCAAGTAGGTCATTTTACTACCTTTCAAAAAGTAAAGAATAATAATAATAAAAAAATACAACCAATGAAGTTCCAAAAAAAAATTGTTACACCTAAGCTACAATGCATATGCACACCATGTGTCTGCCTCACAAAAGAGTATGAGTTTCTTTTTTTTAATTACAAAGTCAGATATACAGAGAGGAGGAGAGACAGAGAGGAAGATCTTCCGTCTGATGATTCACTCCCCAAGTGAGCACAACTGCTTGTGCTGTGCCGATCTGAAGCCGGGAACCAGGAACCTCCTCCAGGTCTCCCACGAGGGTGCAGGGTCTCAAGGCTTTGGGCCGTCCTCGACTGCTTTCCCAGGCCACAAGCAGGGAGCTGGATGGGAAGTGGAGCTGCCGGGATTAGAACTGGCGCCCGAATGGGATCCTGGGGCGTTCAAGGCCGGCCCCAAGTGTGAGTTTCTTGAGGACAAGGAGCATAACACTCATCTCTTATCCCTAGCATTTAGCCTCACGTCTGGTGTGTAGCTGGCAGCCGATACCAGCAAATCGAATAAATGAGTCTTACTCCAAATCTTCCATCAATAAACAACCATTATTGCCTAAAATGTGACACTCGGCCAAAGATAGATTTTCAAAAGAAGAATGCAAAACATGTTAAATGTGCATCACAATATTATGACTGTGATAATTTTTGCAGAAACTAAAGTTTCAGGTTAATGTGGTTAAAATCAATTCAACAAGGATATGTTACTACACCGCTGATAGAATCTCTAAAGCAATAAGACAATACTTACTGGGACTCTAACATGTTGTTAGTACCAATGTAAGTAGTACCACCATTTTAGAAAATAGCTCAACAATTTCTGCCAAGTTTTAATTTGTGTGATACAATAATTCCACTCTTAGGTGGCAATGGAATTAAATTCAAATCTTATTTCACACCAAGCCTGTGTTCATTAACAGTAAGATCAGCTTTTCTCTAATTTTCTAAGAGGATCTAGAAAATATTACGGCACTTGCTTGAGATCTCATCCAATCAGGAAGTCTGGATGATGGCAGGCAGGGTGACGGGGTGGAGGTAGCAGGGAGAGTGAAGATGTGGCTCTGTTCTGGTTTGTTCTGGTTGCGTGTTGTAGATTTTCCCTCCTACAATGAATCAGTTATACTGCCAGCACTGATGGAGAAATCAATTATAGCAAGATAATGCATACTCACTCTTTTCTATGGCTTTGTTTGTAATTTCTTTCCCCCTCTATTTCTATAAAACTTATTTGCTGATTTTCCTCTTTCTTCTCTTTCTATAGGACATGGTTGCTAACGATGATGCTGCTAGAGAAGAATTTAAAATATAAACATGGTGTTGAGTACAGAGTCATCTTTGGGGAAGCAATGTGCAGTGCCTGGAGAAAATCGTGCTCCTGATGTTTGTGCTACATAGCTGCAAACTACGATCATATAAAAAACAACCAGAAGTTTCAACTGGAGTGCTTGTGATGATCAGAAATAGGTGTTTATGATTTTTGGTTTTTTCTTTCAAACCGAAACAAGTAGTCTGAAACCCAATGCTTCCTTTTGTTTTCTTACATCATTTCAGTGATACTGATTTTCATCTCCTCTATGTATCTACTGCTTTTCTACTTCCTGATATCCATGTGTCAAAGAAACAAGGAACTAGCAAACCAAATCTTTCTATTCCAATTAGCAAAGCAATGTGCTAAGTCTATTATCTCTAACACTGAAATTATGAACTTTTTTAAAAAATCAATTTTTTTTCTTAGAAAACAGTAGAGTAGTGAAAAATCATTTGAAGAAGGCTTAATTGTTTCTTCTTAAAAATATGTCTAATGTTCCCCTAAAAGGACATTAAAAGCTAGGATAGGGAAAGGAAAATATGGGTCTTCCACTGCTCAATGATCAAACTATAGAACTGCTTTGTAAATGTTAGTTTCATTATCTTGCGGTCAGGGTTCATGATGAATACTTTCTTACCATGATTTTTGAAACTTCCTTTGTTGCAGCAGTGTCTGTTGAATGACTGCCATATGCAGGTAATTGGTAAACTGCATGTCCAGACATACATTGTGTGATTAACTAGGTATGACATGAAACTGATTAGTTTTAAATTTTTATCTCCTACAAAAATTCCATTGAACTTTGAACCTCAATCCTATAGCTAACTCCAGTAATTTAGAGGTAGCTTCAGTAGACTGTCAATGGTAGAACTCCCAGAAACCTTTGCATTTTTCAAAGATCCTATTAATTAACAAGATTGCAAGTGAATCACCAAACCCAGATATAAATTGCTGCCAGTTTGGCTGCAAAGAACCATGGGTGAAGAGTCAGGGCTGGTAGTGCAACAAAAAGAAAATGTGTTTTGCTAAATTATCTTTTTCATACCCCAAATCCTTTTTGCTATACATGCAGTTGCAGTGGGAGTAATTACAATGTGTCCAATGTCATTCTTGAATAAACTTTTTCTTCTATACAAGAATTAGCCTTTCTAAATTCAGTTAAGCACCTGGCATATTGTGAGTTTAACGATGAAACAATGGCAGCTTAAGAAGCACCCATTTTCTGTGGCTATTGCAATCTGAATGGAATTATGCTACAACAAAGAAAGACCATCACCTTGGTCACTACAATATTGCAGCTTACTCTCGCCTCTCTCCTATTAGAGATCTCCACACTCTGTTTTATTTACAAAACATTGGGAGCACAATCTAATTTTGAGAATAAGACAAGTTTGTCTTATAAAAGGTCATGCGCATCTAAAATCCACTTGGTAAAACAACAATGATAAGGCTTTCACAGAATAATGAAATGTTACATCGCACATTGCAATACCATTAGAATTTGGCTAGTGGGAATACCATGAGACTCAGAGACATACTGAAAGTTAAACTTTCTTGTTATTACCACAAAGTGTGTTTAATAACAAGATCTTAAAGCCTTCTTGGAAGGATGGTCAGCAATAGGCTGTACACATAGAATACCCAATTCAAAGTACAACATGATAAATTTTCCTCCATTAAGTAAAATCCCATTTTTCATCCCGACCCAAATAACTTACTCATGACCTCTTAGAAACAGGACAATACTAGAGGTTCTCTAATGAAAGCCTATAATCTTGTGTTTATAGAAAATTTAATGTTAATGTGATTAGATGTTAGACGCTGACCTTAACTGGAGAAGTCCCTAGTCATATTTTAAACGTCGATGCTAGTCAAGTGATCAAATGACAGAAGAGTCCGGAACAGATGAAACAACAGATGGATGGAAGGGATTGAGAAAGTAATTCAGAAAGAAAAATGAAATTGTCAAAGATGTGGCTCCCAAGTCAAAGAGAACTTCCACAACCTATACCCCCTTTTAAGAAGGTTTCAGTTTCTCTAAAGAGCAAAGCAAATGCTTTTAGATCCAAGGGTACCTGGTTCAAATCTCAGCAGGGGCAGATTTTTCACAAACTAAAAAGGCACTCTCCCTATTAAAAGAACTGACTTAATACAGCTATATGGACCATTATTGTAGAGAATGGGAATTCACAAACTATTTTCTAAATGGGGCGTTTTTGTGCATGTACAGTAATCCTGATAGAAGCCTTTTACAAATAAAAATGGAAGAAATGGGGGGGAAATGTGAGAGCCCGTGATTTGAGGCTTTAATAACTATTAGTATACTAGAGGCAGCCATCTGCAGTAATAAAGATCAGATCTTCCTGGCAATGACCTGAAAAAGCATCTCAAAATAAAAGCTGAATTTTTGTGCAAAGCTCAGAAGCCTAAAAAAGATGAACAAAATCTTCCTTGAAGTTTGGCCTCAACGTTGGACCTGGAAGTGCATGGTCTTTATGGGACTTCACTGACACAGGCAACAGCAGTCACACAGCCCATCGCCTGTTGCTCTTCTATGTAAGATTTGCACAAGGAAGACTTTGTGGAGTCATTTTTTATATGACACAATGATTTAACTGTTGAGAGTCTTCTTTAACTGTGAGATCACGAAAGACATGTGGTAAACATTCTGTCTAATGCAACTTAACTAGGGCGCCCTGAGGAAACTACTAGATGTCTACTTCTGCCATAAATTTACAGTTGGAGAGTTGTACTCGATCTAGGCTCAACACGGTTGTGATAATTCATACAGCTTTCCCTGGGAGCATCACTCAGGATAGGATAGAATTGAGTTATGAAAAAACGCTATTCTTCACTAGTTTCATTGCACGCGGTTCTTTAGCTAATCAGGTGAAAAATGACTGCAAATATGGGCAGGTTTTTCTTCACTGCGAATGATAAAAAGATATAATGAATACTTTCAAAACAGAACTTTTTATTACAGAATAAATCTGAGTGCTAGATCAGCATATCACAGCACATTTTCGGAGAAGGCAATTTATTTCAGACCTATAACTCCTTCCTTTTATACAAAAATTTTGCAGATATCTTATGATGGACATATGACTGTGTATGGTAGAAGGTGAAATAAAATTGGAAAGCTCACAATGGTTGAATAAAATCTGAGACAGAATCTTGTGATTTACTGGCTTGAGGCAAAACAGAATTCAAAATTACAAGAATGACATTGGAAGTCCATCTCCTTCTCTCAGCCTCTCATATCTCTTTTGGTTAGCTCCTTGCTTACAGTCTTCATCCCATAAGGCTGCCAGCAGCCCACACATCACACACTTCTTCACAAATGAAAGAACTATTCGTTATCAATATTTCAAACCAATGTTCCCTTTTAAAAACTCAAAGGGACCCCATTTTGTTCAAAATAATCAGCCTAGATTTAAATAATAAAAATTGCATTGTTAGACCTTCTGAAACTTTTTTCTTTTTTTTTTTAACAGACACAAGATTTTATACAAGTTGATGTCCAAGTTCCAAAGAAAAATCTCATGATTTACAGTGTCACCTGCATGGTGGCTGGTAGCTCAACAAATTCTAAATCATAAGCTATGCAGGAGCATGCATATGCATGTGTAAGAACATGCACACAGAGTGTATACACTCACATGCACATGGACTCACATAGAAAAAACTCATAGAAATGATGTAGAGTTAGAATTGGGGAATAATTTTAACTAGTTAACAAAAGTATCAAAGCTGAGCAGTGTGGTGAAAAGTGTAAATTTGATACTATCAGGTTGGTGAGGTATAATTGATTTTCAATAAGTATTGAAAATAAGGTTGGTGATGTTATCAAGGAAACTCAGAAGAATCTTCTACAATAAAAAAGTTAATACTTTGACATATTAAAAGTGAGCTTAGAAATGAGGCTGGGTATAAAAAGATCAAAAACAATATTAAAGGTCATTTGTGTTTCTTAATATTTAGTTATGTTTTGAAAATATAGGCTATCTAAAGTTATTTTTCATGAATCAATGAAATAATTATTTATGATTATTCATGTCTGAAATCATGATAAGCATATGAAATGTCCAATAAACTTCTATGTCTCATTCTCCAGGTCTATCTACTAAAAATACTGAACAGGGAAAGGAGAGAATAGAGAAAGCAGGAAAGACTCCAAAAATGCAGGTAGCATTTGGGGCCAAATCTAAAAATTGTGGGTGCTGAGTGTAAGGTCAAGATAACTTACATAAAATTGTCACAATTAGTTATAAAATACAACCAAGTATGAGGCTTCCACATTGAAAAAAAAAGCTCTTCAGATCTTCAGATATATTCAGTTATTTCTATCAACCGTAAACAGTACGATACAATAGGGTGTGTTTGTTGGTAGACAGGAACACCAAGTGCCTGGGACAAGGAAAACGGAATAAAGCATGTAAGTAGGACAATGCTGTTCAAGATTAATCCAGCCGAGCTGGGTGTCTGTGGCTTGGGATTCCTGCATCCCAGGACTGCACATTTGGTCCCTGGATGCTCTACATTCAATGCATCAGGAGGGCAGCAGCAGGAATCCCAACACTTGGTCCCTTCTACCCATATGGGAGGCCAGGATGGAGCTCTTGGCTTCTGGGGTATGCCTTGCCCAGACACAACTATTAGGGCCATTTGCCAGTAGATAAAATATTTCTCTCTTCTGAAATATTTTCCAGTGAAGCGCAAAAATTTCTTAATGATTTGTGTACTATGGCATGTATTCTTTTAATTATGAAGTTAATTACACATTGTTAATCAGTTTTTTCAAAACTCACCTAAGAGAGTTGTGAAGTTTGCACAAGCATTTTCCCTGTAGTCAAGGAACAACCGTGTCTTAGAAAATGATCCTTGAGCTCATCATCGGAAGTCAATGTTGGGTGGAAAACAATGATGGGAATGATGCCTTACTCGACAGCTTGTCATCTAATAAATACTTAATTTCAGAATCCTAAGTCAGGGTGTAAAGCACGTTAGTCATAACATTTCATATGTTTCAGCTCCATAACAGGATTAATGGACAGAACACAAGATAGTTGCAGAATGAGATGAGATGATTTATGATAATATGCAATATATAGTACTCTATAAATTCATTAAAAGTTAAAACATGGGAGCTGAGACAATAAAAATTCAGAAACTCAAAAAGTTTTCTAATTTCTTGTTTATCTTACTTTCAATAATTAGTATTCCACTTTTTTTCATAATGGAAAATTGCTGGCAGTGAACTTCTCGTGTGGTTTAAAGTCACTTGACCTTTAACCTCTTGCTTTAAAAATCTCTCAAGAGATATGTTAAATGGCCCAGAAATATATTGCCTGTCGTTTCTTATTGCTTAATTAATGGCTAACGAAGATGTCCTGTATAGACTGCCCTCAAGTAATTGTGAGCTGATCTTCTTCCACTCAGGAAAATGAATTGATTCCACCACAGCTGCCCTGTCATACAGCATTTATTGTATTTAAATTTCGGGAACCTTAGAAGAGACAGACATACCAGGGCCTGTTAAGTGAGCACACAGCATCGTCTAAGCCGATAAAAAAAAAAAAATGTTATGTCTCTCACGTGGCCAGACAGGGAATTATACACTACTGGTTTCTGAAAATTGTATCATGAACCAATTTTTTAAAGGTGTTCTTATTTAACCATATGCATGATTGAATTCAGAGTTACTGAACTCTTTTAACTACAACAGTAAGTCTGTGGTTTGAAATCGTTCCGTCTGAAGACAAATGACGCTCTCAGGAGAATGGGCAGCAAAGATAGAAAGTTTACTGATTTCTTTTTTCTTCCCGATGTTGATTTTGTTTTGTGACTTTTCATTTAAGGGGATGTATAGTAGCTGTGTAATGGAGACTGTCATGTCTAGTAACATGTCATTTAACTTCATGGCATTGTAAATTTCTATTTTTCTACCTATTGTTGACTTTGTATTGTGACTTTTCATTTAAGGGGATGTACAGTAACTGGGAAATGGAGACTAACATAGCCAGATGTGAGGATACAATGTAGTATGGATCTCCACTTTCAGACAAAGATGGACTTACAATGAAACTGTTCACTATATCTTGACAATAGGATGATGGACTCTCTGCCACTGTCCATGCCCGTAAAATGATGGACATATGACTGTGTATAAAGAACTATACTTTAGTAATGATATAGGGGAACTTGCTTGGGTGGGGAGAATTGGGGAGGGGCTAAGGGAAATGACAGGAGCCTATGGAACTATATCACAAAATGACAATATAAACAAACAAATAAATAAATAACATCATAAAAAAAGAAAGTTTACTGATTTGAGTGAAAGCATGTTCAGAAGTAAAGAAAAGGTGTCAATATTTTAGGTGGGTTTTTTTTCTTTTAGATAGAGTAATATGAACCAAATTTGTCAATAAGATGCCATTAAATAATTGTGGGTCATTTATGGTAAATATAAAATACTGACAGCGAGGTGAGGAGGGGGGCTTCAGTGGATGAAAGGGCTAGTTGGTCTGTGTGTAAGTGAGTGCTGGCTGCTCTCATGAACAGAGAACACAGTGCTGAGGAAGACTAAAGGGGAAGTACCAGTCAAGTGGCTGATGCCTTCAACTTCCTCACCTTTCTCCTACTTACAGCTGTGTGCAAGTCTATCTTCACAACTTTCTCCCTTCGTGAGTTTCTATACCATGTAGCTATTCTTGGACATGAAAAGACAGATGTGATGTGGGATTGGCCTTTTGCGTATTTTTTGCCACTGTTTCAAACAATAAAAAAATGTGTAAATATTACAGTACCTTCTTTTCTGTAGAGCACTGGAGACTAGGTCAGATTTTGCACACATTTTCCATAGTAAAAGAGGTAGAGTATCTCATTTATTTGCCTCAGAAAAACTAAGTAGACCAGTATTTAGAGATATCTAACAGTGATCTCAAAACTAATATCTTCAGTATGCACACAGCTTTGCAATCCTAATAATTTATTTCAGAAGAGGAAAGGTATACCGCTGTATGCCTAATTTCAAGGCAGATAGACCCCCTACTTGGATTTTGGAGGTAACAGTGAGAGAGGAAAGAGGGAAACAGAAATAACTGGAAAGTAAAAGATGCAAGAAAAGATAAATTAGAAAGAGCAGAAAGGGGGGGGCACAAGTTTAGCAAAACAAAAAAAAAAGTAGGCAATTTAGTTTCTCCGATGCGGGAAAAACAAGAGCTCCCTGGAAGCAAGTCCTTAGGACAGCTCCTACGTCAACATGCTGCTCCTTAAAATGAGATCATTGAAATAATCGTTAAACCCTTAATTTGATGTTTGCAAGATGACATTTTCCCCCAATTCATCCTATCGATTCCTCTCAATCTGAAAACACCGAATGCAGTCATAAGAGTAAATAGCTCTGGCATGGAGTGACGGGGGCTATTACAGGCTTGGAATGAACTCAGGAGCAACTGCATAAAACATTTATTTTGGACACGACACATCGCTATGGTGAGTGTTTGTTTTATGATCTTGGCTTCTCAGCCTGATCCTTGTCCAAGTTCCCAAGTGTAATATCATCCAATGTGTAACCCAATGTTTCATCAACAACATTCATGTTTTGTAGACCTAGGGAAAACAGAACTTCTTAAAGCTAAAAGGTGGCTGAATTAATAGGGCTGACATGCAGTCCAGCACTAAATGAATGGCCAAGTCCCAATAAAAACAATCTGTGTGTTCTGTCTTCATTCTGCTTTTAGTTAACTTTTCCTTCCTGCCTAAACATATGGGTTTTGTATCATCCTTAAGTTGCTATAACACTGAGACGTGAAATTTGGAGGATTTGAAATAAATGCAGCTAAATGGAACTTTCGGATGAAGAATCTCCTGGTTTGCTCAGATCTGTTAAAGTAATAGGGAAAAGCACAAAAGGATCAAGAAAAGAAAGGCCCCAATCTTTGTTGGGTGAGTGATAAAACAGCATTACTTGGGTGAAAATTGGCCTGACCTTCACCTCCATGATTCTCTGCTGCCTCAGCGATTCTGGCTTTGCTCTGATTAGGTAAAGATTGCCCCTTTCCCTGCAAGAAAAAGTCAAGGAACAAAAAAGGGGAAAAAAATCTTGACTCTACTATAAAAGGTTTATTTTTTTAATCACAGTTGGGCTTATCCAAGTCAGTTTCTAATCTTATTTTTTAGGCTTAAAAAAAAAACTGCCCTTTAGAAGAAATTCTTTGGATCATTTTCTTTACAGCCTCCAGTCTAGATCTCAACTCACAATTCTTGGATGTATTAAAAAAAAAAATCACCTCTTTCTCACTTGAAATGATAGCTTTTTCATTTCTTTTAGACTCTCCTCTGAAGCTTTGCCGGGGAGCAGACAGCAGGCAGAAAGACACCGGACCTCCTTAGCTGGCTGGAGCAGACAGTGGAATGCAGTTGGCAAGTCCTACCAAAACTGTAAGGAAACTTGAAGCAGCTTCCCACCCCCACCCCCTACCAGTGGTTGTCTGTGGAAGGCAGAGCTCCATGGAACCACAATATTAAGTTACAGGTTCTGCCTGTTCGTATAGACCAGAGCTTTTCTGTGACATTACTGTCAAGCAGCCCCCTGTGTGACTAATATTTTTAACAGCATGATATTTAAAATTTGACAAGGATATAATAATTCATTCTTCAGATAGTCAACATACTATGAGAGCAAGTCATGTCTTCAAAGTACCTTTCAAAGGGGCTATTAAAAGTAGGTTAAATTTTTTTCCCCCTACAGCATGCAATTTCATTTTGGCTCTACCACTTCAACCACATAAAATTAAATTTTGACTTGAGAATGACCTGCTGAAAATTAGATGGAAAAATAAGGGGACAGATTTAAGTTACTGATTCAAAGGAAACTGGCATGTCTGTCTGCAATTTAGCATAGAGCTTGCTAAGTCCTCTGAGAATCTTACATTTATGGTAGCCTGCATTTTTCTCTAAGGATTCAGATTATATTTTTAACGTAAATGTTGTAGAACTTAATGGAAACTAATTTGTTGTTATGATATACAGACATAAGGCAATGCAGGAAAGAATTATATACACGCATTTTCTGCCTTAATTCTCCTCTGCTGTAAGTTGTCTTCATAACCATCCAGCCATCACCCGGAACTAGACAGCCTAAGCAAGCTAGTATTCTATGAAGTTCTTACCTGCTAATTTCTCTCTCTTGACACTCTGTTTCCTTAATAATCAAAATTTATTCTCAGTTTTTAAAAACTATGATTTTGAAGATGATTTCAGAAAGACATAAAGCAATTTCTTCCCAGCAGTGGTAGTTGGGGAGGGCTCAGAGATATTTTCGAGAGTTTTATATTATGAAGTCCCCTGAGTTCAATGGAAATCACAGGTTATGAAATATTTCAGAGATGAATAATTGATCATTTATTCTGCATTATCTTAATTACTGATTTTATTTTTCTTTAAAAATTAATACTCACCTCTAAACATTGACCAGTCAGGAAAGGCTACAAAATGCTGTAATATAATACACGGACAACTCTAAAGTTTCTACCTATTAATACCTGAGGTAATATTATTTTTTGGTTAAAAAGGTGCATCGTAGTTGGCTTGATCAGCTTTCGCAGCAGCACATGCTCACTCTACTTTCTAGCTTGCTTTCATCACTGCAGAAGAGAATCAGGAAGCAAGCTGAGCAGCTAAGACCTGCACGCCACACTTCTGCCCACACTTCACTGACCAGAGCATGTCACACAGGGAGCAAGGTGAGATCCCGAGGTTTATAATCCATAATAATGCTTTCCAGAAATGCAGATGGAATTTGGTGATAAAATGCCTTCCTAAACATTTTATCTCCAAGGAATTCTCATCTTGATGTGTTTGGTATGTATTTATTGCCAAAAGCAAAATGATTAAGAAACCAATATTGGGCCCGGCGCAGTGGCCTAGCGGCTAAAGTCCTCGCCTTGAACGTGCCGGGATCCCATATGGGTTCCAGTTCTAATCCCGGCAGCCCCCCTTCCCATCCAGCTCCCTGCTTGTGGCCTGGGAAAGCAGTCAAGGACAGCCCAAAGCCTTGGGACACTGCCCCCGTGTGGGAGACCTGGAGGAGGAAGCTCCTGGCTCCTGGCTTCGTATCCGTGCAGCACCGGCACTTGTGGCCACTTGGGGAGTGGAACATTGGACGGAAGATCTTCCTCTCAGTCTTTCCTCCTCTCTGTGTATCTGACTTTGTAATAAAAATTAAAAATAAAAAAACTTAAAAAGAAAGAAGCCAACATTACCAGCATTCATTAACAGGTACTGGTTTATTTTGCCATTAAGTAAATAAATAAGAACTTCATTCTTCAAGGTGCCAAATGTTTTTGGCGACTAAGTGTATCTTTTTCATGTAACTTTTCACAAGCCACCTAAAGCATTGGAAAAAGTGAATTAGTAGGGCCCAGAGGCATGGCCTAGCGGCTAAAGTCCTTGCCTTGAAAGCCCCAGAATCCCATATGGGCTCCGGTTCTAATCCCGGCTGCTCCACTTCCCATCCAGCTCCCTGCTTGTGGCCTGGGAAAGCAGTTGAGGACGGCCCAATGCATTGGGACCCTGCACCCGCGTGGGAGACCTGGAAGAGGTTCCAGGTTCCCGGCTTCGGATTGGCGCGCACCGGCCCGTTGTGGCTCACTTGGGGAGTGAATCATCAGATGGAAGATCTTCCTCTCTGTCTCTCCTCCTCTCTGTATACCTGACTTTGTAATAAACTGAATAAATCTTTACAAAAAAAAAAGTGAATTAGTAACAAGGATATGTTACAAAATGACTCACAAGTAAGAATAAGCTAGGTGGAATATGGAGTAAATTGCTTTAAAAACAAGTTACTGCTTTTCTTTGTTATTCTTTTATACCAGGAGTATGTATCCTATATCCGCCAATTTGAACTGCTTCGCAATTCTACCAGGGATTTACTCCTGCCACAGATTTAATGACAAATTTATCGGCATCATCTGAGATGAGAATTGAGATGCTCAAAACTGCAGTCCGTGTCTCCTACTGCTTTATACTCCATCAAAGATGATGCTAGCTGACTTCAAAGGGCGCTCAGTACTTGCATCAGCTCTGCAGGGGTGGCGAGTAAAATGAGGAATAAAAAAAGGAACACCATTATGTTTTGAATTTCAAGTCCTAAATCATTATTTCCTAGCTGTGCGTGAGGTTACGTAGACAGAAAGTAAAATGACAACTGGTCATGTCATTGGGATGATGATATAGGAGGATCAGGAAGCTTAAGGAGAGGATTTTTTTTTTAAGTAACATTTAAAAAAAAAAGCTCTCTCCCCCGGTGTTCAGATTTTCCTAGAACATTTCTCAGTGATGGAGCGACACTCTGGTACCCCCATCATGTCCAGGTGCCTGCTGGGGATTGACCTGACTCAGAACTCTCTTCTCGGGAGCAATAATGTGCTACCCCTGAAGATAATTAAATGTGAGCTATCCAAATAGGCACTTGCATCTGCTGTTGGGCCTCTGTTTTTAAATGGGAATCTGTGTGGCTATTTGTCAGTAATGGAGCAATCACTTGTCATTAATCTTAGAAAACTACAAGCATTGAATTTTATTTTAAAACACATTTACTTTGCCCTTACAGAGTAAACAGAATGCTGTATGCCACGTGCTGCTGTCTTGATGGTGTGGACTTTGTGTTTTGAAAGAAATTCATATGAAGTATTCACTTTTTAATGCTTTTTAATGTACCTATCTATTTAGGTATACTCAGTTTCTAATGAAATATCCAGCTGAACTGTGTGTATGTATTTAGTGACAAAGGCCAAAAATAACTGATAATACTTATTTAAATAAGAAAGAATTCCCATTTGCTTGGACAGAAGAAATGCTCTGGATTTAGTTAAGATTCTCAGTATATAAGGGAAATGAGCCAATCCCAAAAGGTTAAATACCACATGTTTGCCTTAATTTAAGATGATATGATGTTATGTATAACATGTTATGTTATGAATGTTATATGTTGTGTATAAACTAAAATTGAAATGTAAGTGAGGTGGTCACAGAAGGTGGCTAGGAACTCGCATTTACTTTTAACATATGGGTTACTCATTACTATGTCAATTAATTCCATAATGATGTAAATTTTTGCTGATGGTATGTTGGAGCTTTCAATTGATCGGGATGATACTCTGCTGGCTCTGTCTTCAGACCAGAAAGGGTATACCTAAGAAGCCGTTGAACTTGACTGCACAATAAGATGCTGGACTCTATGTTTGGTATACGCTTGCAATGGGGGAATCTCAACTGAACTTGAGCTGTGGTTATGCAACAAGGTGGAGGAATCCACCATGGTGGGAGGGTTTGGGGAGGGGTGGGGAGAACCCAAGTACCTATGAAACTGTGTCACATAATACAATGTAATTAATGAATTAAAAATAATAAATAATAATAAAAAAGATTCTCAGTATAGTGATATGTGATTTACAATGTTTCTGGAAGTGTTTTCTTCGGCATTATTTTGAAAAATAAATGAGGAACTTTTCAGCCAAGGCTGCGTTTATAGTCTTATGATACAGCAGGAAAGTGCTAGAGAGACACAAAAGGTAAAATGAGGCTGGCAAGTCTCAACACACACTGTTTCACATTGGCATCAATGAATCAGTCTTTATCCTAAGAACTTTTTTGAACTAAACTTTCACATAGGTGATCCTGTTCATGCTATAAATACGACAACATACACACATGCACAGTAGAAAAAATAATCTTGATACAACTTCTTAGACTCATGGAAGGTTAATGATTACACATGGTTACATCTCCATCAGTCCAGCACCACTCCTGCTCACGGCCCATCCTCAGTGATTTACCCTTCATTCACATGGCTACGAGCTTTCTTTTGACTATAATTTCTGCCCTGTGCGCTTTGTTGCTTATATTTATCTACACTGTCCATCAAGCTATGTAGAAGTCCTGTGTAATATCTATTCCATCATTTTTAGTTTTGTCTGTGCCTTATAAATACACAGCTTGTTGTGTATAAAAACGCATATGCTTAATTTTTAAGCAAACGTTAGAGGATCATATGCTGAACCAGCAATAATGAAAGTGACGCACAAGCAATTACATGGTCATGGTCACCAGTTCAAATGTAGTTGATGTTATTATCAGATGTATTTAGTTTAGTAACGAACACATTATTGGCATCACAAGGCCAGTGCAATGGCTTGTAGGTTAATCCGCTGCCTGTGGCACTGGCATCCCATGTGGGCACTAGTTCGTGCCCAGCCTACTCCATTTGCTAATGGTCTGGGAACACAGCAGAGGATGGCGCAGGGCCTTAGGCCTCTGTGCCCAGGTGGAAGACCAGGAAGAAGTTCTTGGTTCCCTGTTATGATCTCTCAGTTCTAACTATTGTGATCATTTGGGTTGTGAATCAGTAGGTGGAAGATTTCTCCCTGTCTTTCTCTTTCTCCCTCCATCTTTCCACCTTCCTCTTTCGCTTCCCCTCTCTCTATAACTCTGTCTTTTGAGTAAAAATAACTAAATTCCTAAAAAACTAAATTGAAGTTCCATATCACTGCTATTTCCAGGGACTCAGCAAGACATCATTTAGGAACTACAAGTACTTCCAAGGACAGTAGGCACACTTTTCAAGTGCATTGAAGCTGTTGTAGCTGTTTGACTTCCTAATGTAAAAATGTAAAACACCTGCTCTCTGAAAGTGAAGTGTTGATACAGAAAATTGGCTTCATATACACATTCAGCATACACTAGTTTAAAATTCAAATACCGTACATAGGGCCTGGTGGCGTGGCCTAGTGGATAAAATGTTCACCTTGAACGCCCCGGGATCCCATATGGAAGCTGGTTCTAATCCTGGCAGCTCCACTTCCCATCCAGATCCCTGCTTGTGGCCTGGGAAGACAGTCAAGGATGGCCCAAGGCTTTGGGACCCTGCACCCACGTGGGAGACCTGGAAGAGGTTCCTGGTTCCCAGCTTCAGATCGGCGCAGCACTGGCCATTGCAGTCATTTGGGGAGTAAATCATTGGGCGGATGGAAGATCTTCCTCTCTGTCTCTCCTCCTCTCTGTATATCTGACTTTGTAATAAAAATAAATAAATCTTTTAAAAAACCCACAAATACTGTACATATAACTTGTACCAATAACGTCCTAGTTCAATGAGGCCAATTCCTTATATATCTATGGTAGATGATGGGAATTAAATAGCCAGGTGAACCATAAAAATGACAAGAATGACATTGTCTCTTCTTTAAAAAGTATTAATTACCTTTATACAATTCGCAAGCGTCTGACATTTTAAATTATGAAGCCTTACAAGATTCTTGAATTAGCAGAGCAATAGTTTATTCAAAATATTATAGTGTTTACCTGCTCCCCGCCCCTTCTCTCCTCTACCACTTTATTCCCTCTTCCTCCCTCATTCTCTTTTTCTATTTTCCCTTCTGTTTCCTCCTCTTCTTCTGTTCCCTGTACTGGTTTTCTCAAATTGAATACAGAATAAACAATGTGAGAGAACTTTTCACTTCCTGGCGTTTTTTACAAATTGTAGTCTCTTTGCTGTGGCTAGCCTACAGTCATACCACCCTGAACGTGCCCGGTATCATCTAATTTCTATTACTTTTTTTTAATTGGACAGTAAGATATACAGAGAGGAAGATCTTCTGCCTGCTGTTTCACTCCCCAAGCTGCTGCAGCAGGCAGTGCTGCGTCTATCCGAAGCCAGGAGTTCGGTGTCTCCTCCAGGTCTCCCAAGCAGGTGCTTGGTCCCAAGGTTTTAGGGACCAGGCCAACTGCTTTCCCAGGCCACAAGCAAGTGGATGGATGGGAAGCAGGGATGCTAGGATTAGAACCAGCACCCATATGGGATCTATGGGATCCCGGTGTGCGCGAGGTAAGGACTTCAGCTGCTGGTCTACCATGCTGGGCCTTAATTTCTATTACTTAATAAACATGCTTGTCTTTTTGTTCACAACTATAGTATTACGTTTTGAAGGCACTAGTATTTTCCATCATTTTCCCACAATGAAGAAACTAATTTAATGAATATAGCTGTTGTGTCAAGTTAGACATAAAACTCGAAGTAGAGCCAAGAATGAAACGTGTTAAATGAACGCTCCACAAACAGCGTAGTCCATCAGAAACTGAAGAAGGAAGGAGAATCACAGACCACTGAGAAAACAGATGGGAATTCAGTAGATGTGTGCGATTTTATTTCAACCTGGGTTACATGATGTCACGGGAATGGCTGTGCAGAAAAGAGTCCTGAATTTCAGATAGTTAGCCTGGCCTGAGCACATTGAAATTTCAGGCCCCAAGCTAAACTGTGCCTCATCTTGCAGTCCCAAATTCCGGGACCCTTCTGTAGTGAAAGCAGTGCTCACTCATGATTTGGCCATTCCTTTAACAGATACTGTTGACCATCTCCTACATTATGGACAGTATTCCACGTGTTAAAGAAACATCACTTTAAAACAAAGCAGACAAAACCCCTGAACTTGCCCCCACAACCTATTCTTTCTTCACTTGATACACTCTGAGTCAGCCTGAGGCTAGGATAGTTTCCAGTGAAAGTCAATATCATAAATTTCAGAAAATGTCCCAAAACATCACAGCTATGTTTCACCGTGACTTGAGGCAACCATCGTCATATGCTACCATAACATCCCTTGGCGATCGGAAAGCTTGATTTAGCTCTTTTATTCCCTATGAAGTTTGGCAATTATTCTAGAACTGGCCTGCTTCTTTGCGGTAATGCTATCACTAAGCTGCCAGCCTGGCTCACCTGTTACAGTTTAATAAGAGAAATAAATGACAGCAGATGTTATACACAGTTACATTAGTAGAATTGCACCCATTTAGTTCTAATCAAGCCAATTTTTCACCCAGCTGAAGATAAGAGAAACTACTTTTAAAGGGATTTGAATCAATGGGAAAATATTTGCTGAAGCAATGAACTCAAGAGAGAGAACCTGACCACTCCTGGGGGAAATAGTGTATAACATTTCCCACAATTTGATATGTTAGTCTGTAGGAACCCTGTAAGTTTTAAAAGGGCATATTCTGGTTGGCATGTAAATGAGTAGAACTACTTCATTTATTTCATTTACATGCATTTATTTAATAAACATTCTTTACTCCAGTTATAAGGGGGAAAAAAGACATGATCAATAATGCTTGGGGTCCTTGGAGTCTTACAACTTCATGTCTATACGTAAAGAGACTTTAGATTCAGAAAAAAAGATAATAAAATAAAGCCATGCAAGATTAAAAGACAATCTGATGAAGATGCCAGTCTTGGATATGAATCTTTGTGACCTTGAGAAAGTTAGTTAAATGTCTCTGATTAAGAGAACAGTCATTATAACCATGGCGTTGTGGGATTTGTTTGTTCTTAATCACATGACTACAGTGAATGATTAAGCATAGGCTTTTTTCAGATGTATGCATCTCAACCCAGCGATCTCCAAAATGAAATTCTATTTTTCTCTTTTTCTTCTCTCCTCCCTCCCTCACTTTTACAAATATTTACGGTGTGTTTGATGTATGCAGGAAAAACACACAAGTGCCTTATTTGTCTAGGGTTAGTGTTAGAGTTAGGGTTACCGCACTTCCCTGTGACACCCCAAAATTCTCAGGCAAACACAGACTGTCAATGCACTCAGTGATTTTGTATGAATACTCCGCATCAGACCATTCAGAGAGCTTCCAAAACGTACTAATATCTAAGCTGCCACCACAGGACTAATTAAGTCAGTTTCATTCAGGATCCAAATAGCATTGTTGCTGTTGGACTCCCCAGTGCTTCTGAAGAGAGAACCCTGGCAGAGCCCCGAACAGTGAAGCTTACACTCCCAACTGTCCGTCTGCTCAGCATTTCTTTTGACTTGGACAGTATCTCTGCCCTCCAGTAGAGAACTCGACAATTTTATGCCAAAACAACTATTTGAAAAAATAAGTAAAACTGTTCCACTTATAAGGCTAATCAAGCCAGAACAGTTCTGTTGAAGATACTCACAATTTCATTTCAAAAAAAACAATGGAAAGAAATCTAATCTTCCTGTTCTTCATTTGCTCAACTTGCTTCTACAGTTCTCTGTTTTCACTCTTGCCCACCCCATACAGTCTACAGCAGCCTGGGGTTCTTTCAGTATTGCAAGTGGATCATATCCTTCCTCCGCAAAGCCCTGCCATGACTCTGCATTTCAGCCAGAGTAGAAACCAATGTTTCTACATTATTGAATAAGGCCCCATATCACAGGACCCCAATGACCACACCATCTACTTCTGATCACTCATCCTGGCCTTTTGCTGCCGCTTGAACATACTGTATTCCGTCCACATATGTTCCATTGCAAAGACTACCTTTGCCTGGAAAACTCTCCACATAGTCAAGTAGCTAATCCTTGCTTTCCTCAGCTATTTACTCAAATTTCACCTTTTCAATAAGATGTGCACTAGCCATTGTACTTAAAATCGCAACTCCTCCACCCTTTGAACACCCTGAAAATCCATTTTGCTGCTCTATTCTTTTCATCTTGTGAATTACTGAACTTTTACATACTGTAGAATTGCTTCTTTATTGAGGTTTATCCCCGAGGTCATCTTACAGCTACAACAATGAAAACTCCCTGAGAGCAGTAATTTCCTTTTACTACTTTCCATGTACGCACACCTACATGGCTGCAGGCACAGGTTTACATACATGCATCCAAGCAGACACATTGCCATTGCTTTATATTAGCATTGCATTCAGAAGACCCAAGCCATTCTAAACTGATATTTAAAAGAGATGAAGTGATAGGAGACAGAACCCTGCTCACAGATGGAATCAACAAGGGAAAAGGTACGAGCTGAAAAAGGAAGATCTATAGGAAATTGTCTTGCTTTGCCACATTGCCAATAAATGATCTGGATTATACAACTGTATTTACCCATGTGAGAAATGCTAGAAACCTGCTATGACAAAGGGCCCAGCACAGAACAGGAACGCAATAAAACACAATAAAAGTCTGATGCATGAAGGGATAAATGAAGAGCCATTCCCATGATTTATGATACACTTTTGAACCTATATCTTTCCCTGTAAAATAAGTTCTCTTAGACTAACATGCTCACTTTTTGCACTTCCTTTCCCCACGTGAAGCTGTGAGGTGAAAGGACAAAACAAATGTTTCAGCATAAAAACTATGTGAGATATCTTTTGAAATCTGTGCAGTGTCTTCCATCTGTACCTGCTGTGCATAATTTCAGAATTCACTGCTTTCATCAAGTAAAGAAAACCCATTTGCTCTTTCATCTGTGCTTCGTATCACACTAATTTTCATCAAAACCAGCAAAAGCCATTCGTCTGGCTTCTTGGAGCATTCCTCTGTCTTTCTCTGGTAGAAACATAGTCAGGCTGTCAAGTCTGATCTTTGGACATTATTGGTTGTTTCTGTAACTGTGATTAGGCTGTTTTTTGCTGAGAAATCTAAATATCAATTCTTGATGATTATTTTCCTAGAAAGTCTTAATGAATTTCATGTTTTTCTTTTATTTTGTCCCTTGATGCTCTTACTCCATTTTAAACCACACATGTAAAAGATGCAATGTATAAAGATTCTTTCCAATTAAAAAGTAGGTATAGATCATCTATATGTACGTGTGTGTGTGTATGTATCAGTGGCTAACTTTTATATCAGCTATAGCTACTAATTTTCATTTATCATCATCCATTAGTCTTTGTCTTCTATTTGCCTTTTTAAAAAAATTTTATTTATTGTATTTTAAAGGGAGAGTTCCAGAGAAAGGAGAGGGACAGAGAGATGTTCCATCCATGTATCCTGTCCCCAAGTGGTCAGACAGGCCTGCTCGGGGCCAGGCTGAAGCTCGGAGCTTCTGCCATGTGAGTGGAAGGGACTGTCTTCTGCTGCTTTTTCAGGTTCATTAACAATGGAGCAGGCAGCACACAGCCTGCTCTGCATATGGCATGCAGGTGGCTCAGGCAGCAGCTTCACCTGTTCTACCACAATGCCAGTCTCTGTGTGTATTTGTTTTAATTGTATTTGATAATAAAATAGGTAGCCAGTGTCTGTGTGATTTTTCTTTACATAAGAATTCAGTCTGAAATAAAATAATGAAAGTAGTCCTTGGTCAGTGTTCTGCATAAGCTAAGCTTAAACATCGGAAACATGGAAATGAAAGGACGGAATGATCTACGTGGTTATAAAAACTCAAATCCACTACATTTGTCACATCCAACTTCCCAGCTTTACAGGTGGAGCCTTCACAAAATCTAACTTATCAGTACTAAGTCTCCTCCTAACAGAGTTTATAAGTGAATATGTCATATTAATAAAAAAAAAAAACATTGTTGCTTTAACTATGCATTCCATCTTTTTATGAAGTTCCCAATCTCCATAGAAAGTTCTCACTAATTCCTTTGCCTGTTGTCTTTCTGATAGTATTATGCTGTGTCCTTTTGGGCACAAAATCATGATTTTGCCAGGATTCCAAAGGTATTGACTCAATATTTTTCCAAATTTGCTATAGAAGTTATTGATGTTCACCAAGGTGTAAGTTAAAACTGCCAATATCTATTAGCACAATTCCACAAAAAAAACAGTAAAATCACTATGATATGTGCACTTGTTCCCACTGTCAAGAGCCTTGGTCACTGGTCTCAAAGGCCATAAAAACCGCTGTAATCAATTCCTAGTATTATTTTTCTAAGACCTCATTATATATTTTGAAGTTTTCCTTGTGCTGAAAAGTAATGGGTTTCATTGATGCCAAAGTGACTTAGAAAAATCACTCTTCTCCTTTTGCATGTCATTGTTTTAAATGATTCAAGTTATGAGGCAGCTAATGAATTTAAAAATTAAATTTAGAGCCTCCATTAATTATGATCCATTTAAGTGTCTTAATGAAATATGTGTATGTAAGAAGAGAATAAATGAACTGTGGTATTCAGTAGAGGAAGACAGTGTAAAGTAAATAGCTTCACTCTCTGCTAGTTTTTAGTCGGGAAGGTACCAATCAGTTGGATGGTTTATTTATTTTAAATGAAGAGTGTGAGAGAGAGAGAGAGAGAGAAGGAAAGAATCTTCATTCACTGGTTCAATCTCCAAGAGTCCATAATGGACAGAGCGGGGCTAGTATGAAGCCAAGAGCAGAGAATCTTCCAGGTCTCCTGTGTGGATGCAGAGGACCCAGGCACTCGAGCCATCTTCAGTTGTCTTCCCATACACATCAGCAGGCAACTGCACCAGTACTGGAGCAGTCGGGACTTGAACTGGTGTCACCTGGAACGCTGGCTTCACTTGCAACACTGATTTATCTCTTTCTTATCACAAGATAAACATCTAATGAAGTTTTCCAGATTCTTGAAAAGTTTAACTTATTGGAATTCATGCCCTCAATTCTTCACAGTTATTTACATTATTTCAAGCTAAGAAATCAGACAACACAGAGCTTTCACTCCATCAAGTAAAGAACACACTGAGATTGCTACTGTGAAAGTCTCAACAGAACGTGGTATAATTATATGACAGTTACAAGGGCAGAATAAACCATGGGGAAAAATTCAACATCAGTAATGTATTAAAATTTTAAATTTCCTTTAATGGTAAGAAAATAATCTTATAATTAGCATCATCTTCAACCTAAATACACAATTTTTTGAATTCCGAACAAAAAAAATTAAAAGAAAATTAGAAGTTAAAGCTTCAAGAGGAAATATAGGTGTGGGGCAAACTAAATGAATGATCACTTTTGAAATTACTGTTATTCCAAAATGCAAAAAAAGGTGAAAACTTAATAAAGGAAAACTTTACTAAAGAAGCTCTTCATCTCAAAGAGTAAGAACCATCAATAAGATTAAACCAGTGATTTATAATAAAATATAAAATGCTTGCAACATTACTCATTCCTGAGTTCAATTACTGAAGAATCCTTTAGATTTTTATTTTTAAGATTTATTTTATTTTCATTGGAAAGTCAGATTTACAGAGAGAAGGAGAGATAGAAAGATCTGCTGTCCACTGATTCCAGCTGGAACTGACATAATCTGAAGTCAGGAGCCAGTAGCCAGGAGCCTCCTCTGGGTCTCCCACACAGGTGCAGGGTCCCAAAGCTTTGGGCTGTCCTCACTGCTTTCCCAAGCCACAAGCAGGGAGCTGGAAGGGAAGCCTCCACATGAACTGGAGCCCATATGGGACTCCCTGCGCACGCAAGGTGAAGGCTTTAGCCACTAGACTACCGCTGAGGGCCCAGATTCCTTTACATTTAAAATGAAGTGGATAACTGCGCACATAAAATTCTTCACAAGTGTTTCTGATTAGCATGCTTGGATCGATAATGGTTCTTGTAAGCATCCATTGTATTGAAAAGAATAAGTGCATATCTGTTTTCTAAAGAAAAATAAAAGGGAGAGGTATAGGAGGACAGGAGTAAGAGAGGGATGGAGAAATGGTGGGTGTTGAAGGGGAGAAAGAAAACTCATAAAAAGGAAGAAAGGAAGGGAGGGAGGGAGGGAGGGAGGAGGTATGGCTCACATTTATGACTGTCAGTACTAAGTACTGGTGAGACAAGGAGGAACTGGAATTCCTATACACTGCTCACACTTAGTTAAATCAGTAAAATGATTTGGCAGTACTCATTAAAACTGAACACACATAGACTATAGGACCCAGAAATATTAGATCTTGGTGTATCCACAATAGAAGGATTCATATATGTGTACCAAAGATTTTCGAGAATGCTGAGAGCAGCACTATTTACAACTGTAATAATCTAGTGTTCAGTAAGGATAGACTGATTAAATAAATTATGATGCACTCCACTGATACTGTAGAATAGTATACATGGACAAGACTGAATGAGCAACATGTGACAATCTGGAAAATACACTATTGAGTCTGCCCTTGTGGCACAACCATGAAGCTACTGCCTGCGAGGCCCACCTTGCATGTGGGTACCACTTGGAGTTTTGGTTTCTCTTCTTCGGATTCAGCTCCCTGTTAATGACCTGGGCAAAAACAGTGGATAAAAGGTGAAGTGCCTGTACTTCTGCCACTCATGTAGGAAACCTCAAAGATGTGCCTGGATCCTGGTTTTGTCCCAGACCACTTATGATCTTTGGCTGTTCTCTCTCTCTCTCTCTCTCTGACTCTGACTTTCAAATAAAGAAACAGATCTTCAAAAAAACCTCCATACTATTAAATTGAAGAATCCAGACCCACGAAGAGTAGGTAACATATAATTCTGTTGGCATATGGTTATAAACAAAAACAAGTTGGTGAAATGTATTATATGTTTACAGTTTGTGCTTTTTTCTGATTTTGTGTTAAATCTCAATAATAATTTTTTTTAATCTACAGATGTAATGCCACAGGGGAGTAAATGCATGTTTACCATGCCTTTAGTTAAAAGGCTCAAACATTCTGGGTGATGTATATGCAAAAAAAATTGTTTATTTAAATCAGGTTAGTTTCACACTGAAAACTTTTACGCAAATTCAGCACAAGAAATAATTGCCAAAAGCAAATGGTGCTGTAACTGAGGTGAGGAAGTATGGGATACAGAGTGGCATTTATTGGGGATTCTTAGGCTCAGAAGCAAAGTCCTTCGTGGCTGCAACACAGATGGATCCCTGTGCCCAGAAGGGAAGAGGAAGAATTTATTTGGAAATGATGCAAAGGTGGACCATCGCCCTTCAGAGTGAACTTGCAAGAAACACTTGCAGATCAAGCTTCAATCACAGGAAATTTCAGGCATTGATACCCAGCATGGAATGCTTAGATGACTGTCTTCATTACTGTTTATTCCAAAAGTTTAGGGTGAGCCCCAGGCTCACCTACTAGACTAGATCACAATGATCATTTCAAGTAGGATTCCTGCAAAAGTAGAAAGCTCTTCTCAAACAGCCAGATTTTACAAGTTATCTACTCTAAGAAACTTCTCAGAAATATTCATACAATGAATAGATGCGAAAAACCCCAAAACTCAAGTGAAGTAAGAAAGTAAAATAGAACTACAATGTAAAATAAAAGTCCTACTAAGCAAAGATTAAAATCTTTAAATACAAAGAATACAACTTAATTATTACAAATAACGCTGCGAAACTGAAACTACATAGAAACTCCAAAAATCACCTTCAATTTCTCTTTCAAAGATTTAAGAGAATTAACTTTTGCATATTTATATCTGTTCTGTGTGAACACTTGTTTTTACACTCTATTCTAGGAAAATAAAGTCAGAAAGGCATCCTGCATTAACTGCCTTTTTGAGTCACAAATACAGTTTATGTTCCTGAAACTCTATGTGAGAAGGGGAGTAAGAATCAAATATTTTGAACCTGTGAGGATGTGGATTGCAAAGCAAAGCAATTAAAATAAATGAATGATTAAATAGCTGGAAGCGAAAAACAAACAACAACAAAAATACATGAAAGGGAAGGCCAGTTGCCCGGTTGGTCAGTTACTGTGTCTATATGGAAATAATGCATCAAATCCCAGAAAATGGCACAATTATTGCATACTACAAATTTTCTTTTTTTAAGTTTTTTTCAATTTTTATTATATTTTTGACAATCTTTACACAGTTAATTATGGTAAAAAGGTTCAAGGGCTACAAGAAAATGGGTAAAACTATTATTTCCATATGGTTTCCTTCATATATCTGAGGTAAAGGGGGATTTTAAGGGAGAAGCCCCACCCAGTCTCCCACCTACCCCAGGTACCTGATGTGACACATGCTGAGATACTTGCTCAAGTGCTTTTGATAGTTCAACAGTTATGAATTGCTGCCAATCTCGCCACTCCAAACACAATGAGGTCGTTGAAGAATCCACTCATTGACATAGTCTATCATGGAGTCTCTGTTTGCCCAGTTTTTCACTGCCAACATATAGCTGAGGTGGTTGATTGACTTATTCTGCTCTCTGTCTTTTCATGGTTATGGTTCTGAGTCCGGCATTTTGATTGGGGAGATCCCCAAAGAAACTTTGTCTGAGGTGTTCCTAGACCAGATTCTTGTATGTACTAGCAAGTACAGGGCCCAGAACAGTCCATCGTCCTGATCAGCTGGTGGTTGCAATTGCTGGGTTAGTTCTGTTTCCAACCCTGACTTCCACTCGAACCAATGGGTGGCACAGTCCAGCCTGGTTCTGCCCAGCACATACTCAGCCCTCGCATAAACCAGTGGGAGCTGCAGCCCCCTGGGAGCAACCCACAATAACCCCCACCAGGCCCGCTCCCTATGCTGGTTTGCCAGTATGTGTAGCAGACTAGTCCAGTCTGTCCCACATCCCATTCGACTCTCATACATGTCAGTGGGTATTAAAGCTTAGTTCCATCTAACCAGCTCCACTAAGCAGCCCATACAGATGCTG
Source organism: Ochotona princeps (assembly GCF_030435755.1). Classification (NCBI taxonomy): domain Eukaryota; kingdom Metazoa; phylum Chordata; class Mammalia; order Lagomorpha; family Ochotonidae; genus Ochotona; species Ochotona princeps. The sequence goes on along the minus strand of NC_080834.1, from coordinate 8,014,317 downwards.
TTGGGTATCTGTCTAGCCACCCCAGCCCCTGTCCTAGTTTTCGTGCCCTCCCGTGGGGGGTGGTAAGCCAAGAGGGAGGAGCCCACTATTTCCCTCTCAGGCCATTCACACTCCTAGATTATGCACTCTTTGGGTGGTTCTGTAGTTTAACTTGACAGAATTAGCCCCCAGTGCCAGCTTCTGCCAGCTGATGTTGCAGCTAAGCACAAACAAACCTCACCCACTCTAATTTATGCTTGCACCAGTAGGAATAATCTGCCCAGCCTGGCTTTTCCCTGATCTAGTCCACATGAAGCGCACAGGTGTTGTAGCCCTGCCTAGTCTGGTCTGTCCCCCATCCCAGCCCATGCTCTCCAGTGAGAATAGCTGTCCAGCAAGGGAACCCCTCCCCATTATTCTCCCTGCTGGCTCTGCCCCCTCCCTTCCTGGTTCTCACATGTGCTGTTTGGTGCTGCGGTCACATCCAGTACAGGCAACTTCACCTTGGCATTCTGTAATGTGCACTGGTTTTTGTCACAACAGAACCTGGCTCGACCCACACTCTGTTCTGGTACTCGGATTTGCCAGTGGATGACATGAACTGATTCAGCCTGGTCTGCCCCTGACCCATGCCAAATGTATGCCAGTGGGAAACTTTCTATGGCCCGTTCTGGGCTGTTTCCTATCATGCTTCTTGTGCTTACCCGCAGGGTCTGTGTACTGCCAGAGGAGTTGCCCAGGCTCCTCCATCAGAAACTCTCCCAATGCCAGATTTTGCGCATAGCAGGGAGTCCATGAGTCAGCCCTACTCAGTTCACTTCCTGTCCCAGCAGGAAGAGTGGCTTTTCCTAACTGGCCCTCAACCCAAACTGGTCCTTGCTGTTGGATGTTTCAGCCAAGCCACGGCTCGTCCATACCCATATATGGCTCATACATGGCTCAGTAGGGGTTGAGATCTAGCCTAGTCAGTCCCACATCTACCCTGGTCCTCCAGAACACCAGATAGTGTTGGAGTCTGACCCAGCTTGGTGCGCCCAGTCCCAGTTCACACTTGTGCCAAGGGAGACTACAACCGTTTCCTGACTAGAACATAGCCCCCATTCCAGCACACGCACCCCATCGTGGGAACCTCAACCCAGCTAGGGTGCTCCCTTAGCTCCCCAACCAGGCCTGTTCCCAGTCATAGATTGCGAGCTTGCCATTGGTTGCTCTGATTCAGCTTGGCACAGCCCCTCACCCGTCCTGACCCCTGCCTTAGACACTGTGGCTTAACATCCCTGGCTCATGCAGACCAGTAGGTGTAAGAGCCTAGTTTGGCATGACCTGTGCTCCACCCTGGTTTCTAATTTTACTTATGGGCTAGGGTTTGCTCAGTCCTGCCCAGTACACCCTGCTCCATTACCAATTCACACATTGGCCAGCCGTTGGAGCTACTTTGCCCAGCTTGTCTGACCCCCAGGTCTGGACCACATGTTCACCAGCAGGAGCTATGACTCGCCAGGGGAGTTTCCCAAGTTCCTCCACTTGATCCACTCCCAGACCCAATTCTCATACATGCCATTGGGTTTTAAGCCAGTGCCCAGTATAGTCTGGCCTTCCATTTGGCCTTGTATGAGTTAGTGAACATTGCAGCCCAGCCCACCCCACGGATGTCTCTGCAACCATCTGAAGGCAGTTCCACCTCTCTTTGCATGGACACTGGACCACCCCACTGAGAATTTTGTGATCTATTCAGGCATTGTTTGCTTACATTGTTTTGCTTACGTTGTTTTTTTTACTATCAATGTGAACTTGGAAGTTGCTGTTGCCAATAACATCTTGCAAAAGGGCCTTTTACAATTCATGCTGTCTCTGTCTCTGTCTCTGATACCCCCATTGATTTTATGCTAATCAAGGGATCTATGTTTAGGGCTTCTTTCATTCTTTCCTTGATCTTTAGGTTCCACTTTTTTCTTTGTGATGCCTTTTTTCTTCCCTGAACTAATTCAAGATTAAGTTGTAGAATGAGGATTGCAGTAGGAATGTGTTAAGGGTTGATATGCACCATCTAATGTGAAATAATCTGCAGAATTATCCTTGGAAACACCCACTTGACCATGAAGTAAAAAGTTTGTGCCAGAGTTTATAACTGCTTCTGTATAAATAAAGGGGACTTTCTTGCATTGTCCATTATGATCCCGAAATTGTAGTGGTCCATTTCTTTCCTTTTTAGGCCAACTCCACATACCCTTCTTGACTTTGGAACACAACTGGAGCTGGGCTCTGGCAATCTATTTGAAAAAACTTAACTTGTATAATAGAACTGAATCTAAGAGTTTCCCATCTTAAAGATATTGTCCCTAGTTGATTGAACAAAATTCCTCAGCATTATAAAAATCATCGAAAAGCATTAAAATATTGATATATCTATATTAAAAATTAAAGTTGGTTATAAGACTAGGTATAGTAATTTTACTATGCCCATGCATTAGCTTCAAATGCTGTACTAAATAATAACAATTAATGGCAATTTTGTTATAATTATTAGCATTTGTTAAGTATTTATGAATTTCTGTTATATTCACTAAACAGGAGGTAAAATTATACTCATTTTTCCATCCGAAGAACCTGAGACTTCATGGAGTTTACTCACTTACCAAAGTATCTGAATTGCCAAAGTATGGATAAGTCTACCTTCCAAGCCTGTTCCCTGAACCACTTTGACAAACAAAATCCTCTGAAGAAAAATAATGTGATTATAAAAGACTCTGAAAACAGTACACGTTTATTAATCTATCCACTATCGTCATTTTTTCTAAATAATACACCATTGACATCTCACTAAGAACGATTTGTTCCTGTGCTACTAATAACTTTGTATGCAGGTAATGCAAATTTGAATTTTGACAATTTAGTTTCAAAGATGGAATTGAGGAAATACTAACTGCAATCGGAGCGGAGCACAGATCAATATCTCAATAGATTGTCCAGCCTTGGTTGGTTGAGGAAAGCCTGGGTATACATATTCTGTGCTATTAAATTCACTATTGCCTTTTCCAGAAAAAATTATGTAATACATAAAAATAATTTCATGATGTGTGATGTTCCTAGATGTATACATTTCAAGCCATTTATAAACCTCAGTCTTTTAGAAGGACACTATATCACAACAACATAAACATATAAAGGCCAAAATATGAAAAAATATCTGACCAAGTTTTGCTTTAGAACTTGAGATAAACAAACCATAACCCAGCCCAGATGTATTCTGTCAGCTCCATGAGCTAACAATAACATTTGCATTTTCAAGTGGTTGGGAAGAGCTGAAAGAACAGTACTCCAGGACACATGAAATCGTATGCAATTTAAATTTCAGCATCTAGAAGTAAAATTTTCTTGGAACAGTCTTGTTCATTTCTGAATTTGTTGTGACTCTCTGTATTACAACCAAAAGAGTGAGCGTGTCCGCAGTAACCATGTGATCCTAGGTGAACCATGTTCAGTGTTTCATCTTCACAGACTGCTGTCTTCTCCTTTAAAACATGGAAGACATTAGCATTTTTTTAAAAAGATTTATTTATTTTTCTTGGAAAGGCAGATGTACAGAGAGGAGATACAGAGAGAAAGATTTCTCATCTGCCAGTTTACTCCCCAAGTAGCCACAACAGCCGGAGCTGAGCTGATCCGAAGCCAGTAGCCGGGGACTCTGCCAGGTCTCCCACATGGTTGCAGAGTCCCAAGGTTTTGGGCTGTCCTCTACTGCTTTCCTAAGCCACAGGCAGCAAACTGGAAGGAAAATGGAGCAGCCTGGACACAAATTGGTGCCCATCTGGGATTTTGGCGCATGTAAGGCAAGGACTAAGCCACTAGGCTATGACACCAGGTCCAACATTTAAAATTTTTAATTTTTTTTTTATTCAAATGGCAGAGACAGACAATTCCCATGTACTGGTTTACTCCCTCAAATGCCTGCAATAGTCAAGGCTGGGCCAAGACAACGTTAGCATCCACAGAATGTGCAGATCTCTCACCTTGATGACAGGAACGAAAAGACAAGGACCACCTGCTGCCATCATGGGTGGAGTTCGTATGCAGCTAGAATCAGAAGCAGAGTGGGGATTTAAACCCAGCGCTCCAACATGTATGCAGGCATCCCACAGAGCATCATACCACCTCACCAAACACCTGCTGCAGGAAAACTTGGAAAGTGTCAGATATCAGCTGCACTGGACAATAAACACAGTTTTGTTCCAGAGCTTTCTGGGACATCAACACTATTTTCAGGCAAATGACTTCCATACTAACATCATGATCAGAGCAGCACACAAATGCAGTTTGGACTGTACATGCATTCACACAGAATATATTTTAAAAATACACTAAGCAAATAGCTCATTGTGATTTTGCTAACATTTGGACTTGTCCTGGATGAGCCTCCAGTTTGATGGGGAGATTACCCTTTAGAGTTTGATTATTTTCAAGAAGGAAACAATTGCTTCCTTACAAAGAAAAGCATATCCTGCTACAGCTGTATCAACAGAATTTTCTTTTAGAATGCAGCTGACATTGCATGTCAAGTTTGACATACTTGGTCAATGATGCAAAATATGACCTCCATAGCCTGGGAGCATGAATTTGGAAAACTTGGCCTGAACAAGACTTTTGGGGGGGGGGGGAGTTTGAGAGAAAAGCAGAAGGTTCTGGCTGTACTGCCATGATTTATGATTCTTTAAGGTATTTGAATTGACATAAGAGTAGTCAATCTTCTAAAACATTTTTCTTATGTACTGTCATGTAAGCACAAATGATTTATATTTCAAATTTAGTACTAACCCACCCATGGGCAGTATGATGAAAAGTACTAAAGAATTGTTTTCTGTTGAACTAGGACTTACTCTCTACACAACCCTTTAGTCAAATAAACACTTGTTTGCTTTTAAAACTTCATAAATATTGTTGGTGGATTTTATAATAACATGTTGCGAATGTGTTCTTAAGTAATTTCACAGAAATAACCCAAGCCCCATGTTGAAAGAAACAGCAAAAAAATTCTTAGTTACTATATTATTTTTGGTCTATCGAAGCAAATACTTTAATTTTCATTTTATATTACTAAAACAATAGCATGTTAAAATGTGCAAGCTTCTTTGCTTTACTCAGAAATATTGGAGATAGTTCACCTTACATCTATAAGCAGACCAACTGTATTGTCGCACTCCTGAGTGAATTACGCTAAATTTATCTGCATATATAACTGGAGGCCAATATGCACCTGTCTAAATAAATAGCCATAGCTTGATTTATAATCACTCTGAAGAGATAGTCAGACTAAAGAACTCAGTGAGCCACATTGTTGATACAAGCATTAAGAGGTTACAAAACAAATCTAACTTCACCCATAGTTCCTGGAGGAAGCAAGGATGTAGCTGAGTTATTACGGTAGGTATTAAAATATTTCCCTGCTAGATTTAAATCACAGAGCAGTGGATGGAAAGAATTTTACATGGTCTTCCTTTGCTTCAACTCATTCAAACTGTCCTGTTTTTGCTTACACTTTTCCTGAAAGCCAAAAGTCCAGTGTGAGACATTAGGTAAATCTTTTCAACATTGAAACTGTATGGCTTTACATGATAAACACACTATCAAGAAAGAAAACAATGCTTCCACTAATTCTACAAGTCACAGAGGAACTCTAACTGTGCCCTTTCTTTGTAGACTTCCTCTCTCTGTAGGAAACATCCCTGGGTTATACCAGATTCTATTTGCCACAAATCAACTAGAAACATTTTGCCACAAATCAACTAAAAACATTAAAAATATGTTGTACATTGAAAGGAAACCTTTCGTGCTAACTCATACAACCATTGAAAGACAATATTTGTGTTTCTTTAAAGGAAAAAAAAGTAAGACATAAAAAGCCCAGAATATCAGAAATATAAGTTTTTCCAACACTCAGTTCTTTCCAGTTATTCTGAATGGTGTGTCATGGCAGATGATTCATAACCTTTGATTGCTGTTCTAAAACACCAAGCAAAGAACATTGCAAATGTTTTCAACTCACTGTATTAAAGTTAAAAAAGCACTAACCTTTTTCTCTTTTCTGACTTTGAATGTTTGAGGGAATTGCATGGAAAGGACTTTAGAAGTAGCTATTTGGATGCATGTTGCAGCTCCCCCATCTCTGAGGTTATGATGGATGCCAGTGGAGTTTGTGGCTGGGTAGCAGTAGTCTTACATCAAGGAGATTTATGGGGAGGATGCATTGAGTATTATTCATGAGCCACTTAACAAGCTTCAGCCAAGGATACAATATGGTCTTTGTTTATAGTCCCAGGAGGTCTTTAGAGGGCTTTTGAAAATGGAAGAAAATTTTTGATAAATGGTAGAGGATCTTTAGGTGGGCCTGAATGCTAGAAGTGTGTATTTCCCTGTTAACTTGAAGAGTACCACATTTCATCCTAACTTCCCTGTTTCCTCAATAAAAAATTATCAGATATTCTGCTGGTATTTTATTTTGCTATTGTTCTGCTACATTAAATAACCAAGAGGGACACATTCTTTAGAAAAATGCTCATTTCACTCTCTATTATGGGGAACCAGAGCATCTTAACAGGCTGTCCAGGCTATTTGAACAGAAATGAAGCAACATATGTTGCAAAGTGTCTTTTGTATTATGTTCTTCATGTTTACGACTCAGTCTTTTCAATGAATTGTTATTTATGGCAATTCTGTGTATCATAGTTTTGACTTAGCTGAGAACTTCAGTTCCATATCTGAGAGACTTGGAAATCAGACAGTTGAGATTGTGTGGCTTGGCTGAGTTAAGTTAGGAAAAAAGCTTCACTAATGTTGTTAGTGTGGGAGGAAGCAGTAACATAAACAACAGAAGTATTAACTAAGGGTAATATATGACTCTTTAGACAGGAATTTTGTATTACTTTAGAATTATCACTACTTTTACAGGAAATTGACCAAGAAAATACTTTCAGAACTGGATTGTTTTTAACAAGCAAGAAATACAGCTATTTGTATTTCAATCAAAGTATAGGGCCTGACAGAGACTTTTATCTCACCTAATCTGTAAAAACAATTTCAAGAAGTGCATTTACTCAATCCATTTTATGTCCATTTTCCATTAAGTCTTTTTGAAGTACAGTGCTTGAGTCTACGGCTTAAAGCCTAGAGGTATCATTGCAGAGAAAAGTTCTTAAGAGACTGTGGTTTTCAGGTTTTTACAGCCAATGTCCTGTACTCAGAGCACTTTCTCACATCAAGTGCCTCACTCTACAGCCTGTCCTTACTGCAATTTTAATTACATGGCTCTAGTCAAGCCACAGAGACAGGGAGCTTCCTATTTCCTGTCCACCATTGGCATCCAGCATGACTCCAAAGCGGGAGTAACTTGGAAAAATCCTTTGCTTCAAATTCATTATCTTTGAGATGTGATTGAAAGCTCAGGGATCAAGTGACTTGCCAAATATTACAAAGTTCCTGAGTGATCAAAACTTCTTTGTGAGTTTATTCATCTACTTCTTACCAACTTTTCGAAGTGTTTGGAAAACAGATTAAGTGCCCTCTGCCCTCACCAACATAGGTGATAAATCAATGTACATATCACAAAAGAATTTTCCAGAAGAATATGGTCTGTGTTTGCTTGCAGTAACTATAGCAACATTAACTGTAGACATGTAAATACTCTGTGGCTTTTGGGAGAAACCTGTACCCACCCTGAACAATCTACTTGCTAGATACTGAAAAATACACCACTTTTAATAATTCAGCACCAAAAGGAAAGATAAACCCTTATGTTAACATAATTTGAAGGTTAACATATAAAAGCTGGAGCAGGAGAGAAGAAGGAAAAAGAAAATCTACTCAAAAATTCTATCAATCCTCACTAATGTTCAGTTTTGCCTTCCCTAGACACTAATTCTTCCTGAAAATGCCACGATGCTAGATGATATTACCTTGGGTTTCCTGAGTGGGAGATTTCTGTGTCTAGTCGTTTGTTACAGCAATGTTTGGATCATAAAAAAAGAAACAACTTAGAAGTAAACAGGGCTAATGTTTGTAAAGCAGAAAGTCATCCTAAGTTGGTTTACACTTCAAAAAAGCTAGGCAGCTGAACAAACAATTAACATGATCTTCCTTAATTGTTGACATCAGTTGGCATTAACACACACAGTAAGAAATGTCTGGTGTCTACATCTTAAGTTGCAAGACGATGTGAAGACCTACTGCTGGCAAGCCTCCCTCGTGCCGCCGTGAAAACAGTGCATTTCTTCAGCTTAGTTTTTGACATCCTGTTCTCCACCCCCATATTTTTTAACATCTCATTAATTCCATTCTTTAAACTAATAACCAACATTGTGCAGAGCAAGAGTGCTTAAAAGGAAAAGTGCTGACAGTTTGTACATAAAGGGAGGAAATTTCTTTTAAAAATCTCTACAGGTGCTTATCTAGTTCTGTCAAGGTAGTGATTATAACCCACAGACATGGCTGGGTTCACGGATACAGGTGATGTGACTGCCGACAGAGACACCTGACAAACAATATCTGCAGCTGATGTTATATTTACAGTGAAGTTTAAGTGTATTTGTAGAATCGCTGGCATCAGCTCGAGGTAAAGAGCAGCCGACTTCCCACAAAATGTCAGCTCCTTAAGAAATGTGTGATTTATTTTCAAATTTAAGCTTTATCTTTTTTAAGGTACTTGTCTTTCTGCTTATATAAAATAGTATAGAGGATGAGTTCCATAGTCTTGAAGATATTGTAGCTTTCCATATTACAATTCATACAGTAACTAACGCAAACTCCTCCATTCTTTATTGTTCTTTCTTGAAGGACCTGTGGATTCAAAAGTTGCACCTGACTTTAAGTTCTAGCTACAGACTGTTTGCTGAGCTCCTTCTAGGTGGAAGACTTGTGGAGACTGAAACAGAAGGGAAAATTAAACAGAAATCCTGGCGTGCTAACGCAGCCTGCCAGAAAACAGAACTTCTCAACGTAGACAGCCAAATGTTCATTTTAATTATTTCTTTCATTCTGGATTCACTTGGGAGCTAGGAATTAAATAAAAATGGAAGAATAAAATTTGATCCCTGTGTTTAAAAATTTCTGTTGTCACACACCTGCATGCAAGTGACTCCAATTAAAGTAAAATCCCCACCAGGCTCTAAAAACTACCTAATTGTTTATGTGCACTGAAAATGTAACTTTTCTTTCAAGACTGTGGTAGAACTGCTTTATAAGAATTAGGAAAACATTCTTTCATTTATTCTCGTCCAATTTTTAGTAGATGTGTTAAGTGCTTTGGTACGCATTCCCTTTGTATCAATTTCTCAGCAAACCAAAAACTTTCCAGTTTTTCTCTAAAACTGGGGCTGTTCAGTAATGACAATAAACTTCACCTAGAAAATACTGTATCCCCAAGTCAGTGCGTTAAGTCCCCATAGCAATGACCGGGGGTTCATTTTAATGCACTGTTAGGGAGAAATGAATTGCTACTAAATATGTCAAAACATTTAATGGAAGGAGCTTTTCTTCTTTTTCTCTTCCCAGTTCTCGTCAGTTGAGTCCATTTTCTCGTGCTCTTCCACTTATGCCTAAGCTCATGTCGTTGATAAAGCTGATCCTCCTTTCCTTTGGAAGGCTGGTAGACACTGGCAAGAAGGATGCCTTTGCTAAGATGTGTTTCTTGGAAATGTTCTGCAGACAGAGTGATAATGGGATGGGCTTCAATAGAGTACACTTTTAAAATCACGACTTGAGCCCGGCGCAGTGGCCTAGCAGCTAAAGTCCTCACTTTAAACATGCCAGGATCCCATACGGGCGCAGGTTCTAATCCCGGCAGCCCTGCTTCCCATCCAACTCCCTGCTTGTGGCCTGGAAAAGCAGGAGAGGACAGCCCAAAGCCTTGGGACCCTGCACCCGAATGGGAGACCGGGAAGAGCTCCTGGCTTCAGATTGAGTTCAGCACCGGCTGTTGTAGTCACTTGGGGAGTGAATCATCAGACGGAAGAGCTTCCTATCTCTCCTCTTGACTCTATATAGCTAACTTTGCAGTAAAAATAAATACATCTTTTAAAAATTAAAAAAAAAAAAAGCACAAATTTATCGGTGGGCACTTGGTACAGTGGTGGGGATCCCCTCACCACCTATCTCAGTGCCTAAATTCAAGTCTGGCTCCGCTCCTGAAACCAGGTTCCTGCTGGTGCACCACTGGAGGCAGATGGTCACGATTTCACAGTGACTGAGTCACTCACACCTCATGTAAGGCCTGGGTTGATCCAGCTTCAACCAGGCCAGCCTATGTCAGCTCTGAGAGAGTGATCAGTTAGCAGAATCACTCTCTCTCTCATTAGCTCACTCTCACTTTCTTTCTCCATTTCTCTCTCTCTCAAAAATACATACATACATAAAACTAAATAAAGCGAAAAAGATGTAAATTGTGTTTTATGTGCAGACATGTTATACTTAGAGTCACAGGCAAATATGGCCTTTCCCCCGTCCTTCCTTTCTCTACTGCAATTTCTCTGTTAACTAGAAGCCTACCATTTTGAGATGCTGCATTGAATCACAGAGTAGTAAGAAAAGTAAGTGGCTGATGTACTGCAATGGGAGCAGCTTAACAGCAGTTTTAACTGATAATTCCTAGTTTTCTGTAGGCTCATTAGTGCAAACTGTGTGGAACTGGCCAGCCACTGCCCTAATCAGTATGGTTATAGGTTAGGTAGTAGGCATTAGGGTTTCCAGAAATTGGACCCTTGACAGCTCTTAGAGCCAGTGCCTATGTTTTATTTCACTATCCTAAACCACTGGAAAAATAACAGCCACAGCATGGTTAATTTCATTTAGATATAAGGATTTGAGAAAAAAATCTTTTAGAATCACTTTTAGGTTTTCATTAATACGTTTAATAATCTCATGAGAAACCACTAGCAAGGCAGCCAATGAGGATATGATTACAAATGTTGAATTTTAATGAAGTGTGTTTTGAGTGCTTTTTCTTCAATTATGTACTATGTCACAAGGAATTATTAAGAATTTATGTTTAAAACTGACATAATTTTACAAAAAAGCTTTATATGTTTAAACTTTTTTCACTAGAATATGATTATAATTTTTCACGATTTGTAGACTAAGAAATTTCAGCATGTGTTCCAACAGTCACTTTACCCTACCTTGTATTAATGAGAAAAGCATAGAAATCAACCGTTTCATAGCTCATAATGTATGACGTTTAACTCAGTATTCTTCTGTCAACTTATAATAAGAATAGAAACTGGCATATCATGAATCAAGAGATTTGATATGTCACGAAATGGTAGAATGGGTGGAAAACACAGCTATTTCCACTCGATTCTCAAAACAGTGACGTCTGCAGGTATTCTCGTGCAGCCTTCCGTTCCGAGGGCCCTTTTGTCCAAAGCGTTTTAAGAAGGTCCCCTGTGAGCTCTTTTCATTAATCACCAGCCCCGACTACATGGGAGTCTGCTGAAAGCGGTAGAAGAGAGTCTTGTGTTGAGAGAGCTTCAGAAACAGATGACAAGAGCACCCCAGCCTGAGACGGGGTCATGTAGAGTGGAAATATGAGCTCCTAACCCTTGACCCCTTTGCCTCTTTATTTTGATTCCTTTAACAATACACAGTTGGCAGGCACAAGCAGTGGCAAGTCCTCCTCTCTTTTGTTAGGCTTGGGAAAAACTCGGGGCAGCTAGCTGCGACTCCCACCCATGAGCTTGCCTGGTTTTTAATTAGAAAGAATTACAACTCACATCATATTTTTTTTCAAATCATGGCTTTTAAACTAAGTAATAATACATTTCTCAAATTTCCATTGCCAAATGAATGTAAGCTATAAAAGGCCATTTGTGAATAGGATATTTTGGGGTAGATCTACTTGTATGTTTAAGACTGTATCTGCTGTGGCCCCTGTAATTAACACCTTTGGAAGCGATTTCACAAATGTTTGTCATCATAGATTATGAAAAGTTTGTCTGAAAGAGTGTCATAGCTGTGCAAGAGCAGGATTAACGTTTTCCATATGTTTTTACAACTTTACAGAGAAAAACACCAAAATTGTAATTTCTCAAAGAACTGCCTGTTCAAATACATTCCTGTTGGTAAAACCCTTATAAGATAATGCTTCTAAAAACACACATTATTCTAACTTAAAATGATCTGTAACTTTTAGCTTTGATAAATTCTAATATTGCAAAATGTTGTGCTGTGTTTATGGTTATGCGCTTATGATCAAATAAAATTTTAATGTAACATACAAAGAGTCTGTAAACGCCATATGACTTTAGTCTCAAAACTCCAAGAACAGCAGAGAATTATAAATAACTAGTAGTCTGATACATAAGAATGTATACCCCCAAAGACCTTGATATTCCATTTTTCTTAGGGTAATACTTGTCCTTGTACCCAACTTTTTCTTTCCATCTTCTTCCACCAATTCCCCTGGCCCCCACAAAAGAAAACAAAAATCCCTGTAATCAACTGTTAGCAATGTTAGTAATGTAATGTTAATAATGTTAGTAATGTACCATTAGCACCATATTTGAGGTAGGTAATCTGGCCCACAGCAACCTTATTCCCTAGTGAACAGTGTTCTGGTTTAATATGTAACCAAATTATAAGCCAAAAGAGGAGTGGATCTTTGTAACCAAGAACTGAGTCTCAGCCAATCACAGCAGCTGAACTTGGGCCAATCCCATGCAGTTTACATTTGTCACTTCCCGTTTCCTGTTTTAAAATATATTCTGTGTATGTGGTGGGGCGGAACTTTTTCTGTTATTTTTTTAATTGTATAAATTTTATTTTTGATAATTTTTGTATATTTGATTAGGGTGCAAAGGGTCAAAGGCTAGAACAAAGTGTGTGAGACCGATTTTTCATAGTCTCTTTTTTTCTTCCTGTATCTAGGAGGAGGGGAGAGACAAGGGGAGAAGCCACACCCAGCTTCCCAATCATCCCAGGGTCCCCAATGTGGGGCTTGTTCCGAGGATGCTGCTCAGGTGGTTCTGATCGTTCAACAGTCCTGATTTGCTGCAGGTCTTGCCACTCTTATGAGAATGAAACCTCTCCAGAATCCACCAGCTGACATAGTCCACCTTAGAGTCTCTGTTTGTCCAGTCACCCAAATCGGCCTACGTGCACACTGGTGGTTGCAATTGCTGGGTCAGTTGTCTCCAGCCCTGTCTTCTACACAAACTAATGGGTGTTGCAGTTCAGTCTAATCCTGCCACCGGACACTTGGCCCCCTTGCAAACCAGTGGGAGCTGCAGCCTACTGGGGGCAACCCACAATAACCCTCACTAAGCCTGCCCCCTTCCCTGGTTCCCATGCATGCTAGCATGTACAGCAGACTGGTCCAATCTGTTCTACATTCTGTTCAGCTCTCATACATGACAATGGATACTGAAGCTTAGTTTAACTCAACCAGTCCCCCATTCAGCGCACACATGTGTCGGGACATGCTTATCCAGTCCTGGTTCTCATGCTCACCACTCAGAGTGGCAATCCAAGAGGGAGGTGCCCACTGTTTCCCTACTGAGTTCACTCCCACTCCTGGATCTTGCACTCTCCAGGTGGTTCTGCAGTTTATGTTGACAGAATGTTCTCCCCATGCCAGCATCTGCTAGCTGACGCTGCAGCAAAGCCCAACCAAACCTCACCCACTCTGGCTTATGCATGTCCCAGTAGGTACAGTCTGCCCAGCCTGGCCTGTAGCCGATCCAGCTTACATGCAGGCCAACAGGTGTAGCCCTGCCCGGCCTGGTCTGCCCCTAATTCCAGCTCTCGCTCTCACCAGCGGGAATAGTGGCCCAGCAAGAGAACTCCCTGCAACTGCCCAACAGGGTTCGCCTGCTCCATTCCAGGTCTCATGTGTGCTGGTTGGGCTCTGTGGCCCAGCCTGGCATGGCTAGCCTCACCTAGGCATTTGCCAGTGGGAGCTGTATTCTGGCCAGGCCTGGCCCAAACCCAATTTTTACTTACACTAGTGGGGACTACAGCCTAGCCAGCCCAGCCAGCCCAATCTCGCCGCTAATGTGAACTAACTAGTATTGCAGCCCTATTTGGCATGACCCAAACACTATTCTAGCTCTTGGATTTGCCATTGGATGAAATGAACTGGCCCAGCCTGGCTCGCCCCAGACCCAAACTAAAAGTAAGACCCTGGGTACCATTCCCTGGCCTGGTATGGGCTGTTCCCATTCTTGGCTCTTGCGTTCACCTGCAGAGACTATGTCCCAACAGAGGAGTTGCCCAAGCTCCTCCATCAGAACCTCTCCCAATGCCAGTTCTCGTGCACACAGGTGGGTCCATGGGCCAGCCCTACTTAGTGAGCAGAACTTTCTGAATCATCTTCTATCTGGAGTGTTGCAGTTTCCAAAATCTATTACTTTCTCAAACAAACTTGGCTAGATTGAGCTGGTCTCATTTTTTAATTTAACAATTTTCACATGCTGTCATTTATCTAAACTTTAATAAAAACATTTACGTGGGTTAGTCTGTAGTGGATGTTAGTAAATCCAATGTGAAAATAAATTACGGGTGTTCCATTTGTTCAATTTTAGCTGAAGTTCAAAAGCAACTACTAAGTTGATTATTCTAAATATGTGATTGGATTTTAGCCATTGTCTTAGCACTTGGTGAGACTTTAAAACAGACTTTACAGTGGTGCTTGATTTTACAACTGTTCGATAAATATTAGAAAACTATGTCTTCAATTAGTGAAAATACATGTGATAATACCTTTTTTCTGCTTGGGATTCATGTCTTGCCTCAACTTCCCAGAAATATAGAAGACTATTACACACTCTCTCATTCACGGAAAATAAACCATCTCTCTCAACAAATTCAGAAGCTTTCCATGTTGTTTTTCACCTCAATGAGATGTAATAAAATACAAATGAGAGCATTTGAGGGAAAATATTAAAGAATATGAGAAGCAACTAAATGTAGATGTAACTTAGGTACAGAGGAAGGCACTGGGGAAGATAAGCTGAGGTCTGGACACCACCATCCTATCGCCCTGGTTGGTCCACTGCAGCCTTGCATGTTCTGCACTGACACTGTTAATTGACTCCCACGCAGAGCCTCAGGTGACAGCTTGGACCAGCCTGTGCAACAGACCCGGCAACTCACAAGAAAGTTCCAACCTGCTGCAAGAGAGCCCCAACTACCAGTCGGCAACACTGGATCCCTTTTAGCAAACACTGTCGGAACTGTCTTGTGTAGTGCCTGAACTCTCTTTCTGTACACTGCACAAGCTTTCTCCACCTTCCCCATAGCAGAAACTAAAAGAGCCTCTATGTTGCAAATCTAAAAGCAGGGCCAACTATAAACGCACACCATGATGCAGGTTGTACCCCAATGGCAGCATTGAGTTCATTATAATATCTTTATAACAAATTCACATGGCAAATACTCCCATACCCATCACACACCTGATACTGTGACACCTCCAAGATTTATAAAAACAAAAAACAAAACAGAAGAAAAAGAGGGACTTCACTCTCTAAATATTTAATTTAGCCCTGACCTAGACACCACCCTTTATGCCTCCCATTGGTGAAAAAAAGACTGTCCCAGGCATGTTAACAGGTGTTCATTTCCACTTAACCTTGTCCTCAGTCCTGTGAGTGTGCACTTTGACTTTAATCGTGCTTTCCTCTCACCTTTACTTATCTCTATTGTCTGGTGGATTCTTTTGTTATGGAGACTAGAATCTAGGCTACAGAATCTAGACCCTAGACTACAGAAATTTAGGTAGTTATCCCTTCAAAAAGAGTCAAGATTATGAGAAAAACTATATTGACAACTGAGATTTTCTGGAAACAGAAGGAAAGAAGTCTAAGACATATGGCTGCAGTTAATATCGACACATATCTTTGCACAATAGTTAAAACACACGGTTGTTTTCTCAAGATTTCAACATCTTCTTTAGCATCTTTAGTTTTCAAATCTATTTTCTATGTAAATACACCAATTCCTTCAATTTAATTCAGGTCCCAACATTAAGAAATAGAGGGCTAAATAGCTACTTTCAGCACTCCCATTTCATATTGGGATACCAATTCAAGTCCTGGCCGTGCCATTTTTGATTGAGCTTCCTGCCATATACCTGTGAAGGCAGGTGAAAACGGCTCAACTATTTAGGTCTTTACCACCTGCATGGGATGGCCAAGGTAGAGTCCCTGGCTCCCGGTTTCATCCTAACCCAGCCTTTGCTGCTGCAGTCATTTGGAGACCTAACCAATATATAAAAGATGTCTCTCTCTCCCTTTCTGCCACTCTGGATTTTAAATGAAGAAGCAAATTAATGAATCTTTCAGGAAGTTTAATTCCAAATATTTCATCAATTCTGTGACTTTATTAAGAAAAGCCTCATATAATATCAATTTTTTAAAAAAATGTGTTTCAGCTAAGTAGGTAGTTTCCAATTCCCTTCCATCCTACCTGCACTATTTCATGCTTCTCCATGTTTCACCAGATCTCACTCTGTTCTGATTCCTTTTCCCTCCGTCTTCCTCTCACCAGGTGAATGTGGATCACCATTACCATTTAAAAATGGTCACATCTCTCCAATTTAAAAAAAAAATTATTTTCTCACCCCAGCTTATACTGTATGTCTTTCCTCTTTATAGCAAACATTCCGAGATTTGCTGTCTGCATTTCACACACCACTTCCTTTGTACCCAAGACAATCATGAGTCACTGCTCTGTGTCTACAGTTGCGGCCACTGGTATCACCAGCAACTCCTTGTGACTTAATACAGTACAAAGTAAAGAACTGACTTTCTTGTGTAGCAGCTGACGCTGGTGATCACTGCCTTTCTTCTGGACTTGTTCCAAAGGGAGTTTTAGCGCACAAGTCAGAAAAAAAAAAAAAGACCTTCATTCAGATTAGCAATGCTTTCCAACTTTTTTGTATGTGCTCACTCTATTTCTCAGAGAAAAGCAGATTTAGATATAGAAATCAATATGGATATGCCAATTGTTTTCTGAGCTTTTTAATTACAAGTTGTATCTATCATGCTTGTTTACCCCTTAGCATTTCTAGCTGTGTTTAAACGGCAAGAATACTCTTTCACATATACACAGACAACTTTCAAATTTGTGATATAAATATAATCTGATATATATAAAACTGATATAATAGAAAATAATATACAACTGATAGCTAACAGAGCTCATTTTCCTAATATTTTTTAAGATATCCATTTTCTGGTACAGAAATGGCACAATGCAAAATTTCAATGCATATCTCTGTTGAAATCCAAACTAGTCATCGGTCTTTGATTTTTATTCCACCGAGATTTTTGAAGAATATGAAGTAATCATTTTCATAGTATTACTTCAATTGGGACCCAGCGCTGTGGGCCAGCCACTATAGTCCTCGCTTTAAACATGCCAGGATCCCATATGGGTGCTGGTTCTAGTTCCGGCAGCCCTGCTTCCCATCCAGCTCCCAGCTTGTTGCCTGGGAGGGCAGTGGAGGATGGCCTGGGGACTTGAGATCCTGCACCCGCGTGGGAGACCTGGAGGAGGCTCCTGGCTCTTGGCTTTGGATTGGCTCAGCTCCAGCCATTGCTGTTATTTGAGGGGTGAATTATCAGATGGAGGATCTTCCTCTCTGTCTCTTCTCTCTGTATGTCTGACTTTGCAATAAAAATAAATATTTTTATAAATAAAAAATAAGAATTACCTCAATTGGAGTTCTCTAGAGTTTCTCAGTATTCAATACGACTTTTAAATAACTTGGAATCTAATACTGCAAAAGGAATATTATGTTGTTCCGAAGGCAGCAAATCCATTGGACCATGATATTCATTTGCCCCTTGTTGGTGATACTAATTTGGATCATTTGGTTAAAGTTTTTGCCAATTTTTCCACTGCATTTTTATTGTTTCTCTTGTGATAATTATAGCCAAATACTGTTACTCATAGCAGTCATGTTATATAGTCACTGCAAATAGCGAAACAGCAAATACAGAAACATGGTTCCCACAGGAAATCAAAGTTAGATTACCTTGAGACTTTCATCACAACATTTTGGGAATTGATTAGTATATAACCTTGTTTTACGTATTTTCTTTTAAAACCATCTTATATTTCAGTTTCATTAATGTTAAATCACAGCCAACAAAGTTGTTAATCATGTCTGAAGGAATCTTACCTAACACATACATTTCGTCTCTGAGTAACTTTACGAACTTCATATACTTGGAAACAACAGAAAGAACTTCATCAGTATACTTTAGGGTAGTAAAACAGCAAAATAGCCAACAAAAAGGCAAAAAGATAAACACAAAAACAAACAAAAAAACCAGAATGTACCAGAAAGAAATTTTGCAATAGAAGAGTGAAAGTAAGTAGAAAAATTTTTCCTTTGAGAACATGGTTTGGTAACTCAAATTTTTCACTTTGCTGTTCATATTCATCATAACTCTAACTGCCACGAACACGAATTAGGGATTACAAACAAATTTTAACACTTGGTGAAAATGTAAGTATAGAATCAGTGGAAAATGGGGGTCAGCTGTAATAAGTAACTTGTAAGAAATTAATTAATAGTGTTTAAGTGTTTTTGGTCCTCATTTAACCTCCTTTTATATTCTGGATTATCAATCCATTTCTGTGTCAATTCTTATAATGATTGTTATCAAATTATTTCCAATTCTATCATTTTCTCACTTCAACAATTCATTGAAAGAAACAAAATTTCCTTCTCCTATCTACATATTGTTATCAAAGTAGATTCATGAACATTAATTTTAATTATTTGCTATTTCACTATTGTTGGGGCCTCTTGTGACATTTCCAGAACACTCGTAAAGCACTGCTTTCTGTTTCCCACACAGCTTCTTGCGAAGGCAACAGATCGCATCTGAGAGTGCCAAATGGAGTTCTTTGTTTCTCGTTCCCGGCTTCCTCTTGGCCCAGCTCTAGCTGTTGTGGCCGCTTCAGAAATAAAGTAGCACATAAAAGATCTCTTCCTCTTGCCCTCCCCCATTATTCTGTATCTTAATACATTAAGTAATAACCTAAACAACACCAAAGTACATTTCCTATTGCGATGATTCTTGAAATTCTTAATTTGTTTCAGGAATAGCATAGGTACTCAATGAATCATCACAATTTTATGTCAATGGGATAGGGATTTAATCATCTAAATTTTGCTTTTACACTGCATGTAGTCTCCTTTCGGCAGATGGTATTTGGCCTTCAAAGTGAATAATTTAATGTAATATGAATAAGTACATCATGTAAGAAAGGATTTCTATTGGATAATTTTATTTCTATAAGCATTTTCACTACAAATGTTTAAGTTTCTTTGTCAGATCAATAAAATATGACTACCATAAGTAACACAGTATACTGAGTGAACTTTGAATTTTCCATAAATACTGAATAACATTTCATGAAATTATCTCACATAAATTTAAAAAATATATTTATTTTAATTTAAAAAGTAGATTTACAAAGCAAAGAGAGATAGAGAAAAAAAGTCTTCCATCTACTGGTTCAATTCCCCAGTGGCTACAACTTCGGACTTG
Source organism: Ochotona princeps (assembly GCF_030435755.1). NCBI lineage: Eukaryota > Metazoa > Chordata > Mammalia > Lagomorpha > Ochotonidae > Ochotona > Ochotona princeps. The sequence goes on along the minus strand of NC_080834.1, from coordinate 7,994,788 downwards.
AGCCAATCCAAAGCTGGAAATCAGGAGTTTCGTTCAGGTCTCCCACTTGGATGCAGGGGCCGAAGGAATTGAGCCATTCCCTGCTGCTTTCAGTCCATAAACATAGAACTGGATCTCAAGTGGAGCAGCCAGGATATGAATTAGTGCCCATATAGACTGTCAGCACCGCAGTAGAAGGATTAGCCCGTATACCACCACTGCAGCCCCTCAAGTAAGTTCTAAATTTTCTTGTTTATTTGAAATCAAAATGTAGTTACTATCCCATGTATTTTGCTAGTAAGTCTGCTAGCCTATCAATATATTATAAATGTATCCCCTTCAAGTATTATAACTTAAAGAAGTAGTTAAAAACACTCTCATAAACTTTAGCCAGTGTCATAGAAATGAAGAACAAAAACAACCCTTGATTTCCTTGACTATAACACTTCAGACAGTTTGTGTAACTGTCCTCCAAGTATAATTTATAACTTTTTAAAGCCATATGCATTTAAAGGTAAACATTGTTTCAAGGATGTTCGTCATGTTCAATGATAAATTGAGTTGTGTCCTCTGCTATACAACAAAGTAAGATTTTCTAGTGCGTGAAGAAGTAGCTATAGGGTCAATCCATGGCAGTGTCTATTCCTTTATCTTATCCAGTGTCCTGCTAACACCTGCAGTAAATGATGATTCAAGCATTTTGTTCCTGACACCCTCAAGAGAAACCTGGACAGAGGTCCGTGGGCTGCCCTTGACTGTTAAAACCATTGAAGAGTGAGTGAATGTATCAAAAATATCTCAGCTTTCTATAGTTCATACTCTGGCTACTTTTAAGTAATTAAAAATAAATAAAAATGCATTCTTAAGTGAAGGAAAATGAATAATTTGAAGATAGTTGTGGATAATAATTTGTAAGGATGAAGATTCCTTTTGGAAGAGAATTAGTTGTTACATTAATTTGTTGATTACTTAGTTTGTTCTGTTATGGTCACAAAGACAGTAAGACACAGTGATGTTTATAAGTAACTGCGAGTTCTACGGGGCAGTCATAGTTTTGAGTTGATAAGTGAACTAGAAATGTTGCAAATACTTCTACTTACTAGCTTTGCAGTTGCAAACAAATTCAGAATATTTCTGAAATCCTCTTTCAATCTACTTGTTGATCCAGGACTGGTTTACAGCAAGAAAAAGGAAAGCTGCACGTTGATTAGAAGGAAGCTAAAACCAAGAGTAGATCTGGGGCTTAAACTGGAGCATTCTAACATGAGATGTGTACATTCCAAGCTGCGGTTTAATCAAGCCAAAATCTCACCCTTGACCTGGTCTTGACTTGGTAGTGCTTTGAGAACAAAAATATAAATTAAATCATCACAGTTTTTTGCTGTTCATTGGCATTCAGAGCACAATGACTTAAAACAATGATCAAAAGAATATTCTTTTTTTTAATTAAATGCTCTGGGAAGGCAGGAGGAAACTGATCAGTTTTTATAAATTAATCAAGTAGAGAATTATCTTGCAGAATATTCACTCAATATAGGGTCTCCAAAACTATTTCGTCATTCACTTCATCTCAGTATAACGCTGAGAACCTGTTGTTGAACTGGCTGTTTGTGTTCATCACACATTCATGTTAAATCCCTTCAACAAAGAGCCCAGGGGCTGGTGTAGCAGGGAAAGCTCCTGCCTGAAATGTAGGCTTTCTATGTGGGTAATTTCTGTCTTGGCCTCTCCACTTCCAATCGAACTCCCTGATAATGTCTGGGAAAGCAACAGATATGGCTCAAGTCCTTGGTCCCCTGTTAACCACGGGGGAGACCTGGAAGTAACTCTTGTCTCCTGGCTTTAGCCTAGACCACTTCTGGCTCTTATGGCCATTTGGGGAGTGAAACAGCAGATGAGACACTCTCTCTCTCTCTCTCTCTCTCTCTCTCTCATTTTTCTCTATAACTCTTACAAACGTATCGTTTTTTTTTAAAATAAACAAAAACAAAACAGAGCCTGATGTGTCTCCTGGCTCATGTGGCTTTGCTGCATAGAAAATCTTTCTCAGAATCCAGTAAAGAATGGTACCGCATGTGTCCTATAGAAAATCAAAACACAGAAACAAAATCTATTCCTAAAGTCAAATAAATTAATTTTGATTTTAAAAAAATGAGAAATTGTCTTACATTTTTATCCTCATATTTCAACCTGTGGAAATTTCAAATTATGGAAAAAGCTACCATTGTCATTCAGGTAATATTCTTGGGAAAATGAAGTTCATCATTTGGAATTAAGGAAGAGTTCTTCAAATACGTTTTAACACCTCTAACTAAAGATAGACAAGAGTACAATGCCGCTTTGTAGGTAAGGAAATGACAGGTGCAGTGCATGGACCTGGAACTGAAGTTTGGCGGCTTTCTTCCTAGTCAGGGGAGATGGATTCTTTTCCACTGTGGAAACACACTCAGGGAGTGGCAGGCAGAATCTCTGAAACACTCAGCACAGACATACGCTTTTGACAACACAGTCCTTTCCTGTGAGAACTAAAGCACTGGATTAGCAATTTAGTTTCTCTACAAACATATTTTTCAGTTGAAAAACTTTTCCAAAGTTGGCTTCAGGATATGAGCAGTGATGGGAGCTATGCCCAAAAATCTCTCCTGTTTTTTTGGCATCCTCATTATTAGAGGGATTGTGTGGTAGGCATTTGGTTCCTATTCAATCTGACAAGTCATGTAGCGATTAAAAATTGGAATGCTTTGACAGCAGGCTGAGCATGAGGACCGGTTGCCAATATGACTCCCCGTGACGGGAGAGCGTGGCCAGTGACTAGGCACCCGTCGGAGTGTCTTCTGTCTCAGTGCACAAGGCAGGCAGCCCTGACGAGTCTCACCACGACAGCACCCGGGGACGACAGATGCGCTGACCAGTTCCACTTCTTGCCAGCTTCTCCCTGTGCTGTTTTCCTGTCGTAACAAAATGGAAACTAGGTTTCCATACCCATGCACCCTAGACTTTAGCATGGCGTGGAAGGCAAAAAGGGGCCTGAAGTATCACTTTAACACACACACACACACACACACACACACTCACAGTATTCTAAAAGTTCACATTAAATATGTGTTTTGAACAAATTGTGCATGGATTTTAGAATTTCTTGCATCACAATAGCCATTTTTTTCCAGTTTTGCATGAATTTTTGAAGTATACTGGTGTGTGTTTGTGTACAAATGTATCCAGTGCTTTGTAGAAATACATTGTACTATTAAAGCTATTATATCTTTTAACAGAATTTCATAGAAACAAAGGTGATAGAATACTAACTTATGTTCATTTCTGTATGGTCAGTCATGATAGTTATAAGTTGTCACTATTCTCATATAAACTTAAATTTATTTCCATCTGAAATATGTCTTGGTTAGTAAGGAGTTGGTACTTTTAGATTGATTTTCATTAATCTTAGAAAATTTTTTCCCAAAAGCTTTAAGTTTAAACTGAGTATTATTTATGAGGGAAATGAATTTATGTTCTAATGAATTGAGTTGTTCCCAACATTCAAAATTTTTACAGTATGCTTTGTGAAAGGTCAAATTTAAAATTTAGAGAAGGAAAGAAACATTTAATATTTGGATTTGGCACAGAATATTTTCAAGTTTTGTCACATTGAAACTACATAACAAATACATATTACTTAGCTTAAATTGTGATCATGACAAATATAATTTTTATTATTTCATTTTATAACTTCTCAAATGATAAATTACTTTCTTGCCGTCTAGCAAGGATAATTAGTTGCAAATGAATGTTGTAATTATCACAATGGTTTCATAGGTATTTAAATGTATACCATGAGTTAGGTTCCAGAGTAGATGTAACCTAACTCCAGAGCACTTTAAAAATCCCAGAAAGTATCTTTGTCCAATTAGACATTCCTCATTCTATCTTCACCCTTAATTAAGTAATGACTGATTTCTTTCCATCTCCACAGGTTTGTCTATTCTGGACATTTCACCTAAATGAAGTTGTTCAACAGGTGTTCTGTGAATTACTTCCATTGCGTAGCCTCGCTTGTAGGTTTATCATTGTTGCAATGTCTGTCAAAACTTCATTATTTTGTACTGACAAAAGATGCTGTCACATTTTGTTTATACATTTATATGCTGATGATCATTTAGATTGTTGGCTGTTTTGTATAAAGCTGCTACAAACATTCACATAGAAATTACAGTGTCAACATTTGTCTACGGTACATAACTAGTTGGGGAATTCTGGGGCAGTATTGTGACTCTAGGTTTACAATCATTAAGAATTGCCAGATAGTTTTCCAAAGTGACTGCCCATTTTCCAAAATGACTACCCATTCATCCCAACAACAACACATCTGGTTTCTTATTTCTTCACCTTCCTGCCAACATCTGGCGTTGTCTGCCTTTTGGGTTTGGACATTCTTCTGCGACCACAGTAATACCACATTGTGGTTATATTCACATTTCTCAAATTACTAATAATGCAGAATATATTTTTATGTACTTATTCTCAATTTACATACTTCTTTTGAGAAATACATTTTCAAATCTTTTGCATAATTTGTCTTTATGTGTTATGCATAAACTCATATTCTGAATACAAGTTCCTTAGCAGATAGAAGATTTTCAATGATATTCTTGCAGTCTGTAGCTGTTTTTTCATGTCTTGATTATGTCATTTGAAGCACTTTATTTTGATAAAGTCTAATTTATCAATCTCCCTTCTATTGATTAGGTTCTTGGTGCTATATTTGTAAGATGATTGTCTAACCCAAGACCATGGGTTGTATTTTCTTACTAGAATTTTATAGTTTTAGCTCTTACATGTAAGTATGTAATCCACTACAATTTGCTTTTGTGTATATTGTTATGTAGGATCCAAATGTGTTACTTATCACATGGTTATCCAGTTCTCTTCTTAGCACCATTGATTGAAAAAAGATTGTTTCTTCACTAAATTGTCTCAGTCCATATGTGAAAAAAATTAAATGACCATAAATGATAACATTTATTTTTAAACTCACAAGCCTAGTCAATGATGAATTAGGATATCATTTTTTTCTAACAGAACCTTATCTTTATTACTGTAATTTTATTAAATTTTGAAGTCAATGACTGAATCCACCAATTCAGTACTTCTTTTTCAAGGTCATTTTGGTGCATTTTGCATTTGGTCATTGCAAAAGTTGGCATGATTCTGATAGGATTTGCATTGAGAGATTAGAGATATTCCCATTTTCAATGTGTTTTTAGTTAAATCATAATCACTTATGATATCCTATTTTTCCATTTTGCTCCAGTGAGAACACTTTGAAATAAACCCTCAGTGGTGGACATATGTTTGCTCAATGCTTGCTGAGAGCTTCCTTCCTTTCCATATGAAAAACATTCACTTATTTGGACATTTACTGGCCCAGTCCCAGAATCAGGAGCTTTATCTAAGAGCTCTGTAGCTGAAACTCAAGGATGTGTGTGTGTGTATGTGTGTGTGTGTGTGTGTGTGTGTATTTGAGGGTGGATATGGAGTCAGCTGTTAGGACACTGGTTAGGATATGCATGTCCCATGTTGGAACATCTGGGGTTTGGTGCCAGCCTCCAGCTCCTGACTCTAGCTTTCTGCTAATGCAGAGTCTGAGATGGCGGAATGAATCAAGTAGCTGAGTCCCTGTCATCTGTGTGGGAGACTTAGATTCAGTTTCCAGCTCTCGGCTTAAGCTTGGACTAATCTGGTTGTGACCAGTATTTATTTGGGGAGTAAATGAACAAATGAGCTCTCTCACTCTCTCTCTTTCTCTTCCTATCTATTTCTCTAATGTAATTAAGTTATCTGTACAAATATTTATACTTCTAACTCTTTCTAGATCATGGTGAACACTTTTTTCTGTTAACCTACTGACATATATAGAACATTATGTTAGCAAATAGATAACTGCCTAATTTACTTTGCAATCACAAAATTTATCAAAATATGGGTGTAGCTAGCTGTCTCAAGTTGGCTAACACCTGGGTCGAGTTTTTTTCGTTGACACAGTAGTAAGTTCGTGAAACTACAATTTTGCATTTTGCCAGTATGCCTTCAGAATAAATGCACAATCAAGAGAGGGGTTGCTGAATGGAACAGGTTCCATCTGTGCCTTTTTCAGAGTCTGCTTTCTTCCTGCTTCTGAATGCCTCTCAGCTTATAGCCTGCACCTCTCACTGGAGAACTGCTGGGACAGTTTTGCCTGGTATGCTTACATTGTTTGAAGTACAGAGGAATTTTTTTTTTCCCCAAAGTGTCTTTTAACAAAGGATGGTGTAGTGTTAAAGTGTGAGAGTCCAAAGCCCGGCACCTCTTCCACGTAGAGCGCCATCTTGCATTTCTACCAGAAATTCACGAAAGTGCCTGTTTCTGCAGAGCCTCATGAACAAAACATGTTGGCAAACATAATTGGAAGCTTTCAAAGCAGATAAGCCATTTCACATGGCTAGAATATGTCTGCAAAAAACACATCGAAGTTTCTGAACAGGTTTGTTAGATGGAAACTTGTCTCAGTGAAGCGTGATAGTGAGCTCCAGTGACAAAAAGTCATATCAGTAGTCTTCAACCCCATTCTCCAGTTGATTTTTCTCAACATACTTCAGGGATAACTTAGCATCACTACAGAAACAGGCATAACCTTCAAATAATTCATTTACAGGCATGTACGGAGCATCTGTACATTACATGAGCTTAAATAATAAAACCACCAATAAATTATAATGAATAGAGTAGAACACTTACATATAGTTTTGAAGGAAGACGTTAAACAGAATACTGAGGTTTGATACATATATCCTTGCCTCTGGAATTGTGAATAAAAGATTGTTGAATTTCTTTTATTTTAGGACATTTACCAATGAAACAAAGGAACATCTGCCCTAATTAACATTAAAGAAAAAGACAGCCAAGCTCCCTGAGGGTGCAAGGCAGGAGAGCAAGGTGGCAAAACCTAACATCCACTAGACAACTACATTAACACATGTTTCATGCTACATTCCAGTGGAGTCATCAACAGAATCAGAGGCCAATACTGTATAGGGAAATCCATATTACAACCGTAGAAAAGATGCAAAAGTTAAAAAAAATAAAATCATACAATAGAATAATAACAGAAGATAATGAAGTTCTTATGTGTTACAATATTTTATATTCAAATCATAAATTTTAGCTTTTTATAGTTCAATACACATTCATTTAGCATGACCTGGTATCAGGCTTTTATTTATAAGCACATAAAATAAAGAGGTAGAAGAATAGACAAAAAAATTAAAGTTTAAGGGCCCGGCGGCGTGGCCTAGCGGCTAAAGTCCTCGCCTTGAAAGCCCCGGGATCCCATATGGGCGCCGGTTCTAATCCCGGCAGCTCCACTTCCCATCCAGCTCCCTGCTTGTGGCCTGGGAAAGCAGTCGAGGACGGCCCAATGCTTTGGGATCCTGCACCCAGGTGGGAGACCCGGAAGAGGTTCCTGGTTCCCGGCATCGGATTGGCGCGCACCGGCCCGTTGCAGCTCACTTGGGGAGTAAAACATCAGATGGAAGATCTTCCTCTCTGTCTCTCCTTCTCTCTGTATATCCGGCTTTCCAATAATAATAAAAATCTTTAAAAAAAATTAAAGTTTAAAAAATAAACTAAGTAGCACATTAGAAATGGTAACATCAAATAAGATACAACCAAAGAAAATGGGGCAGAGAGGATTTAGACTGGGTGCAAATTATGCACCCAGCTTATGGGGAAAAGAGACTTGAGCCATCTTGGGGAGGTAGTCAGTTAACCAAGTGTCTGGCTGAGAGAACTCAGTGGAGACAAGAGTGCTAGGCCCCAACCCAACAGTGTGAACAGTGTGCTTATGAAATAACTAGGAGGTCAATATGACTGTAACAAACTGAGGGGGAAAGAGAAAGAAATGAACTCACAGAAATAAGAAGTAGGAGGATCTAGCTGCTACAAGCTTCCAGCCATTTGTGATGACTGAAAGTCACTCAAAGAGTTTTGAACAGAACTTTTTAAGAATGGCCTGTGCTAGCAGGGAATGCAACACCCGACCAGCACTCCTCCCACTGGTTTAGGTGAGGGACGAGAGTGTGATGGGCAGAGCCGGGGAGAGATGCGATACTCATTGGTTCCAATAGAGGTCGGGGCTCAGAAGAGAACCAACCCAGGGGTTAAAACCATCAGCTGATCGGAGTGATGGACGGTGGCGGGCACTGTGCTTACTAGTAGTACATGTAGGAGCCTGGACTGGGAATGCCTCAAAGTTTTTTTTAGGGGGATTCCCCTGAACAAAATGGAGGAATCAAAGCATTAATCAGAAAAAGATGGAAAATGGAGTAGATGAATCAACCACCTCAGCTTTATGCTTGCAGCGGAAAACTGGACAAGGGGAAACCCTAAGACGGACTATGTCCATCAGTGGACTCTGCACCAGCCTCATCATACCTGGACTGTTGCTGATGATGTGTTGGAGCTTCTAATTGATCGAGGTGACGCTCTGCTGGCTCTGCCTACAAACCTGAGAGGGCCTCCCTAAGAGGCCGTTGAACTTGAACTGGACAAGTGGGATGCTGGACTCTGTATGGTGTAAACTTTTAATTAGGGAATCTCAATGGAACTTGAGCTGTGGTTATGCATCAAGGTGAAGGAATTCATGATGGGGGAAGGGTTTGGGGTGAAGGGGGGGGGAAATCCCAGTCATGTAATGCAATGTAATTAATGAATAAATGAATATTAAAGAAAAAAAAAAAAAGAATGAAACTGAAGTTTTGACAGGTTCCTTCTGTCCTGATGTTAATAAAACATGGGCCAATTATAGGGAAAATATAGACCACAGGAAAAGCTAAGATCCTATGTTGGCATCCAAGAGAATTGTGGCAGCTATGAAGAAGTCGAATCACTGAATCTGAGAAAGCTGAAGATAGAGGCAATTGTAGGGTACTACCAAATCGGGTGTGGAATGAGGGGGAAGGACAGTAGTTAAAGACAATCGCTAGAGATTTTGGCTTGGTCAACTGGAAAAACAGAGTTGGCATATGTGAAAATGGAAAGACAGCAGGTGGAGCAGCTTTGCGGAGGGGATAAGGTGTCAATTTGGAGCACAAGGTCAACCCAATTTCCGTGTCAAAGTAATGCATAGTCTTGGAGATAGAAGTTCTCTAAGTCAGAGACTATGACTACTGTAGTTCTGCAAATTCCACAAGCCATTTGATGAATATTTGCTGATGAGTTAAAATACCCTCCGTTCTTCCCTTTTATCCTATTGTGAGTAACGTATGAACACAGCTTCTCTCAAGCTCATGAAATACTGAGTTTCTGTTCTAAGTGTTTTAGTTGGTGGGAAATATTTTTGAACCTTGCAAAATAATCACATTACTAATACTACAGGCTGTGTTTTAAGTATTTGTAATTCAAGATTTTCTGTCAATAGTTTTTCTTTGATTATAGATATAATTTATTTAAGGATATATTCTGTGAATATGTTTAAGGAAATATAAAAAGCTCTTAAAATGTATCTTTAACTGTTATAATTATTCATCTTGCACAGAATTTCCAATGTTTCCTTTCTGAATCTAAACTCACACTCTTGCTTATTCAGTAACTACAAATATATGCAAAATAAAAGTGAGTTTTAAAAATTTGCAGTCTTATTTTCATATCATACAACATTTTATTATCATGTTGTAGTTCTTAGTTTGTTAATCATGTTTTGTGCAACAGAGAGGGAAATTTTCCAGATAGTCATAGAATAACCTCATTTGTGAAATGGTATTAGACATCTTCTCATTTAAGAGGTGACAGGTTTATGGCAAATATGAATTCTTCAAATAGTGGGAGCTGAATCGATACAAAATTTATAGATATATATGTAAATAATTAACACACATATTTATTCCTTTGCTACTCACCGTAACAACTGAAACTGAACAATCCTTAAAAAAAGAAATGAAAGATTTAGTCTCTCGTTCATTGCAAAAATTGGTATAGAAACCAAGAGTTAAAATCAACTTTGTATATGTATTACTCCTAATGTGATCTGTTGATATATTAGTAGGTCAATAGTTCAGCTAAGAAAGGGACTCTAACCTGAGCAGACACTAATTAAAAGAATCAATTCTTTTCCTCCTACATATGTCCAATCATATTAACACATTTCTAGATTTCTTACTCAGTGGACTAGTCAAGATTAAAGGATTTGCTAATATGAAGGAACAGAGTCTGCTTCCAAACTGACTGAGCAGATTTGTGAACAAATTAGTTCATTTAAAATTGACAGTGAAAGATTGATTTTGTGCGGAATGAGTTACCTAAGGTATTCATCATTTCCTCTGCCTCTGCACACAAGACAGAGATCCGTTTCCTTCACCTTCTGATTGTAATAGGGCTGCTCACTGAGCACCTTTATTTTATACTCCTGATTGCAGCCTGTCATTCTTTTTAATTCAGACATATTTTAGCCTCTTAGGCAGACCTTCAGAAATAACTTCCTTAAAAGCCTCTGTAAAATGTCTCATTATACGTTGCTCGATTCAACCATACTATAAATTATAATACAAGTGAAAGTTCTAATTGCACAAAAGATTCAATTGCTCATAAGACTATCTGACTCTATTCAAAAGCAGGGGCAAGCAGGAAATCCATATGCAAAAACGCATTTCCAACACTGGATTTGTATAACTCTGACAAAACCCAAGATGTTTGACACTTAGCATACATGAATATATACTAGTATACAGTAGACAAATATTTTATGGTCAATGTTAAAAAAAAACTATACGCAAAATCATGAAATAAGATTAACCAAGATGGCTGGGCAATTCGTTTTCTAAACCAATGAAAGTGAAAACAAAATATTGTGGAAGAACAAAATCAAGATGCAAAGTAGAAGACAATGAGAAGAAATCCAAAAAAAATCCTAGCAGAAGTGTGTGTACTCATACTATTTTGTTTATAATGACCTTTAAATATAAATTATAAATATTATAATTATAATTGCCTTTAAATAACAGAATCATAGATTACAACAAGGTAAAATTTTCATAACTAGTTAGTCAATTTGAACTGACAAAGCAGCGAAGACGGGATCTTGGTTCAATATTGTGGGGTAGAAGAGTTTGGTAACTGGATCTACAGAAGTGCTTATTCATTCAAATACGGTGGAGAAATGAGAGAAGATGGAATTTCAACTAGGATATCTATCAGTAAATATCTAACACTGGTCTATAAGTGATCTGAATATATAAATTTGTGTTACATACGTGAATGAGCTAGGACAGAGGATGCAGTTTTCTGCAAGACACCTCTTTGTATGCGACTCTGATAACAATAAATGTTAATGTCAAAATACTGAACTGACTGCAGGTAAGATAGTTCATTTGCAAATAAGGAGACGTGTGTGTTTTCATGTGTGTGAATCTTTGTTTTTAAAACAACTCATATGGAAAAAAGAAACTCAGTGGATTTCCCCAGTGTTCCTATGGCATCTTGAAAGAACTTGTGTTCATTTTTGGTTCTAAGCCGTCATTTTCCCTAAATTCTCGTTTTTGCTACACTTAAATTTCCTGTGTTCTTTTTGATTTCTTCTATTCCTACCTAATAAACTTATATAAATCTTCAATTACATAATCCTTGCATCGCTCATGATGGAAACGATTTTTTAAAATATTTATTTCATTTTTATTGTAAAGTCAGATATACAGAGAGAAGGAGAGACAGAGAGGAAGATCTTCTCTCTGATGATTCTCTCCCCAAGTGACCTCAATGACTGGTGCTGTGGCAATCCGGAGCCAGGAGCCAAGAACTTCCTCCAGGTCTCTCACATGGGTGCAGAGTCCCAAGCCTTTGGGTCTCTCCTCGAATGCTTTCCCAGGCCACAGGCAGGGAGCTGGGTGGGAAGTGGAGCTGCCGGGATTAGAACCAGCACCCATATGGGATCCTGGCAAGTTCACGACGAGGACTTTAGCTGCTAGGCCACTGCGCCGGGCCCTGGAAAAGACTTTTGTTCTAAGGCAAGCTTCACACATGTATACCAAAATCTTCTCTCTTTATTCATACCTTACTTCCCTAGTTGTCTTCTCATTTCCCCAAATAATTTCTTTCCTCATTATCATACTGCTTTCATTAGCATAAACAAATAATAATAATAAAATCTGTATTGATCATCATCCAAATTAATTCTGTGAATGCCCATCTGAGGGAAAAAACTTATAATATCCTTCAAGTTTACAGTTGTTACTCAAGCCTTCATGTAAACTTATCATCTCCCATTGTATCCAGACTCCTCTTGGGAGGTGTTCTGTGAATGGTACATGCTAAACTCTATAGATCTCATTCTGTCCTCAACCCATCTGACCTGTTTGAAGTATCTGACATAATAGATAACCTATTCTTTAGAAACCTTTCCTTTCTTTAACTTCTTGGACGTCACTATCTCCTAGTTTCTCCCCTCTCGCCATTTGACAGCTGATTGTACGTTTGCTTTGCCGATTCCTAAGGAGTTTTCCAACCCCCAAATGTCAGCAAGTGTCCCGTGTCCTTCTCCCCAAAATTCTTTTCTTCTCCATCTACAATGAGCTTCCAGGTGATATCATATGTTGTGAGCTTTTAAATCCCATGTGTATGCTAAAGCTTCACCATGTATCTCAAGAGTACAGACATCTTCAAACTTACTGTTTTCTTACAAAATGCCCATTTCACAGACCCAATATGCTCAAAAACAAGTTCCATCCAAATTTCACAAACTGCCTTCTCATGACTTTCCACTTTCATAAATGGCACTCTCATTTTTAAAAAAACTCAACCAAAACCTTTGCTGTTTTTTTCTTACAGCCCCCCTCTTTTAATACCAAGCCATCTGTAACTCTGACATCTGATCATCTCCAGTGCCCTAACCTGCTTCAACCACATTGCCTCTTACTGGCTTGTGTGTATAATCCGTCAACTGTTTCTCAGGTTTTCCATTCTTACCCCAGGGGATATTCTCCACCTTACAACCAAAAAGCCTTCATAAAACAAATATTAGGTGATATCACTACTTGCTCATATTTCTCAGGCCCTTCTGGCATCACTTAGAATAAACTAAAGTCTACCATCTTCTACAACACCGTAACTGATTGGGCACTTTATAAATATCTTGATTTCGCTAACTACCACCCCTCTTATTTCCCCCACCCCTCCCCACACTCACAAAATGTACCCTCCGTCTTGAATTCCAGCATATTCACTACGTCTCCCTCTACCACATTAACCTCCTAGACATAGAGGAAGACAAAAAGTCAAAGAGGACAGTGCTCAGTTGCAAACATCACATATACTTAGATCACCAACAGCAAGAAGCCTACGAAATGTATTCTTAACTGTGTAAGAGGCTAGCTACAATTTGAGTGTTCTGTAATCAAAAGTAAAAAGAAAACATGGACCCAATATAAAATGATCAGCCTTATCTTGTTATCTGAGTAAGAGATTTCTCCCAGCCGACTTTTCTAAAATATAAGAGTATTTCAACAAGTTCAGGGAAATCAAAACATAAATTTTATGGAAATGTATTCACATCTATGTTACTTTCAACTTTGTTCTACAATTCTTTAAATCATGTTATATTTGTCTATGTTCTTATATCTACCATGAACATTTGCCAGTTCATTTTCTTTTTACCATGAATACAATGTAGAGAACTTAAGGGCAAGAACGTCATCTGCCTTAATTATGGATATGCACAGACGAATGCACTTAGTATGTTTAAATGAAGTGTTCTGATAACAGCCACAAAATCATTCTGTGTCATGCCTACGCATTTGATATCCTACTCTACAGCTAAACTTCCTAATTATTCCTTATTCAGATAACACTGGCGTCTCTGTAGATAAAATTCAGATTAACACATTAATTTCTCTGTGACGCTTTCATGTATATTTTCAATACCCATTCTTCCTGCATACACCTACGTATAGTCCACTATATTTCTTGTTTCTATTATCTGTCTCCATATTACAAACTCCTAAAAAGTAAGAAGCCTGTCTTAGCACAGCAAGCAGTCTATTAATCAGAACTAACCATAAATGACAAAAATTCATTTCAGACAACTTGGAACCCACCTTGACAAAGTACGAAAAAGAGTTCCAATGCAGTAGCTCTCCTGAAAGAGTTGGCTTTTCTGTCTTTACTTAGAAACACTTCGCCTTATTCTTTATAAGCCTGGAGTTACTTTTAAACTCTTTTTATGCTTAACAATGTTTTTTTTTTCTTTTCCCTCTAGGTTAAAAGGAACGGGAATTATATAACTCTTAAAAAAGTCATGCCAAATTCTATGAATACTTGTCTGGAAAAATATAGAAACTCATAAGCTTGTAATAAATCAACCATGCAGCTTTCATGTGAAATATTCATCTAACGATTATTTCACCTCACTATTTAACCTCAATAACGAAGCTAAAAGAAGGACTGGATCACTGAGGAAGTCTTCACAAATTGGATGATAAAGCTTTGATTGTCATCTCCACCAATCATTTTAACTTGAATAATATAACTAATGGAATGAATAGCCTTGTTCACTTAAAGTAGAGACTTAGGCTACCTGTCAAAAATGGGCATGTCTGTTGGATTGGAGGATCATCAATCCAGTGCGTAAATATTAACAAATTAGAAATCTTTCAGACAGTACTCTAAACGTATAGTTTGATGACTCGGTTATGTGTAATATTCTTTTCATAGGTAGTAGTAGAACTGTGGTGTTTCAAAACATCTGTCTCACTGTTTATTTTTGACGATATCAAAATCAAATACAGCCTGGAGAAAAACCTTATCTCCTGATTTTTATTACAAAGTCAGATCTACTGAGAGGAGGAGAGATAGAGAGGAAGTGGAGCTACCGGGATTAGAACCAGCGGCCATATGGGATCAAGGTGAGGACCTTAGCCACTAGGCCACGCTGCCGAGCCCCTGATTTTGCAAAGCACTTACCTTCTCACAATCCTCTATTATATCACTCCTTTCTCACTGACTCAGAATGGGTTAGGACCTATACACAAGCCAATCACAGTAGTATGCAGGAGACAAAGCCTCTAGATGCATGCTACCATCTCGTATGGGTGCCAGTTAGCGTCCTCGTTGCTTAGAGAGTGAACCAGCAGATGGGAGATCTTTTTCTCTCACTCTTTCTCTGTAAATCTACCTTTCCAACAAAAATAAATGAATGTTTTTTTTTAAAGTGCTAGTTACTCATGAAGGTGGAACGCACATGCATGGAGTTAATGCCCTTTTAAGTGAGATCCCAGACATCTTTCTTGTATTTTCCACCATGTGAGGACCCAGTGCAAAGACCCTATGAGCCAGAAGACAGTTTCCAGATGCCTGCTGGCCCCTTGATTTCAGAGTTCCCCACTTCGGAGCTGCAAAAAAGCAGAATTCAGTCCTCTGATACAGTATTTTGATTAAGTAGCAGCAATGAATTGTCACATCTTCATAGCAAGAGTAAGCTTAGAGTTTAACAAAGTACCTAGAATGTCTTGTACTGTCCTTGATACAATGTGTCTTGTTAATGTGAGGCATTAATGGGCCACCATGGCCCACATGAACAGTTCTGTAATTTCCCCTTTGTTATCTGATTTGATAACAACAAGCCAATTGTGTGCTCACTTGTTAGATGTGTACATATAAACAATGATTATTAAACACAGATAAACATCTATGTATTTATTTGTCAAAACATAATTATATAAACCACTGTGCAGGAAATACAAATACAAACATGGAAGGCAGTCATTGCCTGAAGAATTACAGCAGTACTGGAAATCACTGAAGAGTAAACAATCTCTTTTCAAGGCCATGCTTTTATGAGAAACTAGGAGGAATGAGAGTCACTATATCATCCTTAAGTAGGAGTGAGGCTGGAGAGGCAACTTCAAAGAGTAGCAACTGCCTAGCACACAATGGGATGAGGATACATTCTAAGCAGAGGAAAGAACAGCATAGTATAATCAGAAGGCTAGAAATAACCCGAAGGTAATACAGAGAAAGTGAAAGGAATGTTCAGCAAGTAGGCAAGGGCCAAATGTAACCACACATCACGCAGGCCTTTTTGCAGGTAATGCAATGAAGTGAAGTGGGGAGGAATGATCAAGCATATGTTTAAGAGGCTGTGTGAAACTGAATCCAAAGGGGTAGGGAGCAGCAGAAGGAATGGTGAAAGGCCACAATATCCAGATAACAAAGAATGGCTTGAATTATTTGGCCATGGAAACCAGAACAAGGGGATAGGTTGGAGCCTATTTAGGAGATTCAAAGATCAATCAGATGTGCGAATATGAAAGCAGGTAGAACCAAGGATGACCTGAAGAGATTCTTTCATTATCACCCAGACAGGAGAATATAGGTCATTATGCAATTGTTTCCTGAAGGAAATGACTTACAGCTCCTATCAGATTCCTAAGGGGCTTCATGACCACAACAAGGGTCAGACCACAACAATGCGTGATCATCAGAGCTATTTTGTTAGAAATTCAAACCCTTAAAAATAGTGAGAAAAAGTTGGCCCAATTAATAAAAATCAAGGTACAATGAAGGATTTCGAAAATAGTAATTAATATTTCACCTATATCCTCTCAGTTATTTTGCATCCTTATTGATGGAGATTTAGTTTTAAAATGATGCTTTTCTGGGATTGTAGATTTTGGACTTCATTATCTGGGTACAAAGCTTCTTTGATTCAAATTCCATTGATACATTCACCAAATATTGGCTGGATGCCTACTTTGCTTAACCAAGTACATATTTAATGAATAGATGTGATCTTTTTTCCTGAAGCATTCACAATAGACAGGTATGGATTTTTTTTTTTTTTTTTTATTACAAAGTCAGATATACTGAGAGGAGGAGAGATAGAGAGGAAGTGGAGCTGCCGGGATTAGAACCAGCGGCCATATGGGATCAAGGCGAGGACCTTAGCCACTAGGCCACGCTGCCAAGCCCGACAGGTATGGATTTTTTAAAAAGTAGATTAAGAAGTAACACATAGTTACAAATGGTTAAATAGTAAGAGGTAAATAAAAAATATGACACAGAACAACGTAAGATGGCTAGAAGCCCACAGCAGATGAAAAGCTATGAGGAAGATGTTCCAGCACAGGGAAAAGAACTAGAATTGGAAAGTAACTGGGTATGAAAGAAAAGAAAGAGTTTGTAGTGGTCAGGGTGATAATGATATCAGAAACAGCTACATAATTTTTCAGGCCAAATGTACCATGAAAAAACTATTGCTTGATGAAAAAACTGGAAAAAGAGAACCATTTAAGTTTCTGATAAAATGATAGCTGAAAATAATACTGCAAAATAAGCTTATATTTGGTGCAACATTTTTTAAATTCATGAAGATAAGAAGGTATCAACAGCTATGGGGTATGGCTACTGTAAGATACTAAGCATCGATTTAAAATTTTTGCACAAAAATAAGCTTATCATTTGATCCCATTTTTCCATGAACTCTTTACTTACCCTCATATACATGTTCATTTTTCTGCTTTCTCTAAGAGTAGTCATTTGTTTTTTTCTATCAAATATTTTTCTAAGTTTTAAAAATAATTTAAATTTTACACAATCAGTATTTCTACCATTTATCTTTATCATGGGCAATACCATTTTTAAATGTGAATATAGAAACATCATTTATGTGGAAACACTGAATGAACTCTACCATTTATATTTCACAGGTCATACATACATATGTACTTCATTCTTAAATAATGAAATCTCAACATTTTCACTTTGCTTTTTATGTACAGATAGATTCTACCAATACCCTTTCATGTTCTTACTAATGAGTAAGGAAAAAGGGCCAACAGGAAAAGGATCCTTAAGTTTCCCCTTCCCCTTTCCTTCTCTATCATTCATTTCTGTGTAGATGAACAGATAATACGAGGATGAATAAGTCAGAAAGGATACAGTGTTTCAATGAGCCAGGAGTCTCATCGAGCACCCACTTAATTGAGAGTCCAGTAGAATTTTGCACTGTGGGGCACAGCACGCTGAGATATCAGAAAACGGTGCTCTTACACATGCTTGTTCATGCTCTACCATTTCCTCATTTTTCACTTTCAAATCACAAATTCAAAGATAAAATTATTCAAATTTTTGTCTTGAAATGGCAGAATATTAAGCTAAGCACGAGACCTGTGGGATTCCTAGGGACTGAGTGCTTTTCATTTTCCCAGATTAATGTTAAAGTCTAAGTTCCAGTGGGATTACATCTAGAAATAGGGGCCAGTGGGGGCAATTAGATCATGAGAAGAGAGCCCATCTGATGGGATGAGACAAGAAGAGCTTTCTGTCTCCACCTCTCCTTCTTGCTCTGTTTTCTCCATTGTGAGAATTTAGCAAGAAGGTGGCCGTATGGAAAACCAGGAAGAAGGCCCTCCCAAGTGGTCAGATCAGCTGTGTTGTCATCTTGGGCATCACAACCCACAGAACTGGGGGATACGAATGGATGCTGTTGAAGCCAGTCGGTGTAGGGTAACTAGTTCGAACTAACACAGCTACTGTGCAAGTCATATTAATGTGAAGAAAGCCCTATATGGGAAGAGCTGGAAATGGGAAACGGAAAGGGATACGGTCATGAGATTCACAGAGTAGACTCTCGATTCTCTTCTGCTTCTTTGACTCCTCTTCTATTTGAGAAAAATATAAATCATTTTATATCTGCACCATCAACTACTGCATTGACTTTTATTTCTTTCAACTCCTAATGGTGCCTTGAATTCAAAAGAAGTCAAAACTCAAGTTTTTTTTTCCATATTCATCTCTGTAACTGTCACAAAGAACAAGAATAGCAATAATGAGTTCTAAATGCATACTAGGAACAGAATATCCTACATAGCACTTTCTAGTGAAAAGCATTTAGAAGTAGACACAATCAATCTCCACCGTGTGTCTTTCACAGCTGAATTCTACCATTTTACAGGACCTCTGGCTCTATGACGATGCCCTAGTAATTTGTTTTTTGACACCCATTAATGCGTTTCCTCACTTCCTTGATTGAAGTACTGCATATGCTGATCATTGATTTGTACAGTTGTGTATGAATGTCCAATGAATCTTAAAATAACCCTTTAACACTTCATTCTGTTCTACTCTTACTTTGCCTTGCAGTGCAGTCCCCTGTGTCACCTGCTGTCTGTGTCATGTATCAGAACTACACAGAAGAAAGGACTGGGGGCAGAGAGACATCAAAACAAATTGCACACAATGTCTGATCAAGTATCACATCCTAGTTTATTATTAAGTGAATACTCTAAGAAGCACCATGATAGCACTTCACTTATGTTTATCTTTGTGGTGTATGCGTACCACATGGCCACATGGAATTGCATTAGGGTTCTGCTTTGGTGTTCTCTGCCTGCACTTCAGGAAGCTGGCTGTCATTAGGGACTAGTGCAATGCCTGCTGAGCACAGCAGAACTCCCTCTGCATGTGCTGTTCACAGCTTTGACCGTGATATGAATACCTGGGTGCAGAAACTGTTACCACTTGAGAATACTAACAAAATGTTGACATGAACTTCTTTTTTTCAGGTTATTTCCTGTATTTAAAAAGAAAATACTAGGTGTACTACAGAAATTTTTTTTTAAATAGCATTTTTGCAATTATTTTTAAAGTTGATGTTTAATACCATTTATATTACAAAGTATTTTGTTTCAAGATGAAATATTGTGAGATCAACATAACACAAATATACTTGAGCAATTTCTTTTGGCGACGTAAAACAAAGTGCTAAGAGAGAAGGAGAGCTGTGTACCAGTGTGAGAGATTGTCTAAAGAGTCTATAGTTAATGAACTTCTTGGAGTGTGTGTCACATATTGGGGACTAGTCATGACACTTTAGTCTGTGAATCTGAAATCTGTTGTAAACAAAATATGGTGGCGATATTTTCTTCACATTTCTTCAACATGGTTTTTCCAGCACAAATCCTCGAATAAGATTATTCTGTCTTGTTTAAGATATTTAGCTATTTAAGGCACAGTTATGGAGAAACACACACACACACAAAGAGAAAGAGAAAGATCATTCATTTACCAGTTTACTGCCCCAGATACCCACAAAATCCAGGCTAGACTATGTTGAAGTCCAGAGCCAGGATGTACACTTGGGTATCCCATGTGAACTGTCAAGATCATGAGGATACCAGGGGAAGAAGTACTTGCGCCATAACGCATGGCATCGTGGGCACGTTGGCAGTATGCTGGCTCCAGCTTGCTTTGTTCAACATGCTTTTCTTCTCTGGGTCAAAGCCCCTCGTTCATGACTCTTGGCTTTCTTTTCCCTCTCTGTTTCCTTCTCAGTCTTCCATGCTACACAGGTTCTTAAATTGTTCTAATTTTTCTTTCATTCAACAAGAGCAGTCTCCTGAGGACTCCGTCTCCTGACTAAAGAGAAAATGTTCTGTATCAAAAATTCCAGGCACTCAGTACTGAGCTTTCGATATGCTAAGAGAGGAGAACAAGGAATTTGGAAATCCCTTCCCTGGCTGTAGCCTGGTTTACAAAACTATTGTCTTGATACATAATCCTATTATGCATTTGCTTTATCTGTTTGAGTGCTTTCTACAACATGTCTAATCTCTATGCATACATGCTCCCTGGCAGATGGATGCCTAGCTGACTAGAGCAAAGCCTTGAATTTAGACGAAGATAAAGGAAAATAATACTCTGAATTTTAACTGTTTCCCTTTTTAAATACCATTGTCAACCTCTCGACTCACAGAAATTCACGTAATATCTTCTCAATTTATTTTTCATATTTCTTCATCTCTACCTGGTTCTAACTTAACCTACTTAGTGGTAGCAATACGTGTACAGAAAAGCAAATATCACATCTTTTCCAAAATACGCAAATTCTTGACACTTCTACCCTAGAGATAAAATGTCAGGACTAAAACCATGTAAAAAGAAATAATGAAATAACTGAAACTAATTACAATCTCCCCAAAATAAGGTTGTATTGTTTGTGGCATTAGCAGCAACACTGATATTTACCAAAAAAGATGTATATTAAATGATCAAAATTTAGATTGCATCCAAATGGATTCAAATAAATCACAAACACTGTTCTTATTGATAAAGAAAGCCTGTATGTACTATCTTCTGGACTATTGTGAAATATTAAACTTTTTTATAAGCCATTCCATCTGTATAGTTAGAAATATCATTGTTTCTGAAACAAATAATTTTAGTTTGGGCTTGTTTTGGCATCTGTGTCAAAACTGCAGTATTGTTTATAGGATGAGAGCTCATAAAATCATCCTTTGCAGTATGGTGTTTTGGTGAGCTGAGAATTTGTTCTCACAAACTGAATCATAAAAACCATTTCTTGTCCTCAAAGTGAGCTATGTGAAGTAGACAGCCCCTATCCCTAATTAAATCATAAAACATAGATTGCACATCATCTGTTTCTCCCTGGAAGATCTTTGTTCCACAGGAGTCCTGCCCCACAACTGCAGGAAAGAAAATTACCTGTCCAGGCCAAGAAGAATCTGAACTGACAAGTTTTGAGGGATTTCAGCCTCAGGCAACTAACTTGAGCTCATCCCCCCCACCTTTTAAAAAATACTAGTATTTTTCTTAAGATTTATTTATTTATTGTTATTGCAAAGTCAGATATACAGAGGGGAGGAGAGACAGAGAGGAAGATCTTCCATCCATTGATTCACTCCCCAAGCGGCTTAAACAGCCGGTGCTGTGCTGCTCTGAAGCCAGGAGCCTGGAGCCTCTTCCAGGTCTCCCATGTGGGTACAGGATCCCAAGGCTTTGGGTTGTCGTTGACTGCTTTCCCAGGCCACAAGCAGGAAGCTGGATGGGAAACGGGGCCGCGGGGATTAAAACCGGCACCCGTATGAGATCCTGGTGCATTCAAGGCGAGGACTTTAGCCACTAGGTTACTGCACTGGCCCCTTTTATGCAGTCATTTCTCTCCAGAAGAACATCCATGCTGAAATCTAATAGACAGTAGAACATCCCTGAAGGTTGGATCTTAACTTCTGAAGGCTCTGTTGTTACACACATCAATACTTGATCAAGTTGCTGCTGCTGATTCCCTTGCTTAACATGTTTGTGGTTCCTGGTCTTTAGCAAGGGCGAGTGAATCCATCTTTTGTGCTCCTATCTTAATTTGTATTTATCTTTCACATTTTTATTCCATGATAGAGCAATTGTCTATTCCTTTGTTACATTATCAGATGACTATTAAGTCATCTTGGATGCGGCAATTAATATTAGAAGTGAGGGGATTTATTTAGGCTGCACTGTCTTATCAATGTCAGTGAAGCACAAAGAATGAATATTAACACATTTTAAAATAAAAATCAAGATCACTTGGCCTTCTGGCTGCAGAGAGGAAATAGGACCAATGGGAAGTTCTACTGATATTTTGAACCATGAAAACTAGAGGAACTGCGTGGAATGGAAATGGATATTTTCTTCAAGAACTCTAGGAAATTTTAGATTACTTTCTTGGAGTCCTGATTTCAACTGGGAAATGAATACACCTTATGTCAGTCCCTAAAACTCAAGATGGCTCTTATGTCATAAAATAGCTTTCCCTGTATTACTGGTAGGATTGCTGTTCTCACTTTCTTTCATCCCCAAACTATTCTCTTCCCTGCATCTCACAAGAAACTGGTTCTGATCTCTCCAGTAGATTCCTTTTCAGAGGGAAAAAAATACATACAGTCTGTGAAGAGACTATCATTGATGATTCCAGTGCTACTAAGATGTATTATTAATTTAAACAGAATTTTTCCAGACAAGCATTAAGTGTAATAAGTGAGATACTGCTTAGGCTGCCCACACAGCATATCAGAGTGCCGCGGTACAAGCCTTAGCTTGGCCCCCTGTTCCAGCTCCCCATTAACATATGTCCTGGGGAGCAGTAGATGACGCTTAACCAACCAGGTCCTTGTTACCATCACAGACTATCTGGTTGGATTGCCAGGCTCCTGGCTTGGGTCTGACTTAGCCTCACCTTTGGTGATCCTCTGGAGCATGAACCAGCAGTCCTCTGACTCTCTCCTTCTAGCTCTGTCTTGAACTTTCAAATGAATTGCAAATTTCAAATTTAAGCTAGTCATTGAAAGAAAATAAAATGATACAAAGTTGACAAATAAAATTTTTAAATTATAGACTTTTTAAAAAAATTACACAGTCAGCTACAGCCTTTTTTCCCTCTTTTGGGAGACGAGGGAAGGGATGATCACTTGAGGAGAGTGAAAACTTCCTCCACTAACTCTGCCCTCTGCTAACCTTGCGACCTGGTCCTCTCAGGCCAATTTAACACATCATTAAAAACGTGCCCAACATGTCACTTAAACGAATGTGGCCAAAAGATGACAAGTTCTTTTTCCTCCTTTCAGCTTTTTAGGTGGCAATGTTCACCTGTAATTTCTACTAGGTTATTGCATATACCAATAACTGTTTTCAAGAATCTATATTTCTTTTTTTTACATTTTTCCATTTCTTATTATATTTTTGACAATCTTTACATAGTTAAGAATCTATATTTCTAATAAGAAGATGAGATTTTGAAATGGGATGGCAATGTGATACTGTAACTGCAGAGACTGTAATGGCCAGATATCCGAGTGAAGCATCATGTGAACAGTTTAACCAGCACACTGATACTCTGCCAGTAGGAGAGAGCTAGAGATCAATTAATGAAGGCGATTAGCTATTTATTGGGTTGGAAAGCAAGTTCTAAGAAATAGCTCTTACATTCTATTCGTTGTCTCTTGTTTTTTTACAGGCCTAATGAAAAACAGTACAAGTAGTTTCAGGATTATAGATGTGCCCTACTTTGTTACTTTACGTGGTAAAAGATTCATCATCTAGAAAGAGAACTTTCCTTAAACTATTTCCTTAATTTCTAATCCCTGATTATCTCATTGTTGCAGGTAATCCGTAAATTACGTTAGAGTGAAGAGACACAACAGGAACCTATTTTATGGGCTAACCATTGCTAGTATATTGGATTGTCTGGAGTATAATCAGTGCTGAGAAAGTACTGTACTAGGTTTACATAGACTTATTTCTCAAAACTTTAAAAATAAAATCACTTCATATTGGGATTCTACCCTATATGTACTTGTAACCAAAATTCCCTTTCCTGCTACTGATAAGTAGCTCTTTTAGCTTGTCAGCCAATATTTTTTCAACCGTGTTCATAACATAGGTAGGTACAACTGTTAAAAATTAGAACGTGTTGATTATTTTATACTAAAAATATACATGCATATTGACTAAAAACAGAAAAAATGCAAAGTTAAAGACTACTCAAGTTTTCGAAACATTTGAGTATCAATCATCCAATTTGTTCACTTACCAACCTTATAGATAATATAAGATAAAAGATTATTCTTAATTTAGTTGTTGTAAAAAATACAAGAGTGAAGTGAGCTGCCATAAGTTCAGGGACTATGACAGGCTGTCCCTCAATTCTGCCTAACCTAGACCAGACACTTTATGTATTATGCTGCAGCCAGCAAAGACTGGAAAAGAAGCAGCTTTCCTTGGGAAGTACAACCAAAATCAGACAGGAAAATCTGCTCCTGTGACCAGTCTGGGACTGGGCAAGTTCAGCTTGGCTCAAGGTAGAATTTCCCCAGCTGCCTGCTCACTCGGATTCTTCAGCAGTTTTGAAGGTTGCTTGGAAAACTGCTTTAATGAGCGATCATGCAAGGTGACAGCTCTGGGTGAATGATTTTCAGTCCTAATTACAAATAAACCTTGGATTTGAGGAGACATATGAAAGGAAAGTGTTTAGTGTCTGTGCAGTTTAACGGGGTACATTGTGTTGTGGGTCAGTAAGGAGTCAGAAAAGCATTCAGATTAGCATAGCTCACTCATATTTTTCAGGGGAAAATGGGCTCCGCTTTGCATCAAGATCAAGAGTTTGGTGTCTATATTTTTGTGTTTGAATGCATCTGACTTCCATTTGACTTTTGTCCAGAGACACTGCAGACAAATCTATTTCAGTAAGTACATTTGATAAGTGTTTTGTAATTCTAACTGGGTTTATTATCCATGTAAAAGTTTTCCAAATAACAAACAACTAATAGCAAGTGAGAAAGTATAATATTATTTGATTTCTATATGAGTAACACATTTTAAATAGACTGTTCCTCTGGCAGTTGAATCCCAGGCCATAAGGACTCTATTGAAAGGTTAAATATTTATAACATATGGTCTAGGGAGGATTAGCCTTATGTGGTAGTGAACTATATTGAAAGCATCATTATTTATCTGTAAAATTAATTTATGAATGGAAAACATTTATATTAAATATTCTCAGTGGCAAATAACATGAAAGAGTATGGTTATATTAAAAACAGTAGCAAATAAAGAAAAATACAATAGATAAAGGCAACTATTTCACAATGTGGTCCAAGGCCATGTGGAACACATTAACAAAAAACAAGGCAGGTAACATATACCACATGTTCATGAGCCAGTGCGTTCAGTGGGCTGCTGACTAAGCCTTGGGATCAAAAAAAAAAAGATTCAAAAGGAGTATTGGCTTTGCACAGATGGAAAAACACAGGGCAGATACATTTTACTTGTTAAGAACAATTAGATAATGAAGTTTGGTACCTGCTAATGGAAAATGGAAAAAACCTCATGATTGAAGTCTCTTTGCTTATAATATATTCAATTGTCAAAACAGAAGTAATGACATATATTATTATTCAAACAAACAAATAAACAAGCAAAACTCTCCAAAGTTGTGAGGTGGCAGGCAGAACTGCTGACTGCAACACCAGCAATCCTTTTGGTCACTGGTTCATATTCTGGCTGCTACACTTCTGATCCAGTTCCTTGCTAATGGCTCGGGGAACAGCAGCAGAAGATGATCCAAGAGATATGACCTCTTCCTTCCACAGGGATGAGAAGGAAGCAGTTCCTGGCTCCTGGCTTCAACCTGGCCCAGCCCTGCTCGTTGCAGCCATCTGGAGTGAACCAGTAGATGGAACATCCCCTCTCCTCCTCTTCCTCTCTCACCTATTCCTTCTGTTACATTGACTTTCAGGTAAATAAATTAATCTTTAGTAGAGAAAAAACTCATTTCCATTTGAATTTTCAATAATGAAATTTAACTTACTATACACACATGCATAACTTACCACGTGGCCCCGAATATCATTATTTTAAGTGTACTACAGCTAAACTATCTTGTCTCTTTATGAACGGTCACTACTGATAACCAGCAAACTGCTCTCCTCCCATCCAGTTGCACTTGATCCACTTTTGAACAGACTGCACCACCATCAAGTAAAGTTAACAAAAGTTCTGAATGCCTTTGTTGTTTCCATTGTCCTAGGAAATGACATAAAAGAAAATAGAATGGCTAAAGCCACTCTAATTCAAGCAGGAATAAAACCATAGCTTAGAAAGTTTTTAATTTCTAGACAACCAGCACTTTTAAAAGATCACATTGAATTTTCTGTCATATTAAGAATTAAGGTCTCCTCCCAACTATCTCAGTATTAGCAGATAATTAAATGAAGTTCTGTGAACATATAAATTATTCCTTAAAAAATAAGCACTTCTTTTCTAACTCATCATCTAGAAGTTATGGTCACCACTGAATTTCAGTGAGTAGAGTTTATGATACGAAACTTTTGTCTATCAATTTCTTGAAAGTGCTATCAAATGATAGCATCCATTTTAGATGAAAGACTCATACTATTGAAGAAAAGCCAAGATAGTCGAAGTTTTTGAAGCACACTTTCTGAAAGATTTTTAAAGCCTTTGAATTTTTTAAAATAGATTTAGTCCTAAAGTTATGTTTCTAGAATTTATTCTAGGCATCAATTCTAACATCTTGCAATCAAAGGGATTATATATCAAACTGTTCCCAACAAACAAGAATTGCATCAGAAATAAAATCCCTTCATATGGAAAACCATGTCAGGACGTATCATAACAAAATTATCAAGAAATGTTACCTTTCCATTAATTTATTTCCTTTGAAAGCTAAATTGGTTGCCTTGCCATTATTTAGGTATTGTTTAATAAGCCTCATTTCTGAAACTTAGAAGGCAAGCCATAGACAGAACACATTCAGTGAAACTGAACGTGTAATAAGTATGTTGATCCGTGCTCTGCCCCTATATGTGTCAAACAGACACATGTAATGTCTATTATCAGTGTATGTTCAATTACACAAAGTAGTTTGCCAGGTATTTTGCATTTAGCAAACAATTTTTGAAGCATGAATATGTTTTATTATGATCCAAAATGACCTGGCCAAGCTAATCTCATAAAAGCTTACAGCGGATTGCTTGGTCTATGGAACAATTGAAGAGCACTCTAAGCAACATGAATGACAGTATGGTACCTTGTTTGCCAGCTCCCTACCAGGTCTGAATTTACTATGATCAGGTTCAAGAAGTATATAGGCAATCTAATAGCTGATTGGCACTTTCTAACAAAATTTATTCTTTTGAAGAGCAGAGTGACAGAGAGAAAACAGGAAAGACAGAAAATGAAGGAGAGGAGAAAGATCTTTTACCTGCTGGTTCACTCTTTTTTTTTTTAATTATTTATTATTTAACTTCAGTAATTACATTGTATTATGTGACACAGTTACATAGATACTTGGGTTCTCCCCACCCCTCCCCAAACCCTCCCACCATGGTGGATTCCTCCACCTTGTTGCATAACCACAGCTCAAGTTCAGTTGAGATTTCCCCATTGCAAGCGTATACCAAACATAGAGTCCAGTATCTTATTGTCCCGTCAAGTTCAACGGCTTCTTAGGTATGGTTCACTCTTAAAATGATTGCAAAAGCCAGTGCTAGGCCAGACTGAAGCAACCAGCCTGAAACTCTACCTGGGCCTTCCAGTTGGGTGGCAAGAATCCAACCACTTGGATCATCATCTGCTGATTCCCTGGGTATTAGCATGAGCTGGATCAGAAGTGGAACAGTAAGGACTCAAACCAGTGCTCATGAGGCATGTCAGTATTTCAGGGGTGACTTAACCTGATGCACCATAATATTGGCCCCTGATAGTTAGGATTACTGCAAAATAACGGAGAAGGTCCCAGAGAAAGTAGCGCAACAGGAAGTTTTTATTTGGAGAAAGGCAGAGCGGACAAGAAGTGAGAAATGGCCAGCAACCCAAGTGACAGCTAGCATAGAGACTCCAACCAGGGATCTCAGTAACCAGAGTTCAACAAAAGGACTCTACATGCTATGAAAGCCTGTGGCTGATAAAACAAGGAGCAAGTGGGTGCTGATGTCACAGGTTAATCTAAATAAAGTACTGGATGTAAACTGCCATATATGTAGAAGTGCAAATTTTTAATATTCCTTTGAAACATTTACTTATTTCTTTGAAAAGCAGAACATGAGAGAGAGATGAGACAGAGAGAATCCATCCACTGGCTTCCTCCTCAAATACTGCCGCATAACCAATTCTGGGCTGGGTTGAAATCAGCAGCCAGAAACTCTAAGTCTTTAGCACGAATATCGTGGGTGTAAGTGCTTGAACAATCATCTTTCGGGGTTTATTGAGCTGCAGGCTCCCAAAACCAATGAGAGGATGAGGCAGAGTATTCAGCAGCACGAACCACCAGAAAGGCAGTCTGGTTGAGCACGTCCCTTTATTGCAAAGGGAAAGCAAACTTCTATAGGCTAAGGAAAGGGAAGGTGGAAGGGCCTCTCTTGACAGTGCTCCCACCCAACAGTAACACTGTAATCGGCTGAAAGGCAAGTCTATCTTTCTGGACCTTCCAATCAAGTCACAGGTCACATACAACACACAGGCTGGAAGGCATGCCTCAGATCACATTCACCAGGCGTGGTTGGCAGGTAGGATGTGGGTCACATTTGACTTCTCACAGATGCTTTTCAAGGAAATCCAGTATAGCTCGTCCAAGAACGGAGAAGAGGGACTGTGGTGCAGCCCACTGCCCTTGCCTGTACAGCCAGTGGTCAGGCCAGGTTGAGGTCTCCACTAACAGAAAACCATTGTCAGGGGTTCCTCAGGGACACGTTGCGCCATGTGTTTATGGGATCCAGGGGCGCTCTCCTTCAGTTATTTGTTGCCCCCAAGGCACGTTAGAGTCACTATTGCCGATTCTTACTCTAATTACATTCTTTGATAACCCCATGTTGTAGAAAAGTTAAAATTAAAATAGGATATCCTGTGCTGGTGTGGACACGTTTGTGCATGTACAAATGTTTTCTATCTTACCTGTCAAATTTTGGGATGTTGGTGAATAATTGGTTATCTTCAATCTGATTTAGACGTATTAACACAAGGAGTTATTTTATAGCATTCCTTTATCCAGTTACAATTTCATTCACTTTCCGGAAAGTAAATTAATCATCTTTCTAGCATAGCCGGCATCTCTGCATTTGGTAGAGAGGACTCAGCAGTTGGTGTTTTGGCTTTCAACAGAAAAAAAAACATAGACTTGTTCTCCCTGAATAACCCGCTAGTCATTTTATGTTAAGACGATGGCTGTTGAATTTTCAATTGATGGGATTCCTCCGAGTTGTTTTTCTGCAAACTTAAAAATTATTCAGAAATTTCCTGTGTGAACTTCAGAGACTGCATGGTAGTACTGCAAGGTGTAGGAGTATTAAAACAAAATATCTTCTCATTCTTTTGTCTCTACTTCCTGTATCCAATGGCTCAAAAGGGAGTCAAAAACGACAGCATTGTCAAAATGAGACATTTTAATTTAAATAATAAATAAGCTCCATGGTTACCTTTTACTCTGATCCATACGAAGTAGCACCTGATCTTGTTTTTAGCATTATTGCAACAGCATTTAAGTGTACAGTCTAAGATTGCACTTGATTTATTAAAGTAATGAATTAATTTTATTGTAGGTGATTAAGTGTATTTTACTTTTTAAAGCACAAGAACTAGAAAAGAAGAGCGTTGTTACAATCTGAAAATAACTAGAAAGATAAGTTCATTAACTTGCCTACACTTGTGCATCATAAAAACCTTGTTAAAAATTACTCCCTAGCCTGCTGTATTAGCTTCTTTATGAGGTAATTTCTCCATACAGTAATAAGATTTTTCTTTTACTCTCCAGTGCATATTAAAGCCACTAATCTTCTTTTATAAACTATAGTTTCAGCCATTTGCTCAATTTACTCACTTTAAAGACACACTGCTATTAATATTAAAGGTAGCAAATGCAGATATGAACTTTGCAAAACATGCTTTTGGATTTATGCCACAATCTTTTAACAATGTACTGCAATAGCACAGAAGGGAAAAAGCTGTAAATGTCGAGTCTGTCTCATGACAAACCAAACAGTCTGAGTCCCCATAGAATTAATTTCCCACCCCATTCATTATGTGCATGAACTGTATATAGTTTTCTACTGTCAGCAAATAAAAATAGAGTAGAAAGAATCAATGCATTCAAAGGAGTAAAATAAAATCTCGCACAGGAACCACACATCAGTGTTCTCATTAACATGCATTATGAGTATCGTGGAAAAAGACTACTGATAGCCATTTCTACCTGTGGATAGATCTCTAAGGATTTTTCTGTAACCAAAATCAGACAAGTTACAATATGAAGCTGAAAACTAAGTTACTCAAAGGTTACATTCCAGTTATAATGGATATGCCTGTCTTTTCAATAATCCTAAAATAACTAATGTTTTAAGCAGCTTAATGCTTAAAATAATTCAGGTAATATTGTGCTTCAAACATTCTCAAATAGGTAATGCATTCTGGAAGTGATAAAGTAAAAATGTTACGGAGATCTGTTTTTGAAAAGGATGCAGCAACAATAGTTTTGACCCAATAGTTTTCCATTTTAGGGAGCTTAAAGCAAAAAACTAAGAATTTTGCTATGGTTGGATTTCTTTCGGGCAATGGGATGCAAAGCTTTCAAAATTGGATTGTGTGTGCTGAGTTTAGAGAAGGCACAAAGCACATGAACGAAAAAGAATTGTTAATATGCAAATGCTTCTGCAGATCAAAAAATCAGATAAACAACTCAGGACGAAAAAAAAAAGTGGCAGATCGAAAAATTACACAATAGAAGAAACGTATGGGCCAATACATATCTGAAAAACATTCAAAGTTTTCGCTAATTAAAAATTTTGGAGCTAGCATTCTGGGACAACATCCAAAGCTGTCACGTACAACACTGGCATGTTACATTGCACTGGGTCCGGATGTTCCACTTTCCATTAAGCTCCCTGCTGATGCTCTTGGGAAGGCAAGAGTAGAACACCCATGGCTTCGACCCTGTCACCCACAGGGATACCTGGATGGAACTCCATGTTCCTAGCTCGTCCCTGAAGCCATTGAGATCAATGTCCCTGTCACTGAAATAAATAAATCTTCTCAAAACAATATGAATTTGGTATTTTAATATAAAATGCCAGTCTTTTTCTAAAAATCACACCAATGAAGATAAAGAAATAATAGAAATAACTATTACTCTCCAAAGTTTAAGAAAATGAAACTAGCTTATACTACTACTGCAATATAAATTAGTACGATCAATTCCTCAACATTTCATAGTTTTAGGTGTTTATTTTATTCATTTTCAACACAGAAAGAGGAAGATATCTGTCATCCTATGGATCCCACCCCAATTGCCTGCAACAGCATTAGCTGCTTAGGCAGGAACCATGAGTCTTCACAGTATTCTAGGTCTCCCACATGGACTGCAGACACTCGGTAACCTGACGTACCACTGCCTTCTCTCAACCTGAACAACAGCTGGAGGCTGAAGCCAGAGGTAAAGCCAGAAACTGAACCCAGGTGCTGCAACAGGGCATGCAGACTTTCAAAGGGACATCTTACTGCAGCACAAAACTCCTGTCCTGATAGTTCACAAAACTTCAAATCTGTGTGCTATTGGCCCAGTCTACAGGACAATGTATATATTTGTATAGGAACATGTGTAAAAGATGTGGGTTAGAGAAAAGAAAATTGGTATCAGACCTGGCGTGGTAGCCTAGTGACTATATCTTCACCCTGCATGTGCCAAGATCCCATATGGACACCTGTCCATATCCCAGAAGTGGAGCTCCCTGCTTGTGGCCTGGGAAAGCAGTCAAGGAGGGCCCAAAGCCTTGAGATCCTGAACCCATGTGGGAGACCTGGACAATGCTCCTGGCTCCTGACTTCAGATCTGCTCATCTCTGGCCATTGTGGCCACTTGGACAGTGAACCAGCAGACAAATGATCTTTCTCTCTGTCCCTCCTTCTCTCTGTATAACAGCCTTTCCAATAAAAATAAATAAATCTTAAAAAAATGGTAGCAACATGTTCACCTCAAACATTTTAGTGAGTTATGGTATATTGAAAATAAACATCAAACTTAGTTATTCTATCTTGGATGTTAAAAATCATTTGTAATACACTGAAGAGAGAAACAAGTGGTCTGATCACATATTGTATGGTGGCTAGGTTACCACACTAGGCCCATATAATATCATCCTTATAAAAGCTACAATTTCAGAAACTACAAGCATACACATATGGATGTTGAAAAAAGTATGGAAGCAAAAGTATACACTTCAGTGTTAGTAATAACTGTTGACTATGATGAGCAACCTGGGCTGATTTTTGCATTCTACTATCCTTCCTTCCCACTCCTCAAATACATAGAACTAACTGCCAACTTTGACTTTCTCTAGAACTGAAGTACAGCCTACGCATATTTTTAATCATTGTGAGTGGCATAAATTTTCAGGTTACCGTAAATACATGCAAAATTACAATAGTGAGCAAGATTATCACTGTAAATCACGTGACATGAAGATGGCTGACATTCTACAGTGATCCAACAAATACTGCAATTGATACTGTTAAAAACAATGTTACCACATTTAGGCCACTTTATGAAATTGAAAATGCTACTAACTCTTATAAAGAACAATTTCCTTTTCTCACAATTTTAAATGTTATTACAGACTTGAACTTGTAACATGCTTTACATATTTGATGCAGTTATTAAAGTTGAATGTTTTCGGGCCCGGCAACGTGGCCTAGCGGCTAAAGTCCTCACCTTGAAAGCCCCGGGATCCCATATGGGCGCCGGTTCTAATCCCGGCAGCTCCACTTCCCATCCAGCTCCCTGCTTGTGGCCTGGGAAAACAGTCGAGGACGGCCCAATGCATTGGGACCCTGCACCCGCGTGGGAGACGCGGAAGAGGTTCCAGGTTCCCAGCTTCGGATCGAATTGGCGCGCACCGGCCCGTTGCGGCTCACTTGGGGAGTGAATCATCAGATGGAAGATCTTCCTCTCTGTCTCTCCTCCTCTCTGTATATCTGGCTTTCCAAGAATAATAAAAATCTTTAAAAAAAAAAAGTTGAATGTTTTCAAAGTTAGCAAATTGTGATTCATTCCTTTGTAATGAAAACATGGAATCGGTTATTTGGTATAGTTAAGATGTAGATGGGGATGCCTAGAACTTATCAGAATGCCAGATTTCTTCCTGGAGAAAGCAGGTAATGACTCCAGTACTTGGTCCCCTGCCACCAGTGTGGGAGAAGGAGACCGAGTTCCGGCTGCTTTTTGTCTGTGCCAGTGTCTGGTCTTCCAGGGATTTGGGGGAGTGGAGAGAAACCAGTGAGTAGGAGCGATCTGCTGCTTTGTACCTCTGTCTTGTCTTCTCCCCTCTCTCATTTCCTCTCACTACAAGTAAATACATAATTTATAAAATGACAACTGAATGAATTTTTCATATACTTATTGAGTGGTTGCTTTTTTTTTTTTTAAGAACAGTCTATCCAGGTTCTCTCGGCATTTCCTAGCTCAGCTGATTATTTGTTGAGTTTCTTGAGTTGCTGAGATGTTTCTTGAGCTGCTAATCTTTGTAAATAGCTTATAAATATTTTCTCCTATGCTCTTGAGTGTCTTTTCATTATATTGAATCTTTGCTGGGTAGAAGCTTTCAAGTTCGACTTAATTTCATTATTTTGGTTTTACTTTTGTGGCCTGAGTTTCGGGACTTTATTTTTTTAAATTTTGCATAAATCAGTGTCGTGAAGTGTTTCCTATTTTTGGATTTTTGTTTTTTGTGGAATTTTTTATAAGTTCTTTAACATTCATGCTTTTGATTAATCTTGAGTTAACTTTTGCATATGGTGAGAAGTAGAGACCTAATTTCACTATATAGGCATATACAGTTTCATTAGCCCCATTTACTGAAAAGACTCTTCTGCAATGCATGCCATTGACACCTCTGTCAAAAATCAGCTGGTTAAATATACATGAATTAATTTGTAGGTCCTCTAGTCCATTGATCTATGTGTAGGTTCTTATGTCAGTATTGTGCTGTTTTAATTACTGTAGATTTGTTGTATGCTCTGAAAGTAGATATTGAGTGTTCCTGCTTGATTTCCTTTTCCATTGCTCTTTATTTATTCAGAGTTGTTTGGCTATATCCAAAAGACACTTGTTTCACCACATTTATTACAACACTATTCATGATAGCCAAAATATGAAATCAACCAAGGTGTCCACTGTTAGATTAATAGATTAAGAAATGTAGTATCATACACAGAATAGTATGCAGTTATAAAATAGAATCAAATCATATTGGCAGCAAAGTCAATGGTACCAGATGACTTATGTTAAATAAAATAAGCCAGCCACAGGAAGGCAAATGTCACAGATTCTCGCTCCATATAGGAACCAACAAAACAACTGAATCTGAACACATGATAATGATAATCACATGCCAAGAGAGGTAAAAAGGATACATGGAATTTGGAAAATATGTAGGGGAAGCTGCCTTTGATTAATTAACTGTACAGTATTACAAAATGCATTATATTAACAGAACATATTAACTAGAAGGGAAGGCAGATGTGTGCTGAAAGGAAACATTTTGTATTACTTCACTATCAAAGGAATCTGAAACAAAATTTTAAAATTAAATAAAAGTTATGACAGGAAATAAATTTGTATATACTTTCTCTACATTTGCTTTGCTCACACTCAGAGTTTTACGTTGTGACATTCCTCACAGCTGTTTATTTTCATTTCTTCCTCCATCTGATTGGTATTCCTTATTTCAATCAGAAAAGTTGTCTTTTCTGATGGCTGGGGAAGTGGTAGAGAATTGGCAGGGAATTACTTTTCTTGTTACTGTGTTGTTACATTTTCTTCGATTACATACAAAATTTATCTTATTTCTATAAATCTGCTTTGAAGTTTTCCTCCCATGTCTCTCCCATGTTCTGAAAGATTAGTATGTTGTATGCTGACACTGAAAAAACAATCTCTTAGTTGAACTTTCTAGGCCATTTCCAACACCTCATCTTCATCGTTCTTTTAAAACTCTGCTCACTTTCCACCTGAGTAAGCTTCTCCTTCCCAACCCAGTTATTTCTTCAAACTCTTCCATTTTTTCTACATGATCCGTTTCTCTAAATTCCATTTGATCCTCCCCATAAAGTCAATAGGAAAGTTGTTTTCTCTGAGACAGTACTGGTGACCCAACCACAATACATTCAGGTAAAACTAAGTTAAAGTAGAAGCCAGTCCTAGGAGAAGTTGAAGGTGAAAAAACACACACATGGAGAAAAATCCAACAGCTATGCAGGGTAAGGATTGGAGAAATGTTGGCAATTCATAAATCATCATAATGCATCAACATGGAGAATTTTGTTCTGTTTCTATCAATTAGGACTTCTCACATAGTGATCTATGAGAAAGTGCTTGTAAGTAATGAAAAAAGAAGTAGGAGGGCCCAGTGTGGTAAACTAGCTGCTAAAGTCCTCACCTACATGTACTGGGATCCCATATGGGTGCCGGTTCTAATCCCGGCAGCCCCACTTCTCATCCAGCTCCCTGCTTGTGGCCTGGGAAAGTAGCTGAGGATGGCCCAAAGCCTTGGGATCCTGCACCCATGTGGGAGACCCAGGAGAAGTTCCTGGCTCCTGTATTCAGATGGGCTCAGTTCTGACCATTGCATTCACTTGGGTAGTGAATCATAAGATGAAAGATCTTCCTGTTTGTTTCTCCTCCTCTCTGTATATCTGACTTTGCAATAAAAATAAATCAATCTTTTAAAGAAAAAGTAAGTAAGAGTAAAGAAGATAGTGAGCTATCTAAATCAGAAATTTGAAACAATCAAAAAAAGTTAAATGTTGAAAGAAGATAGTACTCTCCTTTTATATGTTTTTCAGGGGAAATTTTACATTATTTTATGACAATCACAACTATGCTTCATCTGAATACAATGTGTGCCTGTGTGTGTGTGCATGTATGCACTAATAGTCTTAAATCTAACTGCACTTGGGAATATGAGTTGCATTCATCTGCCACTCTGACAGTCTTTAAATAAGCCTTTCCTGATTAAAGCAGGACAGAGCAAGTTGCCATCATTAATACAAACTCTTCCTCCCTTCTTCATGCATATGCTGTTCCTGATGACAGATGGGAGCACTGGCTGGTTACAGACTGCAAAGACTGACTATTAGAGGGCAAAAGGAAGCCAGTGATAAAAGCCCAGATCCAGCATTGTAACGGGGAAGTTTCTTTTTCCTCATTTGCCTCTAGCCTTGGGATGAGGAACTTGTCTGGGTCTGCACAGTGAATTTGTTGACTAACATGATCCAAAGAGCCCATGACTGTGGACTTAGCCTTATTTGTCTAAGACATTAAAGTTACCCTTTTTAGTTGAAGTGCTTTATTCTGGCATTTTGGGAAGATACATAATGCCAAACAGAATATTTATAACAAACCTTTTAAGGTTTATTCTCATCTATTTTCGCCCTCAAAGGTCATTTCATAAAAGAGATCAAAAGGCAGCTTCTTCCAGGCCAGCTCGGTGGGTGGCCAGAAACACATTCAGTTCTAACAGAGCCCTGAAGAAGAACAAATCTGGATGACTTGTTTTACACAGTTCTATAATATAGTCTGGATAACTGTGGCACATAATACATGTATGAAGTTATGTGATTGCAATTGATACAATGAAAAAACCTTAAAAGTGATATTAAAACAGGCTTACCAAAGGGGCTCTCTATGCATATATAAACACCACATCCGCGGACACTTTTCTATTCAGTAATTCTAAAATCTTCAGTAGTCCATACTTTGTGAGTAAACTCCACTGCCCCCACCCCCCCAAAAAAAGAGTTGTTGTTTTACCCAATTGCTAAACTTTAAGTGCTAGGAAATACTAAACTTTTGGTTTATTTCTTATTTTCCAGACTATCAGTGATTAAGTAGCTAAGAATAATCTGGGTTTGAAACATGCATTCCATCTGCATTTTTAGACTTTGCCACTTGTGTAGATCCCTTCAGTCAGCAGTGTTGTGTTCATTTTATGTATAAAGTACACTGGTGAGGCTTTGCTATACAAGGCTGAAAGAAAGGGAGTGACAAACTTGAACAAGATAGAATCCTGGGCCAGGCGCCGTGGCCTAGCGGCTAAACTCCTTGCCTTGAACATGCCGGAATCCCAAATGTGTGAGGTTATAATCCCAGGAGCCCCGCTTCCCATCCAGCTCCCTGCTTGTGGCCTGGGAAAGCAGTCCCAAAGCCTTGGGATGGCCCAAAGCCTTGGGGCCCTGCACCCGCATAGCAAACCTGGAGGAAGTTCCTGGCTCCTGGTTTCGGATTGGCGCAGCACCGGCCGTTGCTGCTCACTTGGGGAATGAATCATCGGACGGAAGATCTTCCTCTCTGTCTTTCCTCCTCTCTGTATGTCTAACTTTGCAATTAAAATGAATAAATCTTTTTTTTAAGGAAGAAGATACAATCCAAAAGGGAAATAAAAGCTATTTAAAAAGTAAGCAATGTGTAGGATGAGACACATTGACCAGAGATGACTGTAGAGAACAATGTTCAGTCATGTGGCCTGAGCAACTTGGATGGAACGCGCAGAGGCTTGAATGAATTCACAGCTGAGCTGCAGTTTACCAAGCCAAGGTCAGATCTCTGAAGCAGCATGAAGAAAAACATAATTTGAAGAAAAAGCACGTATGTGCACAGCTAATGTTGAGAACTAAGAAACACAAGAAGTCCTCAAGGAGTTCATAAACATTCATTTTACAAATAAAACTGCATGGATTGCCAATTTTGCAACACACATGAAATAAACTCTTACCTTTCATTCCATCTCCATGAACTTACTGAGAGAATAGTTACAACTGTACCCATGTTCAAGGTAGTGCTGATGTATGTATAAGCTAGGAGAGCATGCACAAGGGAAAATGAGGCTTCAAAATAATAGGTTCAGAATCAAAAGGGCTTAGAAATTGCCAAATTAGAAAAAGGTGGTGAGAATGAAGTTAAGGAACATCTTTAGGTTGATTGAGTAATTCGATTTTATTGCCAATATCAGGACTGGAAATATAGAAGAAAAGGCAGAGCAAGGAAACGTAACACAGCTAACATCAGCTTGCTTGGGAAAAATGATGTGTTATATCAGCAGCAAAGACTTGTAATGAGATTCTCATACATGATATCTAAAATAGAAAGTGTCACACTCAAAGGAATGAGAAAGTTGAACCCTGCATTGTGGCAGAATAATGATTCCTGCAAATAAAACCATGCCCCCAATCTGGAACCTGTGCATACTCTAACTTAAAAATGTGATTAGAATTAAAAACTACCTTGGTTAATATGGGACCATCCCAGGTGGCCTCAGTCAAATCAGTGAATCTTTTCCAAGAAGCAGAAGGCAGGAATGTTGGTCAGAGAGACATAGTGTAGGAATTCCACTTGCCATTGCTTGTTTAGAAGATGGAGACAAAGGGCGCAGACCCAGGAACGCAGCTGGCTAGGAGATTGGGAACGCTCCTCAGATGACAACTGGAAGGAGTTACCCACAGTGAACTGAAGCTTAACAACTGGCATGAAAAGGCATGGATTGTGGCCTAGCGGCTGAAGTCCTCGCCTTGAAAGCCCCGGGATCCCATATGGGCTCCGGTTCTAATCCCGGCAGCTCCACTTCCCATCCAGCTCCCTGCCTGTGGCCTGGGAAAGCAGTTGAGGATGTCCC
Source organism: Ochotona princeps (assembly GCF_030435755.1). Classification (NCBI taxonomy): domain Eukaryota; kingdom Metazoa; phylum Chordata; class Mammalia; order Lagomorpha; family Ochotonidae; genus Ochotona; species Ochotona princeps. The sequence goes on along the minus strand of NC_080834.1, from coordinate 7,955,792 downwards.
AAAGCTTTGGGACCCTGCACCCGCGTGGGAGACCCGGAAGAGGCTCCAGGTTCCTGGCTTCGGATCGGCGCGCACCAGCCCGTTGTGGCTCACTTGGGGAGTGAATCATCGGATGGAAGATCTTCCTCTCTGTCTCTCCTCCTCTGTGTATATCTGGCTGTAATAAAATGAATAAATCTTAAAAAAAAAAAAAAGTAAAGGCATGGATTCCCACCACCTTGATCCCATTCGGGAAGGATCTGTAGCAGACCTCTGACATACAGAAAATAATGAATACTGTTACTTTTGATGTACTCAGTTTGCAGCAGTTTGCTGCAGAAGCAATAAAAATCATTGCATCAGATTAGAGCATCAGATTATATAATAAAATATGCCAAAAAATGAGATGTGAGTACTGAGAGTTATGCCTACCATTAATTATAACGAGCAATGGAAAGAAAACCAAGACGATTAGAAGGAAGAAGGAAAGCAAAAGAAGAGGAAAAACAATTATGAGAGCAACATCTGAGGCAAAGGGAGCAAAATTTTGAGTCATAAAACAAAATACCTGAAATGTTTTCTTCTCCAAGATTGCAGACAAAAGGAATTTTTTTTCATTTATTTAATCAGCAAGCACCTAAGTCTGTCTTACAGACACTTGTCTCAGGAAAAGTTTGTTAATGTAAAATATTAGAATAATATTTCACTGATTATTAATATTTTATTGATTTACATTCACTCCATGGCTAGTAAAGAAATCATCTAACAAAAATATGTACAGCAGGAGAAAAAATCATTTGTCAAGAGCCTTCTGCTTGCATGAAGTGTCAAATGTCTAGAAGTAACACACTAAAGAACTTAGTGTTAGGATGGGAAGGCCTCTCCGAGAATCCAAGGACAGGAATGCAGCTCTGCCTGAGGATCAATTGCATGTGGAATCAAGTATAGTCGGCACATTCCCAAAGTGTTTCTTAACTGGGCTCTTAGCCAACATGTGTTCCATGCTGCTTCCTCAGCAGTGACTAACTTCCTTTGTTCTTGGAACAGAGGGGTCATCTAAAACACTGTTTTCATTGTATTAGAGATCCCTCAAGAGAGATTGGCTTGCCTGTGTCTACACTCAATCCAATCCAAAGAAAAGAGACTCAGTTAATCCAGGTCAAGACCCAATCACCTGTAGCCAAGAGTCTGGTTAAGTCAATCCATCAAGCTGTACAGAAAAGTTACAGGCAAGAGACATTCGTCAAAAAGCTCCATATCTATCTACTACAAATAGATACAATATATACTTTTAATAGAAAGCAAAGGTGAAATAATAAATGTAAAGCCCACATTAAGGTCACTCAGAAGGTTTTGTAAAACTGTTAGAATGTATAGTATCATTTTCCTCTAAAGATAGAGACCATCAACTGTAAGATTCACCACTTATATTAGATGAAAAAGATCCAACGCTAAAAAACAGCAAATTCTGTATAGCATTCAAGTCTGAGAGAAATTCTTCCAAACCCATCTGATCCTCCAAAATGAGCTTATGTGAATAAACAATATCCTGAAAAGCAGGCCTGGCGCAGTAGCCTTGTGGCTAAAGTCCTCATTTTGCACATGCCAGGATCCCACATGGACAGCATTCATGTCCCCGCCACCCCACTTACCTTCCAGCAACCTGTTTGTGGTCTGGGAAAGCAGTCGGGAAGGCCCAAAGCCTTGGGTATCTGCACCTGCATGGGAGACCAGGAAAAGGCTCCTGGCTCTTGGCTTCTGATCAGCTCAACTCTGGCCATCACGGCCACTTGAGGAATGAATCAACGGTTGGAAGATCTTCCTCTCTGTCTCTATTCCTCTCTGTATATCTAACTTTCCAAATAAATAGGTACATATTTTTTTAAAAAAAGCATACCAAAATTCAGAGAAAAATTTTATTTCCATTTGACTCGCAGCTGTAGCCAATGTCTATGAGCTCAGCAGTGTTGTATGCCCATTAATTGAACAAAATAAAAATTAAGATTATCAATTCTTTGGAATTATTACTTCTGACAAAAAAGAATTAACTATTGACCACTGAGTTCTCTTACTCTTCTATTAATGTTTACAATGACTATTGAACATATCAACTAAAAATAGGTTAAAATCACCTTAAAGGTAGTGGTATGCTGGTTATTGCTTAGTATCCACTTCCATATGGTACTGGGTAAGATAATAATGGGAGTATTATGTAGACCATTAACCTCTGTGGTCCCTGACCCTAGCCAGTTCCAAGTGAGCAGTGTGAAACCTGGCATCAAGTGGCAACAAGTGAATCTGGAACAGGACAAGCTATTGCACATCACCATACTTGACCCATGGGCTGGTTTATCATTGACTACTGAGGTCACAGAGCCCAAAATATGCAAGCTGTAAGACAAGGATAGCTGGGGATATAACTCATTTCCAGATGGACGAGCTGGTAATCGGTGATTGCAGAGAAAGTTGTTACGAGCAGAGTACTGCCTTTACTTAGGAAGGACCTGAGGCCATGTTCCCTTTGACCTTTTTATCCTTTCACCTCTGGCTATGTGAGGATGTGACCAAAGACCACCACCTGTTCCCTCGACCTTCTGCTTGGACTTCAAGCTTCCCGACTGTAAGAATTTTGTTGTTGTTGTTGTTATAAAACATCCAGTTTGTGATATGCTATTACAGCTACACAAAAAGCATTGGTGTTAAAATTAGAGTCCAGAGGTTTAGGAACCCAGAACTGCCATGTCTGAGGACAGGGAAAGATAGAGACAGGTCTAGAAAGAGAGAGAGATCATCTTTTCCTGTATAGTTGTTCCTTTCGCTCCCTCAGTGAATTGGATGACGTTCACCCACATTTGGGAGAGCAAATTTTTCACACAGTCCCGACTCAAGTACTAAGTACTTCCAGAAGCACTCAGAAATAGTACTCTATCAGCTTTCTGACCATCTCCTTATCCAGCCAAATTAGCATATAAAATTAATTGGTTTATTTGAACATGTATAGCATTTAATTTTTTAAATAATTTTATTTTTATTTGAAAACAAAAGCGAGAGAGAAACAGGAAGAGAGAGTGCATAAGAGAGATCTTTCATCTCCTGGCTCATCCTCCAAACAACTGCAACAGCCAGAGCTGAGCTGATTTGAAGCCAGAAGCCAGAAGCCAGGAGCTTCTTCCAGTAACCCACATGAACATGGGAACCCAGGGACTTGACCTCTCACTTGCTGCTTTCCCAGGCCATAACCAGGAAGGTAGATTGAAACTGGAGTTACCAGGACATTTGGAAAGCCAGCATTGCGGGCAGAGGATTACTTTGCTATACCACAGCAACTGCCCCATGATTTTGTCTAAAATAATGGTTTGTATTTAATAATTGGTCCTAAAACTTTTCAGAAAATGTAACAATCAGTTCACAAATTCCTGCAAGCTAATATAAGTCAGTTCTATTCGACTGCTGAAACCAACCCAGTTATTGCTTTCTGTTATGTCAATTAATTATGAAATATAATATGGACTACAATTAGTTATAACAAGATAGCCATCAGACTTTTTCAAAAAACTGTCACCCCCTCCAGTAGAGGAATAAACATCTATTTAATCATAGTGGGTATCTTCTTGATGCTTTTTTATTTTGTTTTGTTCTCTTGTTGACAGTTGTGAGCCATGATTTTATGAACGATGTCATCCATATTGTGCCAAGGAGTGAATCTGAACCCTTAGAAATTCTAACAGAGTATGTGACCAGTTACAAATCTGAATATAATTCTGGAAAGAGATTTGTGGCACTTTGGAAAGAAAGCCCATGGGTAAGTATAGCACTAAAAAAATCAACCACAGAGATACACGTAAACATAAAACAAAAGTGAGGGTGACAATCTACTTTTTGAAATACAAGAAAGGAAGAAGGATAGAAGGAAGAAAAGAAAGAAGAAAAGAAGGTAGGAAGGAAGGAAGGAAAATAGGGAAAAGAAAAAGACACTAAAAGCACCCAGATACTCTTTCTTACATGTTATCGACAAAGACTCAGAGAAACTAATCATTAAAATAAACATAACCTCATATTCTCCTAGCTAGCCTTTCACAGAAGATACCAGAAAGAATATTAATTAGTGTCATATACTTATTATGGCTAAATATAATTGTCCCCCAAAGACATTCCTTTTTCAATGAAATCATATTGTATCTTTGTGTTTATATGTTGTATCTCAAAAGCCCATCAAAAATCAAGATTCGTGTGGTCCGGACAATAGTACTACCAGGTTAATCGGGTTCACCAGCGCCGTATGGTGACATGCAGTCTAATCCTCTACCTGTGGCACCAGCATCCCATACAGGCACAAGTTCATGTTCTCACTGCTCTGCTTTCGATCCAGCTCCCGTTGATAGCCTGGGAAAGCAGCAGAGGATGGCCCTACGTTGGTGACCCAAAGAAGCTACTAGCTCCCAGACTCACAGTGGCTCAACTCTGACTGTAGCTGCCTCTCTGTGTAATTTTGACTTTCAAACAAAATACATCTTTCTTTCTAAAGGACATTCTATTGGAACAATCCAGTGAAAAGTACATTAAGCCAACTTGCATTTGGAATGGCTCCTTGCAAAGTTTTTTAACAAAAAGTGTCACCTGTTTTGAAATGTATTATGTCCTTACTTGTGGATTTTGTCACTTACAAATGTATTATCTGAAGTATGGAAGGCCTAGTTCTTAGCACCATTGAAGATAGTGAAGAAAAAGGAGTATATTTGCACATTACTAGATTATGAACTAAGCAACCTTTAAAAGGATTTTTTTATTTTTATTGGAAAGGCATATTTACAGAGAAAAGGAGAGACAGAAAGATCTTTCATTCATTAGTTCACTCTCCAAGTAGCCATAATGGCTGGAGCTGAGCCAATCTGAAGCCAGGAGCCTCTTCTAGGTCTCCCACATAGGTGCAGGGTCATCCTCTATTGCTTTCCCAGGCCGTAAGGAGGGAGATGGATGGGAAATGGACCATATGGGATCTAGACACACACAAAGCAAGGATTTAGCCACCGGGTCCTAAAATTAGCACTTTAAAACCATACTTTTTCTTTCTGAAGCTTCCACAACAGCTCATACATATTGTTTTATTGAGAAGTGATATATGCTATTATGACACATATTTTTACTTTAAAATAGGGAGATAGGTTGTTTGTTTATAAAGAATTCATTTTAAAAGCATGTAGAAAATAAATGAGCCCATTGCAAACTTCAAATTTTATCTGTACTATTTAAAAGTGTTTTGTGAGTAGTAATGATAGTGTTTTCAGTTAAACATTCAGTCATTTACCTAAAAGGCGGAGTGACATGAAGAGGAAATACAGAGACAGGGAGAAATCTTCCATCCACTGGTTCACTACCTATTTGCTCACAATGACAGGGACCGAGTAAGGCAAATTCAGGCACAAGGAATCTCTTCATGCCTCCCACAGGGTGGCTAAGGCCTAAATCCTTAAGTCAGCCTCCACTGCTTCCCTGGTACATTAGCAGGAAAGCTGGAGCAGCAGCGGAATAGTCTGAACTAGTCAGAGCACGGACACAGGAATGCGGCGTGATAGAGCATCACCGCAGGGTCAGGCCCTACTTTATCTTTTAAAAAGCCAAATTCAGCGAAATCCTAGGGAGTAGAAACTTGGGAACTATGTTTTTTCCTTATTTTCATTTAAAGAGAATGGAATGGCTTAACATCCAATCAATTTGGAAGTTAATAATGCTTGATAATATTGCATAGTAACCTGAATCTGAAATACTTATAAAAGTACCTGTGTTGTGTACATTCATTGAAATCCCATTTATTTTGTACACTTAGGTTGTTATGTACAGTGACGACTCCAACAATATCTGAATAATGTAATTAAAAGTGAATGACAGTAGCTTTAAGGATTTGTTTACTTTGCCACTCATTATATCTTTGTGAATACCATGATATGCCTGGAACTCTAATAAACAATGTCTAATATAGTCTAATGAGACTGAGGGGATGGCATTCTCATAGCTATGACCAATTTGTTGCTAAAATGAAAAATATAAAATTAAGCTCAGTGACAGTTCAGAGGGCATTAAATGGGCAAAATATTTTCAAGATGTAGTAAGGAAATGGATGTTGTTTCAATAATCCTTACATAATTATGCACTTTTTAGATTTATTTGCTTATTTGAAGGTCAGAGTTACACAGAGAGACTAAAAGTGAGAGACAGAGCATATTTCATCTACTGGTTCATTCCCCAGTCAGAAAGGCCAGGGTTGGGTCAGGCCAAAGCCATAGCCAGGATCTTCTTCTGTGTCTCCCACATGGATGTAGTTGGGCCACATTGCATTGCTTTCCTAGATCATCAGCAGGACACTGGATCAGAAGTGGAACAACCGAGTACTCAACTGGTATCCATATGGGATGCCAATGTGTTAAGAAGCAGCAAGCTGTTTTTCAAAATCTCTAAATAAAATCTACTCCTGGAATTTTCTTTTGACAAAATTGGCTGAAAACCACTTTTTTCTTCTTTTTTTTAATCTTTCCAGGTTTTTTCCCCCTCACTAAATAAATTTGCAGGGACCCTTTGTACTACTAGGTTTAAAAAATATCAATTTTTCCCTTGTCTAATTTGCTGATTTACACTTGGATTACAATTGTCCTTTGCATCTCTAATGATTTTTAAGCTTAATTCTCCACTCAATCTCGCATAGTTTTTCTTTCACCCAAGCGTAAACAATTCACAGTGTCTGTAAGTAATCAAGATGATGGCTTGTGACCTGAAAGTGGGCAGGGCTGCTGAAATATGCTTTTCAAAAACCTCTACTACTACATAGTGACACTAATTGGAAATCCCACAGAACAGATGATGACAGATAGAACATGGAGAGTTAGGTAGATGACAGATAATAGATAAATAGATAGATATAGGTAATAGATAATATAGACAACTAGAGAGAGATGGAAAGAAAATTTTACACTTACAGGTTCCAGCTTCCATAAAAACAAAGTGTCTGCTTTTATGGAACCAGACCATATTGTCTTCACCAGCGTTGCAATACCAGGAGTCTAGAAGGAGAAAAAGAACAGTAGGGGAAAAGCACATTGGACATGCCAATAAATGAATGATAAATTATTAAAGCATGATTGGAAATATTGCCATTTTTCATAGCTGTCACTTTAAGTATAAAAGCATCAGCACATTAAACTAGTTACTGCTTTTTCATAATTGAGACTTTAGCTTCTAGCTGTGCCCTGCAGCTTTTCATTAATCACTGGGACTGAGGTTCAAGCTCAGTGACAGCTTAGAAGGCATTAAATGGGCAAAGTATTTTCCAGGTACAGTTAGAAAAGGCCTTTTAGTCCTATAATCCATAGCTAATTGTTTTTCAAAGTCTCTAAACACAATCTACTCCTGGCGTTTCCTAGTGACAGAATTAGCTGCAAACTGGTTTTCTTTTTATCTTCCCAGGCTTCCTCTCACTAAAATCTATCGAGAGCCTATTGTTAGCTGCATAAAACAGGTGCAAAATGACTGTGATATATAAAACTGTAACTGATACTTAACCAAGGAAACATTTATTAGATTGCCTCTGAAACAATACTTCCTGAATGCTGATTCTAATCATACCATTTAATTTGTCATAAAAGAAACAAGATGCCGTGAAACTTTGCATGCAGACTGAGTTCACTTTTCCAACAGAAAAAAAAAACAAAAAAACAAAAAAACAAAAAAACAGACCCTGTTGGATTTTTTCAAGAAATGCAACTGAATCTTCATCCGACATGAAGTAGGAATGTGACTTCTCAGATTTATACTTGAACTCCAAGATTCCTAGCATAAGCCCTGCTGCTGTTCTTATTATTTTCTCTTCCCTTCTCTGAAAAGTATTGTACGTCAGGTTTTAATGGATGTGCCAAAACATTCTTTCTTTTGTATAACAAATTATCAAGAGCATTCAGGTTCATTAATTATGTCATCTAATTGGATTGAGGCAGGTGCAAAATACCTCAGATGAAGTGGTCACTGGCAGGAAGGCCTAAGTGCAAGTTTTTCTATTAGAAACCAGCATGTCTCCAGACTCCTGGAATTACTTTGTACTTATTGATTAATGGCCATAATTTATTACAGTGTAGAAGATCTTGCATTGAGTTAAACGTGTGATTAATCAATTTTCCATCAAATTATGAACAGTAGACCAGTTGCCAGAAAGAAAATACCAAGTACATTTTCCCATGGAGTAAATATATCAGGACTTCAGCTAATAACTGTCTATCACTTGCTTAATATTCCCTGTCACGCTGATAAATGTCATCTCCACCAATGGGCCACAGGTAGTAATGATGGAAAGACCACCAAACATGCTTTACAGCTATCCTTCTTTAATAAAATACTCTGAGTCAATCTCAAAACAATTTATTAATGCAAAATTCATTTTTGCCTTCAGCTTAAAATACATCACTGCTAAATCAACACTCATATTACGCTGAGAATGTGCAGTGAGAAGACAACCTTAGGCAAAAGAGAGATGAACTTTGGACGTCCTGTGTACAGCAGCTCCTCTTCACTTGCCATTAAAAGTTCAAGCATGTAACTAGTTATTGTCGATCCATATTTGCTTTTAAAACACAGGACGTGGGCAGCTTGGGAACAGTAAAAGAATCTGCTGATGATTAAAGAGAAAAACACATTTTGTTCCGAAGGCTGAAGCCTCTGGTTAACAACAATATTTTGAGATTTCACATGTTAATTTTCTTACGAACAAAGGCTCTTCATCTTAGAATTAAGTGAGGTAGATGCTACCTTCTAAAAGAATTACAAAAGGCAAACAAAAAGTGGTGAGATAACATTAACAGTACCAAAATCCAGCAAGTTTTGGGAAAGCCAGCTTGTATCGAAACCTGTACGGTGGCACATGATGAGGCATAGTGTGTAAAGCTGTTGTCTGCTCCATCATCCCACATGAGTGCTCCTTTGAGGCTCCATCATCCCACATGAGTGCTCCTTTGAGGCTCCATCATCCCACATGAGTGCTCCTTTGAGGCTCCATCATCCCACATGAGTGCTCCTTTGAGGCTCCATCATCCCACATGAGTGCTCCTTTGAGGCTCCATCATCCCACATGAGTGCTCCTTTGAGGCTCCATCATCCCACATGAGTGCTCCTTTGAGTCTTGGCTATACCACTTCTAATCCAGCTCCTAGATTATGCATCTCTCTGGCTCTCTCTTCCTATAACTCTGCTTTTCAAATAGTGATAAATAAATCTTAGGGATAGAAAAAACCCTTGCATTCCAAAACAAAGCTGATTAAAGCAGGTAAAGACTGAACAGAAACAAATAAATGTACACAATGGACACATGACACTGCTAGGTGACTTAGTCATCCCAATGCAGAGAGAAAAATAAATGTGTACAACTTTTCTTGGGCAGTGTAAGAGGAGTCCTATAATGCTAGGATTAAAGAAGGCCATAAATTGACCTCTTCCTGATCCAGGAGAACCATGATCCCAGGACAGGAGCCTGTAGTTGGGGATCCCAATCTAACCCTCACTTAGTGATTCTTTAATTCCTTACTCTGTGATGAAAGATTTTAATGTGAGAGCATTCTCTAAATTGACAGAAAGGCATAATGCTTTATCGAATTCTCTTGCACACTTGCATTAAGTGTGATAACTAACATTTCAGAACTTTTGGCCAGAAGCAAGAAAAGAAAGCAAAATGGATTCTACTCTTTCTACATTATCTGAAATTTTTTGCCTGCCCCTCAATTCGGGAATCTCTCCTTATCTCCTCAACACTTGGTTCTATCATAATTGGAATAGAGTTATCATAGGATAACATGTATAAAGCTTTCTAATCTCCTCTTTGTCACACTCTCTGAAATTGAGTAGAATATCACATCCCCAAATCTTTTCTCTAGCACCAGCAAAATTCTTTTATAAAACTTAGGTTTTGCACATTTCTTCACTCACATGCAAGTGAGATATAAACTAAATGATCTTGTACTATTTCTATTAACAGGCTTCAAAATTTAGAATTAGCACTCATAGTTCCGCTCCCTCTTTTTAACGACATATAAGAGATTAATTTTAATAGTTCTTTATTCCCATTCTCTTCCTTCTGTGTTACGCAGAGTTTCTAAGTATGCGTCCATTGAATGTTTTATACTATTTGTTAAAAGGCTGTAATTCCTCAAGCTCAGGTGCCAATCATTTTAGGACCTAGTAAATCTTTCCATTTAGAATGGATCAAGCTTCTTTTCCATGGAAGAAGGGGAATCAGGATCTCCACATGCTTAGCAAAAGTACCCATTATATGTTTCTGGTCTCCAGTAATTGTTCTTTTTAAACGACTTATCTATTTTTATTGGAAAGTCAGATATACAGAGAAAAGTCGAGACAGAGAAGAAGCTCTCCCATCCATTGCTGAACTATCCTAGTGGCCACAATGGCCAGAACTGAGCTGTTCCAAAGCTAGGAGTCAGAAGCTTCCTCCAGGTCTCCCACATGGGTGCAGGCTCTCCAAGCTTTGGGCCATCATTGACTCCCAGGTCACAAGCAGGGAGCTGGAAAGAAGTGGAACAGCTGGGAAATGAAGACACCCATATGGGATCCCAGTGCCTGCAAGGTGAGGACTTTAGTAACTAGGGTACCACCCCAGGCCCATGGTCTTGAGTAAATTTTGAGTTGAATTGTAAAACTTTCTTGGTAAAGTCATATCTGAAGTAAACTCAAACTTGCCACAAAGAAGAAAGTTTAGCTGTAAGTGGGAACATCATGATTATAGGAAAGAAACTCCAATCTGTGTACATTGTTTATGGGAATGTAACATCACACAACCATGATGGAAAATATGACATCTCTTCAAAAAATTAAACTCAGAATTGACATATGATCTATCCATTGCACTTTTTGGACATTTGCCTCAAGAAATGAAAACAAGAGTAGATTAGCCTGCCATCTGCCATACCAGCATACACTGTAAGCACAAGTTTCACATCCTCACTGTACAACTGGGGAAAGGAGTTTAGAAGGGCCATTGCTAGTTTGAAGTTGAATTCTCATCTAATGCAGTACATGCCACAGAAATCTATGAACAATTCTCTTTAGATAAAGCAAAACATGATTAATTTACATGTGGACATGTGATAAGCTCGGTTCTGTGACATTTCATTCTTTGGGACATTCTGGCTTTCAATAGTGAGCAAAATAGGTGGAAAAAGAGACTGATTCGTAGGCACCATACCCATCTGGACATAAGGTCTGAATCTTCAGTGGCTGCACATCTGGCATCCAGTTTTCAGGTGGCACTATGTCACTACTGATGTCCCAGTAGTGAAGAGAATAAAAGCTCTTTATAGAGTGTCCACCATTTCTTCCAATGATGGTGGCCACACGGTGAAGGTTAGGTGTTGCCAGATCTGACTCTTCCAAGAAACAGAAGCAGTGCATGTGTGCATCAGTATTGCTACAAATATAATTTTGTTAAACCAAAGTTTATGAATGGTACCTTCTCTTGCCTACAAGCCTGTTGAACTATTCTTTTTATGTTGAGCTCTTCTTAGTGGAGCAATGAGCTCTTGACTACAATTTAAATTAAAAAAAATCTCATTATAATATAAAGAAGGAAGTAAAGGAGGGAAGAAAGGTGAAAGGAAGGAATGAAGGAAGAAAAAGGGGAGGGATATAGGCAGGAAGAAGGGAAAGAAGAGGGGTGGGAGTACAGTTATATTGGAATTGCATCTATGATCTGCACTGAATCTATTGAATCAATTTTTTGTGCTAATATCACAGTAACATAACAATGAATGAAAGCTGTGTTGCAATGGTTATCTTGTATTTGTTGTGATTTGGAGCGTCTTAAGTATTAATGCATACTTTAAATAAATTTTAAAATATTTAAACTTCTGGTATTTTTTAGATTTATTTTTTATTTTATTTGAAAGTCAGATCTTCTGTCTGATGATTCACTCTCCAAGTGGCTGCAACGGCTGGATCTGAGCCCATCTGCAGCCAGGAGCCAGGAGCCTCTTCCAGGTCTCTCATGTGTGTGCAGGGTCCCAAGACTCTGGGTTGTTCTCGACTGCTTTCCCAGGCCACAGACAGGGAGCTGGATGGGAAGTGGTGTCACTGGGATTAGAACAAGCACCCATTTGGATTCTCAGTGTGTTCAAGGTGAGGACTAGACTACCTTGTTGGGCCCAAAAACTACAAGTATTTATAGGAAATATCTAATGCTTAAGTATTGGGAAAAATACAAAGAAAGAGAACATTGAATATATATTGTGTGTGTTTTAATGTGGAAATAAATTTATCCTTTGAGTCAGCAGTTTGTTCTTTCTGCTTCAGTGAGGCAGCCAAGTTTTCTACCACTGACTTATTTCACAGATCATGATATGTAGAATCTAACTCCATCTCTCACCTCTGAACTCAGACACATCATCTGTACCTGCTCACAACTCAGTGTGCCTTCTTTATGGCTTCTGCGTGTGTTCTGTGTGTAGATATGAATGTGTGCCTATACTAATAGATATACAGAGATACATACATGAAGCATACATATATGGAATGCAACAACTTAAAACAGAATACAGTAATTCATCTTTAAAATGCCTGTGATACTCAGTACAGTATGTTAAACTCATTACCTGCTCAATAAGCACTTGCTAAGTGTATGAACAAATGGATCAGCAAATGTAAGCCAATGTGATGATGGCCTCAAAAACTAGTACTAACAACCTGAATTGCACTAGACAAGTAATTCCAAGCTCAAATCAACTTGCGAGGTTTTCTAAATGTATACCTTTAGTTGCATGCGAAATTTATATATGCCTTCCTTGCTTTCTTTTTGATGTTCATAATGCTAAGGTTCTTGGGCCTGACGTTATGACATAGCAAATAAAGCTTCCTATATGTGCATTTGATCAAGTCCTGGCTTCTTCACTTCCACTCCAACCACCTGCTAGGAACCTGGCAAAAACAGCCGAAGATGACCCCCGTGTTGGGGGCCTTCTCACCCATGTGGGAGACCTGACGGCCTTAGGAGAAATTGAGCAGTAAAGCAATTTGCCTGAGGTCGCCTAGGAATAAATAACAGAGCTAGAGCTCTGGGTCTGACAACCATCACATCAGGTAGTTTCTATTGAAAATGTTTGGAAGGAAACTGCTAGCATGGGCTGGAATGTGGGCAAGGGAAAAGAGGGGCAGATCTCAAAGGCTGTCTTTTCATCTAATACTTCATTTTGGCTTTTACTCTGTTTTAGCTTTTACAGTAAAAGGGGTGCAACTTCATTTTTTCCAATCATGGTTAATCTAAAATCTTGGATTGGTCATCAATACAGGCGTTTAGGAAAAACTAAGGGGAACCTGATGAATTAATCAATGGATTGTATGGGATTTACAACAAACAACTATATATTAATTCTTCATAAATAATTTATACACATCCTTTGTACTGGTAAAATACACAATAAACCTTTATGTGTATTCTTATTTAAGTAGATTGACACATTTTGTTCCAGAGATCCTTTTTGCAAACTGTTCTACTGGGGAAACTGTGGTTCTATTTGAGTTCTGGCTACAGGAAGCTAAGTTGGTGATATACTTTGGCTTAGTGGGATATATTTATGAGGTTTGAAGTCACTTCCATGTATAGTGAGGTTATTGTTAGCCATACACATTTAGGAAAGGCTTCTATAAATATTCCCACTACCCACTGTGCTGTCTTAGTCAGTACAATGACATGAAAGCATGGGGCCAGAGATTGTGTTGGGATTTGAACTTACCTGTGGTGCCCAGGGCAGGAGGCTTGCCAGCTGTGGTAAAGGAGCAGTGGCCAGAAGTCACTCTCTAGAAAATTCCTCCAATTAGCATTCATCAAAATTATTAGGAAAGAATTAAGCTACTAGAGACTTCTAGTAAAATTCAAAATTCCTCCCTGTCAGAAATATATGTAATATTTGAGGGCTTAAAGTTATAAAGATACTGTATTTTTATAAAAATAAACATGTAATTTAGAAAGCCAGCTGTTAAGCCACTAGGCCACGCCGCCGGGCCCTAAAGTCCTCGCCTTGAAAGCCCCGGGATCCCATATGGGCGCCGGTTCTAATCCCGGCAGCTCCACTTCCCATCCAGCTCCCTGCTTGTGGCCTGGGAAAGCAGTCGAGGACGGACCCAGGGCATTGGGACCCTGCACCCGCGTGGGAGACCTGGAAGAGGTTCCTGGTTCCCGGCATCGGATCGGCGTGCACCAGCCCGTTGCGGCTCACTTGGTGAGTGAATCATTGGACAGAAGATCTTCCTCTCTGTCTCTCCTCCTCTGTGTATATCTGACTTTGTAATAAAAATAAATCTTAAAAAAAAGAAAGCCAGCTGTTTACAGGGAGGTAGGTGAATAATGACAGAGGAAGATCTCAAGACACGTGTTTTTCATGATAGAAATAGCATATTTCATAAAACGTGATTTCAACATTTTAATTTCATTTTGGAAAATATTTTACACCACCTGAATGAAACAACTGGAATGTTACATTCATTTGATTTGGGCACATACGAAGGTTACCTTCTTTTGTATTTACCCTCTTTCATTAATCATATGAGAACAAAATAAATATGAAAAAAATTGAAATAAGGCAATGAGCTCAAAGAAATTGATAGCTAATTTTAATAAGATTTTTGTCAGGTCATAGCAACAGCAATTATTTGGGAAGATATAATTCTGAAAGATGATGAATATGGGGCGAATAGGAACATTTTATGAGGATGATGGTCTGTTGGAAAGAATGCTTCCTAAGCAAATGTTCTCGCCCTGGTTCTGCCCTAATCCTTCATGACACTCGACTACTTGTGGGCTTTTTTGCTGCCAGTACGTTCACTCAAGAGGTGAATTTCAAATTCTCTCACTTTTTCAGTCACTCAGCTGTGATATCTGTCATGAACAGTAAGCTACATGTTGCACCTAGATGGTGCATAATTTCTACAAATTAACATTGAGTGGCTTATTAAATACAGAGTGAGGTAATGAGTTAATGCACAGGCTACTTGAGTTTCTGTTTTGCTGAACAACAGGACTCTTTCTTTGGAGGAATTTGTTCTCCCCACTGCCTTCATGATGCCCAACTGCTGAAAATACTTGTCATATTGCAGTATTGCCAAGGACACCCATTTGTCTTCTTCCTACCTGACTCTGCCTCAGTAATGGAAGGTCCAAGTTGGCAAATGGGTTGGAAATTCAGAGCTCATTTCCCAGGCCATGATGTCTGTGGCCAAGCATTACAAAAATATTATTTTTTATTTATACATTTTGGAATGCTACTTTTAGAAAGGCTACTTGGATGTGTTCCACAGCAAAGAGCAGTGAAGCCAAACAGTTATACACATTTCATCCACAAATTGGATGATGAAATAGATGTCTTGTTTATTCATTTTAAGGATGGAATTCTGGAAGAAGTTGTTATTAATCCCTTAGAATGTGATTAAAATTTGATTGAAATTCAAGAAAATATAATCTGAAAAAGTAATTAAGAAAAGATGAAAAAAACTCAAGACATATACACTGAAAAGTACAATTTTAGAGTCCATTAAACAATTTAAGTATAAACCAGAAGTATATGTTGTTGGGTGATTAATCAATTTCAAGAGCCTATGCTAAAATTGAATCTGTACATTTAAGAGACAGCAACATTTTTTATTCCCCAATATCTTATTTTCCAATGTTTTTATTCCCAATGGGCATCATGACTACAGTGGAAGTTGAACATATAAAAGAATAGCTTCAGATTCATCCACAGTTTTAACCTTGAAAACAGCAAAGTGAATTTAAAATGGTAGAAAAGAATCTACAGGAATTTGGTTTCACATTCCTCTATGTTTTGGACATAATTGAAGGAATAAGAGAAAAAAAGGCAATAGCCCTAGTCACATAACTAGAAAGCATGATCTTATAAAAAGAAGGATGTAAAACTGGATACTACAACCTTAAGAATGACTTATACACTTATACAATAAGGATTTTGACATTGTAAGATTCTCTATTGAAACTATGAAGGGTAGAAATCTAGTTTTTAATGGTGTTTGGAGTTTAGGAAGCTGTTAACCCTTTACTTAGACTCTTGGCTGCAGCCGTGGGGCAGCCCTGTGGAACAGGGACTTGTTGCCTCTGACTAAGAATAGAACCTTGCTTTCCTGCCTGCCTTCATTCAGGCTCATCCAGTTCCCACTGCCGCTTTCTAATACACAGATTTGGGGTTGTTTGTCGTAAATTTGTTCATTTTATATTATCTCTCAGTTAACACGTTAGCACCTAGAAACCGAACGCAAATCAATTTGTTGTTTATGGAGTTCTCTGGAGATGAGAGCAATATGTGGAGGAAGGAACAGGGCGAGTGTCAGAAATGAAGAATGTATGTGAGATATCAAGCCTCCTATCAACCCATTTAGGGTATGCAGGGCAAGGGTAACTGAACCCTGAACTAGCACAACCCTTGGGTTTGGTATCAAGTGATGAAACAAACTTTGAAGAGCTCTCCTTAAACTTCTCACAGGCAAAAAAATCCAAATACCATGAGTTGCTTTCCACTGTACAGCATCAGAGTTGGCCGGAAAGGGTAAGAGAGAATGGTTTGAAAATAGATTCTTCTACTAAAATTAGTTTCTGGCAAGAACTGGCAGGAATATTGGCCTACATTTTCCTGGATTGCTGTTCATGGTTTGCCTAGGCGTATTTTCATAGTTTCAAAAATCACTTAAATATTTTTTTTGCATAATTGTGATTTGGAAAGTATAGATCACTTCGAAAAAAACAAATACAACAATCGCACTGACATTATGGTTAAATGAAGGTGGATGTATACTTGGCCAGAGTTGAAACCTTCTGAGTTGATAAACAGTTTTTGCAACAGTTCCGAGCATTTTTGTTTCTTAGAATTAACATTCAAGATAGGAAATTTCAAAATGTAACAAAGCTTACATATATGTGTGTATGTATACATAAAATAACAGATTCTTTAGTAAAGTAAATTCCATAATTGTGTGTCTTTTATCAATACCTTCCCAGACCTATTTTCACAAAAAGAGATCAGGTTATAAAACTACCATGGTGTCTAAGAAAAGTAACCTCTTAACATTCATCAAATATAAATTATTATATGTAGTGTTCTCTAAACAAAGATTTTATTTTATTATCTAAACAGGGATGTTTCCTCAAAAGTTTTTGTTTGAGAATAGCATGTACATTCTGGGCATGTGATGTTTGAGCCAAGTATATTTCAAACACACAATCATTTACTAAATAATATTGAATTCTTTTACTGTTCATGTAAGAATTATCTATAATTATACATGGAAAAAAATACCTTCTCTTTAATCCACTGCTTTAATAGGAATATTTCCTCTATCAGTTATTTCTTTTCCTAATTTCTGTATGTATTAAAAATCTTACAGAGCTTAAATTGAAATTGTAGTAAAAGATAAATATTGGAAATATCAAGTGATCTTAAATGGCCTTGATACTTACAGGCTAATTTTCCTAGGCCCTGCATTAAATATTGTGTAAAATCATGATTGTAACTAGAAGTAGTATGCCTCCTGGAATCCACAGAAGTCTGACAGGAAAGAGAATCTGAGTTCTCCTTTTGCTTATATTTCTATTTTAAGGGTTAAATATTTGGTTGTCTGTTTTATGCATGGGTAAGAGGTTCTTCGATATAATCATGATTAGATTTCTTGAAAGAAAACATAAAATCCAACATGCATAAGAAAAACAAATGTGATTTCATCTCTTGCACTCTATGACCATGAAGGCTACAAAGCCTGTGGAACAAAGAAATGATTTGATCCATTTCATTTAAAGAGAATGGATAGATTGCCCACACTGCAGAATGCACTGTGCTCCATTTGCAAAGCTGAAATCTAGCAAAGAAACCACAAACATATATAACTAATGTGAAGATGCATATTAAAAATGTAGAGTTAGACTAATAGTCAAAAGCAAGAACATGGTGGGTTTTCCTTAAACATCCACGCTGGGCAGGGCGATCTTCAACAATAGCACGGGACCTCTTGGCTGAAATATGGAAACATTTTCTTACCAGAGTACCCCTCTTCATTTGGCTGCTGAGATCCCACCCCATTTTAGAAACAAAAGGATTGGATCCTGGTGCAATAGGACACTTCCAGGCCCAGTGACTGTGGTGGTGGCCTGTGGCTTGTCACGGGCCTTGCTGGTGATTGTTGGAAGGTAACTTGGCTACCACTCTGGTCTCCTGAATATCCCCTCTAAACATGGGGAGCTGGAAACAGACCAAAAATTTTAATTTGCTTGATATTCATGCTTTAAATGTGGGCTCAAACTGCCTAGAAGAGTTAAGCAAATGAAGTAAGTAAGCCAGAGGAGGACTGTGGCAAAATGGAGAGGCTTTGTCCCAGGAAGCTAGTATGTTAATATATGGGTTTTTGACATTTCATATGAAAATAAAAAATGGTGCTCGCATGTGAAATCTACTGATATCTGGATCGTCCCAACTGATTAAAAAAAAAAAACTGAGACAAACCACATATGTGTGTCAATGAAATTCTGTTTGAATAAAGTCCTTTAGTTTGCAGTTTCTCACTCAAATCTCTGTCACTTGGTGATGATGTGTGACCTTCTGCTTTCACTTTTTATCATAAACAATGCTAGTTTAAAAAGAAATCAGTTTTTTTTAGAGGGATGCATAATGGAAGTGTAGCAGAAATTGCTATGTTCATAGGTGGAAACAGAAAGAAGCATGTCTTCATGCCAGCAGTACAAACATGGACTCACAGTGAAATGGCTGGTGATGTCTTGACAGTAGGATGGTGATGTCTCCAACATTGTCCACACCTACATTGCTGGAAGACACCTCGGTGGCAGCATGATGGACTTGTGAAAGTTCAGGAAAGACACCCATTGTAAAACTGGAGGGGAGATGTGGGCAGGGGAGGTAAATTGGCAAGGGGGAGAGGAGACCCCAGTGCCTATTAAACTGTGTCATAAAGCAAAACTTGAAAAAAATCAGTGTTTTATATTCTTTTTACCACTGTAGGCTTTTTACTCTGAATGCAATCAGGTAATTGAACTTATTTCAAAAAGTAATATAGTTCAGCAATGGACATTTGTCCAAGTGCTTAAAATATTGCTTGGGATACCCATGTTCCATATCTGAGAATTTAAGTTCAATCCTCGTTCTGCTCCCAATTCCAGCTTAATGCTAAAGCAAATCCTAGGAGGCAACAAGTGGTCTCTGACACTGATAATGGAAATCCATCCTGGATTCCCAGAACTTGGCTTCAGCCTGACCCAGTCTCAACTACTGCGGGCAATGTGGAATGAACCAGCAGACGAAAACTCTGTCTTTGCCTCCATTCCTCTCTCTCCCTCTCCCTCTCCCTCCATCCCACAAATGAATAAAATAGGTACTCACATGTTTCAGTGAAATAAACATAGTCTGTATAACAAAGCTGAACAGATCAGCTAAACAGAAAATCAATGCAAAAATAACACAGCTAGTATACTGAATGTCCCTAATTCATTTCATTTCATCCCATAGCTGCAGAATTTGGATTCGTTCCTTCAGGCCATAGACCCTTCTCAAGAAAAGACCATATGTTAGGCCACAAAGTCTTCTCAACAAATTCAAAATTAGTGAAATCATAGTGGTTTTTTTCTAACCACAATGGCATAAACATAGAAATGAACAATGTAAGAAATTTCAGAATATGAAAACACACAGACTGAATAATACGCAAATTAATGAACAGTAGATTTTAAAAAGCAGAATGGAAATTTAGAAAATTCCTATAAATCAATAAAGATGAAGACATCAGAATTTATGGAATATAGTAATACAGCAAAAGTAGTAATTAGAGGAAAGTTCACAGCAATTAGTGCCTACATCAAGATATTGCAAAGGTAGGAGATAAATGATCTAACTGTGCAACTAAAGGACCTACAAAAACAAAATAAGGCAAACCCAAAATTTGTAGAAAGAAATAATAAGGGGATAAATAAGCAAAATTGAAAAAACATGATCGGCAAACTAAAGAAATGTTTTTTTAAAAAATATATCCAAAATTTAGGTACTCTTGGCTTAGCTAACCAAAAATTAAGGGGGATGGGGAAAGGATGTTAAATTCGTAAAATCGAAGATGAAAAAATTATGTAGACACAGATACAACAAAAATAAAAACAATCATCTTGAAATATTACAGCTATACAATAAATTGGACAATATTGAAGGAACAAAAAGATATTTGGACATGCACAGTCTGCAAAAATGAAGTGATGAAGGCGTATGAAATCTATGTAGACTGAGAAACGTAACAGAAATTGAACTGGTACTGATGACCATCCTAAAAAGTAAAACTCAGAATCAGGTGGCTTCACTGTTGTATTCCACCAAGCTTTTAAAAAAATATTTTCATTGCTTCTCAAGCTGTTCAAAACAATTGACACGGAGGAAATTTTTAAAAATTTTTCAATGCAGACACCATTAGCTTCACTCTAAAAGCAGGAAAAGATAACCAAACAACAACGAAAAAAAAAAAACTAAAGACAAATATTCCTGAAAAATACAGATGTAAAAATTCCACAAAATACTAGCTGTTCAAATCCAACCACAAATCAGAAAGATCAGTAACTTAAACCAAATATATGTAAATAAATGTGATACAACATGTTAACCAATTGAGAAAAGGTTTCATCAAATGCAAGATTCTTTCGTGATTAAAAACCTTAAACCAAGGAGTATAGAAAGAAAATCTTTTGACACAATCAAGGCAGTATAACAAGCCTACAGCCAGTATGGCATTGAAGAGGGAAAAGTTGGAACAACTTTCATTTAGATCTGAAACCACACAAAGGTGCCTACTTTCACCTTTGCTATTCAATGTGATCTTGAAAGTTTTAGCCAGGGCCATTAGGCAAGAAAAAAAAAACTAACAGATATAAATTGTAAAGGAGGAACTCAAACTATTCCTCTTTGCAGATAACATGATGCTTCATACAGGGGAAGCAAAATACCACACTAAGAGACTATTTGGAACTCATAAGAGAATTTGTTAAAGTTGCAGGACATAAAGTATATGCACAAAAATAAATAACAGCACAGCTGAGAAAGAATTTGTCAGACCAGGCCCATTCACAATAATTACAAAAAAAAAATGTAGGAATAAACTTAGGCAAGGATGTGAATGCATATGCAACAAACATTTTTAAAAACCTTTAAAAAAGAAATAGAGGAAACACATGTTTGTAGATTGGAAGATTTAATACCAAAATGTCTCTACTCCCTAAGGCAATTCACAGATTTAATGGGATCCCAATCAAAATCCAAGGACATTCTTTTCAGATCTAGAAAAAGTTTATAATGAAACACAGTGGGCTCTACATAACTCAAGAAATATTTTTTTTCTTTTGAAAAAAATTATTTTTATTTGAAAGTCAGATTTGTGAAGACAATGAAAGACACAGAGAGAGAAAGTCTTCCATCCCTCTATCATTCCCCAAATTGCTGCAAAGGCCAGGCTGAACTGATCTGAAACCAGGAGCCAGGAAGGAGCCTGTTCCAGGTCTCCATCACAGATGCAGGGTCTTAAGACCTTTGGACCATCCTCCACTACTCTCCCAGGCTATATAAGCAGAGAGTTAGCCCAGAATTAGAGCAGCCGGGATATGAACTAGTCCTTGCTAAAGTAATCTTATACAACAAAAACAAAGCTAGGAATGTCAAAATACCAGATATCTACTCAAGGCATTTATAATCAAAATAGCCTGGTACCTGCACAAAAATAGGCACACAAACTAATGGAATAAAACCCCCAGAAATTAATTCACACATTCACAAGGGACTAGTCTTTGACAAGTGAGATAAAAGCAATCCCTGGAATAAGGATAGTCTCTTCAACAAATGTTGCTTGTGTGGGGGAAACTGTAAAGCATGAATCAAGACCCCTAGTTTACACTGCACAAAGCTTAACTCAGAATGGATCAAGGGTCTTAATCCACAAACTGATACCATCACATTGCTAGAAGAAAACATCAGGGATATTCTGCAAGATACAGACATAAACTTCTTGGTAAAGACCCCAAATGCCTCAACAATAAAGACAAGATTAGACAAATAGATTACATCAAGCTAAGAGCTTTTGCACTTCAAAGAAAACATTCAATGAAGAAGCAACCAAAAAATGGGTAAAATACTTGCAATCATGCATCTGATAAAAGATTATATTCAGTATCTATAAAAACGTCAAGAAGCTCAGCATCAAGAAAACAAATAAGGTAAGAAAGGAACAAGAGATGAAATACAAATGGCCAACAGAAACAAACAAAAAAAATGCTTGGGATTTCTCGCCATCAAGGAAATTCAAATAAAAGCCATAAAAACGAGGTTCCACCCCACCTGTTAGAATGGATACTATACATAAATGATAACACAATGGCTGCAGAGGATGAAGAGCAAAAAATATCTTAATCCACTGTTGCTAAGAGTGTAATAATGCAACCATTATGGAAGAGAGCATGCAAATTATTCAAAAATCTCAGAATAGGTTTACTGTATGATCCAGCCATCCCACCTCTGGAAAATTTATCCAAGTGAAATAAAGCCAGCACATGAAAGAGTTATTATTATCCCTGCGTTTATTGCAGCTAAATTCACAATAAGATATGGAATCAGATCTGATGTCTATTAACTGATGACTGAATAAACCAAATGTGATGTACATTATGGATCAATACTCAGCTATAAAAAAAGAGAATGAAACTGTTGCACATGTGTAGACAATGGGATGCTGGCCTGTCTTACACTGTACCAACAATATCAGGGTACGCTTAAATAAGAGACTGATTGAATTATGATTCCTTATGAAGGACTACGCTATTGTAACAAAATGGAAAAAATCTGACGGGAGGTGGGAGTTTGGGGGGGGAATCCTAGCCTATACAAAAGTGTACCACATAATTCAAAATTCAACATAAAAATATTAAAAAAAGAAGAGAATGAACTCTTGTCTTTTGCAACAAAATTAATCCAACTGAAAATATTATACTTAAGAAGAATATGCCTGTTTTAAAAACCAAATATGCGGCCACAGTGTGATAGCCTAGTGGCTAAAGTCCTCGCCTTGCACATGCTGGAGTCCCATATGGGCACTGGTTCTAATCCCGGCAACCCTGCTTCCTATCCAGCTCCCTGCTTGTGGCCTGGGAAGACAGCCCAAGGCGTTGGGACCCTGCACCCACGTGGGAGACCCAGAAAAGGCTTTAGGCTCCTGGCTTCAGACTGGCTCAACTCCAGCCATTCAGGGCACTTGGGGAGTGAAACATTGGATGGAAGATCTCCCTCTCTGTATCTCCCCCCTCTGTATATCTGCCTTTCAAATAAAAATAAATAAATCTTACAAAAAACCAAATATGTTTTCTCTAACACAAATTACAAAACAACATGTTTAGGAACTAAGTGGATTTTTGTGATATGACTGTCCTTTTTAGTCTTGTTTATACTCCTATGGAACTGTACTCTAATATTTACTTGTTGAATATTATGATTTGTGACAAGTTAAATCTGTGAATATAAAATGAATTAAAATTATGTCATTGCAAGCACTGATAAAAAGCTGGATGGAGGGAAGAAGACTGAGGGACAAAGAATGAGGGGTGGTGTGGTTATCCTGGAACTACAGCCATCGAATGCGTGAGATCTGTTCCTGTTACACGGAAAAAATTAACATACAGGTGCTTCCTTCCTTACTCATTTCTAGGTAAAATATTTTAGATTTGTTTGTTTGAAAGGTACATTTTGCAAGAAGAGAAGAACAGGCAGAAAAAGGTCTTCTGTTCACTGTTTCACACTCCAGGTGGTTACAATGGCTAATAATGAACTGCTCAGAGGTTACAAGTTCTCAGTGTCTCACGACGGTCAGGAGTCCAAGGACTTGGACCGTCCTCTGCTGTTCCCCGGGCAATGAGCTGGGAGCTGGATTAGACATGGAACACAAACGTGTGCCCATATGGGATGCTGGTGACACAGGTGCAGGATTAACACGTCACACTGGCCCCAGAAGACAAATATTTAATAAGTATGTTTAACTTACAGAAACACAAGTTGGTGGTCATTTTACCTCTGACTTAACAAAACTCTGATATAAAGTTGGGTCTGGGATTTGTGTATAAGGAAAATCAAGCCAATTCTAGAAAGATTATATTATAGTCATAGTTAGATGGAATGAATACAAGGTAACTATTCCAAAATTCTTATTTAAACAAAAGAACTAATACAGACTATAACTGAAAATGGAAATTCTAGAAACCTTTTAGCTATCTGAAATATACAGAAATCAAAGTTTTGTGCAGAGAAGCACCTAGTTCTTCCTCCAAACTTACTTTCCTTAGGAACAAATGATTTCTAGGTATGATCACATTTCATCTGTACTGCTAAGTCGGCTCCTGAGTTAACAAATGAATAAATCAATGAGGCTTCTTCAAGGTGGTCAGGATTAACAGGATGGGAAAAGCATGAAGACTTACTGAGAACTGAGTTAAGATCAATTCTGTATGCTCAACAGGTATCATTTACAAGTAACCGGAGCCACTTTTTACTGCCTGCTAGTCTATTTTAAGGCATTATGTAAACTGCACTTATAAAAGTGCTTTCCATAACTCCTACATCTCCCTTAAGGAAGCTCCTGTTATCCCTACTTAATACACAAATGGGACTGACGGCTAAGGGAAATGAGGTAACATGTGCCGCATATCACAGCATGTCAAAATTGAGATTTACACCTAATTCTAGACTAATCTCAGAAGCCCTGTGGCCTTCACCAGTTTTTCCCATGTCTTCTTCCCAAATAAAAGTATGCATCTGTCTCAGATTTATTCGTACAACACATGGATTTAAATAGTGAAGAGCGTTGTCGCTTGGAGGCGGGAAGACCTACAAAGCCGGTATGAGAAAAACAGCACTGAGAAAAGGAAAAAAGGAACAGAGGCCAGATAGGTGAAAGGAAAAGAGAGAGAACGGTGAGAAGAATGAGTCAGATGAAGGGGAAGAGAAATTCTCTCTCCGGAGAGTGAAAGTGCTAACGGAGCGAGCTGCGGAGAGAGGCAAGTGTTAATGCCGAGACATGGTAAGAGGGAGTGGAGGGAAGCAGTGAACAGGACCCAGAGCAGGAGCTGTGCTAAGGAGCTCTGTGGAGAAAACTAGCAAACAGCTGTTCAGAGAGTTTCCTCAGCCTCAAAATTGCCCGGCAACCCTCAGGGGCTCCTGGCTGTGATTCTTGAAGCACAAGTTTTGAGGATTCATTCCGTTGTATCTTTTTCATTTTATAATCTAAATAAGTCTGCTCAGGAGAGCTTAGTGCTTGAGGGAATAGACTTGTGCTTTGAGAATTAGATATGTCTCTTTCAGTTACATTGAATATTTTTTTTAAAAATAGAAGACATGTTTTCAGTGAGTAGCTTTTTCTATATGTATAGACATTAACTTAACAAAACATAATGCAATTGCTCGAGTACTGACCTGTTTTTGCTTCTTGACATTTTGCATATTGTGTAGCTGAAATATCAAAAATCTTGTAGTCGTGGACTTTACGTGTTTAGATGTCACTGTACACAGGATAGAAATTTGGGATATGTTTCTGACATACAGAGAACAGCATAAACAAGAAGGTCTTCGGCGCCATCCAAACTCTGCCTTCAATTTTACTGAAAATAAACATCATCAATGTATCCTGACAAAATATTTCAGCTGTTCCATTAAAGTAGTAATCAAAAGTTATTTAATTTACTTTTCAGTGTAAAGTGAATTTCTAAAAACCAAACCTCAGTGCAAAATTTAGAAATTATACAGAATTTTGAAGTCACAAATGACAACCCATCAACACATATACATGTATAAAGTGTGGTTCTAAGTGAGACAACAGAAATGATCATTTCTTACCCATACATTAGATATTATAGATATTCATGTATTTATTCACTGAAACAGAAGCTAGATTTGGGATATGATTTCGGAAAGTATATACCTCACATGGAAATAGACATATTTAAGTCACATTCAATCTGTACTGAAAATCTTTCTACAGAATAGGTTCTAGAAATCGTATGAATCATCAGTTCTTTCTTCAAATAGTGTGAAGTATGTGTGTATGTACATCATGGGACCACCTGTGGGTCAATATTAAGTACATTTTTAAATTTCATTTTCTGATACAGTTTCATAGGCTATGGAATTTCCCCAATCCCTCCAAAAAGCCCTCCCCCCCATATTGAATTCCTCCATATTGTTGCAGTAGTACAGTTCACATCCAGTCATGATTCCTTCATTTCAGGCATGGACCATGCAGAAAGTCCAGCATCTTATTGTTCAGATAAATTCAACAGTTTCACTTGGAGACCATCCCTGGTCTGAAAGTATAGGTGGGGGAATATCATCTCCTCCAATGAAAAGCCACTGCACAACTTCAACAAAAATTTACAACATCATGAAGTTAATTGACATGGTATTGAGTGATCAATATGTTAGAAAACGCAAGTTCTTAACCACATCCTGTGACTACTTCATTGCCATTTCCATTTTAGTGTACGCACAACCAACTGCTATATACCTTAAGATAGTTATAGGGTACTATTCAGCTGTCTTAAGTAATGTTTTCAAGAATCCCAGGAAAGTTCCTTTTCCTGAAATGTTCTCCACATTTTCTGAACACTGTATTAGCAACATGCTGAAAAGAGAGGCTGAGTGCCCCCCACCAACCAGGAAAGGAGAAGCACAGACTCCAGTAACTAGGGCTTTGGCTGCAGACGCACAAGTTCTAACCTACCACATGACTAACTTAAATGCAGTGATAATTACTCATCTAACAGAAGACCTCCAGGTATAAGCAAAATGATGCATAGCAACAGGCATACAGTATGTTTTGACTGGGTATCTCTGTACAGTTAGTTTTGTAAAATCACCGCCATTATTAGAAATGTTACTGAAAACAGAAATCTTATTGAAGTAATTAACAAAATTCAAATTTAACCGGTTCTTAGACTACCAAGTATTTAGGAATTGCAGTGGCCCCAGAAACTTTTATGAATAAAAATGCTAGAGGAACTGAAAACTACTTCATGTAAGTATAATTACCATGGCATTCTGCAGATCTTTCCTTCAATAACCGACAAGCAGTGCTTCCTCCAAACACATGTCTATAGGTGCATGTGCTATACTGTTACAGAATATTGTACATCATTATACAATTGTGCCATCCAGCTTCATTAGGAAGCTGACAGAACAGATTCAACTTTATCTTGGAGCACATACAAATGCTTATTTGACCCAAGCTGTGCATAATTACTACACACACGTAGACAAATCATCTCTGAAGTTCAGTTTTGTCTATAAGATGGGGATAAAGTATCCATCTCACAGAACGCTTAGAACCTGGGAGTCAAATGCCCAGTACCATTCCTGGTACACAGAAGGTACTCACAAACATGAATTATGCCCCTTGGTCTTCTGGTTGAGCAGGTTAGACTATAAAGCAATGTCTATAATCTAATAACTTGTCAAAATGTATGTGGAAATTATCACTTTATGCAAGTTGTATACATTGATTTCTAAAAACAGCCAATCACATTCCTATGCAATCACTCAACAGGTAAGAAACGGAATTATAATTCCCACATAAGCTTTTCAATTTTGGTCTCAAATGCCCCTCTAGCATGTCATGTATGTTGTTAAGCATTTAAGCAAAATCATAGTGTCGGGGCCTGGCAGCATGGCCTAGCGGCTAAAGTCCTCGCCTTGAATGCCCCGGGATCCATATAGGTACCGGTTCTAATCCTGGCAGCTCCACTTCCCATCCAGCTCCCTGCTTGTGGCCTGGGAAAGCAGTTGAGTACGGCCCAAAGCTTTGGGACCCTGCACCCGTGTGGGAGACCTAGAAGAAGTTCCTGGCACCTGGCTTCGGATCGGTGCAGCACCGGCCAAGATGGAAGATCTTCCTCTCTGTCGCTCCTCCTCTCTGTATATCTGACTTTTAATAAAAATAAATAAATCTTTAAAAAAAATCATAGTGTCAAGGATTAAATATAAGCATTTGCTTACAGAGTTTTAAATGAAAATATTTAAATATTTAAGCTATTTTAAGCTATTATAAGCACTACCTAAATAAATTTCAAATTTTACTCTGAACAGAACTTCCAGGGGTTGAAATATCTCATCATCCATTCTTATTCACAGCTATTAATAAAGTATCTACAATTTGAGCTACAAAAGTCTTATGTAATCTCTTCTACATTTTTCTGTGATTCAGAATCAGTTTTAGCTTTAATTAAGTATCAAATCCTTTAAGAAAGCTGGTTCTAGGAGCCAACACAGCAGTGTATCAGACGAATTGTTGCTCCCAAAACTAGTAGCACACATTTCAGTTCCAGACAATTTCTTGGTTCTCTGTCACCCACATGGAAAACCTTGATGAAGTTCCTGGTTCCTGGATGCGACCTGGCCAAGTCCAGACTGTTGTGGCCATGTGGGGAGTTAGGCAACAATTGCAAGATCTCTGCTCCTGTGTGCGACTCTACCTTTCAAATGAATGAAGAAGGAAGGAAGGAAAGGAAAGGAAAGGAAAGGGAAGGGAAGGGAAGGGAAGGGAAGGGAAGGGAAGGGAAGGGAAGGGAAGGGAAGGGAAGGGAAGGGAAGGGAAGGGAAGGGAAGGGAAGGGAAGGGAAGGGAAGGGAAGGGAAGGGAGAAAGAAAGAAAGAAAGAAAGAAAGAAAGAAAGAAAGAAAGAAAGAAAGAAAGAAAGAAAGAAAGAAAGAAAGAAAGAAAGAATCTTTTTTAAAAAGAGAAAAGCTTGTTTCCCAATTTTGAAATGGGTATGCCCTTACTGGATACATCTCTCTTTTTTATATCAGAAAGGGGAGCTATGTTGGCTGCTAGAACAATAATTAGGGGAAAGTTATCAGGTTAATATCACAACAATACATTTTGTGCTATATTTGCATGTTTGATGAGAAATATGGGGCTATAGCATTTTTAAAATATTGATTTATTAATGCTAATAATGGAATTAATTTGATGAGATTTATATCCTAGAAGAGTAGGAAAGTCCATTGCTGACAAACATTTCTACTTATCAAAGTGTCGTTTACCTCCCCCCAGATACCATTAAACAGACAAGCATAAAGCTCCAGTTTGTAATTTTTGATGGGAACTCTCCTCTGTCTCTAGTTGTACAGGTAGGCTGTTTTGGGTCCCATATGTGTGATCCCACATACTAATCCTAAGCAATGGACAGACTACAACCAAGGTATAGTACTGGGGGACATTGTGGCTTTCCTTTCATCCACAGTCCATCAGAGGGGTACAATTTACATGACAGGAATGAGATCTGTCCGTCTTAGCTCTTGACATCTAATAAGTCCTCCCCACCCCCCCCGAATAAGGACATACTAGCTAACTGGGCTAAGGAATTTCAATAGCTTGTTTTTGAGATGAAAGTTTTTTTCTAATACTAAGACTACATTTTTAAATCCATAAGAAAACATGGAGAAATGCGTACTTATCCGATTGATTTACAGTGATATTTGCATTACTACCTATAACAATAGCTGAATATGAACCTTCAAAAGGCTCATGGGAAATATACACCGTCTTTTAATTCTCCTTTTCCGATTAATTGTTTTTAAAGACTTGCTTATTTTTATTGGCAAGTTGGATTCACAGAGGAGAGAGACAAAGATCTTCCATCCGTTGGTTCACTTCCCAAGTGGCCATAACGGCCAAAGCTGAGCCAATCCAAAGCCATGAGCCAAGAGTTTCTTACACATCTCCCACATGGGTGCAGGATCCCAAGGTTTTAGGCCATCCTCCATCGCTTTGCCAGGCCTTAGGCAGGGAGCTGGTTGGGAGTTAGGGTTCCCAGGATACAAATTGGCACCCATATAGGATCCTGGTGTATGCAAGGCAAGGACTTTAGCCACTAGGGTATCGTGCCAGGCCCCTATTCATTTTTTAAAGTACTATAATATATCCACTAAATATAAACTTTATACAGAATTTTTTTTTACTTTCTGCTTTTATGGTGTCCAAAGGTGTTCAGCTTCTATGCTCACATTACAGGTGCCAATTTTTTTGCTCCAGAATTTTGAGTTCAAAGTACATTGGCCTATTTTCAGAACACAAAACCAGGACATAATGTTGGACAAAAGGTATTATGACTCTGCTACAGAAAGATATTCTGGAATAAATAAGCTAGATACCAAAAATATAGAAAATTCTAAGATGCTTCGATATATTTTATTAACTGAGACAGAACATTTAAAATCAAGGCTGTCCCAGAAAATTCACAATAGTATGGTGTTATCTGAACTCTGCCTTTGAATATCTTTTTCTCCAGTGTTTGATTTCCAACTTACTTCTGGGTTCTCTAACACAGTCTGACAATGTCTCATGAAATGCTGAAAAAAACGTATTGTGCAAAGTGGAGGGCTGGTAATGGACCAGTATTGTCTTCAGGTCTGCCGACACAGGAATCATAAGGTCAGTTGGTGGGAGAGGGAAGTTGTAGAGGTAGGAACAGAAAGAAAAGGGGCAAGATGCTGAGGCTCCCTGGTTAAGATAACCAGAGCTACTTTCCCAACATGATGACAGAAGAGGAATCTTCTATCCACTAGTACACTCCCCAAACGATCATAGCTCAGCCTATCCAAAGCTCGGAGCCAAGCACTTCTCCCAGGTGTCCCATGTGAATGCAGGCCCACAGGCTTGAGCCATTCTCTGATGTTTCCCTAGACCTTTAGCAGGGAGTTGGGTTACAGTGGAGCAGCCAGGACAAAAACCAGTGGCCACAAGGGATTCTGATTCCACAGAATGAGAATTACCCTACTATGTCACCACATCGGCCTTCGGAGATGCTCTTTTTCTTGTGATTAGTTTTATCTGTCATACTGCACAATAATCAATGGTAATCAAAAATGTTCAAAATCTTCAGAAAGGCAAAGTGTGGCAATGTGTAGATATGCAGAGTAAAGAACACCTTAAAATCCTCCTTTAGCTATGAATTACAGCTGTGTTATGTTTTGTTATCTAGACTTCAACAAATTGGAGCCTCCAAGCTCCAAGCAGTACTTCAGGCACCTGATGACTTCTACCTTTTATCAAGGACCTCTAGATCAGACTCCTGGAGAATGCCCTACTGCTGCTGTTGGCCCTTCAATATGCCTTTTTCAGCATGAAGTAGCCACAGTAATCATCGCCCCCTGTTTCTAACAGCAGCTAGAGTCCATTCTTTCACAGGGCAGGAAGGATGGGAGGAGTCAGACCAGATAATAGGCAGTTCAGGTCTCTGGTCCCTGGTGTGTTACTCTTCACAGTATGTGGCTTCCTTGACCCCATTGTGACACAAAGAGACCGCTTGCTCATCATACAGTCTTTACTAATATTAGAGATATTTACATTTTGCATCTCACGTGTTATTTAATTACATACAGCTCAATATGTCTTTTAAAATTGTCTGACAAGAATGGTGCGAGCATTATAGATTCCGCTCCAGATGAATGACAAGTGAAAGGAACCCTGGAAGCAAGCACCTGAGAAGATCCTCTCTTCCATTACTGAACCCAAGGTATGTGTGGCCTCACCGCTGCTGCTGCCTCCCCCGTGACCATGATGGCTGTCTCAACAATGTCTGTGTTGTCCTTGAGTCACTCCACCCAGACTGCAAAAACTGTGAACAATACAACCATGCTAACCACCAATGACCTCAGGACTCAAAATCAGGCCAGTGACTCATAGACCTGCCATCCTGGCTCTCCAACAGAAATTGGACTTACAACAGGGACAATTAGCATTGTTGAGACAGGCATTCTGCCTGCAGTGGGTTGCAATAACGGGTGATGTTCTTGTGTAGAATTCTGTCCTCCAATGCCTGTTCCATCATCTTAGGATCACAAAATGAAGGTTGCCCCTTTGGTGGTAGAATTTGTTCCAAGAGCAGAGCAGCGAGACGTGGAAGATGACCCATGGAAACCTGCCTGCTTTGGCTATGTGAGAGGTCGTAGGCACACAACACACAGTATCCCCAAGGGAACCCCGTAACAGTAGTCTCAGCTAACCAAGACCTCAAGCTGGCCTGTTCACTGGCCATGCAGGTGAGAGCAGCGGGCTTCACCCCAGTCTCTCTTCTCTGTCCTTGGATGCGCTGTGGTGGGACTTCCTTGATAAGCAACTCTAAGTCAAAGACAACCCACATCAGTTTGCCAGCCACATGTAATGAAACATGACCAGAGGCATAGCTTCCAGCTATGTGCCAGCTTATGTGCTGTACTGATTCATGACCTACCTGCCTGTGACCTGAGGCACGGCTTTCAGCCTGCATGCCGAACGTGATCTGTGACTTGGTTGGAGGGTCCTGAGAGATAGACATGCCTTCCAGCCACTTTACAATGTCATTGTTGGGTAGGAGCACTGTCAGGAATTGCCCTTCTGTCTTCCCCTTTCCTAGTCTACAGAAGTTGTGCTCTCTTTACAATAAATGGACATGCTCGACCAGACTGTCTCCAGTGTACTTTGTGGCTAAAGAACACTGTCACCTCACCCGCTAGGTGGTCTCGATGCCTGTTGGCAGGAGAAAAACACCTGAGAATTATGCTTCAATTAGCAATGCTTTGAAAGTATATCCTGCTTTCTACATGTTATTACAGACACGGGCAGAAGGCTATTTCACAATGGCTGGAAAAAGCAGGTAAGGAGTAATACGATGTAGATCTGAACATCAGAAACAATAATATGAAATGTTCATTTATCAGTTTTATCTGGAACTAATTATTCTGCTCAGTTTCATCACTTTTAATTGAAAAAGGACAGTATACCATAACACATGCTGAATATTAAGATATAACTTAATGTCATCATGCATATAGTATGATACTACTCACTATTATCATACCCAAAATTAACAGCCCTCATTCAAGAAGACATAGTGTAAATAACTGGAGGGTTGTAGACAATCTCTGTGTTTTAATATCCAATCTGTGCATCCCTAAAAGGAATCCAAAAGACACAGTATCACATTATCTAGCAAGCTTCAGAAGAAAATAATGTAGCCCAATTTAAACAACCAAACAGAGTTTTGAATATCATAACTTTTTCATATTGCATCTCATTTTATTTATTATTAAAGAGATAGTCTCATTAAGATTACTTACCAAAATAAATTTAGAATGCCCATATCTTATTCTCCTCTTCCTGGCAACTATAATGTACAATCATAGGATTCAAAAGTTTTGCTCATTTCCTCATTCATTTAGACAATCTACATATGTTAAAAGATGTGGAAAGTATCAGTCTCCTGCAGAATAGGATGCAGTAATGTCATTTCCTCTGCTCGTAGAGAATGCTTTGGCAAGTAGATACTTTCTCATTTGTGTACTTCTCCTGAGGGCTGATATTAAGTAGTCTGATAATTTTGTACTGGAAAAGTAATGGCAAAAGAGAGGCAGAGAGGAAACATCAAGGTATAGAAGGTTAAACCTCTGCCTATGGTGTTGGCATTGAATTCCCAGTTGCTATATTTCTTATCCAGCTCATTGCCAGTATATGTGGCATGAACCTGGGAAACAGGAGAGGAGTGGCCAATGGCAGAGGTACACCTGGAGACCCATGCATATGGGGACACAGTGAACACAGTGGAGCAGTGCTGTATTGAATAGATAGCCCAGCAGGAATCAAAGCTTTAATGATAGCCGAGTGGGAAGAGAAGATCACCAGCATCTCAGGACATGAACTCAGCCATACAACTGTGGGTCCTGCTGACTTTTTAAAATCCAATCATGAGCAGAAGTGGAGAGGCAGAACCCAAGTGGACTAGTGTGGGAACAGGGTGGATTTCACAGCTCAGATCCCCAGCAGGGCCACAGCAGGTGCCATTCTGATATCTGCAGTAAAGGCTCTGAGGGGGCAAGAGTGATTTGTACATGTACTGAACCAAGGGGAAAACTCACTTCCAGCTCAATACATTGTACCAAACCTAAAAGTCAGCAGGTTCCAGCAAGAAGAGAAAAGAAAAATAAATCCATGCAACAGGCACCACTGACAGCTCTGAGATCTAGGTTAAGCTCATAGCTGGTGTCTCTATAATCCTTTGTACTGCTGGAACTGGGAGCAAGAAAAAGGCTTTGCAGGCAACAGTGCAGCCAAAAAGCAGAAACACAGGAAGCAGAGAGTGGCAACTGAGGAACCAAGGCTGACGAAGCTCTGGCAGAAGAAGTACAGCTTAGGAGCTCAGGACTGAAACTCTATGGAGGGAGAGCATGAGTAATGTCAATGGATAGTAGGGCAATGAACAAGATCAGTAACATCAACCTGCAGACCTGTAGACCACACGACTTAAAACAAAACCAGCCCCAAGCAGAAGAATCTGCTATTCAGAGTTGCAGTGACTAAGGACAAAAGAAGAAGCATAGGTGTGGTGAATGAGTTTATCCACGCCTATCCTGCAAAGGAGCAAAAGTCTATCTCAGAGTTAACTGAGCAAAATATCAAGGAACTGCTGTGCAAAGAATTTTTTTAAAATGTTCTATAAAGCCAATATCAAATTCATACCCAAGCCAGATAGGGACAGCACATAAAGAGTACTGCAGATCAATATCCTCAACAAAACACTATCCAGCAGATGAAGAATATATCAGACAAATCATTCACCTGGACCAGATTGCATTCATCTTGGCATGCAGGGATAGTCTAACATACACAAATCAATAAATGTGACACTACACATAAACAAAGTAAGGAATAAAAACCATATGATCATCTCAACAGATGCAGAGAAAACATCTGATTAAATCCAACCCCATTTGATGCTAAAAATCCAAAGCAAGATATAAGGATCATTCTACAACACAATCAAAGCAGTAGATGAAAAACTAGTACCAGTATCATAATGAACTGGGAAAGACTGGAAGCTTTTTCATTGAGATCTGCAAATAGACAAGGATGTTCACTTTCACCAATACTCTTCAGCATAGTATTAGGAGTCCTAACTAGAGTTATTATGCAAGAGAAAGAAATCAAAATAATTAAAAAATAAATAACCAATTAATATTACCCCCATTCTGGACCCAGTATGGTAGCCTACTGGCTAAAGTCCTTGCTTTGCAAGCACAGGGATTCCATATGGACACCAGTTCATATTTCAGCTGCTCCACTTCCATCCAACTCCCTACTTGTAGCATGGGAAAGCAGTTAATGACAGCACAAAGCCTTGGGACCTATGTGGGAAATCCAGAAAATTTCCTGGCTCCTGGCTTCTGATCAGCTCAGCTGCGGCAATTGTTGGCACCTGGGGAGCGAACCAGTGGACAGCGATCTTTCTCTGTGTCTCTCCTTCTATCTCTGTATCTATCTTTCTAATAAAACTAACTAAATAAGTCTTTACCAAAAAATCGCTATCCATAGACAACATGACTTCCAGACAACATAATTCTATACAATGGAAAACCAAAAGATTCATTAAAAGACTATTTGATCTTATAGGAGTTTGGTAGGGTAACAGGGTACAAAATTGATAAACATAAGTCAGTGGCCCTAGTACATACACATACAGCTCCATGCATGGGGGAGAAAATTTAAGGACACTCTACTTAAAACAGTAGAGAAGAATCTTACATATTGGAATAAAACCAATTGAAGATACGAAAGATCTCTATGATGAACATTATAGAACATAAGAAATTTATCATGTTTCTTAACTAGTAGCATCAAAATCATCAAAATGTCCATATCACGAAAAGTAATGTGCAGATTCAATGTGATCCCAATCAAAACCCCAGCAATATTCTTCCCCAAAATAGAAAAGATAATACAGAAATTCATCTGGAAGCATAAGGCACCATGAATGCCCAATGATATCCTGAAGAATAAAAATAAAGGTGGAGGAATTACAACTCTAGATCTCAACACATACTGACCATTAAACAGTCTGGTACCGGTACAGAAACAGAGAAGAATATCAGTGCAACAGAGTAGGAACCCCAGAAGTGAACCCACACATGTACAGCAATTACTCTTCAACAAGGGAACTGAAAATAATCTAGGGAAAAAGGATAATCTCTTCAACCAATACTTTTGGGATAATTGGGTAACAGCCTGCAGAATTACGAATTAAGGCTCCCACCTCCCATTTTACACAAAAATCAGTCCTAAATGGATCAAGGACCTACATCTTCACCCAGAAACCCTGAAACTATTAGAGGAAAACGTAGGAAGCACTCTGTAATATATAGGCATTGGTAAACACTTAGGAAAGTCACCAAAAGAGGCAATCAAAGCCAAAATAAACAAACCGGACATCAAACTAATCAACTTTTATACAGCAAAAGAAATGATCAACAAAGCAAAGAAGCAACCAATGGAATGTGAGAAAATATTTGCACACTACATAATAGATAGGGGACTAATAACCAGGATTTACAAAGAACTTCAGAACCTCAGTGACAGCACAACAAGCAACCCAGTGAAGAAATGGGTGAAGAAAATAAGAAAACATTTTTTTCAAAAGATCAAATTCAAATGGTTAATAACCATAGGAAAAAAATGTTCAGGCTCCCTAGATGCTGGGCATGTAAAATTAAAACCACATTGAGGTTCCAACAGAAGACCTGAATAAACCCATAACTGAAGCAGAGATAGAGTCAGTGATTAAAGATCTCCCAAAAAAAAAAATTCCAGGCCCAGATGACTTCACCACAGAATTCTACAAAACATTCCAACCAGAGCTAACCCCAATCCTCTACAAGCTCTTCAAAACAATAGAAAAGGAAGCAACCCTTCCAAACTCATTCTATGAGGCCAACATCACTTTAATCGCAAAACCGGATAGAGAATTAACAGAGAAGGAAAACTGCAAACCAATCTCCCTGATGAACATTGATGCTAAGATTCTCAACAAAATCCTAGCCAATAGAATTCAAAAAAACATCAGACAGATCATTCATCCAGATCAAGTAGGATTCATCCCTGGAATGCAGGGATGGTTCAACATACGGAAATCCATAAATGTGATACACCACATCCAAAAACTGAAGAACAAAAATCATAAAATAGTATCAATAGATGCAGAAAAAGCCTTCAACAAAATCCAACATCACTTTATGTTAAAAATCCTAACCAGGGTAGGCATAGAAGGAAAAATCCACAACATAATCAAAGCAATATATGAAAAACCCAATGCCAGCATCATACTGAATGGAGAAAAACTGGATCTCTTTCCACTGAGATCTGGAACAAGACAAGGATGTCCGCTATCACAACTGCTATTCAATATAGTCCTAGAGGTACTCGCAGAGGCCATAAGACAAGAAAAAGAAATCAAAGGAATTCAAATAGGAAATGAAGAAGTCAAGCTTTCACTATTTGCAGATGACATGATCCTTTACATAGAAGAACCAAGAGACTCAATACAGAGACTGCTAGAACTTATACGAGAGTTTGGTAGAGTGACAGGGTACAGAATAAATGAAGAAAAATCAACATCTATAGTGTATGCGAACAACCCCAAGATGGAAAAAGATCTAACCAGCAAGATATCATTCAAAATAACAGAAAAGTATGAAATATCTAGGAATAAATCTAACCAAAAATGTAGGAGACCTATTTGAAGAAAATTACAAAATACTTAAAGAAATTGAACAAGACCTCAAAAGATGGAACAATATCCCATGCTCCTGGATAGGTAAAATCAATATCATTAAAATGTCTATACTACCAAAAGCAATATATACATTCAATGCAATCCCAATCAAATTGCCCAAAACATTCTTCATTGAACTGGATAAAATGAGACAAAGGTTCCTCTGGAAACAAAAAACCACAAATAGCTAGAACCATTCTGAAGAATAGGAACTTTTTAAAAATTTACAGTATTTTTATTGCATTTCATTTTATAACAATGTTTCATAGGCTCTGATGTTCCCCCATCCCCTCCCCGTGCCCTCCCGTCATGGTGGATTGCTCCACCTTATTGCAATATGACAGTTCAAATCTAGTCTTGTTTCTTTCAATGGAAGCATGTGCCATGCATAGAGTCCAGTATCTTATTGTCCAGCTCAATTCAACAGTTTCTTGGGGAGACCAACTCTGGTCTGAAGACAAAGCTGGCAGAATATCATTCCGACCAATTAAATGCCATAACGTAACATCAATAACAGTTTCCAACATTATGGGGTTAATTAACATTGTACTGAGTGACTGATGTGCTAGACAATGCGAGTTCTTAACCACATCCTGAGACTACTTCTTTAACATTTCAATTATAGTTTGTATACAACTGGCTTCAATCTACCTTAAATTAGCTATAGGATACCATTCAGCTATCTCATGTCTATTTTAGTATTTAGCTGTTTATTGTGTTGATGCATAATTTTTACTGAACTTGGCAGATTTTAGGGTAGTCTAAACTGGCTTATACATTTAGCAAGGCATGTGACACCCATTGAGTCATAGAACGCTGTTGGGAGGGATGTGTAGAGAAATCCTCCATACCCTACTTAGGAGTAGTTTATTTTCATGTCCTACCTAGTAAGGTATGTGTGAGTCCCCACTGATCATTTCCTGTCTAGTTCTAAGCTTTCCTTGTTGTTCTCTGTCTCTTCTAATTTTTTTTGTTGTTTGTTTTGTTTTGTTTTGTTTTTGGGGGGGGGGGCTCCAGGGCAACCCTGATGGTCATTGCAAGAGAGGGTGGGGATCCAGTACTGGAACTAAGCAAGGACCAGAGAAAGCTCCTCTCCCTGGTCTCGGAGGGGGTTTATTGTTTGAAGAATAGGAACTTAACAGGGGGAATCACAGTCCCAGACCTCTGGACATACTATAGGGCAGTGGTTATCAAAACAGCCTGGTACTGGCACAAAGATAGAGAGGAGCATCAATGGAACAGAATTGAGACAACAGAAGGAAGCCCACATAGATACAGCCAAATAATCTGACAAAAAAACAGACGACAATCCAAGCAAATGAAAAGGTCTGTTCAATAAATGCTGCTGAGACAACTGGATGACAGCCTGCAGAAACAAAAAGATAGACCCACATCTTTCACCATACACTAAGACCAAATCCAAGTGATAAAAGACTTAAACCTACATCCAGAAACCTTCAAATTTTTGGAAGAAAATGTTGGAAACACACTGCAAGATTTAGGTGTAGGCCCTGACTTCCTCAAAAGGACACCAAAAGCACTAGCAATCAAGGCCAAAATAAACAAATGGGACTCCATCAAACTAAGAAGCTTCTGTACAGCAAGGGAAACAATCCACAAAGTAAAAAAGCAACCCGCAGAATGGGAGAAGATCTTTGCACACTACCTAGGTGATAGGGGGCTAATCTCCAGAATATACAAAGATCTCTGGAACAACCAAACACCGAAACAAACAAACCACTCAAGAAATGGGCATGGGAAATGGGCAGACGTTTCACAAAGGAACAAACTCAAATGGCAAACAAACATATGAAAAAATGCTCAAGTTCCTTGGCAATAAGGGAAATCCAAATTAAGACAACAATGAGGTACCACCTAATGCCAGTAAGAGTGGCACACATACAAAAAACCACCAACAACACTTGCTGGCGAGGATGTGGGGAAAAGAGAACCCTACTCCACTGCTGGTGGGACTGCAGACTTATACAGTCTCTATGGAAATCAGTATGGAGAACTCTCAAACAACTCAAAATCTGCATACCATATCATCCAGCAATAGCACTCCTAGGAATATATCCAAAACACCTGTTATACGAGAAACCAACATGAATCCCCTATGTTTATAGCAGCACAATGAATAATCGCAAAAACTTGGAAGTAACCAAAATGCCCATCAACAGAGGACTGGATAAGAAAGCTATGGTTCATCTACTCCATGGAATACTACTCAGCTATTAAAAAAACAAAATGCAGTTTTTTTGTGGCCAAATGGGCCCAACTGGAAACCATTATGCTAAGGGAAATGAGCCAATCCCAAAAAGTTAAATACCACATGTTTGCCCTAATATAAAATGAAATTATGTAAATCCAGAAAATAGTACCTGTACATTGTAATACTATTTCAACCTCAAACAGCCTGTATCTAATGCAATAAGATAATGTGATGTAATCTATAAATCAACAATCAATGTGAGTCAGACAGCTTAGGATCTACATCAAAGAACTGTAAAACCTAATATACTTTTAATACCCTATGTTATTCCGTAATGGGGAGGGAGAGCAAAGAAATCTTACATCACCCTAGAAGGTGTGAGGAAGACGGGAAGTATAACCTATCAGGATCACAACTGGTGACTCATAGATAACAGACTCGAATCAGCATTAGACAATAGTAAAACTACAAAGGCATATAGGGCAAATCAGGAGCGATCCTAACAACCTCTTAACAGGAGGTCATATGCACATAGCGGGGGGGGGGGGGAGGGACACCAGAGTGGAGCAGGGGGACAGGAGGAGGCTTGTATCCCAACCCTGAAGACTCTCAGATCCTCACCAAGGACTATCAGTACAAGCACCAAGGACTACATCCCAACTGCCAAGGAGATCACAGAGAATTGGAGTGCCTTCGGAGGCTGAGAACTCTGAGGTCACCCACCTCCATTTGAATCTACCACAAGGGATGGAAGAAGCCCAAATCCTGCCTTGCAGGATCCAAGGTCATCAGAATGACAACCAGGAGCACTGAGCGGTCTGCAGAAACAGAAGAACAATAAACTTCCTTTCTCTGGTCCTTGCCTGGTTCCAACTTTGGGTCCCCACCCTCTCTGGCAAAGGCCATCAGGATCGCTCCAGAAACCCCTCAAAACAAACAAACATACAAATAAACAAAAAAAAAACTAGAATAGAGAGAACAACAAGGAAAGCTTAGAATCAGACAGGAATCGGTCAGCAGGGATACACTTATTAACTCACTGGGTGGGACACAAAGATTAATTACTCCTCACTGGGGTATTGAAGATTTCTCTGCACACCCCTCCTAAAACTGTTCCCCTAAACTGCTAACATATGTCTTGTTAGAGTTAGAGTTAGACTACCCGAAAAACAGCCAGGTTCAGCAAAATCATGCTTCAACACTATAAACTGCTAAATACTAAAATTAAAATAGACATGAGACAGCTGAATAGTAATCTATAGCCATTTTAAGGTGTATAGAACCTGGTTGTATATAAACTAATAATTGAAATGTCAATGTAGAAGTCACAGGATGTGGTTCAGAACTTACATTTTTTTCTTCTTTTAACATATTGGTTACTCAATACCATGTCAACTAATTTCATAACGTTATAAATTGTTACTGATGTTATGTCGGGGCTTTTAATTGAACGGGATGATACTCTGCCGGCTCTACCTTCAGACCAGAGATGGTCTCCCCAAGAAACCGTTGAACTTATCTGGACAATAAGATGCTGGACTTTATGCTTGGTAGATGCTTGCAATGAAAGAACCTCAACTGAATTTGAACTGTGGTAATGCAATAAGGTGGAGGAACCCACCATAGGGGGGGTTGGCGAGGGGGGGCATCCCAGTGCCTATAAAACTGTCACATAATGCAATGTAATCAATAAAAATAAAAATTTTAAAAAATGTGTATGTCCAAAAGAGTACAGGAAAATGATTAAAAAAAAAAAACCCACATTGAGGTTCTACCTCCCTCCAGCAACATTGGTCTACCTTTGGAAATCTAATAACACACGTTAGCACTGGTGGGAACGTAGGCTAGTGGTACATCCACTGTGGAAGTCAGTATGGAGAGTGCTAACACAACTGAAAATTGATCTACCATGTGACTCAGCTGTCCCAGCGCTGTGAATACATCTAAAGGTGGTAAATTCTGTGCATGAGAAATTGGCCTGCAGCTCTATATTTGTTGCAGCACAACTGATAATAGTGAATACGTGAAAACAACTCAGATGCCCATTGAAAGAGCAATGGATAAAGCAACAGTGCTGTGTCTGCTCTGTGGACTAAAACTCAGCCATTAAGAAACATGAAATTCTACCATTTGCAATAAAATGGTCCCAACTACAGACCATTGCTGTCAATGAAATGAGTCAACGCAAAATACACAAATAACATATGTTCTCTCCGATGTAAGGCAACATTCATGCAAAATGCAAGAAAAATAGATATTTACGATATGTGTGCATGCATATATTCTCATAGATGAATTATAAGATGCAGACTAGCATTTCAGGAAGTGAAGATACATAGTCGTATGCATCTCTACTCCTGAATTTAAAAAGATTCCAAATAAAACTGTTACATATACCTGGATGGTAGGATGCTGGACTTTCTACCATTGTCTATACCTACAAAGCCATGATCCACTTACATAGCAGAATGATACATTTGTGACTATTGCTAAAAAATATACTATTATAATAATATGGGTAAAGAATGCGGGGAGAATGGAGAATCCCTGTGCATATGAAATCATATCATGAAAATGATATATATATGTAATAAAAATAAAAGACACAAAAGAGGGCAGGAGGCAGAAAACTGATCTGTTATGATTTAGTAGATCAACATGGACTTTGAGGTCAGAATCAGAAGTTTCTATTCAACTCATAATTTATAAGTTGGTCATATTGCTTAACAATCTAGTCAATAAAAATTGAAATAAAATGTCATGCTACTAATATTTGAGTTAATTTTTATTCTTACTCCATATATTTAAATTTTCAAATTCTATTTTCATTAAGTTTTGATATAAGATAAAAAAGTGAGTGTCTACTCTCATTTGCATTCCTTGGATTCACTTTGTAATTCTCTACCTTTGACTATACATATTTAAAGTTTATGTGATTACGTGAATTACTCATTTAACTTCTCTTTCCCAATTTCTTGGCTTTACATTCATCTTTCTGTTATTTTAAGTCACATATATATATGTATATATACACATATATATGAGGTTTAAAAAAAACAAAATAAGTAACATGAAGGTATTAATATTTAATTGAAGAATTTAATCTGTATAAATAGAGCTCATCCACTTGCTCAGATAATGTTTTCTCTTCTAGGATTTATTTATTTGAGTGTGGGAACCTGGGTAGTAGTGCCATATTTCGCTGCTCTTCTAGGCCTTTAGAAGGGAGCTGGATCAGAAGTGGAGCAGCCAGGACAATATTCAGCATTCAGACGGGACACCAATATTGCAGGTGGTGTCATACCATCATCCAGGCCCCACATAACATTTTCAAGGGAAATTCCTGATACCCTATAACAATTTGGAATTTACTGCTTCTATTCCTGTTCCCTTAAGTTTTGGTTATAACACAGGTCATACACGAGCATTAATTTCTGCAGGAAGATATTGAACACTCTTTGGTGCCACCCTAGCATCACATCGACACCCCTGCTCCGAGTTTGACAACACCATGGAGATGAAAACTCACCATTTCATTTTATTTAAAGCTTTTTTTTTCTTTCTTTTTCCCTCTCAACCCGAGGGGGATTGGACCTAAGGGAAGGCATAATGGAAATGGAGTGGAAATAAATACATCTGTAGGCAGAAACAGAGAAAATTATATCCCCGTGCTTGCAATATAAGGATGGTCTCACAGTGAAATGAAAGATAAGCCCCTATGTTGTTGGGAGACACCTCAATAGCAGTATGATGGACTTCTGAGGGTACTCGGAAGACACCTAGTGAAATATTGCAGTGGAGAACAGCAGAGGGGAAGGCGGGGAAACTCCAATGCTTATTATACTGTGTCATAAAATAAATTTTTAAAAAAGTTTTAGTTACAAAATCTTAGACAATTATTTTGATCGGAAGGTTTTGTAAATGCTTAATTATTTCATACATGTTTTTACTTTTTTCATTTATAACTGTTTCTTAGCTTTATTTGCTCTTTAGGTGCCATACGAATTAATAATGAATCAGAATCACATACAAAATGAATTTATGAATATGGATGTTTTACATAATATTTATGCAGTGTTAGTTCTAAATAAATGACTATAGCATAATAAAACCATGAATATGAAAAGCAAAAAGAAAGCAATGTAATAGGAATACAAAGTTTTTTTTTGAAAAATAGCTAGTAAAAGCAGAAATGCTTTCCTTTGCACTTTTTTGGACTATTAAAAAAGCAAGACGAGGTATCCAATAAATATTCATATCATTATGCTTGGTTTTGATTGTCATTCTCATGAGGCTGTACACAACGATTGAGCTGTTACATGACTCAGTTTTTTCATTGATGAAACCGTATGCCCTTTATGCTGTCAGTGATGTGTAATCAATTGATGCAGCTTTACTTGAACTGTCTACAGCAAAAAAGCAAATTGAAATTTGCATAAATAATTGTAACTTCTAATCTTTGGTTAGTGTGAAGCCATACATGAGTAATAAAAGATGTTGCAGTCAGAAAAAAAAATAATCAGTTTCACAGTAGTTATTGATGGACAAAACCTATGAAAGTCAAATGAAATAAGAACAAGTGTTCCTGTTAATTAGTGTTCAAGAATACTAATAGAACCCAAACATTTTAGCATCTTTTGAGACATGATTCATTATACAAATAAACTCAGAAAGAAAACACTTTTATGAACATTCTTCACATAAGTGATATTCTTCCCTGTAGGTGGCCCCTGAAGTGGGAAAGTGGTATAGAGTTCTTTGTGATCAGATGTTGGGCACAGTAATTCCTCATTTTCCCATCAAAGATGACCATGACCTAATCCTGCCTTCCATAAGTATGTGGTCTTTGTAGAGGCAATTAAGTTCAGAAGCAAGATGCAGGATTTCATCTACAATATGTGGATGGACCTAGTGCACTCACAAAGGTGTTCAGGGGTCAA
The DNA here is from genome assembly GCF_030435755.1 of Ochotona princeps. Lineage (NCBI taxonomy): Eukaryota > Metazoa > Chordata > Mammalia > Lagomorpha > Ochotonidae > Ochotona > Ochotona princeps. The sequence goes on along the minus strand of NC_080834.1, from coordinate 7,910,985 downwards.
AAAGGGAGGCAGGAATTTAGGTTGAGTCCAAGAATAAATTGTGTGCACTAAAGCAGAGTCCAGAGTGATGAACTTGATGCCTTTGAGATAGGAGCGGGGCACAGGTAAGAAACATGAAACCTTCTAGAATCCAGAAAATACAAACAAACCAACACAAACCACAACAGCCAAGAAAAGCAGAGCAACAGATCTCTCCTAGAACCTCCAAAACAATGCCATCTAGATGGGGCCTGGCACCATAGTCTAACAGCTAAAGTCCTCACCTGGCATGCGCCGGGATCCCATATGGGCACCGGTTCTAATCCCTGCAACCCCACTTCCCATCCAGCAACCTGTTAGTGGCCTGGGAAACCAGTCAAGGACAACCCTAAGCTGTGGGACCCTGCACCCACGTGGGAGATCTGGAAGCCTTAGCCTTTACAGTCATATGGGAGTGAACCAAAAGATGGATAATCTCCTCTCTGAGCCTCTACCTCTCTCTAACTTTAAAATAAATAAATTTTTCTTTAAAAAAGCTTTTACTAAAATGAAATCTAATGTAATAATTCTCCTAAAAACAAAAAAGGCCAAGTAGCTCTCATAAAGAGAACAGTTAGCAAAGTCTTCAATGCGCCTGAGAATTTTGAGGAAACAATGCAAAGCCAAAATATAAAGACATTATCTTCTACAATCAAGTTAGTTATTGAATCTGCAAATTTTGTCATAAAATGTACAAATATGCATTTGGTAAATCACTTCAAATGCTGAACGAAGTAATATGCAAAATAAGCTTTACAACCCTCATTCAATTCTCTGAACTTCAGCATATTAAAGCTCCATTCCTTTAGTGAATACCATGAACCTAAGCAAAATATTTTTTCACTATATATATTTATACATTTTGCCTTGAAAGGTAAGTAACTTAGTTTCTCATAACATTTGTTGTGTTAATTTTAATACTGTCATCTATTTTTAAACATTGCATTACTTATAAGAAAAAATAAGTAAACTTTAGATAATAAAGCTACGACTCATAACTTTTTAAGTAATACCTCTTAATCATGTACTCTATGGAATGAGGAAATGAATCTCACCACACCACTAGAGAAACAATCTTTCTGTGTACTTTGCTTCTGTTTTATCCTTACTCACTGTGTTTTCCTTGTTGAATATTTACACACTGCTGATTTCTGCCAAATGTTTTATTTCTGCATTCAACTACATATACTTTTTTTTTATTTAAGTTTTTTAATTACATTTCATTTTGTGACAGTTTCATAGGCTCTGGGATTCCCCCATCCCCTCCCCGGACCCTTCTCCATGGCAGATTCCTCCAACTTGTTGCAGTATAACAGTTCAAATCCAGTCAAGATTCTTTCATTGCAAGCATGTACCATGCATAGAGTCCAGCATCCTAACCAATTAAAAACCCAACATAACATCAACAACAATTTACAAAATTATGAGTTAATTGCAATTACGTATAATTTTGAAAGCACTCTCTCAATGCTTGTTATATATTGAACCCTAAAAATGTTTCAATGCTATGTTGGATCCAGGAAATAAAAATGGTGAGCTGCAGTAACTTTAAAATATTTTTCTGTCTTAGGCAGCCATGAGCAAAGATAGATTTGTGTACATGGCATATTTGATAGTCTTTTGAAAAGGCATCCATGTAATTGTAGTATTTTGCCCCCTACCTTGCCAATGGAGTCACTGCTGTCAATGTAGGAAGGTGTTTGGAAATCGTGCCCTGGAACCACCCACTGCCTCGTGTATGAAGTATATTGTCTCTCAGGATGCCAAGCAATGACATCAGCAAATTTATTTGTTACGTCTTTAAGCCTTAGGACCTCTGATTACTCTCATTGACACAGTTATCTTCGGTTATGGAAGAATAGGTCAAAGAAATGTCTGTAGCTTAAGACAAATAATGCAAGCTTCAAAATTAGTAGATTATGGAAAATGTCTGAGTAGTAATGTAGAAGATAATTTTTCACATATATTTTTATTTGGAATAACATTAGCTCATAACCCCAACGTAATTTAGGCCATAATTATAAGTGTTAAGGATATGAAAACATTGGTGAATTTGAGATAGAGAAATTAAAAACAAAGGCTTAAAAGTATGACTTAAGCATTATATGTCTAAAAAAATTAGATTTTAATGATACAAAATGAGAAAATCAAGAAAAAAAAAAACACCAGCTCTGCTCCTTGGAGATGCTATACCACAGCATGGGCAAAAGGCAATATTCAATGGTGGATTCCTCCAAAAAATCGACTGTAGCAGTCTGGAGGCAGGATAGTGGAATAAACTTAGGAAACTAGTAAGAGGTTAAGACTTCAAGCCACTCTCAAACTTTTTCAATGGATTAGCACACTGACTTCTCAAAACTCTTAATGGTTTGATTTGGGTAATTCTGAATTTAATGAAACTGGGGGTTAGAAAGTTTAATTCACTTACTAAAGGTGTAAAAGTGGAACTGAAATTTAGAGAAAGACAATTCGATTTGAGAGACTACAATCCACACCATCACAGTTATAAAAAAGACAAGGCTGAGTCAGAGGCTTAGAATTGCCATTTATAACAGTACACTGCGCATGACAAATAGAGCTAAGAATTTCTAATCGATAAGCACAATCCCTTCATTGGATCATTTTACAATGATGACTTATTTTGCAAAAAGAATTATGTTTTTAAAACAATTGAAGCAATATTACAAAGCTCAAACTAAGACTTAACAAAGTATGCCCAATCCCACCAACCAAAGCTAGCAGTCAACACTGAATATTCACCTGTACTCCTCTTACTTGAAATTATTCATTTGAAGCACAGAGTATAGAAATCCGTGGTCTAGCATTAAATTTTTTCTAGTAGCAATGTGACACTAAATATGAGATTGAACTTTTCTGATCTATGTCTCAGTTGTATCATGTGTAAACTGATAGAGTCTGAATTAATCTTAAGGTTGTTTTAAGGACTGATTTGTTGCAACCCTACAAATGTTGCAAATCAACAAGTTTGTTTGAACTGATAATGGGAAGGTTTTCAGGAACAAAATCACATAACCCTTAATCACAAGTCAATGAAAATTCCCCATGACAAACATTCTTTCTCTACATTCAATTTCAAAACTGAAAATGCTATCAACACAAAAAGACTTGGGCTCCAAGTAGGTGAATTTTCTCCGTATTCTACCATTCCTGTGCCCTTAGAATGTCTCTCTGCACAGTAGCCTCTAGCTCTCGGTCACTCTCATCTCCCTTAGTTTCTCCAAGGATCCTTGCTCTTTACATAAGCAGCAGCCAGAACAAATCTTCCCATGATCCTTGCCTTCTGCTAATTTTTCTTATGCATCTCTTTCCTTTGGGCATGATTCTTCGGGAAAGGATCAATATTACAGCATATAAATTCCCATCTTTCAGTTGATCATCTAAATGGATCATCTTGTTCAAGTTTTTCACACAGCTTTATTTTGTGGTCCTGTTTCTGATCTTGGTACCATGAGTTAGTACATCAAAATGACTTAAGGTTGTTTTAACAAGTAACAAATAGGCAGTGAGTAGAACTCAGTCATCTTCAATAATTTAGCAAATACAAATCACCCTTTACTTATCCCAAATCATCTTCACAAACATCACTAACAATTTACTAATTGGCAAGATTAGGAATCCCACTTAGATCTCTCTCTGGTACATCAGACACTGTCTAGCCTGAACCCATTTCTGCTCCTTCCCATCCCTGCTCTAGCCCCACCTTTGACAACTCTTGCCAGGGATGGTATAATAGTTTCCCTCCAGTCTGTTCCCCACCACTTCTAACTTTCTTTGTAAAATCCACATCTGTGTCAATTGTAACAGCATTTATTTGGCCATTAATATAAAGAATGCATAGTTTAAAAGCAAATTCTCACAATGATAGGAAGTGAACAAAGCAGGATAGAGAAGTATAAAATCATTTCAACTACCTATAACTATGTATAGTGCATACACAGCATTACCTAATGTCACATATGTATTTATAAGTAAGATGAAATATAATAAAGCTGTATTATTTTCTCTGGTGTTGAGATACCGAATGCCTATTGTCTAAATAAGCATCCATTACTATTGTAATTTAGAATAAAATGTGACGTGTGGGAGCTTAGAGAGCATTCAATTTTATCTGAAACAAAAGAAAATATCCAAGAAAGCTGAAGAACCAAAATGTTGCTCATGTTAGGATTTAAAGAATGGGCAATTTTATGATGAGTAGGTGAACACGTTTATTTACATTACCAAGAGCAGCTACATACTCAAGAAACAAAAGTAACCTGATTTTTAAAATTTGCTTGTAATTTTAGCAAAATCTTAACTTGTAGTGTTTCTGATCTTTATACCATAAAGTAGTGTACGAAAATGGTTAAGTTGCTGTGACAAGTATCAAATACGTTCATGAATATCTAGTACAATTGTCACTTTTCAATCCAACACAACCATTCAAGCAGGTATGACCAATAGGTTATGTAAAATGAGAAGCGGGCTGCACTGAGATGAGATTGCAGTTGTGGGCTGTAGTGTAGGACCTTGGAAAACTTCCTGAACCTCTTCTGTCTTGAACTTCCTTATCCTTAAACATGAAGTCTTTGATGAATTCATTTAAAAAGTCACTTCTGACTCTAAAATTCAAGATCCGTAAAATAAATCAAGTGCAAGTTTAATTCGTGTCTCATTTTACTCATTTGTTTTTTTTTTTAAAGATTTATTCATTTTATTACAGCCAGATATACACAGAGGAGGAGAGACAGAGAGGAGGATCTTCCGTCCGATGATTCACTCCCCAAGTGAGCCCCAACGGGCCGGTGTGCGCCAATCCAATGCCGGGAACCAGGAACCTCTTTCGGGTCTCCCACGCCGGTGCAGGGTCCCAAAGCCTTGGGCCGTCCTCAACTGCCTTCCCAGGCCACAAGCGGGGAGCTGGATGGGAAGTGGAGCTGCCGGGATTAGAACCGGCGCCCAGGTGGGATCCCGGGGCTTTCAAGGCGAGGACTTTAGCCGCTAGGCCACGCCGCTGGGCCCATTTTACTCATTTGTAAATTGACTTTCCATGCCTTCCAACGCTGACTCTGCTTTTGGCACTTGAATAACCATGGCAGGTGATACAAAGTAAATGTGAATTCTGCTGAACATCAACATGAAACCAGCTTTTCAAACACCAAAAAAAAAAAAAAATTAACTTTAAATAAACTACTTGCAGACCCATAAATTCATCATATTTTACCCACTAACCAGATAGTTCTTAATATTATCACACCACAGGGAAAGGTTTGCCTTTTCTATACATTCGTGAGCTAGATTTCTTACCATAATCATGACTTGAGGCCTAAGACATCCAACCAATAATTGCTTGTCATTTAATAACATAAGCAAAGCTGATTTAAAAAAAAACTACATAAATGCTGTTTTTCTTTTCATAGTGAGATGCTAGTCTTCATAGTACTAAGTGTATTTTATAGAAATTAGTTAACCCTGAGAGTGTGTCTTAGTAATCATTAAAAATATTAACATTAAAAGGTTAAAAACATTGATACAGTACACATGCATTACATGTGTTTTAAACAGTTACAGTATTACATTTTTTTAATTGTATGAATTTGTACAGTTTACTGTTTCATAATTGTGATCATGACTAAAATACTGTATGAAGTCCCAGCCCATGCCAAACTACCCAGTCAAAACACTTTTAAAACTTAGTTCCTTTCTATTTTCCTAGCATATTGAACTTTCTCTTACAGTGCCAAAAAAACTGTAAAGGCCGATTCAATCAGGCATTAAAATTACAAGTTAAAACAAGTAAAAACAGATACAAGCTAATTTAATTTTCGCTTACAACCAAAACTAACACAGCAAGTATATTTTTATTCTCCCTGTACCTATATTAAAATATCTGCCAGGGAAGATGCGTGTTAGCATTTCTAAATCAACACACAACTTGAAAGTGTAACATTTCAGGGATTTTCTGATTGATTAATCAGTTGCAGAAAATTCAATGTAAACACAAGAAAATAACCCATAAATTTTTTGTATTCCACACTTTCAAAAATATAATGGCTTGTAAACACCAAAAAATTCATTTTTGTGTTCACTGATTCAAATCTGATAACACGAAACTGTAGCCATCAGGTTTTTTGCCTTATGTTGCAGAACTTTGAAATAAATATGAAACTTGGTAAAAAATTACAGCCATGTATCAATATTCCTAAGGAATCAAAAAATCTTTTATTATCATGATGAGGCTAGAATTAATTTAAACAAGTTTGGGATTGATTCATGAAAAACAAAAATACTTACACAGTAGGGGGGCATTATTTCTGCATTTTTTTATATGCACAAGTCATGGTCTGCACTCAGGTTCCAATTCAAAAAGAAAAGTTGCAGATTTATGTGGGCAGGTTTTTGTGCGAGTCCGCAGTTGCAAAGCGAAAAATAAATAAGCCTGGAGTGAACTTATGCCTTTTAGCAGAGTGTTAAAAAAGATTGTAGGCTGAACTCCAGGCCGGAAAAAAAAAATCTCATCCCAATAAATTATTACTAAAATGTTAGCAAGCACCACATTGTCACACCCAGGCAGCAGGGACATAATGGTGACACAGCAGACAACTGCCACATAAATCACTTTAAAATAGCCCTTTACGCGGCACAGGGAGAAACTTCCCTCCTCAACAGAATCTCATCTTCTACCTTTTAATCTCTATGATAAAATGGCAACAGTCCAAACCATTAAAAATAATTCAAAATAAATCTCTGGAGATATGACTGCCAAACTTAGTAATATTCTGCGCAAAGCAAAAAAAAAAAAATAAGAACTAAAAGAAACTAATAAAAGGATGTGTAAGGAAAATTCTGTTGAAACGTCCTTTCTTTTAAATCTGAATTAATAAAGTAGACTGCAGGTTTTAAAGAAATATTGATTTCTTCTTAATTCATTCTCCTTAATTGCATTTGGGAAATACAGTTTTACAAGATGCAGAAATAGGAAGAAACGAATGTACATCAGTTCACCACTGGCCAGGCTTCCTCAGCAGAAGTAAATTTATTTACCTCCCAAAAAATGCCTTCAGGATGTTTATCTACAAATAGCCAATTTTAAACACTTGAGCCATGTATGCAAATGTATTTTAAATAACTCTTCAGCAGAAATGTATCTGCTAAAAGTGCCTGGCTGAATAAAAATGTTCTGTGTATTTTACGTTCATGAAAATTTGTTCTGATAGCAAATAAAGTAAACCAACAGTATAATATTTTCAAGTTAAAATGCACTTTAAGACACACCATGTTTGTGAAATTAGAGTAGGTGTCAAAGTTAGAATGGACTCATTTGAGCATGAAGTATGTAATAATACTGTCATAATACTATTGTTCCTCGGTTTTTCAACATATGGTTTTTGGTGCGGCTTCCTTAGCCCTGAAAAGTCTGGGAAATTTCAGCTATTTTGTAGGTACATTCCATTAATTTTTTTTTTAATCTTCAACTATATTTGGCTTCTGATCCTATCTTGAAAATAACTGGAGAATAAGGCTAGATATTCCAGATAATTTTATTAATCCTGCGAACACTATTGTGTATGTAACACATTCAGCACTCATTTCTGCCTGTCAATTTTGAAGCAGAAGTATTGCTATCCCTGTCTTAAATTTAGCATCCTCTAAGCTCAAGGGGAGGAAATCAACTCGCAATTTAGACAGTTACCAAATTACCAAAACTAGCGCAGCAACTCTTAATGAGCAAAACCATTAACAATTTTCTGACTGGAGCCCCTGTTCAAATACCTTGGACACCTTGTTAGCACAGAATGAGGTGTTCAATCAAGAGCCTGGGAATTGGAAGTACCAGGGCACAGTTTTGAGTGGTGATTACAAGGGCGAGGGGGCGAGTGCCAAAGTAACAGTCCTCCTACCCGGCAGGAAGCTGAGAAACCTTCAAGTCTACATTTGTAAATCAGGCCCGATGATTACAGCAGTCCCAAGCAACGAACATATGAAACAATTATTTGCACCATTCTGCCACTGTTTTCATTTGCTCTTAAAATGAACAAGATCATCCCCAGAGTCCCTGGCATTTTGTTTTTAGAAATTTAGAACCTGCTGTAGGATTTTTCATACATTGTAAGGCAAGGAAAAAACGGAAGAGATCATTTCAAAGACCACTTTTTTTCCCCTCACTAGCTGTTGTATTATTCAGGTTGGCCGTGGCTTAAAATGTAAAAAGCAGTCTGTAGGAGTTTAATTTATTTTAGCTGCTTTAGTTTTGGGCTCAAATAAAATATATTTGGTAATTATTATTTTCTAAATTTTATGGTCTTTTCATTTAGAGTGCTGTGACTTAAACACTGAAAACCTCATATTACATGAATAAAAAAAACCAGTATATTCCAGTTTTTAACACTCTTAATCCTGTCTATGACCCCTGGCATCTTATTACTAATTTAGTGCAATATTCTTTCTTATGGATATGATGTTTAAAGTTGCCTTTGAAACTTCAGAGGGACAGTTTCAAATTTGTATTTAATAGCGCATATTTAAACATAATATTTTGAACAGTGTTATTTATATGAATAATTTACAGTGAAAACCAAAAGTAAACAAAAACTAAGCCTCTCGAGTGTGTTAGATTGCTTGAACCACTTTTGAGCACGTCATTTTAGTTTACTTATTATTAAGAAAAACTCAAGTTTGAGTTCCATGTAACAAAAGGCTTATACTTAGCGAAAGAAACACAAATACAGATTTGAGCTGCTTTTCTTCATAAAACATGTGTATTGTTTTCTCAGTAGTTTAGAGGATGGTATACTAAGTTTAGAGAACATCTCTATAAATGAATTAAATGCATGAGGGTTTACATGTAAAATGACTGATTCTATATCTATGTTGTTACACTTTCACAAATAACTTTACTGTGACTTACTCATAAAAAGAATTTCCAAAGAACTTAGGCATCCGTTAATGCTTCTCTTTACGTGCAAATCCATCACGTTAAATTCTCAATCTGTACTTTTTTGTGGTAGACATTAAAAACTAGAGAGTATTTTTTAAGTGCCTTTGATCCACTTCTGAAATTCAAAACATCATAAGCTCCTGCATTACATAAAACAAGAAGCAAAACAGTACAACTTTAACAACTGACAACTTATTTGTGAACTCTGTTAAGTAATATGATTGTTTACGTTCAGGCCGTCTGGGTATTTTCCTAGAGAGCCTTCTCTTTCCTCCAATTATTTCTGTCAGTTTGTTTTCTGAATGGTGCAACAGTTTGCAGACTTTGATCCCCGTACTAAATCAATGGTTTAGAAGACTAAATTCATATGTGAGGTTACTGTGTAATTTTGTAATGTATTTCAATCACATCATTTGTTCCCAGGCTTATACGATGATTGTTAAATGTTTTTCTTCAACCAGTGAAATCATTTTCCTCATACGCTATCCAAATGTAGAGGGCGCTGTTGTTCATGTATTTTGAAAGTGTTTCCTAAAGCAAAATACATTCAGCTAATGGTGCAGTACTTGTTTGTCAAAACTATCAATTCCAATGGGAATTTTAATATAAAGCTTGAATTTGACTTTGAAAAAATCTGAAAGGTGTGTACTAGATTACTAAAGTTATCTTTTCAATTAATGTTATATGCATTTTTAACACTCTGATTTTAGATTTTATAGAAATATTTCAATTATTTTCTTGTAGTCACATAAAATTGTACATAGGATATGCATGCTGAAAAATTTGGAAATGCCATTATTTTTTCCTCTGAATCAATTGGGAATAAACAGAGTGACTAAATACAAATAGTTTTTCAGTGGAAGACATGAAAATATTTTCTTACTAGGTTTCTTTGTTTATTGCATTTCATTTTATGACATCGTTTCATAGGCTCTAAGGTTCAACTTTTAGTATGTTTGAAATTTCAGATAAAAACTTGAGAAAATATTTTGGCTGCCTTGGATTTATATGGTTACTTTTGCTCATTGTTTTCCAAGTAAATATGTCTTAATATTTCACAGAGCAGGCCAAGTCTTACATGGGAACTTTTCCATGCAGTTTTAAACTATGAAAGTTTAAAGTTATGATTTTACTAAAATATATTTCATTTATTAATTGCTTGAGCTATAGTGAAGAAATGATTTAAAATTAAAAATTTTATTTTACTCTTTGCAGAAAGTTAAGAAGGAAAAAATAATGGCGATTTCTGTAATTTCCACATCTTGAATTTCATGAAATCATAGAAGTACAATTTTCTTTCGTTCTGTGAAATTATGCTGGCTATCAGTAACTTACAATGTAATTGCAAACCAAAAATAAATGATAGTTGATTTTATTCTGAACACAGATTTGAAGTAAGGTATTAGTATACCTTACAAAATCAATTTTAAAAGTCTCAAAATTTGGAAGCATCCTTTTATCTAAAGTGTTGACTAAATGCTACACAAAAGTATCCAGCACTTGTTGAAAATTCTATTCAAGTTACCACTACAAATCTAATATGCATCAGCTGAGACAACATAAAGCAGCCACTGCTAATTAATTATGTACTAACGTGTATTTTATTTTTATGGACACTCAACATTTAGAATAAACTATTTCACTTTTTTTTTCTTTCTGTGTTATTTGTTTATGTAATCCTTCTAAACGTGAAGTAGAATTAATGAGACTGCTCTGTCTAGTTACATAAAATCACATTTGGAATCATCCAGATTTTGGGCTCTTTTTCCATTTTTTATTATTACATATCATTTAAAGAAGCAGTAACACCTCCCTCTTTTTCTGTTTTCAACCTAACCTGAAGCACAAGAAAGAACGTTTGTGACCAGTATATATAAACATGTATTCTATACATTGCCATGAAACTAAATCACTAGAAAAACCTAAATACAGCTTAAGGAAAAGTTTTGAATGTAGCTCAAGCGTAACATTTCACCACTTCAAGTTATTTTAAAATCAAAATAAGCATGGCAGAAAGCACAGAAGGAAAAGCCGTTCATTAAAATAGCTCCTAACTTTCTCTTTTAAATAGACTATCTGCAACTTTGTCTGGTTAAACTGTATCTAATCCAGCACAAGTAGGCATTGTCCGACTTTTGTGACATCCATGCGTGCTCAAGAAGTTTTCCACCTTAAAAGCAAGAAGGGGGATCGGGGGTGGGAGTGAGTGAGGGACAATCCATAACTGAGTCACAGTTGCCTTTTATGATTGGCAAGTTCTTTGGGACCAAGATGCCCCCCGCTCTGACTGACTGGGATGCTGAGATGCAGTTCGTCTCTGTCTTTATGTCAAATCACTGCCATCAAAACAATGGCTCATATTACATGAAAATCTTGTGCAAATGAGCCATAATGGGAGTGAATGACAATCTCCTAAGACCATGCAGCAGGACCTCCTTTGATCTGAGATACTGTTAGTATTTCCCAAACGTAGCATGCTAAGTATACTTGGCAAATGCTATATGAGAAAGTCCCCATAGTGAAAATCCAGAGAAAAATAATCTGTAAGTGAAACAGACAGACGACAACAACAAATGCCCTGCTGGTTATAAATTTTTATTTATTTCAGTCATTGTTGTTTTCAGTTTACTTTTTTGTTGTTGTTTTGATTTCTGTGATCGGCATTCTTGTTTAGTCTTTCAGACAATGTTTTCCTATTGAAAGATCTTATTCACAATTCACGTGTCTGACGACTAGGAAGTTTGAATGGATGATGTAAACATTGTTTTATGAAACACTTCCAAGGCTTACATTAATTTGAGAAATGTTCAAGATGCCTTATTTGCAAGGGCTTTTGTCGCTAATCGTGGTGTACTGAAACAGGATTTTATGATGTTGTGCCAAAGCATGAGAGAAGGGAAAACTTTCTAACACGATGCTTTCTACTGTAAGAAAAGACTGATTCGGTGTTTCTGTTTTGAAGGAAGTTTAGACAACCATTAAAATGTCTCCTAAGTAGCAATAGACCAGCTTAGGGTCACATGAGGTTTTTCCTTTGCTAATACGAAAATCAAACTGTTTTGTTGGGTAGCCAAACATGTAAGGCCCATGTAGTCAAATGTAAGCTGAGTCAATCATGGTGATTCAGTGCTGGTAGGAAGTATGCCTCTTCAGTTGTGCTCGGCTTTTGAAGTGTTGCCTAAAAATCAGCCTTGGGCTTCAAAGAGATGGATTATAGCCTTTATCCAGCAATTAATATGGCTGGAGCTCAGAATGTCAGTGTCTAACCACGGTCCTGGCTGGAGAGTAGCATAACAGGAATTTGCTCTCCTTCAAGGCTTGGAGTAGATCACAAAAGTGAATAAATAAGCAGTAAAATATTATTAAAATGTGCCAGAAAGGAGGGAAAAAATAAGCCTTCCACTGTTAGTGAGCTGCTTGTTTTTTTCACACACAGACAAGCCCTCCCCAAAAAGTGATGTCCCCAGACTTTTAACCAGCTTTATCCATCTAGGTCGTTTTAATCTCCCACCAACTGTTAAGCAGAAAGAAGTGTTATTAAGGAGAAAGCCACTCCTTTCACCTTCGAACATACATCAGATGACAACCTCTCCAAGTCCCTCCTCACTGTCAGAGTTCATGGGTTCAAATCTGGTTAGAGTATCAAACAACTGGAAAGCAGCAGGATGGTGTGTAAAGAGTTTAAACACAGATTAGTCAAAATGGTTGGAAGAGACCCTAGTGTTACATTTCATTCCTCATGTTCAGTTTCATGTTCAGTACCTTCTGACAAGAACGTGGAATGTGCTCACCTCCACTACGGTACAATGCAGTTCTCTAAAATCCCATTCCTTGTTAAACCAATACCCTGATAACTTTCCGGTTGAATATTAAATGCCCATGTTTTTCTACCTTCCTATCAACATTTTGAAATTCACATTCTTAACATGTGCTTAAGTTGACCTAAAGGCAGAGGGGTTTCCTCATGTCTGAGTTGTGAAAAATGAAGGAAACCTTTAAGTTTAGATTCTTTCTTGGTATGGAAAAGACAACCTCCACCACACTCACACACAATAATCAGGCCATCTCCTGATTAAAATCCCGCACAGTTGTGGCAGCATGTTTCCTTACGAATTCTGCTGCCTTGGAGAAAACTTGGTAAGTCAAGTATTCCCAGAAGAACATCCCTGCATACTGACAGGCTAAGCAATGTGTTTCATTAGCAAATTGCGTTCATGGCCAGGGACTGAGGTTTTGTGTGAATAAAGGTAGAGGAATGGTAACTATAAAATCTAATATGAACAAAAAAATTGAAATCTAATAGGCTCTTTCATATCAGACATTTATACTGCATATAAATATAGAACTGGGATCACAAGGGCACACAAGTTTCTGACTTCTTACATTCATCTCCCTTTTTACATCACCATGCCTTTGGCACTCATTGGGAAGGTCCTGGCAGTAGGTTTTAGTTCTTCAGAAAATCGGAAGGAATTAGAAAGTGTGATTTATGTACCACGTATCTAAGAGCAGGCAGTGTGATGGCCTTAGGTCTCATTCTATTGAAGATGGAACTGGAATAGGTACAGACTTCAGCAGAATCTGTTTTCTTGCTCTTTTTACCAACTTGCTATTAGATGCAATGTAACTCCAAGGTCTTGATTCAAGGTATTTTGTGTAGAATGGCAGAGTGCTTAGTAAGTAAAAAGAATACAGAAAAGATGAGATAGCAGGAAAATAAAATTCTTCCACCACGAAAAAGCAACAGGAAAATAAAAGAAAACCTCCTCGTTTTTTTAAAGATTTCCTCTGGTACTTTCAATAATACAAAATTCCCTATTTGTATACGATCAATAACCCAACAAGCTTGGAGTTTCACAATGTCTACATACACAAGTCTTCCAGGAAAGAGCTTCACTGTGAGCAAACCTGACTGATTCAAAGGACACAAAACTAGTTTCAAAAATATCATAATCTGTTTAGATTTTACTGGACCACTAATGGTCACTAGTTATTGTCATCCTCATTAACACCCTACAATAATCTCAATTAAAATCTATACTTATATAAACATGTATCAATAACAATTTACAGCAAATATAAAGAATGACTAGATAAATTAGTGTAATTAAATAGATTCTATCAAAGGCATATTGTCAGGTAGGGCTGTTGTGGTTTTATTGTACATGTGAAACCATCATTTTTCCAAAACAGTTGGCACTGGAAAATTTTCAGTAAGGTTAACTGATGTATTCTTCATTATACTCTAGTGTACACACAGGAAATACCATGAGTTTTAAATCATTCATGAAAAAAATGCATTTGAAAAACAAACTGCATAGATTTAAGAATGTTTTTGCACCAAATTAAGCTTATCTTTGAATTGCATTCCCATGAACTTTTTGAAGTGCCCTTGTACAACTAACTACTACAGCCCCTCCTGAACATCTCTCGCTACTTCATTCCTCATTTTGTCTTTACCTCATACTTGGATGTCTCCAAAATGCCTTCATTAGCTACTCACACACTGAACTACAACAGGTGCAAGTTTCTCCATCTTCCTCCTATAGTAATAGCAAATGTACCCCTTTATTCTAATAAATTTCAATTCTTTACTGGATTAGATCATGCCCACTTTCTCAGATGCCTGTTTTCAGTACAGAAAGAAATAGTGGCTTCCAGTTCAACATTTCCAAAGGAGTCTTTCCGTATGAAGAATTTTTAAAAGAAGCATGCCTTCTCAATACCTCTGGGTTTCTCTGTTCCTCTGCTTCTGCCTTCTCAGAGGCATAAGGGAACTCTCCCCAAATGGCAGGATGCATCTGAGATCTATGAGCCCATCTGCTTAGCTTCACCAAAACTAAGTACCTCAAGGCCCATGTCTCATTGTCACTTAGTGCAGAGAATGAATGTGACTATTCTGTTCCATTTAATAATTGTAATGATCAGTGCCCAAGAGGGACTTAGCTGGAGCACAAGAACTATCGGACAACTGGACTGACAATATGCGCTTGGAAAGAAACAGACCTGGCACACATAAGAGTCAGGTCTGGGGTCACCACAGGTGAGGCTTCCCTGAACTCAAACTAAGATCAGAGGGAAAACCATAGGATATGTGACCCGACCTTGGAGTGCATGTATCAGAACTGGGCCACCTCAGTTCTTGATGCCTGTGCAGTTCTCAGCATAGCCAGATGCACAAGGGGGACATGACAATCAGATCATCTAGGTCAACAGAGGAAGCTGAGTGCAATGTCAGAAGATGGAAAATAGAACAGGTTGGACAACTGTCCTCCTGGTCAAGCTTTGGCACCAAGTGTCTCAGTGTGTGGACTTCGTCAACTAACAAACCTTGGAAAGATTATCTCAACCCCAGAACAATGAACCAAACAATGTCTCAGAACTAAGTAACACCCTCAGAGCATTCTTCTCCACATGAGAATCTCTAAGATGATGTCAAGTAACTTTCCCACTTCACCGGTGCTGATGTAGTTGGCAGCAAGGAATAGCCCCCTCTGCTTCCCTCGCCCATGTGGATACAGCAGAAAAAAAAATGAAACATTTGTCCCTTTCCCCTGTAATCTGTGGCTCACATGGGCATACATCCTTCTAAACTATGTAAACAGCATTAAAATCTAATTAAATTAAGTTTTTATTAAAAGGAAAATAACATTAGGACTAGAGTGGTAGTGTCACAAGTTAAACCACCATATACATGCTAGCCTCTAATCTTGAAGCAAGTTCTAGGCATGATTGCTCCATGTCCAATCTCACTCTTTTTTGTGCTGGAAAGCAGTAGAGGACTACCCAAATGCTTCAACCACTTCACCCACATAGAATATCTGGATGAAGCTCCTGGCGCTTGTCTGGCAAATTTTGGCCGCTGCAACTATATGGAAAGTGAAACAAGGATTAGGAGACCTCTGTATATATCTTTTAACTCTGCCTTTCAAATAAATAAAATATATGTATTTTAAGATCCTTAAGGAAGAACTTATAGACACATTTTCCTAAAAATCACAGAATATTCAAGTAGGAAAGATTATTGGAGTTTACTTATCACAACTGTGTTGGTTTACAGAAGAGATCATTTATATCTAAAGAGTTATGACAACTTAAAAAATTCTAGAGATTATAAAATGCATATGTGTAATGATATCTTTACAGATATTCCAACTGATTCTTACTTCAGTTCAAATTGTAATTTGTCAAAACTTTATGTAAACTCATTTTATCAAAAGACTATTTGAAGGTACCGCAATAAAGTTTTGTGTAACTAAAGTACATAGTAAGTGTGGTTGTATCAGATAAAATAATGTCAATATTAGCCTTTATGACTCATTGGCCATGCACCCACCTTAAATCATCCATGCAAGGAACTGGTAAAATGCTATATTTATTTTGGGGGGCATTGGGGTAGATGATTTTCAAACTTTAGCCATGGTTCTTGTGCCCAGATTTTTTTTTTTTGTAGCTCTTTTGACTTTGCACATTGAGATTTATGGGGCATTTCCCAGTACACCCTGCTGTGTCTCTCATCACATCCTTTCTGCCAGGCCACCAGGAAACAAGAAATGAATGCTGGAAAACCCGGTGGCTGTTCTTAACCAAAGAACTACAGGCATGACCAAAGTTCTGTGCAAATCTCCTTAGAATGTCAGAAGAAAAATGGCAAGAACCTGCAGTCATTCAATGAAGCAATATCTCCCTTATTACTTTCAAAGCCTTTTGTTTAGCCTCACCAGTATCATATTTGAAATGCTTTGGTGACTGGGGGCAATACTTGAGTAACCATCTGTTCCTTCGGATTAGCTGTCAGATGAGTAGGATGTTTTCAGTCAATGTTTTCAAATTGCTTTAAAAAACAAATTCAATATTTGTTCATGACATTAGTACAGAATATTTAATATCTAGCTCAAACAAAACATTGAAAGTCCCAGGGACTTCTATGTTGTGTCAATAATCACTGGTGCAAATAAGATTGTAACAGACATTTCAAAAAATACATACATACATACAAAAAACAGAAAAACAGAAACAAGAGTTGGTAAATATGTCAAAATGGATTTGGTACACCAGAGTTAGCTTTCCACTTGAAATTTTAAAAGCAAATCTTTAATTTGGAAATTTCTGCCTACCTACCATTTCAAGCCCCTCCAGGGCAATGATCTATCAAGATCTGACTGTCTCAAACTGTTTATGCCAGATTCCACATCGATCACACCCACACTTGCTGCACATTTCAATCAGAGAGCCAAGAAGCAATAATTTTCAATTAAGAAACTGGAAAAAGACTTGGAGTTTGATTTATGGTGCATGACTAATTATCAAATAGCTGGCCTAATGAAAATTAAACTGTTGGTTACCACAAAGATTTAACTTCATTTTCTTGAAAAGATACTGATATGATCCAGAATGTAATTAATGAAATAGCATGATGCATCTCAAAAGTCATAGCCATGCAAATGAGATAATTGTAATGTTTAAGTGACAGGAGTAATTATTTATATTATGATGAATTTGTTATTCAGAGTACATATACACCTGAAACAAAAG
Source organism: Ochotona princeps (assembly GCF_030435755.1). NCBI lineage: Eukaryota > Metazoa > Chordata > Mammalia > Lagomorpha > Ochotonidae > Ochotona > Ochotona princeps. The sequence goes on along the minus strand of NC_080834.1, from coordinate 7,893,494 downwards.
ATTATCATTGCTTGTGATGATTTTTGCTTCCTTCTTATACTACTGGAAGAACTAAAAATACTGCATGTGGTGTAAAAATTGGAGAATTATTTTTCAAAAAAAAGAATTAAGATTAATAGCTGTAAAAGTTGGGGAAATTACTTGGTTTAAATTATTCAGAATAATGCTTGAAAATTTTAAGTCCATGTAAAAGATTATCAAGTGAAAGTGGCAAACTGGTTGTATACACTGTGCTACACTGCATTTTTCTGCATTTTTAAAAACAAAGTTATGAAATGTAAATGTCAAATGATAAAGACAAGATTTAGTTTTATTCCATAAACAAAATATTTTAATATGGTCATGCATTATGCTCTGTATTACATTAGCTTTATTTTCAAATATTCAGTATTCCACCTAATTTTACTTTACTATACCTCACACACTGTCATATTCAAAACGTGCAATCCTTTGTCCTCCAAATAATTTTTGGACTCTCTGCCATCTTTCCAACTCCTAGTTTTGATATGACATTTACAATGAGCAAATATTTCCTATTTATCTTTCTACACAGCCCTAAAGTACTGCCTGCCTTGTGGATGGTCTAAATTAGTCAGATAAGTGATTTTCAGTCTTGGTGGGGGTTTTTTGTTGGATTGTTTTTTGCTTAATTTCAGACCTGAGTTTTCAGTTTTTTTGATTCTTGAAAATTTGTCATGCTATTTTACACCAGAAGTTTTTCTAAATGTACACAATACTTCAATAAAAAAAAGCATTTAAAGTATTACACTTGGAAATTCATGCCAAATCAGTTACATCAGAATCTCTTGGGACAGATCTTTGGCCACTGTTTTTGCTTTGTTTTGTTTTAAAGCTGCTAAGATTCTTCTTTTTTAATTTTTTTTAATCATGCAGTTCCATAGATTTAAGGGTTTCCCCTTCCCCATGTCCAATTTTCCCCTTTATTATTGTAATATAATCCTTCAGCAGCAGTGACAAGTCCATTATACTTTTTTTTTTAAATATTCATTTATTCATTAATTACATTGAATTACATGACACAATTTCATAGGTACTGGGATTCCCCCCCCCCTTCACCCCAAACCCTTCCCCCATCATGAATTCCTTCACCTTGATGCATAACCACAGCTCAAGTTCCGTTGAGATTCCCTAATTAAAAGTTTACACCATACAGAGTCCAGCATCCCACTTGTCCAGTTCAAGTTCAACCGCCTCTTGGGGAGGCCCTCTCAGGTTTGTAGGCAGAGCCAGCAGAGCGTCACCCCGATCAATTAGAAGCTCCAACATATCATCAGCAACAGTCCAGGTATGATGAGGCTGGTGCAGAGTCCACTGATTGACATAGTCCGTCTTAGGGTTTCCCCTTGTCCAGTTTTCCGCTGCAAGCATAAAGCTGAGGTGGTTGATTCATCTACTCCATTTTCCATCTTTTTTTGATTAATGCTTTGATTCCTCCATTTTGTTCAGGGGAATCCCCCTAGAAAAAACTTTGAGGCATTCCCAGTCCAGGCTCCTACATGTACTACTAGTAAGCACAGTGCCCGCCACCGTCCATCACTCCGATCAGCTGATGGTTTTAACCCCTGGGTTGGTTCTCTTCTGAGCCCCGACCTCTATTGGAACCAATGAGTATCGCATCTCTCCCCGGCTCTGCCCATCACACTCTTGTCCCTCACCTAAACCAGTGGGAGGAGTGCTGGTCGGGTGTTGCATTCCCTGCTAGCACAGGCCATTTCACCTTGGCATTTTGTGTTTTGTACTGTTTTTTTTTTTTTTTTTTTTTATCGCAACCAAACACGGCCAGGCCCCCACACAGTTTCAGCACTTGGGCTTGCCAGTGGATGACGTGAACCGACTCAGCCTGGTCTGCCCCAACCCGAGCCAAGTGTATTCCAGTGGGTCACATTCCAAAGCCTCTTCTGGGTTATTTACCTCCATGATTCTTGCGTTTATTTGTAGAGTCAGTGTCCTGTCAGAGGATCTGTTCAGGTTCCTCCCTCCGACTCCTTCATGGTGTCGGGCTTCACGCATTCCAGCAGGTCCTTCGGCCAGCACCGCTCTTCAATCCATTCTGGTTCCTGCTGTTGAGAGTTTCAGCCCAGCCACGGCTCGTCCATACCCACGCATATCTCATATATGGCTCAGATGGGGTTGAGGCCTAGCCGAGCCCGTCCAACGTCTATCCTGGTCCTCCAGAGCACCAAACTGTGCTGTGGTCTAATCCGGCATGGTGCGTCAAAGCCGAATTGATATTTGTGCCAAGGGATTACAACTGTGACCCGACCAGAACTCAGTCTCCCTCCAGTTCCTGTGCCCCTTAGTGGTAGGCTCCACGCAGCCAAGGCCTCCACCACGCTCTCCAACCAGGCCTGTTGCCAGCCAGTGTTAACTATGCCAGAGGTTGCTCTGGTCAGCCCAGAGCGTCCTATAGACTGTCATGCCTCCTGCATAGACTCCACCGGCCCTTCTAAACCGTCCAATGGGGTCAGAGTGTCAGGGCATTGGTCCACGTATGCCTTACACATTCTAGCCCCGAGTATGGTTCTTGAATGCCAGTCAGTGTCATAGTAATGCCTTCTGTGACCCCTCTGCTGATCCCTCATCCTATCAGGTAATGGGGCATCCTGCTGGAAAAGCCCGGAATTTTGCCTTTTAAGTGAGCTGATGTTGGCGATCGGCACTATAAAGTGACTACAGGTTCTTCAGAGGAAGATTAAATGCCTTTGAAAAGCTTAAGGACTAATACATATTCTCAGAGTACTGTGGGTTCAGCACGGAGCGTCTCATGCAGCATATCAGAGAAACCAAATTCCAGAACTTCCTGGCCGGGCGGCCAGCAGGCGAAGCCTGGCGCCAAATGGCGCACTGGCCGCCCGAGAGCCTCGCACCCCATGTACCTGCGCAGGTGGTGGAAAGCTTGGCTGTGTTAGGCTGGAATCGTGGCAGGGACCCTCGCACCCGGGCCGCATGGCGGCCCGGGGCCAAGCTGCTTGGGCCCCCGCCTGGATCGTGCTAGCTAGCTCCTCCCCTACTCCAGCCCCTGGCATGGCGGCTCAGAGGCGTTCCCAACCCGCTTCTCAGGGTCCTGGGACAACCTTCCCGCCCAGAAGGAGGCCATCAGACCAGGACCCCGGCAAATCGGAAAGCTGCCCGAGAGCCTCGCACCCCATGTACCTGCGCAGGTGGTGGAAAGCTTGGCTGTGTTAGGCTGGAATCGTGGCAGGGACCCTCGCACCCGGGCCGCATGGCGGCCCGGGGCCAAGCTGCTTGGGCCCCCGCCTGGATCGTGCTAGCTAGCTCCTCCCCTACTCCAGCCCCTGGCATGGCGGCTCAGAGGCGTTCCCAACCCGCTTCTCAGGGTCCTGGGACAACCTTCCCGCCCAGAAGGAGGCCATCAGACCAGGACCCCGGCAAATCGGAAAGCTGCCCGAGAGCCTCGCACCCCATGTACCTGCGCAGGTGGTGGAAAGCTTGGCTGTGTTAGGCTGGAATCGTGGCAGGGACCCTCGCACCCGGGCCGCATGGCGGCCCGGGGCCAAGCTGCTTGGGCCCCCGCCTGGATCGTGCTAGCTAGCTCCTCCCCTACTCCAGCCCCTGGCATGGCGGCTCAGAGGCGTTCCCAACCCGCTTCTCAGGGTCCTGGGACAACCTTCCCGCCCAGAAGGAGGCCATCAGACCAGGACCCCGGCAAATCGGAAAGCTGCCCGAGAGCCTCGCACCCCATGTACCTGCGCAGGTGGTGGAAAGCTTGGCTGTGTTAGGCTGGAATCGTGGCAGGGACCCTCGCACCCGGGCCGCATGGCGGCCCGGGGCCAAGCTGCTTGGGCCCCCGCCTGGATCGTGCTAGCTAGCTCCTCCCCTACTCCAGCCCCTGGCATGGCGGCTCAGAGGCGTTCCCAACCCGCTTCTCAGGGTCCTGGGACAACCTTCCCGCCCAGAAGGAGGCCATCAGACCAGGACCCCGGCAAATCGGAAAGCTGCCCGAGAGCCTCGCACCCCATGTACCTGCGCAGGTGGTGGAAAGCTTGGCTGTGTTAGGCTGGAATCGTGGCAGGGACCCTCGCACCCGGGCCGCATGGCGGCCCGGGGCCAAGCTGCTTGGGCCCCCGCCTGGATCGTGCTAGCTAGCTCCTCCCCTACTCCAGCCCCTGGCATGGCGGCTCAGAGGCGTTCCCAACCCGCTTCTCAGGGTCCTGGGACAACCTTCCCGCCCAGAAGGAGGCCATCAGACCAGGACCCCGGCAAATCGGAAAGCTGCCCGAGAGCCTCGCACCCCATGTACCTGCGCAGGTGGTGGAAAGCTTGGCTGTGTTAGGCTGGAATCGTGGCAGGGACCCTCGCACCCGGGCCGCATGGCGGCCCGGGGCCAAGCTGCTTGGGCCCCCGCCTGGATCGTGCTAGCTAGCTCCTCCCCTACTCCAGCCCCTGGCATGGCGGCTCAGAGGCGTTCCCAACCCGCTTCTCAGGGTCCTGGGACAACCTTCCCGCCCAGAAGGAGGCCATCAGACCAGGACCCCGGCAAATCGGAAAGCTGCCCGAGAGCCTCGCACCCCATGTACCTGCGCAGGTGGTGGAAAGCTTGGCTGTGTTAGGCTGGAATCGTGGCAGGGACCCTCGCACCCGGGCCGCATGGCGGCCCGGGGCCAAGCTGCTTGGGCCCCCGCCTGGATCGTGCTAGCTAGCTCCTCCCCTACTCCAGCCCCTGGCATGGCGGCTCAGAGGCGTTCCCAACCCGCTTCTCAGGGTCCTGGGACAACCTTCCCGCCCAGAAGGAGGCCATCAGACCAGGACCCCGGCAAATCGGAAAGCTGCCCGAGAGCCTCGCACCCCATGTACCTGCGCAGGTGGTGGAAAGCTTGGCTGTGTTAGGCTGGAATCGTGGCAGGGACCCTCGCACCCGGGCCGCATGGCGGCCCGGGGCCAAGCTGCTTGGGCCCCCGCCTGGATCGTGCTAGCTAGCTCCTCCCCTACTCCAGCCCCTGGCATGGCGGCTCAGAGGCGTTCCCAACCCGCTTCTCAGGGTCCTGGGACAACCTTCCCGCCCAGAAGGAGGCCATCAGACCAGGACCCCGGCAAATCGGAAAGCTGCCCGAGAGCCTCGCACCCCATGTACCTGCGCAGGTGGTGGAAAGCTTGGCTGTGTTAGGCTGGAATCGTGGCAGGGACCCTCGCACCCGGGCCGCATGGCGGCCCGGGGCCAAGCTGCTTGGGCCCCCGCCTGGATCGTGCTAGCTAGCTCCTCCCCTACTCCAGCCCCTGGCATGGCGGCTCAGAGGCGTTCCCAACCCGCTTCTCAGGGTCCTGGGACAACCTTCCCGCCCAGAAGGAGGCCATCAGACCAGGACCCCGGCAAATCGGAAAGCTGCCCGAGAGCCTCGCACCCCATGTACCTGCGCAGGTGGTGGAAAGCTTGGCTGTGTTAGGCTGGAATCGTGGCAGGGACCCTCGCACCCGGGCCGCATGGCGGCCCGGGGCCAAGCTGCTTGGGCCCCCGCCTGGATCGTGCTAGCTAGCTCCTCCCCTACTCCAGCCCCTGGCATGGCGGCTCAGAGGCGTTCCCAACCCGCTTCTCAGGGTCCTGGGACAACCTTCCCGCCCAGAAGGAGGCCATCAGACCAGGACCCCGGCAAATCGGAAAGCTGCCCGAGAGCCTCGCACCCCATGTACCTGCGCAGGTGGTGGAAAGCTTGGCTGTGTTAGGCTGGAATCGTGGCAGGGACCCTCGCACCCGGGCCGCATGGCGGCCCGGGGCCAAGCTGCTTGGGCCCCCGCCTGGATCGTGCTAGCTAGCTCCTCCCCTACTCCAGCCCCTGGCATGGCGGCTCAGAGGCGTTCCCAACCCGCTTCTCAGGGTCCTGGGACAACCTTCCCGCCCAGAAGGAGGCCATCAGACCAGGACCCCGGCAAATCGGAAAGCTGCCCGAGAGCCTCGCACCCCATGTACCTGCGCAGGTGGTGGAAAGCTTGGCTGTGTTAGGCTGGAATCGTGGCAGGGACCCTCGCACCCGGGCCGCATGGCGGCCCGGGGCCAAGCTGCTTGGGCCCCCGCCTGGATCGTGCTAGCTAGCTCCTCCCCTACTCCAGCCCCTGGCATGGCGGCTCAGAGGCGTTCCCAACCCGCTTCTCAGGGTCCTGGGACAACCTTCCCGCCCAGAAGGAGGCCATCAGACCAGGACCCCGGCAAATCGGAAAGCTGCCCGAGAGCCTCGCACCCCATGTACCTGCGCAGGTGGTGGAAAGCTTGGCTGTGTTAGGCTGGAATCGTGGCAGGGACCCTCGCACCCGGGCCGCATGGCGGCCCGGGGCCAAGCTGCTTGGGCCCCCGCCTGGATCGTGCTAGCTAGCTCCTCCCCTACTCCAGCCCCTGGCATGGCGGCTCAGAGGCGTTCCCAACCCGCTTCTCAGGGTCCTGGGACAACCTTCCCGCCCAGAAGGAGGCCATCAGACCAGGACCCCGGCAAATCGGAAAGCTGCCCGAGAGCCTCGCACCCCATGTACCTGCGCAGGTGGTGGAAAGCTTGGCTGTGTTAGGCTGGAATCGTGGCAGGGACCCTCGCACCCGGGCCGGCATGGCGGCCCGGGGCCAAGCTGCTTGGGCCCCCGCCTGGATCGTGCTAGCTAGCTCCTCCCCTACTCCAGCCCCTGGCATGGCGGCTCAGAACCTTCCCGCCCAGAAGGAGGCCATCAGACCAGGACCCCGGCAAATCGGAAAGCTGCCCGAGAGCCTCGCACCCCATGTACCTGCGCAGGTGGTGGAAAGCTTGGCTGTGTTAGGCTGGAATCGTGGCAGGGACCCTCGCACCCGGGCCGCATGGCGGCCCGGGGCCAAGCTGCTTGGGCCCCCGCCTGGATCGTGCTAGCTAGCTCCTCCCCTACTCCAGCCCCTGGCATGGCGGCTCAGAGGCGTTCCCAACCCGCTTCTCAGGGTCCTGGGACAACCTTCCCGCCCAGAAGGAGGCCATCAGACCAGGACCCCGGCAAATCGGAAAGCTGCCCGAGAGCCTCGCACCCCATGTACCTGCGCAGGTGGTGGAAAGCTTGGCTGTGTTAGGCTGGAATCGTGGCAGGGACCCTCGCACCCGGGCCGCATGGCGGCCCGGGGCCAAGCTGCTTGGGCCCCCGCCTGGATCGTGCTAGCTAGCTCCTCCCCTACTCCAGCCCCTGGCATGGCGGCTCAGAGGCGTTCCCAACCCGCTTCTCAGGGTCCTGGGACAACCTTCCCGCCCAGAAGGAGGCCATCAGACCAGGACCCCGGCAAATCGGAAAGCTGCCCGAGAGCCTCGCACCCCATGTACCTGCGCAGGTGGTGGAAAGCTTGGCTGTGTTAGGCTGGAATCGTGGCAGGGACCCTCGCACCCGGGCCGCATGGCGGCCCGGGGCCAAGCTGCTTGGGCCCCCGCCTGGATCGTGCTAGCTAGCTCCTCCCCTACTCCAGCCCCTGGCATGGCGGCTCAGAGGCGTTCCCAACCCGCTTCTCAGGGTCCTGGGACAACCTTCCCGCCCAGAAGGAGGCCATCAGACCAGGACCCCGGCAAATCGGAAAGCTGCCCGAGAGCCTCGCACCCCATGTACCTGCGCAGGTGGTGGAAAGCTTGGCTGTGTTAGGCTGGAATCGTGGCAGGGACCCTCGCACCCGGGCCGCATGGCGGCCCGGGGCCAAGCTGCTTGGGCCCCCGCCTGGATCGTGCTAGCTAGCTCCTCCCCTACTCCAGCCCCTGGCATGGCGGCTCAGAGGCGTTCCCAACCCGCTTCTCAGGGTCCTGGGACAACCTTCCCGCCCAGAAGGAGGCCATCAGACCAGGACCCCGGCAAATCGGAAAGCTGCCCGAGAGCCTCGCACCCCATGTACCTGCGCAGGTGGTGGAAAGCTTGGCTGTGTTAGGCTGGAATCGTGGCAGGGACCCTCGCACCCGGGCCGCATGGCGGCCCGGGGCCAAGCTGCTTGGGCCCCCGCCTGGATCGTGCTAGCTAGCTCCTCCCCTACTCCAGCCCCTGGCATGGCGGCTCAGAGGCGTTCCCAACCCGCTTCTCAGGGTCCTGGGACAACCTTCCCGCCCAGAAGGAGGCCATCAGACCAGGACCCCGGCAAATCGGAGAAAGCTGCCCGAGAGCCTCGCACCCCATGTACCTGCGCAGGTGGTGGAAAGCTTGGCTGTGTTAGGCTGGAATCGTGGCAGGGACCCTCGCACCCGGGCCGCATGGCGGCCCGGGGCCAAGCTGCTTGGGCCCCCGCCTGGATCGTGCTAGCTAGCTCCTCCCCTACTCCAGCCCCTGGCATGGCGGCTCAGAGGCGTTCCCAACCCGCTTCTCAGGGTCCTGGGACAACCTTCCCGCCCAGAAGGAGGCCATCAGACCAGGACCCCGGCAAATCGGAAAGCTGCCCGAGAGCCTCGCACCCCATGTACCTGCGCAGGTGGTGGAAAGCTTGGCTGTGTTAGGCTGGAATCGTGGCAGGGACCCTCGCACCCGGGCCGCATGGCGGCCCGGGGCCAAGCTGCTTGGGCCCCCGCCTGGATCGTGCTAGCTAGCTCCTCCCCTACTCCAGCCCCTGGCATGGCGGCTCAGAGGCGTTCCCAACCCGCTTCTCAGGGTCCTGGGACAACCTTCCCGCCCAGAAGGAGGCCATCAGACCAGGACCCCCGGGCAAATCGGAAAGCTGCCCGAGAGCCTCGCACCCCATGTACCTGCGCAGGTGGTGGAAAGCTTGGCTGTGTTAGGGCTGGAATCGTGGCAGGGACCCTCGCACCCGGGCCGCATGGCGGCCCGGGGCCAAGCTGCTTGGGCCCCCGCCTGGATCGTGCTAGCTAGGCTCCTCCCCTACTCCAGCCCCTGGCATGGCGGCTCAGAGGCGTTCCCAACCCGCTTCTCAGGGTCCTGGGACAACCTTCCCGCCCAGAAGGAGGCCATCAGACCAGGACCCCGCAAATCGGAAAGCTGCCCGAGAGCCTCGCACCCCATGTACCTGCGCAGGGTGGTGGAAAGCTTGGCTGTGTTAGGCTGGAATCGTGGCAGGGACCCTCGCACCCGGGGCCGCATGGCGGCCCGGGGCCAAGCTGCTTGGGCCCCCGCCTGGATCGTGCTAGCTAGCTCCTCCCCTACTCCAGCCCCTGGCATGGCGGCTCAGAGGCGTTTCCCAACCCGCTTCTCAGGGTCCTGGGACAACCTTCCCGCCCAGAAGGAGGCCATCAGACCAGGACCCCGGCAAATCGGAAAGCTGCCCGAGAGCCTCGCACCCCCATGTACCTGCGCAGGTGGTGGAAAGCTTGGCTGTGTTAGGCTGGAATCGTGGCAGGGGACCCTCGCACCCGGGCCGCATGGCGGCCCGGGGGCCAAGCTGCTTGGGCCCCCGCCTGGATCGTGCTAGCTAGCTCCTCCCCTACTCCAGCCCCTGGCATGGCGGCTCAGAGGCGTTCCCAACCCGCTTCTCAGGGTCCTGGGACAACCTTCCCGCCCAGAAGGAGGCCATCAGACCAGGACCCCGGCAAATCGGAAAGCTGCCCGAGAGCCTCGCACCCCCATGTACCTGCGCAGGTGGTGGAAAGCTTGGCTGTGTTAGGCTGGAATCGTGGCAGGGACCCTCGCACCCGGGCCGCATGGCGGCCCGGGGCCAAGCTGCTTGGGCCCCCGCCTGGATCGTGCTAGCTAGCTCCTCCCCTACTCCAGCCCCTGGCATGGCGGCTCAGAGGCGTTCCCAACCCGCTTCTCAGGGTCCTGGGACAACCTTCCCGCCCAGAAGGAGGCCATCAGACCAGGACCCCGGCAAATCGGAAAGCTGCCCGAGAGCCTCGCACCCCATGTACCTGCGCAGGTGGTGGAAAGCTTGGCTGTGTTAGGCTGGAATCGTGGCAGGGACCCTCGCACCCGGGCCGCATGGCGGCCCGGGGCCAAGCTGCTTGGGCCCCCGCCTGGATCGTGCTAGCTAGCTCCTCCCCTACTCCAGCCCCTGGCATGGCGGCTCAGAGGCGTTCCCAACCCGCTTCTCAGGGTCCTGGGACAACCTTCCCGCCCAGAAGGAGGCCATCAGACCAGGACCCCGGCAAATCGGAAAGCTGCCCGAGAGCCTCGCACCCCATGTACCTGCGCAGGTGGTGGAAAGCTTGGCTGTGTTAGGCTGGAATCGTGGCAGGGACCCTCGCACCCGGGCCGCATGGCGGCCCGGGGCCAAGCTGCTTGGGCCCCCCGCCTGGATCGTGCTAGCTAGCTCCTCCCCCTACTCCAGCCCCTGGCATGGCGGCCTCAGAGGCGTTCCCAACCCGCTTCTCAGGGTCCTGGGACAACCTTCCCCGCCCAGAAGGAGGCCCATCAGACCAGGACCCCGGCAAAATCGGAAAGCTGCCCGAGAGCCTCGCACCCCATGTACCTGCGCAGGTGGTGGAAAGCTTGGCTGTGTTAGGCTGGAATCGTGGCAGGGACCCTCGCACCCGGGCCGCATGGCGGCCCGGGGCCAAGCTGCTTGGGCCCCCTCCTGGATCGTGCTAGCTAGCTCCTCCCCTACTCCAGCCCCTGGCATGGCGGCTCAGAGGCGTTCCCAACCCGCTTCTCAGGGTCCCTGGGACAACCTTCCCGCCCAGAAGGAGGCCATCAGACCAGGACCCCGGCAAATCGGAAAGCTGCCCGAGAGCCTCGCACCCCATGTACCTGCGCAGGTGGTGGAAAGCTTGGCTGTGTTAGGCTGGAATCGTGGCAGGGACCCTCGCACCCGGGCCGCATGGCGGCCCGGGGCCAAGCTGCTTGGGCCCCCGCCTGGATCGTGCTAGCTAGCTCCTCCCCTACTCCAGCCCCTGGCATGGCGGCTCAGAGGCGTTCCCAACCCGCTTCTCAGGGTCCCTGGACAACCTTCCCGCCCAGAAGGAGGCCATCAGACCAGGACCCCCGGCAAATCGGAAAGCTGCCCGAGAGCCTCGGCACCCCATGTACCTGCGCAGGTGGTGGAAAGCTTGGCTGTGTTAGGCTGGAATCGTGGCAGGGGACCCTCGCACCCGGGCCGGCATGGCGGCCCGGGGCCAAGCTGCTTGGGCCCCCCGCCTGGATCGTGCTAGCTAGCTCCTCCCCTACTCCAGCCCCTGGCATGGCGGCTCAGAGGCGTTCCCAACCCGCTTCTCAGGGTCCTGGACAACCTTCCCGCCCAGAAGGAGGCCATCAAGACCAGGACCCCGGCAAATCGGAAAGCTGCCCGAGAGCCTCGCACCCCATGTACCTGCGCAGGTGGTGGAAAGCTTGGCTGTGTTAGGCTGGAATCGTGGCAGGGACCCTCGCACCCGGGCCGCATGGCGGCCCGGGGCCAAGCTGCTTGGGCCCCCGCCTGGATCGTGCTAGCTAGCTCCTCCCCTACTCCAGCCCCTGGCATGGCGGCTCAGAGGCGTTCCCAACCCGCTTCTCAGGGTCCTGGGACAACCTTCCCCGCCCAGAAGGAGGCCATCAGACCAGGACCCCGGCAAATCGGAAAGCTGCCCGAGAGCCTCGCACCCCATGTACCTGCGCAGGTGGTGGAAAGCTTGGCTGTGTTAGGCTGGAATCGTGGCAGGGACCCTCGCACCCGGGCCGCATGGCGGCCCGGGCCAAGCTGCTTGGGCCCCCGCCTGGATCGTGCTAGCTAGCTCCTCCCCTACTCCAGCCCCTGGCATGGCGGCTCAGAGGCGTTCCCAACCCGCTTCTCAGGGTCCTGGGACAACCTTCCCGCCCAGAAGGAGGCCATCAGACCAGGACCCCGGCAAATCGGAAAGCTGCCCGAGAGCCTCGCACCCCATGTACCTGCGCAGGTGGTGGAAAGCTTGGCTGTGTTAGGCTGGAATCGTGGCAGGGACCCTCGCACCCGGGCCGCATGGCGGCCCGGGGCCAAGCTGCTTGGGCCCCCGCCTGGATTCGTGCTAGCTAGCTCCTCCCCTACTCCAGCCCCTGGCATGGCGGCTCAGAGGCGTTCCCAACCCGCTTCTCAGGGTCCTGGGACAACCTTCCCGCCCAGAAGGAGGCCATCAGACCAGGACCCCGGCAAATCGGAAAGCTGCCCGAGAGCCTCGCACCCCATGTACCTGCGCAGGTGGTGGAAAGCTTGGCTGTGTTAGGCTGGAATCGTGGCAGGGACCCTCGCACCCGGGCGCATGCCTCGCACCCGGGCGGCATGGCGGCCCGGGGCCAAGCTGCTTGGGCCCCCGCCTGGATCGTGCTAGCTAGCTCCTCCCCTACTCCAGCCCCTGGCATGGCGGCTCAGAGGCGTTCCCAACCCGCTTCTCAGGGTCCTGGGACAACCTTCCCGCCCAGAAGGAGGCCATCAGACCAGGACCCCGGCAAATCGGAAAGCTGCCCGAGAGCCTCGCACCCCATGTACCTGCGCAGGTGGTGGAAAGCTTGGCTGTGTTAGGCTGGAATCGTGGCAGGGACCCTCGCACCCGGGCGGCATGGCGGCCCGGGGCCAAGCTGCTTGGGCCCCCGCCTGGATCGTGCTAGCTAGCTCCTCCCCTACTCCAGCCCCTGGCATGGCGGCTCAGAGGCGTTCCCAACCCGCTTCTCAGGGTCCTGGGACAACCTTCCCGCCCAGAAGGAGGCCATCAGACCAGGACCCCGGCAAATCGGAAAGCTGCCCGAGAGCCTCGCACCCCATGTACCTGCGCAGGTGGTGGAAAGCTTGGCTGTGTTAGGCTGGAATCGTGGCAGGGACCCTCGCACCCGGGCCGCATGGCGGCCCGGGGCCAAGCTGCTTGGGCCCCCGCCTGGATCGTGCTAGCTAGCTCCTCCCCTACTCCAGCCCCTGGCATGGCGGCTCAGAGGCGTTCCCAACCCGCTTCTCAGGGTCCTGGGACAACCTTCCCGCCCAGAAGGAGGCCATCAGACCAGGACCCCGGCAAATCGGAAAGCTGCCCGAGAGCCTCGCACCCCATGTACCTGCGCAGGTGGTGGAAAGCTTGGCTGTGTTAGGCTGGAATCGTGGCAGGGACCCTCGCACCCGGGCCGCATGGCGGCCCGGGGCCAAGCTGCTTGGGCCCCCGCCTGGATCGTGCTAGCTAGCTCCTCCCCTACTCCAGCCCCTGGCATGGCGGCTCAGAGGCGTTCCCAACCCGCTTCTCAGGGTCCTGGGACAACCTTCCCGCCCAGAAGGAGGCCATCAGACCAGGACCCCGGCAAATCGGAAAGCTGCCCGAGAGCCTCGCACCCCATGTACCTGCGCAGGTGGTGGAAAGCTTGGCTGTGTTAGGCTGGAATCGTGGCAGGGACCCTCGCACCCGGGCGGCATGGCGGCCCGGGGCCAAGCTGCTTGGGCCCCCGCCTGGATCGTGCTAGCTAGCTCCTCCCCTACTCCAGCCCCTGGCATGGCGGCTCAGAGGCGTTCCCAACCCGCTTCTCAGGGTCCTGGGACAACCTTCCCGCCCAGAAGGAGGCCATCAGACCAGGACCCCGGCAAATCGGAAAGCTGCCCGAGAGCCTCGCACCCCATGTACCTGCGCAGGTGGTGGAAAGCTTGGCTGTGTTAGGCTGGAATCGTGGCAGGGACCCTTGCACCCGGGCCGCATGGCGGCCCGGGGCCAAGCTGCTTGGGCCCCCGCCTGGATCGTGCTAGCTAGCTCCTCCCCTACTCCAGCCCCTGGCATGGCGGCTCAGAGGCGTTCCCAACCCGCTTCTCAGGGTCCTGGGACAACCTTCCCGCCCAGAAGGAGGCCATCAGACCAGGACCCCGGCAAATCGGAAAGCTGCCCGAGAGCCTCGCACCCCATGTACCTGCGCAGGTGGTGGAAAGCTTGGCTGTGTTAGGCTGGAATCGTGGCAGGGACCCTCGCACCCGGGCCGCATGGCGGCCCGGGGCCAAGCTGCTTGGGCCCCCGCCTGGATCGTGCTAGCTAGCTCCTCCCCTACTCCAGCCCCTGGCATGGCGGCTCAGAGGCGTTCCCAACCCGCTTCTCAGGGTCCTGGGACAACCTTCCCGCCCAGAAGGAGGCCATCAGACCAGGACCCCGGCAAATCGGAAAGCTGCCCGAGAGCCTCGCACCCCATGTACCTGCGCAGGTGGTGGAAAGCTTGGCTGTGTTAGGCTGGAATCGTGGCAGGGACCCTCGCACCCGGGCCGCATGGCGGCCCGGGGCCAAGCTGCTTGGGCCCCCGCCTGGATCGTGCTAGCTAGCTCCTCCCCTACTCCAGCCCCTGGCATGGCGGCTCAGAGGCGTTCCCAACCCGCTTCTCAGGGTCCTGGGACAACCTTCCCGCCCAGAAGGAGGCCATCAGACCAGGACCCCGGCAAATCGGAAAGCTGCCCGAGAGCCTCGCACCCCATGTACCTGCGCAGGTGGTGGAAAGCTTGGCTGTGTTAGGCTGGAATCGTGGCAGGGACCCTCGCACCCGGGCCGCATGGCGGCCCGGGGCCAAGCTGCTTGGGCCCCCGCCTGGATCGTGCTAGCTAGCTCCTCCCCTACTCCAGCCCCTGGCATGGCGGCTCAGAGGCGTTCCCAACCCGCTTCTCAGGGTCCTGGGACAACCTTCCCGCCCAGAAGGAGGCCATCAGACCAGGACCCCGGCAAATCGGAAAGCTGCCCGAGAGCCTCGCACCCCATGTACCTGCGCAGGTGGTGGAAAGCTTGGCTGTGTTAGGCTGGAATCGTGGCAGGGACCCTCGCACCCGGGCCGCATGGCGGCCCGGGGCCAAGCTGCTTGGGCCCCCGCCTGGATCGTGCTAGCTAGCTCCTCCCCTACTCCAGCCCCTGGCATGGCGGCTCAGAGGCGTTCCCAACCCGCTTCTCAGGGTCCTGGGACAACCTTCCCGCCCAGAAGGAGGCCATCAGACCAGGACCCCGGCAAATCGGAAAGCTGCCCGAGAGCCTCGCACCCCATGTACCTGCGCAGGTGGTGGAAAGCTTGGCTGTGTTAGGCTGGAATCGTGGCAGGGACCCTCGCACCCGGGCCGCATGGCGGCCCGGGGCCAAGCTGCTTGGGCCCCCCGCCTGGATCGTGCTAGCTAGCTCCTCCCCTACTCCAGCCCCTGGCATGGCGGCTCAGAGGCGTTCCCAACCCGCTTCTCAGGGTCCTGGGACAACCTTCCCGCCCAGAAGGAGGCCATCAGACCAGGACCCCGGCAAATCGGAAAGCTGCCCGAGAGCCTCGCACCCCATGTACCTGCGCAGGTGGTGGAAAGCTTGGCTGTGTTAGGCTGGAATCGTGGCAGGGACCCTCGCACCCGGGCGGCATGGCGGCCCGGGGCCAAGCTGCTTGGGCCCCCGCCTGGATCGTGCTAGCTAGCTCCTCCCCTACTCCAGCCCCTGGCATGGCGGCTCAGAGGCGTTCCCAACCCGCTTCTCAGGGTCCTGGGACAACCTTCCCGCCCAGAAGGAGGCCATCAGACCAGGACCCCGGCAAATCGGAAAGCTGCCCGAGAGCCTCGCACCCCATGTACCTGCGCAGGTGGTGGAAAGCTTGGCTGTGTTAGGCTGGAATCGTGGCAGGGACCCTCGCACCCGGGCGGCATGGCGGCCCGGGGCCAAGCTGCTTGGGCCCCCGCCTGGATCATGCTAGCTAGCTCCTCCCCTACTCCAGCCCCTGGCATGGCGGCTCAGAGGCGTTCCCAACCCGCTTCTCAGGGTCCTGGGACAACCTTCCCGCCCAGAAGGAGGCCATCAGACCAGGACCCCGGCAAATCGGAAAGCTGCCCGAGAGCCTCGCACCCCATGTACCTGCGCAGGTGGTGGAAAGCTTGGCTGTGTTAGGCTGGAATCGTGGCAGGGACCCTCGCACCCGGGCCGCATGGCGGCCCGGGGCCAAGCTGCTTGGGCCCCCGCCTGGATCGTGCTAGCTAGCTCCTCCCCTACTCCAGCCCCTGGCATGGCGGCTCAGAGGCGTTCCCAACCCGCTTCTCAGGGTCCTGGGACAACCTTCCCGCCCAGAAGGAGGCCATCAGACCAGGACCCCGGCAAATCGGAAAGCTGCCCGAGAGCCTCGCACCCCATGTACCTGCGCAGGTGGTGGAAAGCTTGGCTGTGTTAGGCTGGAATCGTGGCAGGGACCCTCGCACCCGGGCGGCATGGCGGCCCGGGGCCAAGCTGCTTGGGCCCCCGCCTGGATCGTGCTAGCTAGCTCCTCCCCTACTCCAGCCCCTGGCATGGCGGCTCAGAGGCGTTCCCAACCCGCTTCTCAGGGTCCTGGGACAACCTTCCCGCCCAGAAGGAGGCCATCAGACCAGGACCCCGGCAAATCGGAAAGCTGCCCGAGAGCCTCGCACCCCATGTACCTGCGCAGGTGGTGGAAAGCTTGGCTGTGTTAGGCTGGAATCGTGGCAGGGACCCTCGCACCCGGGCCGCATGGCGGCCCGGGGCCAAGCTGCTTGGGCCCCCGCCTGGATCGTGCTAGCTAGCTCCTCCCCTACTCCAGCCCCTGGCATGGCGGCTCAGAGGCGTTCCCAACCCGCTTCTCAGGGTCCTGGGACAACCTTCCCGCCCAGAAGGAGGCCATCAGACCAGGACCCCGGCAAATCGGAAAGCTGCCCGAGAGCCTCGCACCCCATGTACCTGCGCAGGTGGTGGAAAGCTTGGCTGTGTTAGGCTGGAATCGTGGCAGGGACCCTCGCACCCGGGCCGCATGGCGGCCCGGGGCCAAGCTGCTTGGGCCCCCGCCTGGATCGTGCTAGCTAGCTCCTCCCCTACTCCAGCCCCTGGCATGGCGGCTCAGAGGCGTTCCCAACCCGCTTCTCAGGGTCCTGGGACAACCTTCCCGCCCAGAAGGAGGCCATCAGACCAGGACCCCGGCAAATCGGAAAGCTGCCCGAGAGCCTCGCACCCCATGTACCTGCGCAGGTGGTGGAAAGCTTGGCTGTGTTAGGCTGGAATCGTGGCAGGGACCCTCGCACCCGGGCCGCATGGCGGCCCGGGGCCAAGCTGCTTGGGCCCCCGCCTGGATCGTGCTAGCTAGCTCCTCCCCTACTCCAGCCCCTGGCATGGCGGCTCAGAGGCGTTCCCAACCCGCTTCTCAGGGTCCTGGGACAACCTTCCCGCCCAGAAGGAGGCCATCAGACCAGGACCCCGGCAAATCGGAAAGCTGCCCGAGAGCCTCGCACCCCATGTACCTGCGCAGGTGGTGGAAAGCTTGGCTGTGTTAGGCTGGAATCGTGGCAGGGACCCTCGCACCCGGGCCGCATGGCGGCCCGGGGCCAAGCTGCTTGGGCCCCCGCCTGGATCGTGCTAGCTAGCTCCTCCCCTACTCCAGCCCCTGGCATGGCGGCTCAGAGGCGTTCCCAACCCGCTTCTCAGGGTCCTGGGACAACCTTCCCGCCCAGAAGGAGGCCATCAGACCAGGACCCCGGCAAATCGGAAAGCTGCCCGAGAGCCTCGCACCCCATGTACCTGCGCAGGTGGTGGAAAGCTTGGCTGTGTTAGGCTGGAATCGTGGCAGGGACCCTCGCACCCGGGCCGCATGGCGGCCCGGGGCCAAGCTGCTTGGGCCCCCGCCTGGATCGTGCTAGCTAGCTCCTCCCCTACTCCAGCCCCTGGCATGGCGGCTCAGAGGCGTTCCCAACCCGCTTCTCAGGGTCCTGGGACAACCTTCCCGCCCAGAAGGAGGCCATCAGACCAGGACCCCGGCAAATCGGAAAGCTGCCCGAGAGCCTCGCACCCCATGTACCTGCGCAGGTGGTGGAAAGCTTGGCTGTGTTAGGCTGGAATCGTGGCAGGGACCCTCGCACCCGGGCCGCATGGCGGCCCGGGGCCAAGCTGCTTGGGCCCCCGCCTGGATCGTGCTAGCTAGCTCCTCCCCTACTCCAGCCCCTGGCATGGCGGCTCAGAGGCGTTCCCAACCCGCTTCTCAGGGTCCTGGGACAACCTTCCCGCCCAGAAGGAGGCCATCAGACCAGGACCCCGGCAAATCGGAAAGCTGCCCGAGAGCCTCGCACCCCATGTACCTGCGCAGGTGGTGGAAAGCTTGGCTGTGTTAGGCTGGAATCGTGGCAGGGACCCTCGCACCCGGGCCGCATGGCGGCCCGGGGCCAAGCTGCTTGGGCCCCCGCCTGGATCGTGCTAGCTAGCTCCTCCCCTACTCCAGCCCCTGGCATGGCGGCTCAGAGGCGTTCCCAACCCGCTTCTCAGGGTCCTGGGACAACCTTCCCGCCCAGAAGGAGGCCATCAGACCAGGACCCCGGCAAATCGGAAAGCTGCCCGAGAGCCTCGCACCCCATGTACCTGCGCAGGTGGTGGAAAGCTTGGCTGTGTTAGGCTGGAATCGTGGCAGGGACCCTCGCACCCGGGCCGCATGGCGGCCCGGGGCCAAGCTGCTTGGGCCCCCGCCTGGATCGTGCTAGCTAGCTCCTCCCCTACTCCAGCCCCTGGCATGGCGGCTCAGAGGCGTTCCCAACCCGCTTCTCAGGGTCCTGGGACAACCTTCCCGCCCAGAAGGAGGCCATCAGACCAGGACCCCGGCAAATCGGAAAGCTGCCCGAGAGCCTCGCACCCCATGTACCTGCGCAGGTGGTGGAAAGCTTGGCTGTGTTAGGCTGGAATCGTGGCAGGGACCCTCGCACCCGGGCCGCATGGCGGCCCGGGGCCAAGCTGCTTGGGCCCCCCATTATACTTCTATTTAAGCGTTTCGTTACACTGTTTATACTGCTGATATAAGCAAGGGTAGAAAATCCAAAATTCTATTGTTAATATATATTTAGCAGTATCCTCAGGAGTCCATCTGTTATTCAGGCGTAAAAATGCATATTGCAATGTATCTTCACTTCTTACACAGATCTTCTAGATGAATATGTGCACATAAATTTTATATCTCTCTCTTGTATTTTTCATGCAGGTTTCTTTGCAACAGAGAAGGCATATGACATTTGCCCTTTTTGGATTGGTTTATTTCCCTGAGCATAATAGCCTGTGGTTGGAACCATTTTGTTGCAAATGGTAGAAATTTACTCTTGTTAATGGCTGAGTAGTATTCCATAGAATAGATATACCACAGTTTCTTTATCCTTCTTTTGATGGGTACTTCCCAGATGATTCTAACATTCAACCAGTTACCCAGACACAATGTCCTACTGTAATTACTACTGGGATGACCAAATATGAATGGACAACCAAAACTACAGGGCTTGTTTCTTCTAAGCAATGTTTTGTTTGGTCCTTTCACAATTCATAATCACTGTATGTTTCAAAGTCTACCAAATTTTTCAAAAATATTCATTGCCAAAATTATCATTTGGGGTTGATAGCATTATACCTGTCATTTATAGTTATCACAGACTCATAGTAGCGCCCCCTTTTCTGATTGTGTTCTTCTTGAGATTATCTGGTTCATTTTTATCGATAAACGTTATTCATAGCACTATATTCATGTGGCTTGGCAAACTCTTAGGTGACTATTAAAAAGTATGGTAAAGAATAAAGGAAATTTGGAAGGTCAAAAAAATTGTTTTGACAGTGTAGTTATGAGCTTGCTTGGGATTCCTAGATCCCATTTTGGAAAACCTAAGGCTTGGCACTGCAAGCTTTTTGTTAATGTGAGCCTTAGAAGGCAGCAGATGATGGCTGGAGTGCTGGAGTACTTGTAACCTACAGAGGAGAGTTGGGTTATTAAGTTCTGTACTTCTGACGTGGGCCTAACCCAGTATGCTTGCAGTGGGCATTTGGGATATGAAACAACCGATGCAAGGTCTTCCTATGTCTGAATTGCTATCTCTCTCTCTGCCTTTTAATCCAAATGAAAATAAATGCAGAAAAAGAGTAAGATAAAAAATACTTCCGTGGGCTCAACACGATGGCCCATCGGTTAAATCCTCACCCTACACATGCAGGGATCCTCTATGGGCACACTGGTTTATATCTCAGCTGCTCCAGTTTCCACCCAGTGCCCTGCTTGTGCCCCGAGAAGGCAGTAGAGGATGGCACAAAGCCTTGGGATTCTGTATACATGTGGGAGACCCAGAAGAAGCTCCTGGCTGTTGGCCTCAGATAACTCAGCTCTAACCATTATGGCCACTTTGAGAATCAGTTAGCAGAAGAAAAATCTTTCTCTCTGTATCTCCTTCTCTCTATAAATCTGAATTTCCAGCAAAAACAAATATTTTAAAAAATATTTTTGTGTTTCTGTACATTAACTCATTTCATTTAAAATGATAAAAACGCTGGGCCCTAGCGGTAGCCTAGTGGCTAAAGTCCTTGCCTTGCGTACACAGGGATCCCATGTAGGCACCGGTTCTAATCACAGAGGCCCCACTTCTCATTTAACTCCTTGCTTGTGGTGTGGGAAAGCAGTTGAGGACGGCCCAAAGCCTTGAACCCTGCACCCATGTGAGACCTGGAAGAAGTTCCTGGTTCTGACTTCAGAACAGCAGAGCACCAGCCATTACAGCCACTTGGGGAGTGAATCAACAGATAAAAGATCTTATTTCCTGTCTCTCCTCTCTGCATATCTGACTTTCCAACAACAACAAATAATAATAAAATAAATCTAACAATAGTCTAAGCCCTTCATTATCTGTCAGCTATCTCCTTTTTCCAACTTTATTTCCACATAATTTTTTACACTCCACCAGTATTTTCAGCCCTGCTACTGCACTCTAGGTTTCCAGTTAATTCTGTTTTGACTGCCCTCTCCTGCATTCATTTGGTTGTTCACTTAGTGAATTCTCCAAATGACCTCAGTCTCTTCCATTGTGAAATATGACCTTCTCTAACTCCTCATGTAGAGAAGGACATTTTTAAAACTTGCTTTCAAGGCTCTATTTTGAGAGCTGTCAGCCTCTTTAAGAACAGTGTCTGCATTCCTATTCATATTTCAAATGAATATATCTTGTTAAATGCTAGCTGTCCACATACTTATATTTTACATATTAAGAAACTAGAGATCCAATATGGCTGTAGAGGGGGTAGCAACACTAACTTCGGTTGTTCTAGGATATGAAAGATTGAAGGTCTCTTTTTTCAGAAGATGACTCAGACATTTTCAGCAAAGAAACAAACAAACAAAGCAGTGAAATCCCCAAGGGACAAGAGGACTGAGTACAGAAATGCCACTTGAAGTCAGCTCTGTAGGGCAACTGCTGGCAGAAAGCTGCAGCTCACTGCCACCTCAAGCAAGAGGCATCAGCCAAGAAAATGGGGAACGCAGATCTGGAGAAAGAGGTGGGAGTAAATCACATAAAACATTGCCTACCATGAAATCTTGTGGACGGATCCGACTCTATGTCCAGACAAGAGCCACCACAAGGAAAGTGTTCTGGTGGATCACCATGAGGGAGAGAAAAACACTGCCTTCTCCCATTCCCTTACAAAGTATTCAGACCCATGGGGAGAAGCCACCAGCCTGAAGGTGGCCCATTCCTGTCAGGTATATCTGCTGGAGTGAGCTAAGCAAAGGTCACAAAGGACAGATGGTGCACACCTGGCTCTGCACAGGCCCATGAGATTAGACCATTCTGTCCAAAAGATAAATCAATGTTCCCTACGGACATTGATTCAAGACCAGTGGCATTGCAGGTGGCAATGCATTAATTTTGGGCACAAGCACACGTCCATCCTTCTATGAGCCCAGAAGGGAAGTATGGCAGTGAAGACTACAAAAATGAAGCGTTCATGGATATCTGTTGCTGGGGATCCTGCTGCTCTCTAGGTAGGAGCCGACTCATGGAGCAATGACTACAGAAGCATAATGCATGAAGACTGTGGGAATTCTGTGACTGTACAGCAGTGTGTGGTGTGTACCTTGATCTCTGGGGACACAGAAAACTGCACAAATCCTTCCTGTGGTTTATGTGCTGATGAGAGTGGTGGGGGAGGTATATCCACTGTGGACTACCTGTGGGCACTGATCACCTCGTTAAGAGGCAGTGAGGCAATGGTCCCACCAATAGTCACCATCAGCGCCTCCCCCACACTGATAAAAAGGGAGATTCATCACACCCACCCTAGGTGTCATCTTGGATTTTCACCCCACATTATAGATTAGAATACATTGCCAGCACTTAGCAAACCTCCAGATACTCCTTGAAGGAGTAGTGATTCCACCAAGCCACAGAGGCATAGTTTAAACATAAACACCAACAGAGGGGAAAACAGTAAGAGCTTCCCAGAAATGCCTAAACAGAGCAACAAGAAACATGAACAAAACAAAATGACTACCCCACAGGAACACAACATTGTGATATTAGAATGCAAAGATGAAGAAATTGAGAAAGTATCTGGAAAAGATTTTTTTAATTCTCATAAAGCTACTCAAAAACAAAGCAGAAAAATATAAGAGCTAAGAATGGCATGGATGAGAAGATTTTCTTTCAGATTTTCTGTGAGATTGAAGAGAAATCAAACTGAAATATTAGAAACAAATCAATGCGGTGAATATAAAATACAGTGTAAAACCTTAACAACAGATTTGGTGAGGCAGAAGAAAGACTCTCTGAGCTAGAAGACAAATCTTTGAAAAAAATCTCAGACCAAAAAACAAACAACAAAATCTAGAATGAATGAGAAAAAGCAAAAGCAGTGCCCAAGATTTATGGGATGCCATCAAATGATGTAAGATTATTTTCTTAGGGATTATTTAAACCATGGGAAGACAAAATGGATTAGAATGCCTATATAGTAAAATAGTATCTGAAAATCTACCTGAGATGGAGAAATAAAAGGGTTATCCAAAAATAGAAAAAAATCTTCACCACAACATAGTATGATCAAACTTTTCCACATGAAACAAAGAGATGATTCTAAAATGTGCTTGAGGGGAAAAAAAAGGATCTCCAATCAAACTTACAGCTGATGTCTCAAAATAAACAATGCAGGTTAAGAGAAAGTGGAGAGACACAGTCCAGATTCTAAAATAAACTGCCAATCCAGATTATTATACTCAGCAAGCTTTGATTGTTATATCATGGTGAAATAAATTTCAAGACAAGCAACAATGGAACGAGTTTGGCATCACCTACCCACCCCTACAAATAATGCTTAAGGATGTGTTGGACATATAGAGAATAATAATCATCACAATGAAAGAATGCAAAGGAAGAAAATCCCTACTAAAGGTTCAAAGGAATTACAAAGCAAACAATGAGAATATTTACAGAAAAAAAACAGTAAGACCAAGCTGTTATCTTTCAGTAACACTGAATGCAGTGGCCTAACTTTCCAATCAAAATATACTACTAAATGATCGGAATTTTTAAAAAAAATTGCAAGAAGGGCCCCAATGGCAACTACTTAGGTTCCCCCACAGCCACTGTCGTGGCACCTGCTAAGAAAGTCATTTAACCTTTATCTTAAAAAAAATTGCTTATAAGAAATGCTGTTCACTGACAAAGATACACAATTGATAAAAAAAAGGTTGGGGGAAAAAAAAGAGCAGGCATATGCAGGCCCCGGTCTCCCAAGGATTAACTCCATGGCTTAGCTTGTTTCTCAGAGCGTAACAGGATTGGCAATTTTGGCCTGATACATCTAGCCACTGGCTTAACCGCAAGTTCCTGCTTCCTATTTGTCAAGTTATCTGCCAAGGGATTGGATAAACATTGGGAGGAACTCAAGGGATTTAGGGTGGCCACTACTGGGAGGAACTCGAAGGATTTAGGGTGGCCACTTGAGGACTGGATAAACACTGGGAGGAGCTAGGCAGAGTATAAAAGAAAGCCTGGAGTTGCAATAAAGATCAATCTATCATCGATCGGCATTCTGTGTACTGCGTGTTGTCTTGTGTTGTCTCACTGTGTGTTGTCTTTTTTGTAACCCTAGTCCCTCCGCTCGGCTCGAGGTACGTGGCGACGCGGGCGTTGCCAACAGGCATAGCCATTTTAAAGTAAGCCAAAATGGACTTTAACACAAAAACTACTAAAAGAAATGAAGATGGGAATAATGATTAGGAGATCAATTCAACAAGTGTATGGACCCAATGACAGTCTGTCTCCTGCCTACTAAAAACAGTTGTTAGTGGTTCTAAAGGGAAACACAGACTCCAATACAACAGTAATGGGGGACTTGAACGCCCGATTTTTCGTCAATGGCCAGATAGTCAGAAACTCAAAAAAGAAAAAGAAAAAAAAAAGCAGAGCTAATCTTTACTACAGACCAAAAGGATCTGATTGCTATATACAACTCATTTCATCCCACAGTTGTAAAACACACACATTTTTTTCATCAGTTAATGAACCTACTCTAGGATAGACTGCACACTGGGCAAAAAAGCAAGTCTCAGAAACCTGAAAAAAAAAAAATGGAATCATGCCATTTTTTCTTTTCTGACAACTAAGGAATAAAGTTGGAAATCAGCGATTCAAGAAATTCTAGAAAATATACAAACAAATGGAGATTGCCAAATACACTGAGTGAACAGTGAGTCAAGAAGAAATTAAAAGGGAAATGAACAAAAAAATCTGGAAATAAATGAAGATCACAGTAAAATATATCAAAACTGATGGTATATAGTAACGCGGTGTTAAAAGCGAAGTTCATGGCAATTAGTATCTATTTCAAGATTTTATCAGTATATCTCAAGACCTAGAAAAACAAACCAAACCTAAAATTAGTGGAAAGAAAGAAAAAGTGATGATTAAAGAAAAAATAAACGTAACTTAAATCACAGAATTCATAAGATCAGTGAAACAAGGAGCTGGTTTAAAAAAAAAAGCAAAATTGATACCACTGGCCCAACTAATCACAGGAAAAAAAAAGGGGCAGAAGATCCACTTCAATGAAATCCAAATCAAAAGGGAAATATAATAGACACTACATATGTACAAAGAACCATTAAGAATTACCGCAACAGTGACATACAAACAAACTTGAAAATCTAGAAGGAAGAAACATTTCTGAACACATACAATCTACCTGAATTTCCTAAATTGAGTACAATGACATAGAAAACCTGAATAGATTAGTAACTAAGATACAAATTTAATTGGCAAGAAAACCCGCCCAGCAAATGAAAGCTCAGAATCAGATGGTTTTACTGCTGAATCCCATTTTTACAGAACTAATTTCAATTCTTGTCCAACTATCAGAAAAAAATTAAAATGGCACGAATGTTTCCAAACTGCTTTTTTGAAGTCAGCATCCCCTTAATTCCAAATCCAAACAAGCAAACAAAACAAAGATGCAATGAGAGTTATAGACCAATGTCCCTGATGAACATAGATGCAAAGTTTCAACAAAATACTGGCTAATAGACTCTAACAATCCATCCGAAAGTCATTCACCTGGATCAAGTGGGATTTTTCCCCAGCATATAGGGACAGTTAAAGATACACAAATTGATGCATATTATACATTATATTAAAAAGCTGAGGAATGAGACTCATGAATATCTCCATAGACACAGAGAAAACATTTGATTTTAAAAAAAGACCCATGCATTGTAAGTCTTAAGTAAAATGGGTATAAGGGTACCATTTCTCAACACAATCAAAGCCATATGACAAACCCATACTGAATGGGGAAAATGTGGAGGCATTCCCACTTAAATCTGCAACAAGACAAAGATGTCCACTCCCAGCACAGGCATTCATTATTGTCCTACAAGATTTACCAGATCCATTTGGCAAGAATAAGAAATCAAAGGGGTACAAATTGATAAGAAATCAACCAATGCCTGTTTGTAGATGACATCTTCTGTAAATGGGAGAACCAAAAGACTTTAGCAATAGACTATCAAAACTCACAAGAGAGCTTGGTAATGTTTCAAGATACAAAATCAACACACAAAAAGCAGTTGCTTTTGTATGTACAAACAATTCCATGACTGAGACAGAACTTGAAAGATCAATCCTATTCACAGCAGCGGAAATAACATTTAAATATCTTAAATAAATTTAACCAAGGATGTAAGGGATCCCTACAGTGAAATTACAAAATATTCAAGGCAGAAATAAAAGTAGACACCAAAACATGGATCTGCCGTGTTTGTATTGGTAGAATTAATATTACCAAACCAAAAACAATTCACATGTTCAGTGCCATCTTAATCAAAATACCTACCACATTCTTCTCAAAGAAAAATTCATATGGCAACACAAGAGACACAGAATAGATAAAGCAATCTGAAAGAAAAAAAAAACTAAAACTAAGCTGAGAGCATTAAAATAGTGGATTTCAAAATAGACTACAGGTCAGTTGTAATCAGGACAGTCTCATACCGGCACAAAGATGCCAATCATCTAAAACCAACTGATTTTTGATGAGCAAGCCAAAATCAGTTCAGAGAGAAAGACCTTTTTTACAAACAAATGTGCTGGGAAAATTGGGTTTATGTGTACAGAGGTTTGAAAGAAGAGCCCTACCTTACACCTTGAACAAAATTTAATTGTACATGCATTAAAAAATCAAAATCTATGGCTTGACTCCATCAAACTATCAGAAAACTTTGGGAACATTCCTCAAGACATAGATGTAGGCAAACACTTCTTGGAAAAGACCCCAAAAGCCCCAATAAGGACAAAAATAGAAAGTGCATGGAAATTATACAACAAATGAAAGATTAATATCTAGAATGTATGAAGACTTCAAGAAACTCAACAAAAACAAAACAAACAATCCCGTTAAGAAATGGACAAAGCACATGAATGGGTATTTTATTTAACATGATGAAATCCAAATGGCCAACAAACATATGAGACATCTTTTAGATTCACTAGCTATCAGCAAAGTACAAATAATAACCACAATGAGGTTTCATCTTACCACAATTAGAATTACTACCACATATATATCAAAAAAACAGTACCAGTGAAGTTAAGGAAAAGATACACTAATCCACTGTTGGCTGGGATGTAAACAAATGCAATCATTATTGAAGACAATATGGAGATTCCACAGATACATAGAAACAGATCCACAATATGACCCATTCCTGGGAATTTTCCCAAACAGGATGACAGCATGTGAGCTTTACCCCTTTGTTTATACGCAGCTTAATTCAGAATAGCTAATTTATGGATTTAATCCAGATACCCATTAATGGATGACAAAGTTTTTAAAAAAAGTGTTAATTATAGGCTATGGAATACTGATCAGCCACTTAAAAAGAAATCTTGTTTTTTGCAACTAAAAGGATGCAACTGGATACCTCTGTGCTTAGTTAAATAAGTCAATTCTGGGCCCAGCGGCGTGGCCTAGTGGCTAAAGTGCTCACCTTGAATGCCCCGGGATCCCATATGGGCGCTGGTTCTAATCCTGGCAGCCCCACTTCCCATCCAGCTCCCTGCTTGTGGCCTAGAAAAGCAGGAGAGGACGGCCCACAGCCTTCGGACACAGCACCCGCGTGGGAGACCCGGAAGAGGTTCCAGGTTCCCGGCTTCGGATTGGCGTGCTCCGGCTGTTGCGGCTCACTTGGGGAGTGAATCATAAGATCGAAGATCTTCCTCTCTGTCTCTCCTCCTCTCTGTATATCTGACTTTGTAATAAAATAAATAAATCTTCAAAAAAAAATAAGTCAATTCCAAAAAGAAAATATGCCATCCTTGATCTGTTATAACTAACACATGAAGCACAAAAATTCCATCTATATGGATGAGATTGACATCTCAGAAACCAGTCAAGGACATAGTCTTCATAATACAGTCCCAAAGAAAAGTGGATTTGTTTTATACTTGCCATGGGTTTATAGCTTTACCTGATAGAGTGCTAAACTGCCGATTTCAAAGTGGAGTAAAAATATCTCATTGTAAAAATGAGGAGACAAAAAAAAAATAAGGAAGAAGGAGGAAGGTGGGAAATTTATGCAGCAGGGAGGATAGGATGGGAAGTATTGTTATGCTCCCACATTTGTATCATAAAATAGGAGAAATATTTTCAATTTATATAATTAAAAAAGAAAGGAAAAAATAGGAAAAAAAACTAGCAAATGCTCCATGAGTATTAGATGTGAAAACAAGCTAAGACCATTTCTAAGAACAAAGTCTTTCAAAGTGTTCCTTTAATGCATGTTAAAGCTTGTTTATTTTAAAGTCCAAATCACTGAAAGAGATAGAGAGAGCACGTGGTAGGGATGGTGGGTCAAGGCAAAATCAAGAGTCAGAACTCACTTAGGGCTTTCATGTAAGCACAAGGACCCAAGTACTGGAGCCACCACATGCTGCCTCGCAGGGGTTACACTAATAGGAAGTTGGATCAGAAAGAGTGGCAAAAGTCAAGATCAGGTGTATGGGATGTGCATTTCTCAAACAAGGATGCGACTTACTACACCATTATATACGCCCCTCTTTTGTGCATTTATAAATATTTCCATTGTGGTTATTTATTGATTCCTGAATTTGTAGTGGAACTTCAGAAAGATATATGAGTGGCAAAAGAAAAAATTGAAGGTGATTAAGTTAACTCCAGTGTGTGTTTATGTACAACTTTGATGTTGAATAAATTATAATAAGTTAATGAAATCCCAACATTGGTTTTTCTTGAAAGATTTTTAAAGTATTTTTAGGGTCAATTTAGTTCTATTTGAAAGTCATATTTACACTGAGGACAGAAGTACGATGGGAAGAGAAAGAGAAAGAGACAGCTTCTATCAACTGGTTTACTCCCCATAGGCTACAATGGCCAGGTTTAAGCAATCCGAAGCCAGGAGCTAGGAGCTTCCTCTGGGTATCCAAAGTGGATGAGAGGCCCAAGAACTTGATCTTTCCCAGTTAATAAGCAGGCATCTAGATCAGAAGCAGAGCAGTTAGGATTAGAATCAATGCCCATATGTGGTACCAGCGCCACAGCAGAGGATTGCCTGATACAGTATCATGACAGCTCTCATATATTTTTATTTTAACTGCATCCTTCACTCTTCCTAATCAGTCCAAGGACCATACATGTAGACACAAAGCCCCAGGTCTCCCCACACCCTCGCCTGCAGCATCCCTCAGACCTCCCACAAGCGTGGGGCCAGACCTGCATGACCTGCGGGTAGCATGGCAGCTGCTTCCAACATGCAATATGGCCCAGGAATATGCCTTTATAAATGTATCTTAAACACATTTAGATGTAATGATAAAGAAATAATTACTGTCACTGAGAATGTATTACAAATAATATAACCCACATATTTTCTTCAGGGTATATACTGACCACAGCACAGAGAGAAAACCACAAGGAAAACTGACTGATGATCCTAACTGAGGATAAGGAACTGGGAACCCAGAAAGACCACTGCAGATTAGAATTCACAGAATAGGATACAGAACAAAGTTTGAGAATCAACATACATAATTTCATGTCTTTTTTAAAACTTACTTTTACTATTGTTTACTTAGCGGGGAACGATGGGCACCATGTGGGCCCATGATTATGGTGGGGAAGTTCAGGTGTGGAGGATGGTCAGTGGGACAAATTTTCATTTTTCTCTTATGTCTGCAGAGCAGGAACGGGAGGGAGCTGTTTCTTTCTGTGAATCTACATCTGTACCCGGGATGGCAGAAAGTCATTTGATGATGCCTTAGAGATCCTGATGTGGGAAATACCAAGGATATTACCAGAGTAGTAATGATAGTTTTGAGAAGTTACCAAGTTTGCTTTTTCAGGATCGAGAAACTCTTTCTAAGGTCTGTTAATTGATAAAGTTCACCTTAGTGCAATCACAGACCCAGGCACATGATGTTAGCTTGACCGTCAGAATTGTTCAAAATGTTCTGCTTTTCTTCTTCTGAAAAGGACTTCATTGTGCTGCTAGTCTAGATGACCTGGTCATTATGTTCTGCTGCATATGCATCAGCAACTGAGGTGGCCCAGATTTGATGCCTGCACTGTCATCCTATGATTTTCCATATGGTCAGGGTGGGAGCCAACAGGCCCGTTGGGGAGTCCTCTAAAACGTCCTCTGAAGTGATCTCAGACTTAACTCCTGTGCGCATCAGAAAGTACAGGGTGAGGTGCAGTTTCTCAGTTGCACCAGCCAATGCACACACCAGTAGATGCAGCTTGGTCACTTCCAGTTCAACCCCATATCTCACATGAACTGAGAACTGCTGCAGCCCAGCACAACGAGCCTGCCACAGACCCAGTCCTCATGCATACCAGTTGGTACCACAGCTTAGTGGGTGGGGGAGAACCCACGTTAATCCCCATTGGACCCACTCCCAGCCCTTGTTTTCCATGTGCCAGACTGATTCTGCCCAACCCCACCCACATCCTGTCTAGTTCTCCTACCCTGCTTGATGCTGCAGCTTAGCTCAGCCTAGTCTGCCCCTAGACCCAGCCCTACTGTATGTCAGCAGGCGCTCTGCATTGTCCAGCCAACCTGCCTCCAGTCCTAGCTCTCATTCTCACCCATGATATAAATGGCACTCAAGACCCTGTAGGAAAATACTTAGACAGGTATAAACCAGGGATGCCATTAATAAAGACAGAATGTGACGTACACAAAGAAATGAACTATCATTCAAGAAAAGCATAAAGTCAATCATGTGGCAAAAAGGAAAGTAGTTTTGGCAATAAATGTTATAAGTTAGATACACCAATTTTCCGACAATTGGATTTTTACCTATATTTCA